>NC_081147.1:2191289-3391289 GCF_958295425.1 Solea solea | reverse complement strand
TTTCCAGTTTCCCACAGGTTTTCCCAGATGGTTCTCTGTAACGTGTCAACTTGTGTTAAATGCCTCCTTCTTTCAAGCTTCAAGCTTCAAGTTTTCTTTCTTTCATCAGATATATTTCCTCAGGTTTGTGGACAGCTGTTTTCACACGAGCTGTAAGAGCGTAAGGTGACCTTTCTCCAAAGTCTGAGTGCCCCCCTTCGAGGTCTTAAAAGAAAATGTATAACTGCATTAAAGTGATTTATTTCCTGTTGAAACCGTGTGTGTAGGCCGGGTGTAATACAATGAGGGATCAATCCAAAGTATGGAGCAGGCAGTTTGACCGAAAGGCAGAGGTGACGACTTTTATTGGTTTGATTTTTTTTAAATTATGTCTGGGAATTTTTCGGTTTGCGATTACCTCTAAGATTTACTGCTTTTCGGGTTAGTAACATTTTTCCCAGAGAGGTCAAAGGGTCGTTAAACTGTTACTGGAGTTACAGTGAGATGAAGGGATTTTTGTAAAAAATGAAAGAACTACTGGGATTATTTAATGATATCAATGTTGACATTTGGTTTCATTCGAACAAAAAACACACATTTTGGTTAAAGTTATTTCATCTAGTCCAGGTTTGAGACATAGTCCAAACTTTGGATAGCGCCACAAAAGTATCGAAGTTTGAGTCATAGTCCAAACTTTGGACAGCACCACCGAAGTATCGAAGTTTGAGACATAGTCCAAAGTTTGGACAGTAACACAAAAGTATTGAAGTTTGAGACCTAGTCCAAGGTTTGGACAGTACTACAAAAGTATTGAAGTTTGAGACCTAGTCCAAAGTTTGGACAGTAACACAAAAGTATTGAAGTTTGAGACCTAGTCCAAAGTTTGGACAGTACCACAAAAATATTGAAGTTTGAGACATAGTCCAAAGTTTGGACAGTACTACAAGAGTATTGAGTTTGAGACCTAGTCCAAAGTTTGGACAGTAACACAAAAGTATTGAAGTTTGAGACCTAGTCCAAAGTTTGGACAGTACCACAAAAATATTGAAGTTTGAGACCTAGTCCAAAGTTTGGACAGTACTACAAGAGTATTGAGTTTGAGACCTAGTCCAAAGTTTGGACAGTAACACAAAAGTATTGAAGTTTGAGACCTAGTCCAAAGTTTGGACAGTAACACAAAAGTATTGAAGTTTGAGACCTAGTCCAAAGTTTGGACAGTACCACAAAAGTATTGAAGTTTGAGACATAGTCCAAAGTTTGGACAGTACCACAAGAGTATTGAGTTTGAGACCTAGTCCAAAGTTTGGACAGTAACACAAAAGTATTGAAGTTTGAGACCTAATCCAAAGTTTGGACAGTAACACAAAAGTATTGAAGTTTGAGACCTGGTCCAAAGTTTGGACAGTACCACAAAAGTATTGAAGTTTGAGACATAGTCCAAAGTTTGGACAGTAACACAAAAGTATTGAAGTTTGAGACATAGTCCAGCGTTTGGACAGTACTACACAAGTATTGAAGTTGCATACCCAGCCCTTGTAGTGAATATTTCTGTTAGCGGGGCCAGAACATCAGAATACGACTTATAAACCGGTAGCTGCACAACATATTGGTCCTTTGGGAATTAAAGCAGCAGCACAGAGAGCAGAGAGGAGCTTTAAAGTACAAAGTATGGAGAGGGTGGAGTGGGGTGCGGGGGGGGGGAGGGGTTCAAGAGAAAAGCAGAAGAGGTTAAGAGGAGAGAAGAAAAGAAGCAGCGAGCAGAGACAAGAGGCCCGATTGACTTTAGGGCCTCACTTGTCTTTCTCTGCTCTCTCAATTGCTGCCCTCATTTGCCTTTTTTTGCACTTTTTTTTTACTCCCTCACCCCCCCCTCCTCCTTCCTTCTGTCCTTCTGTCCTCCCTCCTCTCTCTGTGTCCCTGCTTGGTTCGCCCAGTGTGTGCCGGGTCAGTGGACCGGTGGAGGTGAAGTCGGTGAGCGCTCCTGTCGCTGACTAGATCATATGTGACAGTGTAGAGAAAGCAGCCCGTCTTAAATCCTCCTCCTCTGACTCCGCACTGACTGACGTCCAGCAGCTTGGTCACCAGCTGGGTTTTCACTCGCTGACGTGCAACGTTTTCCCCCAGTCCTGAAAAGGTCATGAAAGTGGTACTTAGAGTTGTGTGTGTTTATATTGTTGTCATTACGGGGATAAAAACAGTTTCTGAGGATGTAAATGATATTTTTCAAATCTATATCCAGACAGTGTGACCTTTTACATTGCGGCTTTTATTTTGTATTTCTGTCGTTGACGTGACATTAAAACAATTCAAATGGACGAGCACTCACAGCTGGGACTGTTTAAGAAACCGACAGAACCTGCCTCGAATCTTCAAACTGTCTCACAGATAGTCCCAAAGTCTGCGCCGCGGCGGTGAAGTGGTAAAGTTTCAACTCCTGAACCGAGCGAGCTCGCCCGCTCGTCCTCAGTGTTGCCTTTATTTCTCGTGATCGCTCGTTTCTTCTTCTGGTCTCTTTGATCGCGCGCTCCCTCGGATAAATCTAGCGAGAACAAGAAGAACCTCGGCGCATGTGTTTTCCCGGAGGTTTTGTTTAAAAATGTTGTGTAAATGTTGAATTAATATGTCACTTCTCCGCGGCTGTGTTTGTGTGTTTGCTCGGCTGTGGAGACGCTGTATATCTTCAGTTTCTCTCACATGTTGTTTTGTCGTATATATATATATTGATAATGACTTTCGTTTTTCTGTTTTTGTTCGCCTTTGTTGCCGTCGCTCCCAGACTAAACATTTTCTTGTAACCTCACGAGTAAACTTGTCGGACTTCGCTGTTTTAAAGACGGGCTTTTGTTTCTGTGATTGCTGATTACTGGGTTTCACTTCCCCCGAGTCAGAGCCGGAGCAGGACAGCGTTGCTCTTTTGTTGTCTGAGTATTTTCTCTCTCTGTTAGATTCCCAAATAACCCACAAGTCCTGGTTGTCTGGGGCGGCCTGTCTCCGTTTTTGGGGGTAAAAATTCTGCCGGATTTATTTAAAGAAGGAAAGAAAGTCGTCTGCTTTCTCTTCTCCGTGTCAGAGCCACAGGAGAGGTCACGTGACAGATGACACCCTTGTGCTAAACTGAGGTTCTGACTCCCACAATGCAACTGCTCCGAGGAATAAATCATCACCTCCTGACCTCGCACGCTGACCCTTCGAACCCCGGAGAGAACCTGAAGGTGTTATGGATGATAGTAGAGACGGGAGAGTACAAGGAGCGTCCTCTCACATGGGGGACGTCCGTGGTCCCTTTATGAGTTGACAATTAATAGTCTCTGTAGGTTTCCTGAATGGGGAATTGAGACGAATTGTCTCTTGGCCATTTGGCTCCGTTCAAGCGTGCCACCAGACAAAGAGAAAAAGAAGAAAGAGGCGATGACTGTGAGGGACGAATCACTTTCTTTTAGTTTTTTTGTCCCGATAAAGCAAAGACCCCTCATACTCTCTGTGACGTGACCATTTGGAAAAACTCAAAACACGCCGCCAGACATCTGCCAGAGCTGAGCTGGCGTAAAATAGTGATCTGTCAGCACGGCTTGTCACTGCGAAGCGTTTAGCCACGGGACTGGTGAGGGAAAACAGATCGTACTGAGGCTGACGTTTGTTTGTTCGTGCTTCGACGTCTGAAGCCAGAAATTATATTTGCTCCTTTGTACCTCTGTAAACCTCTGTTTACAGAGGGTTTCGTCTTACGTAACGTCGTACGTGGACAAAGTCGTTCATATGTCGTCTCTCCTCTTCCGTCGTAACGCCGTCAGTTCTGCCGAGTGTCCTCCGAGTAGATCAACCTAACCTCCGTACCTCGCGGAAAGATTAGCCTGATGGGATCACTTCTGATTGGTTCTCTCCCAAGTTTGTCCCGCCCCTAACATTTTCGTCTAGTTTTTGTGTCGCGTCAACTTTATGTCTTACGTACTTACCGTCTCGTCCTCGTCTCTAATGACTAAGGACCACTTCTTATTATTCCTCTCCTCTGATTGGTTCTCTCCCGAGTTTGTCCCGCCCCTAACATTTCCTAGTCTAGTTTTTACCTGTTTCCAAAAGTGCCGGTAGATTCCGCCATAGTTTTTTGTCAGGTCAACTTTTTAACACTGGCTAAAGGCTTCATGTTCGTGGAGAACGTTCTGGAACATCAACAGTGGAGGAAATAGCGTTAGCGTGTCTTTACTGAACCTTTGCGTGGACTTCCAGCTTCAGGTTTGTTGTGTTTTTTCCTTCGACTTTACAGAGGGTTTCGTCGTACGTAACATCGTACGTGAAATTCTCTACCTTCCCAACGCCGTCAGTCCTGCCGCTTTCCTCGTGTGTCCTCCCCACGTAGATCAAGCTAACCACCGTCATCGTTAACGAGATTAACACTCTGAAGGCTTCATGTCCGTGGAGAAAGTTCTGGTTCAAATGCAAAAGGACGAAGCAGTGGGAGATAATGAAATGTGCAGACGACATTGGGAGCCCATTGATGTTTCCTTGTCTGTTTTTAATCCACTAATGATGTCTTAAACCCCCCGAGAATCCGTCTTTGGCCGCGGGATTGCTTCCCATGCTATTTTGTCTCGGGGAATGAAGTGCATACAAATGGCTTGTTAATTAAGATGGATGGTTCTTCCAAAAGGCCCGTCTTCATGATAATACGAGAGAGTGGAACATGTTAGGGTCTTTGCAGAGGTATGTGTGCGCGCTATGAAGGGGGACGGGGGGGTATTGGGGGTATTGGGGGCGCCTTTTACCGACGCACATGTGTGAATGAGCATGTCGTCGTCTATGGTGATTGGCTGCCACGGTTTTGCATTTACATCCATTTGTTTCCGTTTTGTGTGCGAGGAAGAGAAAAGAGAGGCAGAGCTATCTCATGGCCCTGCGGTCTGTTAGCATGAATGGCCTCGGCGGGGGGGAAACTGTCCCTCATTGTCAAGTCATTTGGCAGAAGTCTTTTTCTTTAACGCCACCTCATGTTAAATTCATCAACATTTCTCTACCATTTTTTTTCTTTTTTTGCCCCCCTTTAGAATGTCTTTGCGTCGGGTTCTTCTCGCCAAGCGGTTTCCTCCTGAGGTCTAAATGAAATGGCCGCGGCAGATGTACGTACGCCAAACAAAAAAAAAAGCCGTCCACAAGATTTGTTTTTGGATTAGACGTAACGTATTTAAAGCGAATGACAAGATGTAATATTTTTAAGATGTTTATTTGGGATGATCGGGGTTATTTTGAGGCGACCAGATGAGCGTGTTTACATAATTCATTTGCTTGTCTGTTTTCCAGTTTATGTGATGAACTGAGGTCCAATGTGATTTGGTTTATTCCAAAACTATCCCCAAAGTCCAAAAATCTGATATAAAACAAACACAAAAGAGCTGTTTCAAATTTAATGAACATTAGGTCCAATATTAACATTTCTTGAAGTATCTGGTTCTTTTATTCTGAAAAATCTGAAAGACAACTGTTACAAGATATAAGAATGTGTTTGGATAATGCACTCGTTTCTTGTTGAGAGTTCGATATTGAACCAGGAGGCAATTCGTTTTTGTTTAACTTAGCTAAGACTTGAAATTAAGGGGAAAAACGGCGAACTTGGCTCCCTTAAAAGTTGGAAAACACACTTACCGGAGCATCAAAAGTCATTAAACTGTCTCTCAGTTGTTTAATCTGGACACAACGTAAAATCAACAATTTGTGGTTTCTACGTCATGACCTAATGCTAATTAATTTTCAGCAGCTGGATCCTCTGACTTCCAGGAGTCTTGTCGTCACTGTTGGTTGTTATAGCTACAACACATGCAGTTTAATAACATAACAAAACCCCCAAAAACGATCACTTTTACATTTCTGTTTGTGTTTTGGCTCAGTTTGCAGCTAAGCTACTCGCTCCCGGCGATGTTTGCTCGTCATCCGTGGAAGTCTGGGTCGTCGAGTTTCTCCCTTTAAGAGCATCAGTTCTGACTCAAGTGTATGAGAGAGTGAATTTGCAAGTCATTGTTTCACGTTTGGGGGATAAATATTCAAACCAGTGTCCATTGTTTTCGAGGTGAAGTGACAATCGCGTCTTTGGTTTAGTCAGCAGAAGCTGTGTGTGGCTTTCAGGTTTCCTCTCGGGGCAAAGGTCACCCACGGGTTTGACTACTGTGTCACACACACACACACACAGAGACACACACACAATCTGCTCACAGTGTTGATGCTTTCAGGGGTTTTTCACATAAACAGTGGCTGCAGGGGAGCCCGGGGCTTTTCTCACAACAATCTGAGTCCTGTTTTGAATTAAATCCTCCCCCCATACACCAACCCTTGTATGGTGTATACATACACACACACACATGCACTTACATTCCACTACTCCACTCACGTCTGTTTAAATGAAGTAAACAGGAGTCACATAACATCTTCTTTTGCAATTTTCACCTCAGTCTTTTTTTCATAAAGATCTCCAGCGAAGTGTTCAGGTTCATGTTTAGTTCGCCGCTTAAAGTAAATCTGACATATTCTGATATTCTGATATACACGGGACACCTAATAAAGCTGTCGTGTGGTCTTCTGGTGCTGTAGACCACATGCCTCGAGGTCCTTGTGCATTTTCACCCCAGAGAAGTGACACTTTACTGGAGATTTCCCGTTCTCTGACATGGTTGGGCATGAAGTTTCTGAAATGCTCACACAAGACCATCTGGCGCCAACAACCGTGCCATGTTCAAAGTCACTTAAATTGCCCTTTTTTGACTATGTCCACGTGCCAAAAGTACATTTAATTGCTCCCATGTGATTCTTGCCGCCAAAACAACAATTAATTGAATGTTCTCTCATCCTCAGCCACAATGATAATTCACATTTTTAATCTCAAATACTGTTTAGCCCAAATTTCTAGTTGTCACAGTTAATAATGAGGTCTAATCCAGACAACTCCCATAAATCTCATGCATTTATCAGTGGCTGACAGTGACTATAAAAAAGGATGCCACAGTATTCTTTAAAGCCTCATGTAGACCTTCCAGGAGTCTTTGGAAACAGCTGCAGGCTTTAGAGCGATATGTCTGATGTTTATGGTATATCTTGTAGATTTCACAAAAAAATCCCTCTGATCTGACGCCTGACATTATAAACTGGGCCATTTGGAAAAATAGTTCCCATCATAAGATGTTTCTGACGGCCTGACACACGTGAAATGGAGTTTTCCGCCATCGGTGGTACGGCACAACGTGGCCGTCGCGCAAAGACTGGGAAAAAGATCCAGATCAAAAGTAGACGTAATTCTGGTCCCTTCACCTCCGGCGTGTTTAGTTCCTGTGGCGTTAAACCTGTAACTCAAATGTTTAATGTTTAAAGGTTGTAAGCCAACCAAGAGGCGATGACTCACACTGACCTGTTTAATTTCGAGCGGTGTGATATACGCACGTTTTTTTTTCAGGGGATTTTCTTTCGTTTTTTTTCAAATCACTTGAAGGATTACGCGCTCTCAATCTACAGCACCGGGAAACATTGGCTGAACTCGTGTCCTTTTGTAAAACTGTCTAAAGGTTTATTTCCATCGAGATTAAAAAAAACGAGGCAGAGCCCGAAAACTTGACCGTGTTATCTGAAAAAGTACAAATAAGTTTATCTTTTGTTGAATGTAAAAATGAGTGAGCAGAAGTTCAGCCAACAGAAGAAGAAGAAAAGAGTTCCCATTGTTTCGTAGTAAGATTTAATGTTAAAGTTCATCACTGCTTGTATTTAACGACTTTATTTGCAGGATTTTGTTTATTTCAAGGTTTTGATCCCATAGAAAATCGGAAAATCTTGGTTCTTTTTCTGCAAATATTTAAGTGCTGTTTCTCTCCCTTCCATGGTCTGCTTGGCTTGAAGGCCGTAATTGGAGGTAATTGTGTAGAGAACAGAGCGATAAGGCCGTCGTCTCATGCAGAGTCAGTGGCACCGACATGGAGACTGATAGACAGCTGACTCCTGTTCTGGTCTCCTTCCAATTTTTAAAAAGCCCTTAAAAAACAAAAAAAAGAAAGACAGACTTACTGATAACCAAAAAAACAACTGAAAATACATTTCTTTCCTTACTCACTTCAAAGCATACTTTTCACAAATAGGCTAATTATTTTGTTTTTTACCTTTCATCTTGCGAGAAGTCGAAAATGCTTTTGTTTTGATGTTCTTCTAACCTTTTAATCCACGGATGCGGGAAACACGGCGCGTTTAATGGGCTCCGGTAATTTTTCCCGACGGCGGCTTTGAATTCGAGGAGCGCTAAATCACGCCTCACCTCCATTAGCACCGCTCTGATCTTGGCGCGCGGTCTAATTAAACCTTCCGTCTCCCCGGTAGGAAGAGGAAGAAGAAGAAGAAGAAGCGGTCCGTCACGACTCGGTCCGGAGTCTCCTGTGTAACGGGACACCGGTCCGCGCGATTGTTAGCGCTTGTTGGATTACGTATCCTAGCAGAAATGCTCATAGGGAAACCTCGCTTGGCAAGGATTTGCGGGGGGGGGGGGGCGAGACGGGGGCCTGCTGCAGACAAACCATCTTTTAACAGTTGGTGAAGTGGTCCACTGAGAGGACAGTGATCCCCTTTATGAAAACCACTTGTCCAACGTCCCCCTCTCTTTCCCCCAGTGTCGGTTACATAAGGCCAAGGTGCTTTGTGATTGTTTGCAGGCTCTCCTGTTTTGTTTTGTCTGTCTCCTTCTCTTAATCACTCCTTTCTTATTTCCACGGGGGCTGCAGCGGGAGATTTTTACTTGATCGTATCCTGACTTCACTCTCGCTGAGTGCATTGAGGTTTTGGCCGGCGTCCAGCTTTGTCTTCTTTTTCCCCGGGCACAAATTCCTGTCTCCGGAGGAGCAGTGCGCTCACTCCGCCGAGTCTGACGACTGCGGTCGGGGGATGAATTACTCCGCGGGCCGTTGTTTGACAGGTCAAGGCAGTTGCATTCGGTTACACGTGTTAAAGAAGCCATGCTGAAGAGATCAGTTTGACCTTGTCTTGATTATTTAGCCGAGTTTTCTTTTGTGATTAAAAGACGTAGCCAAGAACGGCGCAATACCGGCGTCCTTCACCCACAGAACCTTCATAAATCTGGGGCCAAGAGGCGACGACGTCTTGCCTAAACAACCTCAAGGAGAGGTAGGAAGGGAAGTGATGATTAAGTGAAGTAATGATCTTTGTTGAATACAGTATTCTAGCGCCTCGGCAGAGTCTCTGACATGTGCGCGGATCACGGCATACGGTTTTCCGATTAAGGCGAGGAAAACACAGACGCAGGTCTGGGCTTTTTTTTTTTAACAGACGCTCAGTAATCCTTTCCCAAAGATGAGAGGATGACAGTTTTCCTTCATACAATACGGTGGCTCCCTAAATAGAGCAGGAACGTTGGCTCCAGATGGGTTTTCCAGCGTGCCGAGAATTCAGAAACCTCTGGAAGGTTTGATCCTTTGTTGAAGCGGTTGTGGTCGATGTCCCGAGTGACCTGCATGGGTGTGGTTCTTTGAAGGGTTTCTCAGTCCGTGGTTGGAGAGAGGGACGGGGACCTTAGACATCTAAATATGAGAAGACTCAGATTCCCTCCTTTTAGGGGGAACGCAGAAGTTGCATCCTTCGAATTTTTCCTCCCTCTGCCCTCCCGTTGCTGAGGCGATCGAGCGACGTAACCTTTGATAACCATCATGTCAGCGTAAACAAACGCTGCATTATACCTCGGATTAGATCATTCCTGCTTATTTATTTATCACACATGAATGGAATCCGTTTTTTTTTTTTAGTTGGCATTACAAAAATTCCTTTGTGCAATTTAATTGTCCAGTTTTAGTGCCAAACACTTGAGTCATTCCCTTTAAAAAAAAGTTTATGTGTCTGGCTCCGGCTCCATGATGAAGTGTTATATTTGGAATTGATTTGTAATCCCGGGGTTTTTTTAAAAAACCTGCGCGTCAGTGAAAGTGGATGATGCAAAGTGGAACCGTTCAATCTCAGAGGCCGGGCGTAACGAGAGCTGGAAGTCGGCGCTTCCCTCGGCCCTTGACCCCGACTCGTCAGCAGCATCTAATGAGACATTTAATCATTTTGAAAATGATTGTTTCCTGCAGGAGACGCACCCTGCTCCAGTGTTTTTTTTCTTTCTTTTTTACGATCCGATGAGCTCAACGCTAACAGGCCAACTGTTGCATCAGTTGCACTCGGAGGTCGCTCCTCTGTTTTGGAGGAAAAGAAGCGTTTCTGTGCGCTAATGATGTGAGTTTTACCACAGCTTACTCAGAGGTTAGGTGGTGTTCAGGGGGGGGGGAGTGTTCAGGGGGGGGAGTGAGCATGCACTGAGTTACTCATCTGTAATGCAAACCATAGCTCGCTCAATTAATCAGATTCTCTACCGGTTATTAAAAACAACTGAGTCTGTAACTGACAAAATATGTGCGCAGCCTATGTGGAATTGTGCTGGAAGAATCCATCGCCTGCTCTTGCGCTGACTTTCCTCCCCCCCTCCCCGTCTGTGTGTCTGTCGAGCGTTTGGCTGAAGTCACCACAAAGTATGAGACGCTCCGTGTGGGAAACCGGTCAACTTTTTAGATCCAGGTGATGCTTTTCCCTTCAGGTTACTCTTGAGGTGAACGTCTGCACTTTGATGTCTGATGTGTGTTCTTTTATTTTTTTACTGGAGGAATGTGTTTGCGTAATAAGCCGCTGGTTTGAATTCCAGTTCAATTAAGTAGTGTTTAGTATGTTCTTCTCAAAGTCCAAAGACCTCATTGGAGATACTATGAGAGTGTAAATGACTCTATATGTTGGCCTTGTGATTAGAAATGAGCATATTTGAAAGACAGCTCAGAGAGTCAAGGTTGAGATGGAGTGGTCACATACAGAGGATGGAGCTGCAGGGCAGGAGGAACAGAAGAAGACCTCAGAGGAGGTTCATGGATGTTGTGAAGGAGGACGGAAGTTTGGAGAGTGTCCAGAGTTCTGATGACGACCAGCCCCAAAAACAACAGAGGTCAATGGCTCCACAGTCTACAGACTTAGATCTTAAGGGAAATGGTTCCACTGAAATATGTTTAGTATTCACAATAACTGGGACAGAATTTCATCGTAAACAAGTTGTTTTTTTGAATTCCATCCGCCGCCGTTATTTGGGTCACTGCAGAAATCCAAACTTGGATATCTCCAAAGATAGTGATGGTGTTGGTGAATGCTCGTTGGACAAAAACCTTCCCTCACGTGAGGTTTCCTCCTAATCGGCAGCACTCAGGAGCCACTTGGCGCGTGAATCATTCATCCCTCTCCATAAATAATAAAAACCCGGCCGGCCGCTTTGGCAGCAGCCTGCAACCTGAAGCAGTTAGTTGATGAAATGCAACCTTACTTTGTAAACTAATGTGTTTCACCTGCGTGGACGTCTGGCTCCGCCACAGACAGGTAGACGGAGTGAGAACCTGTCTCTCCTCCTGACCTCGCTTCCTCTTCCTCCACATGAAGCCCTTTGATAAACTCTGGCCCCGTGGGAGCGTTGGTAATGCAAAGTACAAGCGCGAAGCGTAATGATCTCTCAAAAGTGCACTTCTACCCTCATTAGCGCACTCCTCAGAAGTGGGCCGTGCATTATTTACACATCAAGGCGGGGGGGGGAGGGGGGATAAATATTCATCGTTTGTTGACTTTGCCCCGGTCCCTTGGCTCAGGCACAGGTCGGAGCGGAGGGCCCGCTATCACAGTGACTCCCGGGACATCATCTGTCTTGTTCTTGTGCAACTCATTAGAAATTAAGGTTTAAAAGTTAAGGGTTTGTCCCTTAAGTTTTTTGGTTCTGGGTCATTTTTTATTCTCTGGAAAGGAGTCGCTGCTACGAGGAGCTTCCTGCGTCTGGTTTGTCGGGACATGTGGAGTCAGGCTTTTCCTGTCACTGGCTGACATGAATAGGTCGTTGCGTCTGACCCCCTCTTACGACCTTGACGCCTATTGTCTTCACCACTGTTGCCTGCTGGGAAACTCCAGTTGCTGCGTCCATTGCCGACTTGACATCTTTCCCCCTCCTCCTCCTCCTGTTCTTGCATTCCATCTAATGACTGCGTAGCTGGATGTGTGTGTGTGTGCTTGGAGAGGCTGTGGGGGCATCTGACGAGGATGCCTGGCACGGGGAATTACCATAATCACTGTCAACATTAATGGGGGATCCGATCGCTGGAGAATTCAAACGAGGCTTTTTTCCATATTTATGGAGGCAAATAAACAGAGAGAGCGCGCGGCGAAATGTCTGTTATGATTCGAGCGCGAGTCGTGTTTACTGGCTTTGAAATGCATATTTTGGAGTGGATGAGGTGGAGTAGTAGGTTGTAGTCGCAGGACATGAGTGGAAACCTATTATTGCCAGTCTCACTCTCACTGTAGGTGCAGTGTTTCCACTTCACCATTGATGAGCATGTGCAACTCATTCAGCTGGACTTATTTCTAAACCTTATACTTTATTAATCCCCTTAGGGAAATTATTTCTCTGCATTTGACACATCCTAGAATTAGGAGCAGTGGGCTGCCACACTGAGTAGCGCTCGGGGAGCAATGGGGGTTGGGTACCTTGCTCAGGGGTACCCCAGCCCTTTTGACCTGGTGGGGACTTGAAGCGGCGACCCCTCGGTTACAAGCCAAGTTCCCAATATTCTTGTGCTTTTTTTGTATTTGTATTTGTATTTGTATTTGTATTTTATGCAGTTTAAACACTGGTGTGGTTTCACCACTGATGAGGCCTGGTTTAAGCTCAATGCTACTGCATGGGGTCGAGGAGGTCAGGGCTCCATCTCAGTTTCTATATGAGCCTGACTTAGTGCACTTAAAGAAGAAAGTGTTTCCACAGAGCTTCAGGTTTTCAGCTGCTTTTTAAAAGAGTGGACACAAGTTAGGCAGCGCCGCGTGAGCGGTGGAGCTTTCCAAAGTCTTGGTGCTACTACTCAGAAAGGAACAGTCTCCTTTGGTTTTATATTTTGTTTGGGGAACCACGAGGAGCCTCTGATCTGCTGACCTGAGATGAAGTCTTGGGGAGTAGAGGTGCAGCAGATCAGCCATGTATGAAGGAGCCTGAGTATTTAAAGCTCTAAAAGTAGCAACAAGGGCTTTAAAATGTACTGTAAAATGAACTGGGATGCTAAAATAGATGGGGAGAAACTGTGCTAAAGTCTAGCTGCAGAACTCTGGACAGTCTGCAGACGTCTGGTCAAGCTCCTTCTTATTGAGACAACTAAAAAGACTATTGTACTACCTACTACCTAGGATTGCTTCTAATTCAGCCTTTGACGCAAGAGATCTGAGTTGTGAAATGTGACGTAGGTGTAAGTAGCAGCTTCTGATTTGCTGTCTTGAACGCTTCATTAAGAATCAAAGACAACACCAAGATTTCGGTACCTATATTTTGCGTTTCCATTAGGAATAGTATCGAAACAACCGGCCCCAACTGTTCCATTTCGCTACCCTTCCCTCGGAGTATTAGAGAAATGGTACAGTACATACAAAAGGCTTATTTGAAGACCATTAATATCAAATTTATTATTTTAAAGTGCACATGTACCTCTTCAAAACCCTTAGTCGACCAAGAAACTCTGCTAAATGTCCACTCTGGACCTTTTAAAGCTAATTGCACAGTGTAATGGCGACAGAAAAATGATTTTTATATTGATCTCTAAGTCTTGCCTCTTTCCCACTGGGACGGACTTTTCACACACAAAAAAAATGGTGAATCAATCTGTGATATCTACACACAAGAAAGTACTTTTTGTTATACTGGCATATTTACAATGATGACTGAATAGGAACAGCGAAAGGATTATTGTGAGAGCCGGAGCTCGATGTTTGGTCAGAGATCCTTTGATTTTACTTCCAATTTCATGGCGACCGCTGCTGTGTCTGTGTTACGTGGGGCAAACTCCATCCACATGGGGGGTCTGTTGTCATTTTGGTCTCCAGTAATGTGTGTTTATTTAGGTTTAGAAGACATGAAAGTGGAAATCCCAGAGCGGCAGTCAGTTTTCTTTACTGTGGAAGAAAAAAAGGGGCCTTGAATTCATTTGCAAACTATACAGTTTCTATAAGCTCCAGCGATGCTCGGGTATATGAGGTCGACCATAGACGCACCACAGCACAGCGATCTGCGGCACCGACTCTGTTATTGCACGCTCGGCTACAGTTAGCCACCATCACGACAAACTAGAGCTACTGAGATTATATCACAGATTAAATCCCATTTTGAAGCTTCAAAATGTCAATTTTTGCTTATTTTAATCTTATATAGGCCGGAAAATGTAAGTGTTTTTGCTCATTTTCTTAAAGGATACTTAAAACTTTCAATATCTGGCAGTTATTTACAATTTACGGCATGTTAAAAGAGGGTATCAACAGGTATTAACAACAGATTTGGTTGATTTTGTTGAAATTTAAAATGACTTCATTATATAACTTCATTATAAGTTAATGTTGAGCGGTGGGCCGCATGGAATCAACCGGGGCACCAGTTTGTGTTCTTGTATCACCCGAATTTCCCTCATGTGGATCAAAAAAGGATCTTAACCTTAAACTTAACAAAAAGTGTGTGTAATTTCTGTGATTTGACCTTGAAGTGCTGGTATTTGATCTAAATAAACGACCTTTTGAGTCAAAACTAGACGACATTTAACAGTTTCTTCCCCTTTTAAGCCTCTGTGGGATCAGAGAATGCTAACTTTCCACTCATTTTCTGCTCCTTAACAGCTGTAGCAGGGCCCAGTTTGGCGGCGCTCTAACGGAAACTGTGGTGTTTACTCTTCCTCCTCCTCCTCTGCAGGTGGAAATCACGCTGCAGGACGTCAACGACAACCCGCCCATCTTCCCCAACGACATTCTCGACGTGACCATCGAGGAGAACGTCGGCGACGGCTTCAAGATAATGCAGCTAACAGCCACGGATGCAGATGAGGTGAAGCTTCTGTGTTTTTGTATGTCTCTGTGCCAGTTTTCCACTCCGCTGCTCTCAGAGAAGTCGACCCGGGAGCGATTTGAATTAAAAATATGCTCTTATGCTCTTTTTTTGTTCCCGCAGAGCAGGAATCTCTACACTATAGATTCAAATGTGTAAACGTGAAAAGTTATCATAAAAGAGTGAGGGAATGAGTAGAATCCATGTTTTCAACTACATTTCTTTTAAGATTGAATAGAATCCAGCAGAAAGTTGAACAAACCAGTCGAAATTGATGAGAAAAACACATTATTTATGCTAATGGTCATTTAATTACCATATTACCATAAGTTAATTAAAGAATCATCTGATAAAATATACACCTGCTTAAATCCAGGACAGATTAAGACATTAGATTGGAGCATTAGATTGTCTTTCCCGGCTGTAAACTGAGGTTTGTGTTGCTTTGTAAACCACTCGCTCCTCTGCACCAAACCCCATTGAGAAAACACACAATTTTACAAACCCAGCGCATTGGAATTGTCAATCCACTTCTCCCTTAATTCATAAATTCAAATTTGTTATCTGATAAATTCAGTGTCTAAAATCCTGTGTTTGGATTAACCTAAGTGACACAAACTTACCAAAGAAGGCAGTGGTCTACCAGCAGCCCCTGTGTCCCCATGAGCTAAAAACGCTCATTTTCTCTATGGGCTTTGGTGCAGGAGAGTGAGAACTTCAGTTTCCAAGTTTCTGGAGCTAAATATGTGTCTCAGTACTTCAAGAAAACATCTGAAGACATCACACTTTCAAATCAGAAGTGTCATTTTCTATCTCGTGTGTTGATGTAAGCTGAGACACACGCACTCATGCTGAGGCCGCTGGTGTCACACGGCTCACAGCTCGGTGGTCAGTGATTGATTCTGTTGCTGCTCCGTCCACAGTCCATAACGGTTCACGTTACATCACTAGCATCACACCGCATTAGTAAAGAGCTCCATCTTTCGCTGCTTTTTACACAGGACATTAAATCCTGCAGTGAGAAAAATGGCAGGCCCTGGCTCTGCATCCCCACCTTCTGCGGTCCCTCACCCACGCCAAAGAACTCAGAGAGAAGGATTAGACCGGAGGAGTACGCACTCACATTTGATGTTAACTTAGGAGGCCACAGCTGTTGCCTAAACCCCCGTCTCTGCGCTTTTTCCAATGTGAGAAAACTCGCACAGAACCGAAAACTGCAAATTGAGTGCAAATCTCAGACCTGGAGACGGGTCAGTCTCCACAGCGGAGGGATTTTCGGGACACGATTTAATTGTTTTAAGCACCGAACCCTCGAGCTTTGATCTTGAAAAGGTTTCACATATGGTATGAAAATCAAACGCTGCCGTCGGTCACTTTTTCCCCTCACAAAGCTGCGGTCTGTGAAGCGGAACTCGAGGCTCTCCCTTCTCCCTCTTGAAAATTAGACATTATTTTTATTTGCAGATACAAAATAAGGATGTCGATTTTTCCAAAATGACCACATCGAGGCCCAGATTCTGATGTTAATCACTTGAGTCTTTCAGGAACGACAGATTCTGGAGGGATGTTTACTCCCAAAATCTGCGGCGCTGCCATGAATAGGTTTGCAAAATAGAAGCCTGCGTTTCATTGCAGCTTTTACTCGGAGCCAGATACGAGTCTGTGCCCACATCCTTACGCAGGAAGCTTAAGCTGCGCTGACACCGATCGTACGGAACGTATTGGAGGGAGCCCACATGTGTGAGGCGGCGTGGAGCAGCCAAGACTGCAAGCTGTCAGCCAGCTGACGGGCCCTCGGATTCAGACATCACAGCGATCCCGTGCACTTTAGCAACGCTACATGTGGGATTCATGTAAAAGGAGGGATTCAAACGCTGTTTCCACGCATCCGGTTTTTTCGGCTGCAATTCCACCTGGCCCAAAAACGGGTAAAAATTGGGTCTTTTGTCCAAAGAAAATGTTTCTCGCCTCGTTTAAAAGAAATACTTGCGAGTCTGACCTGTTTTAGGAGCCACTTTATTAGGCACACCTGTTCAACTGCATAAGAATACAGTCGGCCGATCACATGGCATCCGAATGTGGAATCTGTCGCACACAATTTGTGCTCATTCCGCTGCATTTTCTGCTCTGTGACTGTAATGTAGATATTTTTTTTCCATCTGAATCCAACAAATAATACACAGTTTATATTCAACATGCTCAAATTTGCCATTGGCCACGTTCATGAGCCCCATATTTCACATCTGGGATATTGGGTTTAGTGAAAATTTGATTTGAGGCAAAATCGTTTTGACGTTAAAAAAGTTTGGGACGTGAAGCAAGCCTATCAAATCAGAAAGCATCTTTGAATGTATAATTTGAACGTTTTAACTCGGAAAAACTCGGCGAGAAGTCTCAGCGTTCCAAATTCTGGAGCAAAAATGGCAGAAAATAACCACAAATTCATGCAGAAAACGTCAAAACGTGCGTCCTGTACCTAATAAAGTGACTCACTTGTAATGGCTTGTTTTTTTCGGGAGTCTGTGTTGGGATTGGCTCGCTCGCCCTCTGCGTACAGGAAGCTCGCTCCCTCGCTCCCTCGCCTGTCTGCTTCACACCTCTCTCACTTCTCATAGGAACTGCGCGCTCCCAGAAAAAAAGCCCCACTCATCTGCTAAATGAGTTTCCGTCTGCTGCTGCAGTCTGGTACACTCTGCTCCCTGGAACGCTGCACTTTAATTGGTCGTCTCTCTCTCTCTCTCTCTCTCTCTTTCCTTCCCTAACAAGCCATTGTGTCTTTGGAGAGTTGTAAAAAGTCGTCCAACTCTTGGAGTGGAGGTCAAGAGGGCAACCGGTGTCGGTGTGCGAGTCTGCGCCGCTCGATGTTAATTACATATTTTAGTGGAACGACGGGGGCCAGAGGAGAAATGAGTGCATTAAAACAATGTGTGTGTAAATGCTTAACCATAATTTCATAAAGTGTGTGTGTGTTGGAGCGCAGACCCCCCCCCCTTAACCCCCTCCCACCCTTGCTTGGCTTTTGAACCCTATCAGAAAATTAATTGGCAAACCGCGGGTGTTGGGTTTCCGGACTGTGGCCCAGGTGGCTGATGGGATTGCCAGATCTGGAGCGTCTGATTGATGACAGCGGGGTCCTTAGATGAGATCGAAATTTTTGTGTACAACCTAGAAAATACAGTAGATTACACTCATTTTCATGTGCTGAAATACCCTGAGAACCCTGAAATGGGTTTTTCTTTGCCACTTGGGGCAGTATAAACAAGTAGTAAATACTAGGAACCTATTGTTACTTCTTGCGATTATTATTTTTATTATTCCGGTTCATTGTTTGTATTTTTTAAGAGAATTAACAGACATAGAAACTTGTTAGATGGAGGTCAAACGTGTAAAAATATGCAAAAGTGGCATAACGCTCAGTCCCGCGACTCTGTGGCGCCCCCAAAGGTTGCTCCTTGTAAAGTTTCTTCAGGACATTTTGGGGAATTTTCAACCTGACGAAAAGAAGTCGGCCGTATTGTAACTTCATGGCATTTTGTTTGTGTTTTAAGGTCAAAATCTGAAATTCTATTGATCAGCTTCACAGCATTTGATATAAAATGACATATTCAGTCTAATTTTATGACGTGACTGCCATCGTCCACCGTGAGAGTCCATGTGTTGATCCGCAGACACAGCAACAGATTCTCTCTCTCTACAGAAGCCTCGTCTTTGTCCTGACGGGATCAAAAAGCATCACAGACGAGAGTCTCTTAACCGATTGTAACCAGAGCCGCCTGTCGCTTCATCTCAGTGAATGGAAGCAAGCTTTTTTTTTTGAAGTCGCTGCTTCTTTTTTTTTTCCCGGGGGCAGAAGCCGCCGACAGCGAGACCGGTCGTCTGATCTCTCATTGTAGCACAAATATAAATGTCAGGCTCTGTCGACACAGTCATTCAGTCGTCATATCACTTTCAGGCGTCAGCCTTTCTCTAACCCCCCTCCGAAGCCTCGCTCTGCGGTGGTCACGTGGGACGTGTTCTCGTACCAGTGGAGCGGGGACTTTGTTAGCAATTTTTGATTTTATCGTTCTGTTATGTCATGTTCACCAATTCTGTGGCATAAATGTTTTTTCCCGCTATCTTGTCAAAAAAAGTAAAACATTTTGTAATATGTAAATATTTTGAACTTCCATTACTGAAATATATGGAGATAAGAGGTAAAAACACTGACTTTATTGATCCTTTAAGCGGGCAAAATTTATTCGATTTGTCGTCGCCGAGCCGTCCCCTTTATGCGCGGCGTCCCTGTGTGAAAGGTGAGGAGTGAAAGAGGTCCATTCATGCGAGATAATAAAAGGCGGTTTGATGTGGAAGGTGACGTGACATGAGAACATGTGCTGAGCAATCTGATTTCCCACCCGATGCAGACGCGGCTGCTTTGATGCTCGTCTTCGTGCTCTGAGAACGTTTGAGTGTGGAATGTAATTGGGTTTAAGGTAACAGTGTTTCCTTTAACGTTCTACTTCCCGTCTTTCCCTCAGGGTCCCAACGCTCTTGTGACGTACACCATCATCAGCGGGGCGGACGACAGCTTCCGCATCGACCCGGAGTCCGGCGATCTCATCGCCACCAAGAAGCTGGATCGGGAGCGGCGCTCGAAATACTCCCTCCTGGTGCGCGCCGACGACGGGAAGCAGTCGTCCGACATGAGGCTGAACATCACCGTGAAGGACATCAACGACCACACGCCCAAGTTCTCCCGCCCTACGTACTCATTTGATATTCCCGAAGACATGGCATCAGGTAGAGTCTGCTCGTGAAGGCTTTAGCGCTCAGTAGACTCTGTTAAGGTCATCAAGTCTTTGAGAGCAGCTTCTTTGTGTTGTTTTACAAGAATCATTTTTCCTTAAACTGTCTTTTAAACATAGAATTACGACTGTCAGAGATCTTCCAAATCCACTCAACGGGGAAAATTGAGGTTTTAATCAGTGGAGATGACAGTAACCGACATTTGATTTATGTGGAAATCTATCGGCAAGCGGCGGGATTTACAATAATACTGACAAAAATCTGGCAAAGCTCCGTAATCCCTTTCATTGTTTCAATAACAAGGCAGAGGGAAAGTAAGAAAAAGAAGTTTGGTAATATACAATAAATTTAAATTGAATTGAAATTAGCTTTTTCCTCGGGACATAAAACACCACCGGCTCCTATACAATGTTTTTTTTGTTATTTTAGCAATTGGCAACACAATCCCCGAGTCTCTGGTATTAATAAAGTCCCATAATAACCCCCTGCGGATACATTAAAGTCACTTTGTTCAGTAGGGCAGTTAAATCTAACTTCTCGTCTCTCCGTGTTACAACTCGCAGGCTCCATCGTGGCGGCGATCCTGGCCAGTGACTCTGACTCAGGGGTAAACGGTGAGGTCACGTACTCGCTGGAGGAGGACGACGAGGACGAGACGTTCCTCTTGAACCCGGTGACGGGCGTCTTCAACGTGACGCGCCCGCTGGACTACGAGACGCAGCAGTACTACATTCTCACAGCGAGGGCTCAGGACGGCGGAGGGCAGACCAGCACGGTCAGGGTGTACTTCAACGTGCTGGACGTCAACGACAACGTGCCCGTCTTCAACACCAGCGTGTACAGCACGTCCGTCTCTGAGAGTCTGCCGCCCGGGTCCAGTATCCTCACTGTCGGGGCCAGTGACGCCGATGATGGTACGTACATAAATCATCGTAAAGCTAAGGCTGCTGCCTGCAGACCACATGCAATACTGTAGCTAAGCCATAGCCACCAATGTTTTCAACTTTAAAACACGGAGGTAATGTAGATGGCAGGCGTATCCAGAGCAGATTGATGCCTTTTTTTAAAACAAAGATTGAGTAACGTAATTGTAGCCTATGTCGCTGTTTTAGCTTCAACTCAAAAATGAATCCAATCAGGAGCCGGATCTCCGCTAAAGAGGTGGTGATCTCTGCTCGTGACGTTATTCTTTTTTTATTCGGGAATAAATCGTCCTGAATCCTCACCAAACATGCTCATTAGAGGACCTTAAAATGATGGCACGCTAATAGCAGAAATGGACAGGAAGTTAGCCAAAAGATTATATTGCTTATATTAGCTTTAAAGTTGAGAAGATAAATTAAAGACATGTCAACCCATGGCCAAGAGGAAAGGAACTGGGCTTGTGACCGAAGTCCTGGACTGGGTCAAGGGCTGTGGTCCCCATGAGCAAGGCATTAATCGTCGTCCATTCTCTACTTATTTTTCTATTTTTGAACCTCCTTGCGGGTTTTAACGTTATTATATGTGGTTTGTATTCCTTTTTGTCTTTCCCCTGTGGTTATTTAGTTAATTTGTGTGATACTGTACAATATGTGATACCCCCACTCCAAGACGACATGGTACGTCTCAAGTGGACGTACCAAAAACAAGTCTTTTTGCTTCCATATGTGCTGCTGCTGTTGTTGATTTGACTTAACTCAAATTTAAGGACATATTTTAAACACTATACTTTAAGCCAAAGAATATACATCACATTCTTAATTGCTGTTAAATCCTGGTCCCGTGTCCCAGCGATGTCAGTATATTTAAGGAAAATCTCTGTGTGAGAACGCCGAGCACGGACGTGCTTTACTTTCAGATAGTGCATAAATCAATCGTGAGTTACCCAGAGCAGATTAATTTAATGTAGGCCTGTCATTTTGTTATGAGAGTCGGTTCCAGAGCAGGCTTCTCAAACCCTGCATTTTATTTTATTTTTTTTTTTCATTTTTCTTACGTCGCACCACGCTTGAGCGACTTGATGAAAAATAGCATCTTTAGCGTATGATTAAGTGGCCTGAGTTATTTCTGCGTTCCGGGTGGTGGGCTTTGTGTTTGTGAGGAGCCGCGTGGTATCCGAAACAGTCACCACCGCTCTCCTTCCTCCGCTGTAATTACCGCTTCACCGAGGCCTAAACGTGGTCATATTGACCTACATTCCTGGGAAATCCGCTGCCTAGTTCTCCACCGGAGTCTGGCTTCTCCCTGCGCTGTCCGCGTCTTCCTCACAGATATACTGCTGCTGCTTTCCACAGTCAAAATAAAACACCGCACCGCCATTGTTAGCACTTCCTAAGATGTGACCTTTAACCCCCCCGCAGACTCTGTCTCGAGTCGGCGTGGCCTAAAGCTTTTTGATAAGGGATTACTTGTGTACTGTAAATACACAGTGGAGTGTGGGAAGGTGCTGACGCTTTCCACATGAATACCCCGTTGAGTTGAATTACAGACGCTCAATTTAAGCTCATTTGAACCCCCACTTCCAGTGGAGTGGTGCGGATTAGGCCCGATTTCAAGGTTAGATAGTGCACTGTGTCTCCTTTGCTCTGTCAAACTTGACTTGTCATTCGAATTAATGTCTCAGTTGTAAGGGGCTTTCCACAAAGACACAATGGCACTATCAGTTCTGCTGTGGCGTTCCTCTTGATAGCAATCCGTCACGCCGCATGAATGGATCCGTCCACTTTGGAGGACAAGCGAGGCAGCCAGACCTCCAGCTGCTCCACATGTACAGTACAATATGTGGAAATGGATGCTGATAACGCACATGTAGGTGCTTCGTTCCGACACATTCAGCAAATTCAACAATTGCATCTGGAACAATGGATTCCTGTCAAAAAACATATCCACATCTGACCTCCGCTCCAATGATATCTGTGTTGTTTTTTTAAGCAAGGTCGTCGCAAATCATAGAAAACATTCCACAGATTAGCTGAAATAACAAAAGAGGGAAAGTACCAGTGAAGAGAATCCTACACATGCAAATTATTAATAGAATATATTTGTCACTTTGCATGTTTTTCAGGCCCTAATGCCCAGCTCCTCTACAAAATTGCCTCGGGTGATTCCCAGAGTCACTTTGTCATCACCAAAGAGGGAGTCCTCCAAACCAAGAAGGCCTTGGACAGAGAAACACAATCCTTCTACAACCTGGTGATCACAGTCAACGACCTGGCCCCGCCTCCCATGACCCGCTTCACCAGCACCGCCCAGGTGTCGGTCATTCTCCTGGACGTCAACGACTGCCCGCCGACCTTCACCTCGCAGAGGATGACCTACATCCAGGAGAACACGCCTGTGGACACGGTGGTGTTCACCGCCCAGGCGGTGGACGCCGACAGTGGACCCAACAGTTACGTCGAGTATTCGCTGCGAGGACCCTATGGTAACAAGTTCAGCATTGGCACAGTTGATGGAGACGTCCGGTTGGTTGGGGAGCTGGACCGGGAGGAGTTTTCCAACTACACCCTCACGGTTGTGGCCACAGATAAAGGAGAACCCCCTCTGTCTTCAACCATGGAAGTGACCATGATGGTTCTGGACGTCAATGACAACACGCCGAGCTTCTCGCAAAACATCTACGACATTGAGATTGAGGAGAACACCTTGACGGGCACAGATGTCATCCAGGTGTTCGCTACAGATGCGGACGAGGGCACCAACGGCCAGATCCGGTTTTCAATCTCGGGAGGCAACGGCAACTCTGATTTCAGAATTGATTCGGTCACAGGTGTGATTTCTGTGGCCAAGCAGCTGGACCGCGAGGCGCGGTCATCCTATTCCCTCGTGGTCCAAGCGGCCGATCGCGGCAGCAGCCCCAGGGTGGACCGTGCTACCGTCAACATAGTTCTGCTAGACGTCAACGACTGTTCGCCTGTGTTTGAGCTCTCTCCTTACACCGTCAACATGCAGGAGAACCTGGAGAGCCTGCCAAAAAATATCCTGCAGGTCAGTGTGTTTGTTTGTTTTCCCCGTTTTTTTTGTCCGAGCCTTCGTTGAATTGAAGCAGTCAGGATGTCATTAACATTCGCAGACAAGACGTCCCGAGTGGGAACACGACATAGGTTTGAATGACAGTCCTGAAACCTCAAACAGGTTAATGCCTTAACTAAATTTGTTGGAATACTAACTTAATAAGTGCAGGTATGAGAGCAGTATTTGCACACTAAACCACTCAGCACGGCGGTCTTATTTTGTTAAGTGGCATGACGAATATCTGACAGAAATGAAAATTATACGTGGCTGCAATTTGCTTTGCACCATTTGAGCTCTGTGGGCTTTTCGGTGAAATATGAACATGGCTAAGAGGCTTGATGAGGCAATTAGGATCTGTGATGGCTACCACCTTGATGACTAAATGAGCCATATATAGTTCTGAAAAAAATGGAAACATTTGGTTTCCAGTGAGGGAGCTGTTCCATTTTCTTTCACTTGCTTACCTTCTGAGGAAATGAGGGAACAGTTATGGGAGGAGACGGAAAAGGCGCAGATGTGGCCGGGTTTTGCCACACAAGAGCTCACATCTGTGGGCTAACCTGGCTCTGCCTGTCTGTAACATGCACGACAGGAAGGGCTGGGGAGCCCACAATGCATCGGGTACAACAGTGAGTGAAAAGAATGTCTGGTCTTGAGTTCCAAAGCAGCCAAAGGGGGTAAGAAACCATTTGTGATGCTCTGGTTTCCCTTTTTTGTGGATTCCCTGGGAAAGTCTGATTAGACAAAGTGAATAAGTAATGATCTTCCTTCCCCCGACAATTACCTTCATCATGCTCCTGAGCACCGTGATGGTAATTAAACCTTTAGCTGCTTCAGTGAAAAGACTAAGTGAGGGTGGTGGTTAGACTGGGTCTCTCCCAACCAGGGTTTAATTTATGTGGTTGTAAAATGAGCAATCTGGTCCTCGCAAGAATGCTCAACTTTCAGAATTCCTGACATGAAGTTTTTAAAAAAGACTGTAATCCAGCAACTAGCAGCTAAGTCATTTGGCCAGTACACATAAAAGTAAACTTTTATGCACGTTTAGAGCCTAAAAACACGGGTTTGTCTCTAGTGATGGAATATAAGTACAAGTCCTGTACATTAAAGGTACTTTACTTTACAAAAGACCATCAGTAGACGCAGCACAAGTAGAGAGAAAGTGTGTTTTATTAGCTATAAATAAGCTAGTAGCTAGCTGTTAGCTAAAGTGGTGTCAGTTTTGTTTTTATGGTATTTTCCACTATATTACACTGTCAAATGCTGCATTATTGTAGATTTAACCGCTCAGTTAACATTACTGTATCAATAATTACCCATAAAACAATACAGAATGACAAAACAATGTCATTCTGTATTCTGTGGTTGCATGCTAGCATGGCTTTTGTGTTCAAGAAGTTTAAATGCTAACACAACAACGCCATAGTATTAATGTACTTACATATTTTATGTAAAATATCTGCTAAACTTTTTATTAATAAGAATTACAAAGTTATGAAACACAATTGCCAGCCAAATGTACTCCAATTCATTTTAAGTAGCCTCCGTGGAGAGAAAAGTGGTTCTAAATCATGTATTATATGCCCATAGGTTTTAGAAAAACAATTAGCAAAATTGTACATTTACTCCTGAACTGTAAAGGAAATAAAATCACTGGAAATATCTCAAATTTGTATTCAAGCTCAGTGCATAAAATTTCCCCGTTTTCCAGCGCCGGTGCCAAAACTGCAGCTCCCACCAGCTTTCCTGTTCCATTTATTCCAAATAAACATTTGGTTCTCAAAATCTCCCTAAAGGCCCGTTTCTGCTTTTCTCCAGGTCGTTGCCAGAGACGATGACCAAGGTGCCAACAGCCAGCTGAGCTACATGCTGAGCGTTGGGAATGACGAGGGCGCGTTCAGCCTGTCGTCCAGCGGTCAGCTGAGCCTGACCCAGACGCTGGACCGTGAAGTTCAGGGGAAATACGTGCTGCTGATCACAGCCACCGACTCAGGTACGACCGAGTTCTCCGCTGCAGGGAGCGACCGCTGCTTGACAGTTTTCCTTTTAAGTAATAGATGAGTTTCATGCTTCCTCCTCTGGATTATGTTTCTGTTTATAGTGCTCCAAAATCAGTTGTTTATCATCCATAATCTGCTGTTTCTTTGTAATATGTCCCTGCGTGGTCACAGTTGAATTACGGCAAACATATTTGGTATTCAGCCGGCGAAACCGAGCTTGTAAAAGAATATTTTTCTTAAACTAACGGCAATGTCAACAAACAGCATTTCGATTTCACAGCGCTCTTTTTGTGTGGCACAATAATCCAAACATCCAGGAGTTTTTAGCTTGCAAAATAGTGGGTGTTTTTTTGTATTTCATTCTCATTCCCCCAGAAGCTTCTTTCAGCGGGTCCGATTCAATAGCATCCTCTGTTTATTTGGATACAGCGGTAGCGCTTGTTATAGCCAGATAAAAGGTTAACTTGTTATTGCATGGAGGCCATTTAATGTGCAGTTGAAGGAGTACATGCGTATCCCCGTTGCAGCCAAATCACATGGTGTGCCAGTTAAGTATATGTTTCCCCCGAGCTGCTCTGGCACGGCCGTCACGGTCTGAGGGTGGTTCTGTTTCATTCCGGCACTGGCCACGTGACCGATTGTTGCGCCGTGTATATTTTTGACCGTGCACAAGCTTTTCGGTGAGAATTGGGATGACGACGACGACGACGATGATGATGGTTATGATGGATGGTTGAAAATGGGACCGTGTGTTTGGATATTTGTCATTTTTGTGGCAGAACAATCAAAAACTTGACATTTTCAGATCATAAACACTTAAGTTGCAGAAACCCCCCCCAAGCAAATTTTGTTAAGGCTTTCTTGCCTCATATACTGTTTAGAGGTTCCTCGCCACATGGACAAAGTTACCCAACATACTAATTAGGATTTGATCCCTTTTTTTTTGTAGGCTTGACGAGGAGTCCATATTTAGATCCCTGACAACAATTCCAAAATATTTTGACAGGATATCTCTGTACAATGTTGGTGAAGGAGCAGAAAGAGGGATTTTTGGGGGTAGAATATCAAAATATCAAAAAAAAAAAGAGAAGCCATAATCATAGTACAGGCCAAATTACCCGGGAGCATTTTCTCACATTTTTGAGGCTGAGACAGTGCAGGGAAATGGTTCTCCCAGGCCCGATCTGGCAGGAAACGTGGAAGGTGGATGGTGCAGACATGTCTGCGAGGCTGCCGTCTACCATGACCCATTTTTCACAACCGCAGACATTCATCTCCGCGCGCTAAAGAGTCCTGCCTCTATCTTCCCGTGCTTCTTCTATTCCCAAAAAAACACACCTAACACAGGAGGAAAATAGTGTTTTAACACAAGGGCTATACGACCTCAGATAAGGCAGATTCTATTCCCATAAATGAGTCACAGGCTGACTTTCTCATTCAGAGGCAGAGCTGCCTGCGTATGGACGTCCATCCTCCGTCTGTCCATCCGTCCACCTGGAAGTCTTTCAGCATTCTCGGTGTCAGTTAAAGTCATTAAATGTGGCCTGAGCCGGGATTCGGGAGCCTCTCTGCGGCGCTGACTGAAATCTGTCACAAAACCGATGGAAACAAAAGAGCTGGCTTTTCATAATGGCCTTTGGCTTTTGGTGAATTTGGCCGAGCAGAAGTCCAAGCCTCCAACCCTCCAACCCTCCAACCCTCCAATCCTCCAATCCTCCGTCCTCCTCCAAAATGTGGCTTCCATACACGCTGCATGCAAGTCGTTTTTACAAGTTCATCTTTTTGAGAGAGGAAACTTAGAGCTGAAAACCAAACGTGTGGATTTTTCTGCTTTTCTCTCTCTGTTTGTGTTTATGGAAAGTTGTTTGCAGTTGTTCTGAGGTCACTTTAGCTGTTGCAGATACAGGAAGATAACTGGGGGTCTGCGATTTCACCCCAACCGGCCGATCTCACTGTTCGTCCAACATCTGGATCGGCTCCGGGGCAAATCTGATTCCTGAGCCGCTGCTTAGCATCATCCAAGTTATGCCTGCATGCTCGGAAGAATGTAAAACAATGAGATCTCCAACAGAGTTGCACAATAAAATGCTCTTGCCAAGCCTGTGTTTGCTGGAATGGCTTTCAGCAGCGGTCATGCGTGGTTGTAGGAAACATAACTCTGTGCAGATTTCAGCAGGGCAACTGCGGGTATCTGCAGCCGATGAAACACCAGAATGTCTGTTAGCAGTGCTTCCTTTATCGAAACGCTTCTCCTTTTGTTTAGTGTTTGACATTTTTGAATTATACGAAGACACCGGGGGACACTTTTGCCCCGTTTAACTTCGCTCTGGCATTAATTATCATAGTTAGATAGCATTTATTCTGGTGTCCTCATCCGTAAAAGTCAATTTTGCTCAAAAACATTTGGAATTGGGACCAAATAAGTCTTCAAGTTAAAGGAGCAGTGTGTAGAAGAACAAACAAATGGCTCCTCCACTGGTACCAGAAAGTATCGTGCGTCGTTTTTTTTATTAAAAAGTGGACCTTTCATATATAGATTTGTATGTTTACATTTACATTCCCTACATTTACACAAGATATTTATTTAATTATCTTATTATTATATCTTATTTATCTGTTTTTGGGCAAAATGGGTTTATATTGAACAGTTCATTGAAATTTTAGCGAAATTGCAATACAGCCTGCTGCAATTTTCATGCGATAAAGCCAAATTGTGTGTGAAAATATCACTTTTAGAGGAATTATGGTCTTGCTCTTCACACGAAGACGAGAGCATCTTTGTTGGTCACAGATCTGCACCCTCTCATCATTTTAAACAATGAAAATGAGAATAATAAAAATGATCAAAATTGTTGCGCGCTACTTCAAATTGACCAAAACCAGTGAAAAATTGAGAGTTAAATAAATAAATTAGCTAAGAAAACAGGAGCACTATTGTCGAAAAACACTGCCTTAGCATTTTCAGCTAATTAGAGGAGATAAACTAGTTTGTTTGATAGTTCCCATCCCATGTCTTTCACGTCTCTCCGGCACATCGCTCCATAGTGTCCCACTCGTATATACGGTCCTTTTTGCCCGGTGGGTGAGGGGCAGCAGCATTCGTGGGGGGTAAACGACCGCTTAGCAGATAAAGAACTTTAATGACCAGGCCTATTTAAACGGCATCTTTTATTCTCCTAAAATGGCTCCCATGGACCTGGTGCATGTGTAGACCCTGCGGTTTAAGGCAACGTCAGCTGTGGATAAACTTTGTCATCCACATTTATATCCCAGAGAAGAACAGAGAGGTTTGAAACGCTCTTACCGTTTGAATGTGTGTAAAAAAATGCCAGTGCTGAGTTTCAGTCTGAACAAGCAGAAATGGAGACACAGTTTCCCACAGTCGGCTCTCGTTGGCCACAACAGCAACGAACGGCGAGTTCCAACAAAAATAACCCTGTCATCGGCCTCAAAACAAAAATCCTTGTTTCCACCATTGTTGTTTCTTTCTGAAAACAGACGAGAGCATCAACTTCACCTTTAAAAGAAGCTGTAATGCTCATGTGGACACAAATGGATCTTAAAGTGCCATTTTACGTCAAAACACCCTCAGCAAATCTATCCATTTATGTCAAATAAGTCAAACGAAAATAGGGAAACACTGATAACACATGTGTTAAAATGGCCCGGGCATCGTCTACATCATCGCCGTCCAGTACTTGCCACAACAACCTCTTAATGGGCTTCTTCTGAAGTCTAGAGTGGCAACACGAGACGTGGCCAAATAAAATATCAGGTTCCTCAAATGAACTTTAACGGAGCAGGAACATTCTGGATCAGCTCTTTAAAAACTCTGCAGTAACAATGCGGTCTTGCACTCGCTGGTACACCCTTTAACAATTGCTGGATCTGGATGTTTGTGTAAATAGCTCTGGTAAAGTAATGGGTTGTTTTTTTTGTTGGGGGGGCGGGTTGGGCCCTGGTGAGTTCCACTTTTTAATGATGTTTATTCGCTTTCTGTTCCTCCGAGGACCAGCGTTAGCAGAGAAAGTGTTTTTCGCCAAAGCTCATTTTCGACGCGTTCACCCTTAAACACGTTCTCCAAAGTCATATTTCACATTTATTCAACCTCAGCATGAACATTATAGACTTGTATTGTGTACTCCGGCTCTCAGTATTTCTCCGTCGCCTTAAATAAGAAAACAGCTACCGGACCGTGCACAGATGCTAAATGGGATTCAACAATAAAAGCACCATTGTCATAAAAACCCACACTAAAAAAAAACAAGTCACTTCATTACATTTTGGCCACGAGCTGGAGGAAAGAAAAAAAAAAAAGCAGCACTTCTCGTCTGTCGATAAGTTTTCCTTGCCTGGCCGCAAACGGCTAAACCACCGCTCTCACATATGGGGATGAAATTATGCAAAAGCATTTATATGCAGCACTCCATAAATAACTCCTGAGATTGTCATCATTAATATTATTATTCAAAGGATTCCCCTCCTCCTCCCTTTTACACGCGGGGTGGCATCTTTCTTTCACTGTGTCGCTTGTTAGCGGTGAGAAAACCTCGCTTTGCTGGGTTATAGTTGGCAAACGGCGCGGCGGCGGCGGCGCAGCTCGCATCCCTCGCCGCCCGGGGATGGGGGGCATTCACAGGGGTCGCATTAAAAGAAGCTTTGTCGCAAAGCAACAGGTTCTCAGAGGCAGAAAAATGTCAATTTCGCTTCAGCCGAGGCCAATTCCCCCCCCGCTCGCCCCCCCTGAGTAATGGTGTTTTATTTACGCCGTCTCTTAAGAGCACAATCTAGCTGCAGTCCATAAACCGTAATGAACCGTTTAGCCTTAAGCTACGGGCTACAGATGGGCCGTCTCATGAATTTGCACATTCATCCGTCTTCCCCTAAGTCAACTTGTCCTGAACTTCCCAGGTCGTTCCCGTCTTTGTCCGTTTCCTGTGTGAAGCTCGGTTCCTGCTTTTAACGAAGCCCCCCCCGATCAATTGTGTACACAACCGAGGAGACGAGATAATCTCTTGTGTCAGCACAGACACTCAAACCTGCTTCTTAGCGGGGGCTTAGACTGAGTAACACCTCGCCGCCTTTTCCCAGGACATAGGTGCTGCGCTGCTGTTTCCTCGCAGCAGCTGCGGCAATCAGAAAACACGCGGCTTAATCATCATTAACACGTGTATTTGCACCCCCCTCCTGTTCACAGAGTATGGCCGTGGCACCTTCCTGCAGGTTCATGTGATTTGTGCACTGGTAATGGACACTAATAAGGTGCTTAGACCCGAACATATGTCCACAGCAGACAATGCTCTGTGGGTTCTGAGAGGCTTAGAGAGGAAACTGTCTGTGTTCATGCTAAGTGCAGAGCAGGAGGCGGCAGATGTCCAGGTTTGTCTCTGGGGAAGCTCGTCCGTTCGGATGCTACTGATACGTTTTTGGGGTGTTACTGCGGGGTCTCGGATCTGGTATTAACATCCGGACTCAGTGACTGTTCACTCGTGGCATTAAAGCGGAGCTTCAGAGTCTTTGTGATGGTTAAATGTCTTGTTGGGGGCTGTCTCCACTCCCCCTACTGTCTGTTAGCGGGAAAACCAGCCTTGCAAGATCAGGGCCTCCGACCCGGAGTCCTCAGAATCAGGAGGTGGAGCAAAGTATGGAGCCTTGCAAGAAACAAGTACTGCTAGAAAAAAGTACCGCTTTACGGCACTAAACATACGCCCTAGCCAGGTTCTGGGTATTTATGTGTGTTTTACTGCTGTCACTGTGCGTGTGAAAAGCTATACACTGCAATACTTACACTGCTGTAACATGAATTAAGCCTTTTACTATCAAAAAAAAGGAATCGTGTGACAGAGGCTGATAAATCTACATATAAAGCCACGATAACTAGAACTGCCGCGGATCCGGCGACTTCAGCTTGCGTCCTGTCCCGAGGATGGACTGGGTTTATGCAGCAATGTGTCCGAAAAACCACCTCTGATAGTGGTTTCTGTGATCGGATCTGTACTCGGTGCCATCTGCACGCGACCGGATTGATTCAGGATGGACGTAAATACCAGGTCCTATCGCTCTGCACCAGCACATGTGACAGGAATGTGTTTAATGAAGTGCTAACCGTGTTTCGAGGGAGGAATCCTCAGAGCGCTCCGAGCTCTCCGTGGTGGATTTAGCCGGCTCTGTATGAGACGAGGTGCTCCGACGCCAGCGCCTCTCCACTTGATCCTACGGCGCAGCGGCCCACTGGTGGGATAAAAGCGGTTATCTGAATACCATCGGGCTGAGGTCTTCCCCCCGCGGAGGAAACCATCAGTCCAGGAGACAGCGTTATCACCGGGACTTAGCTCGGACTTACTCTTTATGGTAACCATACCACTTCAGAGCTCAGGCTCACGGCACGACTCTCTGGGGTGAAAAAAAACCACCTCATGGAAACAGAGTACCACAAGGTTCAACTATTTTCTTTACTGATTGAGGGAACATGCTTCTCCTCTGGACCCAAACCCCCATTTCCCCTGCGTGTGATTATAACGGCGGTGAAAATTGGACGTAAAGAAACGACGTCTACACAGTTTTCCGGTGTTTATCTCGAGTTGTGAAGAATGCTGTCGGGGAACGGCGCTGGTGTGAGGCTGTAATCACACCACCCAGGTCTTGGGCGATCTGCTTCCCTGAGTGACCTCAGATTAACCCGGCTGAAATGAGATTACGCTCGTGCGGCACAAACTTCAAAACCGAGGTGAGGTAGTGCCTTGATTGCCTTATCTGTTTTGGCAAACAAGTGGATTACTGATCACACGGCTCCTCAGGGGCGTACTGGTGGCAGCAATGCAAACACACTGACACTGGAATACATAACAATAATGATAGTAATGATAATAACACAAAGTGTGTTGGCAGGCAAATGCAAAAGCACCAAAAGTGTAAGAGTAAAAAAAAAAGAGCGGTGTGATGATTGCAATAGATAAACTGACAAAATGAGCAGATTTTGGAAAAAGAAGAAACTGATTTATGTACAAGAACAAAACAATATCAAGCCAAAGGAAGAAAAACAGGTAATTAGGAACAAAAGTACTAGCAGCGGGTATCACAGTGATAGTGTTGGTACTGGCGACTGTGGATCCAGAAACCAGAGTCTAAAATAACAAGAATAAAACGAGGAGATGAGATGCAGGTGAGTGGCTCAGAAGCTCCGCCCCCCTGGCGCCGACCAACCAGGCAGCCTCCTGAAACTTTAACAAAATAAAAGTCAGGAACTGACCCCATGACACAACGCACACAATAAGAAACAATCAAACTTGAAATATAAAGATGAAAAGTAGAGAAGAGAAGTGTGGCATAAAAAAAGAGAAAGAGTAAAGTATCTGGGGATGGGATCTACCAGTGGAAAAAATTCCTCTCTGACCGCGGGTGCATGGCAGCCGCCGGTAGGCAGCCGACTTCCTGCTGCAAATTTCCACCCGCTCTCTTTCCACGGCAACATGAAGTCATGTGTCGTGGAGCCGTGTGCCAAAATTGTGCATTTCCAGATTTAGGCATCCATTCCATCCCGTCTTCCTCGAGGTGACACGAGCGCCCGCCCCCCCCCCTGCTGCATTTGTCTAAATCATCGACCCTGACACCCCCCCCCCCCCCCCCCCCCCCCTCCACACACACACACACACACACTTTGGCGTTTGCCAGATTCCAGCTAAGACGATGATGGCATCTCTCAGCACTGTTGGAGAGCATTCCTCTCCTCTTGAGTCACTCCTTTCCCCAAAAAAGAGTTGAATTCTGTGCACAGAAAGTCTCCTCGGATAGTTTCTCTTACTCGTGCAGGTATGGCATTTAAACTGAGAGGTGTCCAAGGAGCGGGGGTTAAGGTCTTACTCTGGATTAGCAGGTCAGAGTAACCCATGGTCAAAGGTAGAGGAGGATGTTCGCTTTCCCAAGGCAGTAAACAGGCTGTGACGTCACTTCCTGTGTTAGGAAACTGCTTTCACTTTGCCTAAACTTAATCTTTTCCTCACCACAATTCACAACTTTTAATTAGAGACTCAGAAATGAGGTTCTGCCTCATCAGGGACCAGGTTTTGGTCTCCATTAGGGACTACCGGTCCGTACAAGGTCAGGGTTTATGTCAGAGTAAGTACAAACACACACACACACACTGGGCTCGACGTGTTGCTTCCGCTCTCTGTGGAGAAACAATGCCTCTGAAATGTTCTGCGTGTACAGTTAGTGGCGGTTAACACTGTTGCCTCACAGCAAGAAGGTGCTGGGTTGGATTCTCGGGAACTTTTTTTTACTGTACTGAAGTACAAAACTCACGTACCTGTATTTTACTTTATTTATATTTCTCACATCTTTTAACTCCACGGCATTTCCTCTAACTCCCTTTGTTACGACAAAGAGTTGGTATTATGGTCTGTATTAACACTACAGTTTTTACCTGTTCACACGCTGGGGTTAAGTGTCTTTGCTTGAGGACACGTAGACTTAGCAGAGCCAGGAATTGAACTTTTTTAATACTTTAACTTCTAAAACTTTTCAGAAAATTATGATTTTGATACTTAAGTTGAGTAAATGTCATACTTTAAGACTTTTACTTCTACCAAAATAATTTTCTGGTAAGTTACAAATATCCCTTTAAGTTTACTTTATACAAGACTGACATTCAGTCACGTTGGTCCTTTCTGGAGACGCTGATCCTGCCTCCAATTTCTCTTGTATAACGACATTAAACATCGTTTCTTTCTTTCTTTCTTTCCTAATATATCAAAGTCTTCTCAAATCGCGTTCTCTCTCCTCAGAATGTGATCCTCTGGGGCGGAAGACAGACAATAATAACTGTAATCAGAGGCCGCTTCTAATTGCCATGATATCGCTGGAATACACAATGATTACCGTGTTGTTATGTAAAGTGTTGCCCGTGTTTTCCGTCACTCGGACTTGAGCAAAGCCACTTATCAGCGACTCTTCTTCTTCTGCCCGGCAGCAGTGAAGTGACACCTCAATTTTAAGAGGATCAGCTGCTGCAGGAGGAGGAGGAGGAGGAGGAGGAGGGGCTGTTGCCGTGGCAACCGTGTCCAAATCACAACCTGACGTCAATTCGCTGAAGTTGCGCCGCAATCAGGTAGTGCGTCGATGAAGAAAATCCCGCTGACTGCACTCGTCTGGGATCTGGGCCACATGTTGTGGTCCTCTGATTACACAACCGAACCCCGTGATGAGACGCTGTTAGGTTAATGCGACCACAAGTTTATGCTCCCTGCTCCGATTGTGTTTTCTGCCGCCGCTAATTCGTCTGAATCTGAATCTTAAATATTTGCTAAAAGGTGGAAATACAGGCTCACCTCAAAATGTGAAACCCTGCCTATATTTGGTTATAAACACGGCGTTCCTTGAAAAAGAAGTCTTCTGCAGAGGACATTACTCATTTTGCGGTATGGTTTCTGGAGCTTTTTTTGTGCGGGGGGATTAAAAAACAACATTGTTTACTGTTGCTGTCTGTTTGTGTCATTTATTTTCGCTTCTGGAATTCAGCTGTGTTTATCCTGAACATTACAGCCACTTCTGTTCTGACCAGAAAACCTGGATATACACGACACGCTCGAGGTCGGACGACTGTTTATTATCGTAGAGCCGGGGCCTGTGAAGTGATGTGACAGTAAACTCCCTCTCAAATGGCATTTTCTGCGAGGAATCTGAGAAAACCTGAGCGCAGCCACTGTGGTGTGGGAGTGGGGGGTGGGACCCCACAGAGTTCCTTCAGTTTGTTGATCTTTGTTGACCATGAGGGGGTCACAGGTTTGTGTCAGCAGATTACAGCGGCGGGGGGATTTTACTTCTTGCTCAAGGACACTTCAGAAGGTGGAAAACTCATTTTTCTTCCCTCTCTGGAACTTTTGGAATTTCATTTAAATTTCGACCCAGTATAAAGTATTATTATTTATTTTTTCTATAGAAAAAAATAAAAAATAAATAATAAAAATAATAATAATAATAAATAAATAAAAATAAATAAATAACTTTTTAAAAGCTTCCACGTCATGTGACATACCGACTTAAAACCATCGACTATAAGCACGGAGAATCACTGTCAACGTAAAAACTAAAGTACGATAGAAGTCCGACGCGACGTCCGACGCGAGAATCAAACCCGCCATATTTATGAACCCGGCAAGAGCGCCACGTCAGTTTTGACCCCACCCACTTTGAGGAGGTACTATAATGGAACATGACTGATACCCAGAACGAGTTGCGTAGTCCTTGAACTATTCATGGAACTTATCTTTGCATCTTTGGCTGACAGCGTATACCGGACACAGGGTTTTATACTGGATTTACGTGCTTCTTATAGTTCATAGGAACATTTAAGAGTCCACTATGTAAGAATTAGTGACACCTATTGGTGATACTGTAGATTGCAACAAACAGAAGACTTTGTGGACGCCGAAATCGGATCGCCAATTCCGATTTTCGATTCAGATGTGTGTCACTTCAGTATGTGGTCCTAGATATACAGTGAATACGAGATGTTGTCATGTGACATGAATGGGAACATCGTTGTCTGAGACCTGTCGCTCTCTGGAGCCAAATTACTCTGTCTAAAGTTTCTCTATAGGAGATCAATAAAAGGTACATTTTACTTATCTTATCTCCTGCGTATCATCACAGGAGACAGCGGTCAGAGTGAGGATAATTCATCAGAAATTCAAATGAGAATATCTGGCACCAAAGACGAGCAGATTTTCCTCATATATGGAAGATAATCTGTGCTGGCGGAGGAACAGAGCCGCGGCTTCCTCCTCTGACCCTCAACATCCTCGTTTCTCACATTTTCCATGTTTGGACTTAGAGGGAAATGTTTTTTTCTTATAATAATAATTATTATTATTATTTTTATTTTATTAATCCAGGCCTCTGTGGTAGACAAGCATCTGGTGTTGTCCACAGCTGTGTACACAAGCTCGGGGTATGTGTGTGTGAGTGTTGTGGTGTTTCACAGCTATTCCTGAACAGAGCTGCAGGAGGGAACCGGTGTGTCTTTCAAACGGCTCACTTTTATCCTCAGGTGATCTTTTTTCCCCTCCTCATGAACGGCATAAACAAGAGCAAATCAAAAACACGTCTCCAAAAACCTTTGAATACGTCCCCAGATTTCACACTGCGACGCCGCGTGACGACGTCTGAACCTCTGTGTTTGTGGAATATAGATCGGGGCCCCTTTAATGTGCCATTTAAGGCAGGATTATAAAGAGCAGCTCAAGCACGGCAGATGTCTGAATCCCTTTTTTTTCTCCACAGGTTTTTCTGCATTGCGGCATGTTTTCATCTGCTATTGATTTAAATCCGGCCCCCAGGGGGCCCCAACCAGCCTCATTTCGTCACCCGCGCCGGGAAGAAGCAAAAAAAAGGGTTAGATTTTATTTGCTGAAAATAGAACTTCTCCTCACTCAGATTCCACAGACACGCTCGGCACCTTAAAATAGACACCTCTCTCTCTCTGTGGAGATTCAAATCTATGTGTGTTCAGGACCCCAGGAAGGACGCCTGAAAGATTGGGTTTCAGAGACATTGAGCCCTTTTGATGTGTTCTGCACTCGTGTGTGTTGATGTGGCAGCGGTGGCCCAACGGAAACCCAAACCGGTGGCGGGAGAGAGGTTTGCTGCAATTAAATGCGGCGGGAATATTGTGAAGTGAATCTTCTTCACAGGAGCGTGGAGTCGCTTCAGTGTCCAAATGCAAAAACGAAGGGTGTGTTCGCACAATCGAACCCTAGTTCGTTTGCTCGGAAAAGTCCGGTTCCTTTTTGGAGGTGTGACTGCGCAACTGAACTACAACACAGGGCATTGGGGTAAACACAACCGAAACATAAGGCTCTCATAGAAATATGGTGTCCTGCATTAACCAATACACGAGCAAGTTCATCACTTTTCTTGTCTTCCTGCAGCGCCGCCTTAGGCGAGGAGGGGAGTACGTTTATTCAAAAGGGTTCGGTGTGACTACGAACTAAGGGTGCGTTCACATTAGCTCCTTCTAAATCCAATCCTAGTTCGTTTGCTCGGAAAGTCCGGTTGGTTCTTTTGGAGGTGTGACTGCGCAACCGAACTCTGGTCCACCTAAAAACGTGGATCTCGGGTCGCTTCAAGCGAACCAAATGCAGGAAGCGGACTACAATGCAAGAGCAGCTACTAAGTACCCGGTACTATCGCGAGTGGAAGTGCAACATACCGGCGATTCTCCGTCATGTGAACAAAAAGTGTCATCATTTCCTTTTCTCCCTGAACTCGCTTTTGAAGTTTGCTCAATAACAGGAACAAAAAATAAACAGCTTTTATCACCTGAGCCTGATTTATACTGCACAAGGTGAATCCTAGTAGATAAGCAAGAAGTCACTGACACATCACCTCCAGATAAAGCTTCTATTTTATATCATAGACTGTCAGTAACTGATGGTGCTGGAAACAAACTCACTTCCATGTTGTCCTCAAACTGTCCACTCCCTATGGTCTAACCCTCACCCTTTCACCCTGTGTCCACCCCCAGGTTCTCCGCCTCTGAGCGGCACGGGGACCGTGACGGTTCTGGTGGACGACGTCAACGACAACGTGCCCGTCTTCACCTCCTCGTCCTTCCACACCACCATCACGGAGGACGCCCCCACGGGCTCGGACGTGCTGCTGGTCAACAGCTCGGACGCGGACGTCGGCGTCAACGGTGTCATAAGGTAAATTCACTCCTGAAATCTACTGTTTTTGTACTAATCTTTTTCTTGTGACCCACTTCTGTGGCTTTTTTTTCATACATATATTATCTTGTGCGCGAGGCTTGTTTTCATGCTTTAATTACAGAGTTGAGGGAGAGCGAGAGAGATGGGGCGACACACAACAAATGCCACTGTTTACGTCTATGAATTTCCCCCGCGGCTTTTTAAAAGAACCACATCAAACTCTCAAATATCGACTGACAAAACGCAGGTTTTCTCTTTCATAGTGCCGTTTTTTGTCCCTGGAAAGAGAAATGATGAGGTGGCCTCACGACGAAATAATGACAGGCTACGGCAATCAGTGAAAAATGAGGTTTTAAAAACTTTCTTGAACAAATTCAATTCTACTTTAAAGTACAGAAAAAAAAACCTTTGCAATACAGATGAATTAAAAATCAGACTAATTAGGCCATTCTTTTTTTATTTAGATCTGTCTCGCTTAGTGCTGGTCCACTTGCTACTGTGAGTAATCAGGTCACTTCTAGTTTGCTTGGATCCCCCGGTGTGAAAATACCCTTTCAAGGCGATACAGGACCCCGGGGAGGGGGAGGAGTCTTGGCCCAGCCTTAAGCAGCTTCAGTGAAACGCTTTACCTCAACACCAGCTTTTTGTGGCAATTGATGACAGTTCAGTAGGAGAATGCGGGAGTCGTAGTCAACACCCGACGTCATTGTTTGGCGTGCTATTCACAAGCCGGACGACAGCTCTCACACTCCCAGCCCGCCCTCCGCGGGGGAGCTTGTAAGAGCTTCTGGTCGGTCCCTCTCGAGCCGGACTCAAGTGTGACCCCGCCTCTCTCCTGTGTAACCCCCGCGGGCTACACGTTCGGGGGGGGGATAGATACCACTGTGCGCTCCAGTTTCCCAAAACATGGTAATGAGGATCTTAATTGTCCATGACAGTACGAGTTGTGCCCATCAGGGGTTCCAGGGGGGGTTCGAGGGAACCTTAATGGAGACCAGAAACCAGTTTACCTTCACTTATTAGTTTTGATTCTCACAAGCCATTAAGTGCGAGTCCCCGAGTCTCTGCCTCGGATCTGGACAGCGCTGAGATCACGAGCATCTGTGGACAGTTAAAGTGTTGCTGATGTTGTGCAAGCGCTCGTTTAAAGAGCTCAGCGTCTCCATCTTCTCCACATTCACACGTTGTTCCTGTGATTTGTTGTTCCATCTCTGGAGGGGGGGGTGAATGCTTTGTTTTATTGTTTGCTTTGTTTGCTTTTTTGAAATTTATACACCCCTGATTCCACCTCGGCCTCAGTCCAAGATCACTGCCTCTGAGTTTGAATGTGGGGTCAAGGACGGGCCAAGTTTTAAAGATGGAGTACGTGACTTTTAAATGACTACATTTAAAGCAAATTAGTTCACACTGTGTTGATTACGCCGCACATGGCCGACGGTAGCACAGTGGTAGAGCGAGTCGTCTTTGAGCGTCTCTCTATCTGGAAAACTACGTCAACTCAGGTCCACAGGGGGCGATAGAGGTTCCGAACTTGGAACTTTAACACTTTGACGTCTTCCTCCGAATTGTTATCTTTTATAGTCTTTGGCGCAATCGCAGTGCACGCCAGCACTTATGTGACAATTAGTTGGTAATGATGAGTCAGCATTTCCAACAGTCGTTTTTCCCCGTTTTCTTTATTATTATTAAAGTTAGATCATTGTCCAAGTGTTTCTTGGATTAGTTTCTATGTAAACCCATCAGTCTTTAGCTTTTTTAAAATTACAATTTCAGAAACTCACACTTATTTTAACTACACTTCTGCCGTTCTTCCATACATTATGAAGGATTTCTTTCATTCACTTTTATTCTATTTGATAGATTTGCTTTATGAGTTCCATGTTTGATAATGTAAATTCCAAACGAAGAGGATAAATTGAATAAAAAGGATCGTATTGCTCTCCAGCATCGGCAGAGAGAGAGAGAGAGAGAGAGAGAGAAGGCAGCCGGAGCCACAGAGGCTCTCGTTGTGCAGCCGAGCAGAAAACAGTGGCTGCACTTGATAGAATGCGAAGCTGGATGCCTCAGTCAGTTAACTCACTGATTTGATGTCACGCCAGCACAATATGGTGACCATTATTGAACATACTTCTCCCTGTTTTTCTATTAAATCTGGTTCTGTGAAAGCTCGAAACAGTGCCCTCTATAGATCACAGTGTGTTTAGAGCTGTCTAAGCAAATGTAGGGGCAAAAATAATAAATCATAGGGTGAAAATGGAAAAATAATGCGACTTAAATGACAAATAATACATATATAAGACAATAACTTCATTGCAATAGGTGATCATCATGCAGGAATAATGAGACATGGATGAAACTTAGTGTTTTTTCCAAAATAATTCAGATAAATTGAAGTTTAAGACACAAAAACATCTCCAGATTTTTGCAGCTGTGGTGCATTTTTTCATTTAGAAGCACTATTATTGATTGTTTTTTGTTAAGTTTTGTTTTTCAGCGTTTCTAATGCACCAACTAAAAAAAAAAACAAAACTGGGATTTCTATTGGCAATTAGAAGGGAAACGAGATAAGAGAAAAGTGATTAGCCGTAGTGGAAAGGTGTTTCTCTGCATTTTGTAAGACATTGTTCCTTCTACTTAGGAGGAAATAACACACATTTTACACTCAGGGTATTGCTTTGGCTTTATTTTACTTTAGAGCGTTGAATCACAAATAAGCCGATGCAGATTTAATTAATCATCGGAGTGAACTCGGTCCCTTGTTCCGTCAAACTTCACTGAGACTCTGTATCTCTTGATCTCTCCCACAGCTACAGTCTGACCGGAGGACACGGCCAGTTCTCCATCAACCCCGCCACAGGACAGATCATCACCAGCTCCCTGCTGGACCGGGAAGACCGCGCTAATTACCAGCTGCTGGTCGTGGCCACCGACGGCGGGCAGCCCGAGGGCTTATCCAGCTCCGCCACGGTGTCCGTGACTGTGGCGGACATCAACGACAACCCACCGCGCTTCCACCACCACCCTTATGTCACTCACATCCCTGCCTCTACCACAGCAGGTTAGTCACCAAGACACCAAGAGAAGAGTTATTGAACCCTTAAACCAAGGTTTAAATGTTTTTTAACCAGTGAGGATGTGTTTAATCAGCATTCGCTCCCATGTGGGTTTTTATCAGCTTTAGCTCCGATTGGCATTAGGATAACGGACATTTCTCGTCATGTTTGTATTTCATGCTGATGTTTTATCTACTTTATCTTGTTTTTTGATCATTTTATGCCTTCCAACGTATTCTCCTGCGTGTTATCTCAGTTCTCGATTGAGCGAACGTAATGCAGCCAATTTCCTGCTAGGGATTTATATAAAAAGAATCTGATTCTGATTTATTTTGTAAATCTAATTTACCCTCGCTTGTGTCCTCAGGGTCGTTGGTCTTCGCCGTCACCGTCACCGATGAGGACGCGGGGTCCAACGCTCAGCTCCACTACTCCCTCATGGGACGCAACTCTGAGAAGTTTAAGATTGACCCGGTCAGAGGAGCCATCACGGCCAACGAGAAGCTGACGGGAACCTCAGAGGTTACACTCACGGTCCGAGTGAAAGACGGCGGAGCCAATCCCAAAACGGATATGACCACTGTCACAGTTCGCTTCGTTACTGGAGGAAACTTCCCCGTCATCAAAGTGAGGGAGCGCGCGTTCACGTTCCCCGAGAGCCAGCCGGCAAACCACGTCGTGACAACAGTGACTGGATCCTCAATGAGGGGCGGGCTGCTGTCGTACTACATCGCCAGTGGCAACCTGGATAACGCTTTTCACATTGACCAGCTCTCGGGCGAACTGTCAATCAGACACTCACTGGATTATGAGCACATTCAGAAGTATGTTCTCTGGGTGGAGGCCAGAGATCAGGGCTTTCCACCATATTCCTCTTATGAGAAGATGGAAATAAATGTGCTGGACGTGAATGACAATCACCCGGTGTTTGATAAGGATCCTTTCCACGCGGAAATACTGGAGAACCTGTCACCTCAGCGGGTGCTGATGGTCTCTGCCGTAGATCTGGACAGCGGGCCGAACGGACAGCTGGAATATGCCATCATGGACGGCAACAAGGAGAACAGCTTCAGCATTAATCGGGCGACTGGCGAAATACGTACCACCAGGCCTCTGGACCGGGAGAAGGTGGCTCAGTACTCTTTGAAGGTTAAAGCCACAGACAGAGGGCTGCCGCCCAAAAACACAGCAGTCAAAGTGTTAATCAGCGTGCTGGACGTGAACGACAACGCCCCCAGGTTTTCCAAAATCTTCAGCGCGTCGGTGGCGGAAAACGCCCCGGTGGGTTACACCGTCACCAGGGTCACCACCACAGACGAGGACGCGGGGTCAAACGCCGTCAGCCGATATTCAATCACAGACACGAGCCTTCCGTTCAACATCAATCCAAGCACGGGAGACATAACAATCAGCAGGCCGCTCAACAGAGAAGACACTAACCATTACATCGTCAAAGTGTCTGCCCATGACTCTGGCTGGACAGTGAGCACAGACGTCACCATATTCATAACGGACATTAACGATAACGCACCCAGATTTAGTCGTCCCTCTTACTACCTGGACTATCCCGAGCTCACTGAAGTGGGTTCCCTGGTCACGAGGGTTTCTGCCACGGATCCCGATGAGGGTTTCAACGGCAAAATCTTTTATTTCATCCGCTCCCAGTCTGAGTTTTTCAGAATCAACGCCAGCACTGGAGAGATATTTGTGAAGCAGCAGTTGAAGTATCAGAACTCGAGTGCTGCCAGCAGCATGAATATAAATCGCCACAGCTTCATCGTGACGGCCTCGGACCGGGCGATGAAGCCGCTGATGAGTGAGACGACAGTCATTGTAAATGTTGTGGACAGCAACGATAATCCTCCCGAGTTTGACTCCTCGAGCTACTTCACTCCCGTCACCAAGAGCGTCAAAGTCGGCACCAGACTGATTCGAGTCGCAGCTCAGGACAGAAAAGACTTTGGCCTGAATTCCGAGGTGGAGTACGTAATTACCGGCGGAAACAGCTCGAGTAAATTCAAACTGGACAAAACCAGTGGATGGATTACTGTCGCTTCCTCTCTTACGTCCGATATGAAGAAGATTTTCCTCATGGACATCACAGCGACCGACCGAGGGAACCCCCCTCTGTCGTCGCGGACGTCGGTGCGAATAGTCGTCACGGAGGAGAACCACCACACGCCCGAGTTCTCGCAAAGCCACATCTCAGCCACTGTGCCTGAAAGCCTCGCTGTGGGAACAGCTATTAGGACTGTGTCTGCCAGAGACAAAGACAAAGAAATGAACGGCCTCATCACGTACAATATTACTTCAGGCAATGAAAAGGGCCGGTTTGCCCTTAATAGTAAAACCGGAGTGTTGTCCCTGGCCAAACCTCTGGACTTTGAAGAGAAGCAGCAACATGAACTTAGAGTTACAGCCACGGATGGAGGCTGGATCGTCAAAACGAGCTACGTCTCGGTCACAGTACACGTGACCGACGTGAACGACAACCCTCCCGTGTTTGATCCTGAAGAGTACTTCCCCACTGTGCAGGAGAACGTTCCCAGTGGCACGACCGTGGTCAAAATGAACGCCGCTGACCGCGACTCGGGAGCGAACGCGGTCATGGCTTATGTGATCCAGTCCTCGGACAGTGACCTCTTTGTTATCGACCCAAACTCTGGCACCATCACCACGCAAGGCTTTTTGGATTACGAGTCTAAGCAGGTCTACCATTTAACAGTAAAGGCCTTTAATGTCCCAGACGAGGAGCGCTGCAACTTCGCCAATGTCAATATTCAACTGAAGGGAGCCAACGAATACGTACCCCGCTTTGTCTCCAAACAGTACTACTTTGAAATATCTGAAGCTGCTCCAAGAGGCACAGTGGTCGGGGAAGTGTTCGCCAGTGACCGGGACCAGGGAGATGATGGAGTGGTTTACTACCTCATTTTTGGGAAGAGCAGAAAGAAAGGCTTTAGCATCAATAGGAAAACAGGTCAGATTTATGTCACAGGTACTCTAGACCGTGAGAGAGAAGAAAAGATTTCACTCAAAGTTCTCGCCAAGAACGCGGGGAGCATCCGCGGTGCAGATATTGATGAGGTGTTTGTGAATATCACGATTCTCGACGCTAATGACCCTCCCGTTTTTACCCAAGAACTGTACGATGTGCAGGTTAGTGAGGGTCTCTCACCCGGTGGTCTGGTAACCTTTGTGAGTGCTGAGGACTCAGACTCTGTTCCAAGCTGGAGCCGATTTACTTACTCCATTTCTCCAGAGTTTGATAAAAATGTTTTTACTATCAACCCGAAAACAGGCCAAGTCTCTGTAGCCGCAGAGCTGGACAGAGAAACAACTCCTGTTTATAATCTATCCATTCTAGCTGTGGATACTGGCACACCTCCTGCAACAGGAAGCACCACCGTTATTGTGAATCTGGAAGACATCAATGATAATGGTCCAACTTTGACAACCGCTTATGCTGAAGTAATGGAGAACCAGAGAGCTGGCACTGGAGTTAAAACACTGACAGCCTCTGACCCAGATCTACCCCCGAACCAAGGCCCTTTCTTATTCAGCCTCCTCAGTTCTGGCTCCGCTAACAGCTACTTCAGCCTTAGTCCAGCTGGAGTGTTAACAACCAGCCGAGAGATAGACAGAGAACAGATAAGCGACTTCTACCTCTCTGTTATGATCAAGGATTCTGGCGTTCCTCAGATGTCCTCCACAGGAACAGTCCACGTCAAAATAAATGACCAGAATGACAACCCTTCAGAGCCGAGGTCCATGGAAATCCTTGTCCACTACTTTGGGAACATGTTTCCCGGAGGTTCATTGGGTGATGTCAAACCCCAGGACCCAGACATTCAGGACAGGTTCCACTGCTCCCTTATTCCCCCATCGTCCAGCCTCTTTAATATCCCAACTGGATCCTGCAACCTCAACTCTAAATCTCGTTCAACCGATGGCACCTTTGAGCTAACCGTCCGTAGTAGCGACGGCGTCCACGGTTCCGTCAGCAATACGGCTCGAGTCGTCTTCATGGGCTTCACCAACGCCACAGTAGACAACAGCATTCTCATCCGTCTCAACTCACAAGGAATCAAAAACTTCCTCACGGACCACTACCTCAGTTTCTTACGCATTGCCAACTCGCAGCTAGCAGGACTGGGCACAGGAGTGCTCCTCTATGGAGCGTTTGAGCTCAACAATCAGACTTTCCTGATGGCAGCTGTTAAACGGGGCCACGGACAATATGTCAACCCCAGCGGCGTGGCCACATTCTTCCAGAGTATCAAAGACATTTTATATAGACAGAGCGGGGTGCAAATAGATGCGGTGGACCATGATCCGTGCACACATAACCCGTGCCAGAACGGAGGCAGCTGCAAGCGGCGTCTCAGTGTCGGGCCTGATATGAAGACAGAAGAAAGTGTCCCAGTGATCCTTGTTTCCAACCACCCCCTGCAGCCGTACGCCTGCAGCTGCAGGCCAGGATACACAGGAGCCCTGTGTGAGACGGACGTCGATGAGTGCCAGCCGTCGCCCTGCCACAATGGCGGCACCTGCCATAATTTGGTGGGCGGCTTCTCCTGCACCTGTCCTGAAGGTTTCACCGGCATGGCCTGCGAGAGGGACGTCAACGAATGCCTCTCCAATCCCTGCAAGAACGGGGCGCTGTGCCAGAACTTCCCCGGCGGCTTCAACTGCCTCTGCAAATCTGGCTTTGCAGGTACTACACACACACACACACACACACACGTCACATTTTATTTTGGACCGCAGTCACTAAAATGTGAGGCTTAGAAAAAAGAAAAAAAAAAACATTGGGACAATCACATGATAATGCTCTCACAGACACTGCTTTAGGTCCAAGGAAAATATTTTCCCCCCGAATGTTTCCAGGACGTGTTGTAGCCATAGCATGCAAGCAAGGACGCCAGGAACAGTTTGATTTTCGGGTTTACTAGTTGGGGGGTATCGGACGTGATGTATATCAGCCTGTCATGTTTGTTTTAATAAAAAAAGGATGATACAAAGCTGACCCCAGTCACGACTTGAGTGTAGACTCCACACACAGCTCCCCCAGTATCACATTTCTTTGTTGGTGCACGCAGCGATGACCACACACAGATGCATTTCTAATCCGACCGTACACAGAAGGGCTTCTTAATCACAGATTTCTCATTTGGCTCCGGTTGTGAGTTGTATGACAAATGAGCAGCTTTATAAAAGATCCAATCAGGCTTTCTAGTTCGGAAAAGTAATGAATACTCCGCATTATTACCCTTGATAAAAGGGGAGTGGATTTTAAGTGGAATTACTCGGTAATTTAAATCCTGTGTGATGTCCAGCTGCTGACTAGCAGCATCTGAAAGACATTTTCAGAGCAGGAGATTTGCCTCGAGTCGAGTCATTACTGTCCCTTTTTATTATGAGGATAAAAAATGACCTGAAATCATGAGGTTCCATCAAGACGAATGACCCCCCCCCCCCCCGAAGAAACGCACCTATTGACTTACGGTAGTTTGCATGCCCTCATAGTGAACTCTCAACTTCCTGTTTTCCCTGCCTGGTTTTTGGCAGCAGGTTCTGCCTCCATTAAGCGACTTGTCTCAGGATTTACAGCCTAAAACTCTCAGTATTTGTTCTTTGTGAGTCCTCTTGCATTGAATCATTCCGGGTTGTTATTTTTTTTATCATTCCATATGATCACCTGTTGTGTTTATGTGAACGTCATTGAACTCATGTACATTGTTTTTTTTATGCACTGCAAAAAGGAGAAGAAGAAAATGGGAGCGAGAGAGCCTTATCCAAACATATTTAGATTTTGCAATAAATTATAAAATGTCATTTTTTGTTATGAGGAAGAATCTTCCAGTTGTGTGAGCTCATTTTCCTATGAAAATTTCAAGATGTTGTTTTGGACAAAGTGATGTCATCGTTTGACAAAGTGTTCCAAAATAGCATCTTGTATTTCCCAAAAATACTATAAATTAAATAGGTTATATCACACATTTTAGATTAAACGTTTAAGATTAAGCTAAATTGAGGCTCAATCTGAGAACTCTTTTTGCAGTGCATTGCTCAGCTGTGAGGTGATGAAAGGCCTGCATGACTCGGCCTGTGGGGGAAAGTGAACTGTGCTCCCTCGGGAGTTTTTCCCTGTGTTGTCTGCCACTCCATCCATTTTAATTTGTGTTGTTCTGTGAACCCAGGCAAAACGTGCGATTCCATCATCAATCACTGTGAGTGTAACCCATGTTTTAATGGTGGCTCCTGTCAGAATCGGGTGGATGGATATTACTGTCATTGTCCGTTCGGTAAGTAATGGTAGGAAAACTTTTTCGGGGTATTAGCGAGCTCTGGCAAATTGAAATACAAGATGGACAATTTCACATGTGAAGCCTCCCCAAAGAATAGAAAGTTAAACCATGATTTCCTAAGCAAATGTGGACATTTCATTTAGTGGCTCCATTTCTCATGCCTTGTATTGTTGCTGTCTTAAATGAGCCTCCAGTTTAAGGGTATAGAAGTTTGGAACTTTCCAAAGATGCAAGCTAACTATCTGTGATATCTCATTTGTTACTATTAAATACACACTAGATAACATTGCTCAGTCAAGATTCCACTTTATCTGCAGACATGTTTTTTTTTTTTATCTCAGCAGCAGCAGCAGTGTGAATCATTCATTGGCTTAGTCTCTGATCCCTCTTTTGGTTCTGCCTTTGTCCTCAGGGGTTTTCGGCAAACACTGTGAACTCAACAGCTATGGCTTTGAGGAGCTCTCTTACATGGAGTTTCCGTCGCTGGATCCCAACAATAACTACATATATATTAAGTTTGCTACCCTGCAGAGCAATGCTCTGCTTATGTATAACCACGACAACCAGACCGGGGACAAGGCAGAGTTCCTGGCTCTGGAGATCTTCGAGGGACGGATGCGCTTCTCCTTCAACCTGGGAAGTGGAACTTACAAACTCATGACGATGATCAAAGTTGCCGACGGGCAGTTCCACACGGTCATCGCCAGGAGAGCTGGGATGGTAAGATCACCTACTTTTCTGCTCGAAATCAACCCACGTGACTTAAAAAGGTGTGTGTAGTGTTTATGTCCTGGGCTTTTAAACCAGAGCGTTGCATCCAAATGTGGCCTTATATTCTTCTTTGCACCATCAGATTATAATTAACTCCCTCAAACCACAGCTCATGGTTTTCATGGTTTGTAATTATATTTTATTGCCCGTTGTGATGTACAATAAGAGGATCCAAAATGGCTCTGAAGGTTGAATTTCTGTCTCCTATGCTCTGAATGAGAGGCTTCGTCCTGCCAGCAATGCAGTGGCAAGGAAAGGGGGAAAAAAATCTAACCAGGCGTTGTCAGACCTTCTATAATATAGCTCTCCTGCTGGACGTCAAATCTGTCATTTCTCACCGTGTGCCGGGAGTTTCATAGGAAGCTGGTAAAATCGTTAAATTGTCAGTTTTGAGATGGTGCAGAGTGACGGGATGGAAAGGAATACGGCACGCGTCAAGAACCTGCGAATAATACGCCGAGGCGGTCACGTTAGGACTCTTGAAGAATGCGAGTCAAGAGTGTGAGTGTCGTGCCTGAAGTGCCAACTCCCTCAAGTGGTGTAAAGTGAACCCAATCACTATGGTTTTGTTTTGGGGGTTTTCAGAAAAAGGTGTTGTGGGGTATTTTGGAGGTCAGAGCTAGACGGAAACCAAAAGGACGTGGTCACACGCGGCTTCATCAGGCGAGATCCAAGCAATCAGAGAGAGCAGAGAGTTCATAGATCCTGTTACGATTGTGATTTATCACCATTGCCACCTTAATCACTTTATTTCTCCATTACCGTAAGAGCAATACTTCTATTGGCCGCCATACAAGGAGTGAGAAATTGATTGAATGTAAACTAAACAGTTACCACATTGATTTAACAACACTGTTCAATGTAGTCAAAACATCACTGTTAGAAATCAAACACCCTTATTCCAGTATTTGACCTCCGTCCCAGAGCCTTTGTTTTCAGATGTGGAAAGTCGAATTTCTCACATGATATTTGCCTCATTAAAAGGGTCAACTCACAATTTTTGTTTTTCACATTTGGTGTTTCAAGTTCCCCCCACTTTAAAACTAGAGAGTTTCTTAGGTACAGACTTGTGTGTGTGTGTGTGTGTGTGCTCTGTGGGGCCGTGGATGATTTGTGTGAGAGATTCGAGCCGGTGTGGTCCGTGTTTACTCAAGGTCCAGGAGAGGTGGAGCGTGATTGCCCCGGTTTTTCAACACTTTCACACACTTTTCCGGACAGTTTCCTCACCAGCCCATTTCTTTTCTCCCTCATAAGGTCGTTCCCTCTCAAGGCGCACAAAGAGAGAGAGAGAGAGACAGACAGACAGGGAGGGGGTGGAAGAGAGAGCGAGCGAGAGAGAAACAGTGAAAGCCACATCTGTGCAAAAGATTTAGTGCCATTAACGGGAAATAGGAAATGTTTGCTGTAATCTATGTCATTTTTATGCCACGCTCCCATCAACCACTGTACGGGAATGATGAAAAATAATTGGCCTACATGCTTTGTGGTGGACAAAACTCACTCTAACCATTGAACATGACTTAGTTACACAAATACCCAGTGAGAAATGAATGGGTGGAACCAGAACCCTGGGGTGAAAGTGGTGCCCGCAGTCTATGAGAAGATATTTGCTGTGACAGGCCAAGTCGCCTAAAGATCTGCGCACAGTGAAGTTCTATTAGGGCGGGGAATCGTGTTGCAAATGACAGACCTTTGACAATTTTCAAATCTACTTTTCCTTCTGTTGAAACCTCAACATGCACTTGTGCTAACGTGCGACACAGTCTGCCGTGTCAGTCACTGGGTTTCCGTCTTTAAAAACATTTTTCCTATTTATTCAATTAAATGAAATATGCTATGATGCCTGTCTCCATCAACTAAGTTATTTAGGAGGGCGCTTACATAAAATGTCATGTCATACATGAGCCAAAATGGTTGTGGTTTGCTAACGACAACAAAAAGTGTTTTCTCTGTCAGCTTTACTCACATTTTGTTCACGGTGAATCATTGGTTAATCCAATCACAGTTTCCAGTGTCAAATTTGGAGATAAAAGGACAGTTAAGTGGTTGTATGACACACACACCGACACACTCGGTTAGCTAAACTAGCTAAGGAATTAGCTACACTCGCTAAAAACAGATTTTTGCCACTTAAAAGGCTCACCTAATAAAATATATGCCCACTTTAGTGTATATCTTATATGTTTGCCACTTTTTCCTCACAGTTACACAATCTTTTCTGACTGTAAACTAAACTTTGTGTCACTGTAAACCGGCCATTCTCCCACACCAAAGTCCATAGAGAAAATCATAAATTTTACGTCACGGCACATCGTTGTTATATTCACATATACCTCGATCAGTAAGTTCATGTGCGTTACTTTGTAACTTCTGGGTGTGAAATCCTTTATTTGGACACAAACTTATCATATGAGCTAGCAATCGACTAGCAGCTTCCATGATCTTGTGAGCTAAAATAGCTGATATTTTCTATGGGCTTTGGTGCAGAAAGAGTGAGCTGAGAGTTTTTGGTGGGCGAAAATAATCGGCATAATGTAATGATACATGCTTCTCGTGTGTTTTCCGTCATCCTATAGGCTGCTTCTTTGACTGTGGACCTGTGTGGCGATGACCATGAGCCAGGCTATTGTGCTGTTAGCAATGTAGCAGTGCACACTGACTGGTAAGAAAATCAAATGCTCACACACAAACACACATTGTTGACTGTTTCTGTTCCAGTGTCTGTAAATAATGGAAAATAACACCAATTTATGTGGTTTTTATGTACCTGGTTTGACCATGAGCACATTGGCGTAATTCTTTACAGCTGCTGCTCTTCACTCTTCACTCGGTGAAGCAAATCAACAAAGTACAAAGTACAATCACGACACTGGAGTTTGAGTGTAACACAGAGCACAGTATTCCTCCTCCTCAGACTTTCACCCTTCCACTTTTGACCTGTTGCCCGTCATTGGTTGCACGTCGACCGGGTTTGACAGCTTGAACCAAACACGGTTTTTCCTCCTGGGTTAGGAAACAGTTTACGATGGCTTCTCCAACTCAGTTTGACTCATCCGGTGAGATGGAAATTCACTCTGACCCCAAGAAAAAAATGAATATTGTGGTAGTTTACTCCGTGTCTCTTCCTATTTGAGTACTTTCTTTTATTTATTCTGTACAGAATAAAGGACAGAAACAGATACAGATCCATGGAGCGGTTTCTCATCTTTTGTTTTGGCTGTTTTGTTCATCCATCACTGCTTTATTGTGAAAGCTTTTGGATGACAGCACTTAAAGTATTTGTTAAAGTGCATTTTCATACTTAGTTGGATTTTTTTTTTTTTTTTTTCACAATTTTATTAGAAAGATTGGTGAAAAATGAAGTTATCTGCTGCAAATATGTAATATATGATGTAAACCTACATTGAATTACTGGATGGTTACAGCTTTAACACACACACAGACAATGCTGAGCCAAGCTCTGTGGGGGGAAAACTTGAGACTGTGCATGTGTTTTTGTGTATGTTTGATGGTGTGTGTGCGTGTGTGTGTGTGTGTGTGCATGTGAGAGAGTGAGTGAAAAAAAAGAGATTGATTCAACAGATGAGGAAAGGCCAGAAAGGTCTGCAGAAGGTTTATTCTATAATTGTCTTGGGACCATGTTGTTGTGAAACTCACTGACCCGCTGTGTCTTTCTGTTGTAAGTGTGTGTGTGTGTGTGTGTGTGTGCGCGCCTCTGAATACTTCAATGCATCTGTGAGCGTTTGGATTCCCGTGCATATGGACGTTTTCCGTCTCTGTGCATTCTCTCCGTCCCTTTGTGAGCTTCTGTTCATCTGTCTCTGTGTGTGTAGGATCCTGGACGTGCAGCCCAACCGGCTCTCAGTGGGAGGCGTCAGGTCAATAGAACCCGTCCTTCATCGGCGCGGTCAGATCGCCACCCACGACTTTGTCGGCTGCATCATGGAGTTCGCCGTCAATGGCCGCCCGCTGGAGCCGAGTCAGGCGCTGGCATCGCGTGGCATCCTTGACAGGTCAGCAAACCCGTGGACCTCTCGCCCTCCTGTCCTCTTCCCCCCCCCCTCATGTCTAAATGTGTCCGTCTTCTCTAACCTCCTTGACACTCACTGTGGGACATCTGTTCACACTCTCAAACCCTCCTGAGACGGTTTTTAAAAAGATGTTTTTTTAAACACAAAACGGCAGATTATTGACAAGGGATTTTTTTTGACTTTTCTGTCTTGCTGATGAATAGTGAGGCGAAGACAAATCTTTTAATATGCTAATTCTCTCCGGGGTTCTTTATGGGGTTTTATTTGTATCCCTGCATGGGTGAGAAATTATTTTTCTGGAGTCTCTTTCCGCCGACTGACCGTCTGATTGTCACTTTCCATGTCCATAGATGTCCGAGACTGGAAGGAGCCTGCACCACCAGCCCCTGCAGACACGGGGGCACCTGTTTGGACCGCTGGTCCTGGCAGCAGTGCCAGTGCGTGGACGGCTTCACGGGCAAATTCTGCGAGAAGTGTAAGTGCTTTTGAAGTGTCCCTCTGTAACGCTGAGGTTGCACTTGGGGGGAAAGAAAGAAAGATTATTCCATCATGATTATTTATGATGCTTCCTCCATGAGTCATCAAAAGGCACCGAGCACTGGAGCTTAAATGTAGGCCACAATGCTGCACGCTGAGCCTTATTTCAAAGCAATTGTGTTTTATATATAAAAGAAATAAATCTATCTGCAAATACTCAGATGAGACATCAGCAAACTAAAACAGAAGAGAGATAAGACTCACAGAAGCTGCCAGAGACTTCTTTAACTACTGTCTGAGATGAATAATCAACTATTTTAGTGGTTTTTTTCAGTAATGAAAACAAACTGTGCTCGATTGGATATTAATCAAGAGTTAGTTGCAGCTCTGCATTATTTACAAGAAAGTATAACGATTTGTGTAACAATGCAACAAACCCACACAAAATATCATATTATCTTACATATAATAAAAATAAAATAAGTGGACCCATTTTTCAAAGAGGATAAGCCACCAAATCTTGACAAAACCAAAGGTAGAAAGATGACAAAAGACAACAACTTCCTGTGTTTAGACCAAATCCTGCTCTGCTAGCTCCACTTACCGTCGCTTTAAGATCCTTAAAAAACCTTCAATTTTACACTCACAGGCCGTTGCGAGGAGTGACCTACATCTTTCATTTACAGGAAGACATTTCTAACCACGAGTGACAAAGTAAAGACCAATTTGTGGTAAAGGCAGGAAAATCATTCAGACCTGAGCGTCCCCTGAGCAGCAGAGTGATTATATTTTATATGTTAATGTTTTAAATTTGACTGTGAAACTCTCAGACTGAGAATATTCCCCTCCCGTCTCTCTGGCGCAGACATGACGGCGGATACCGCCCTGTCCCTGGATGGTACCGGCCGGCTGGATTACTCCCTGAAGCCCGGCCCCAAACGTGACGTCCTGCTGCGACAGTCGCTGCAGGGCAGGTCCTCTGACCGCGTCGGGCCCAGCAGCCTGGAGGTGAAGTTCAGGACGCGCAGCAAGACCGGCACGCTGCTGCACGTGCAGGAGAGCAGCAACTACACCACTGTGAAGGTGAGAGCGGCGAAGGGAACGTCGTATACTTTAAATTCTGAATTAATTGCAGGTCATTTCACTATATTTCATCCAGTAACAGCAACATAATTGTAGGTCGTAGATTATTCAGTGTCTGCCGGCCAATTCTTTATTATAAAGCGCCGTAAATCACGCTTTCACAATAAAAGCCTTGGGTGAAAGCCAGTGAGCTGCTGCAGGTGTTCACGGGAGGAAGTGCAAGAGTTTGAATTATCTGTGCGCACAACAGCAACAACAAATTAACACGGAGAAACGAGGGGCAGGTCAAAAGGTCACTGAGACTTCCTATTAAAATGTAGATGGAAAATTAGAAAAACATTGTATGAAAAAGTAACATAAATACTGGAGCTTGTAATAGAAAGGGGCTTCTTGTAGTCGAGGTTAACTCAGTGTGTGAGGCAATTTGAAGCAATGTGCCCCTGGATATTTTTCGTGCAATTCACTTCCATCATGAGTGTCACGATTTGTGGAAGCCTGCATATTTTTGTCATTTCTTTTTAGCGTCGACCACAGCTGAAGTTACTCAGACTGTAAATGCCAGAAAAAGTCAGTAACAGAGAACTTTTGGAGACCAAAACTATAATTTTGTCCTTCATTAAGTCATTAAGTAACGACACAAGCGACAACACGTCTCGTCCAATGCGCCGACTGATGACTTTGATGTAATTTGGTCGTGTCCCGTGTGAACACAGTTGAGCGACAAGCCATTTTAAAGCAATTATACAAACATACTTATATTACAGTTTTTCCAGTAATCCCTCCTAAATGTTACACAGGGGCATCGGCCTGGCTGCCTTTCCTTCCCTCATGACCACTGAGGTCATTTGCGACAGATTAATTGACGGCTTTGTTTTTAGTAGCACGTGAATTCAGAGTTCAACACTGAAAGTGTTTTTGTGGAGTCTTTTTGGAGTCTCACATGTCCTCTGGGACATGTGAGACTCCAACGTCTCTCTGGATGGGTGAAGAATCTGCTCAACATACGTAACGTGAAGTTGTTTGTGTCAGACATCCATCCAAAAAAATTTGCGTCACACAGAAAACGCCAGACAGGCTTTATTTCACAGGTTTACCCGAGTATTTTGTGTGATTATTTAGCCGGCTAATGACAAATGCTAACACCTACACACTGACTCACTGCCACTAGTATATGTATATAACTACTGTTAAGATTTGACCCTGTGACGATCCAGTTTGGATGAACGTCGGGGCTTTGTGGAGTTCAGTTTACTCTTTGAATATCCTCATACCTACGTGATGTGCTTAGAATGACTAAGCTAACTAGCCAGCTCATTTGCAAAGCAATCGCTGTTACTATTAAGGTCAGCGTCAGACACGAGCCACAGTGTGGACTTTCAAGGCATTAATTCATGATCATGATCAGTTCAGTTGCAAAAATCTGCTTTAATTTGAGCTGAAGTCTTACAGTGTGGCTGCCAGATGACGTTGCATCACAGAAACATTTGCAGTCATGAGCATGAAAAAGAAAAATCTCCCAAGTGGACCATCAAAAGTGAATCATGTTGTATTGATGATTGTGCTGAAAAAAATATGTTTATTTCCAGGCTGTTCTAATTATTAGTGCCACAAGGTTACCAGTGATCAGCGGACGACGTGTGTTTACATAAGTGAGGTTCCTTGAATGCATCTTGTAGCCACTGCTCCTACACTTTAAAAACGTGAGAGACACAGATGCAACAAGCTTTGGAACTTATTTTCAATGTTTCAATCTTAAGAAAACACAGACTAGACACAGGACCACACACTTGGCATTTCGTCAAACCATTTCAGGGAGGAGATTCAAGGGATTTTGAAACTCACGTGACTTAAGAATATAAACAGACATGGAGGCGGACTTTCGGCACTACATTTTGGGTTGTCATACGTCATGCAGGATACATTAAACAAGCAATTCTACCGCTACCATAAATCCACGAGTTTGTCCCATTTCTCTGCGGTCGTCACGTCACGCAACTCGCTCTCACTGGTTATTATACTCTGATGTGTCAGATGACACGTCTGTTAATCCCTCACACTACAGGGTAATTTGGCCGGATAATCTGTTTGAATCAGCCAAAAATTTGAAGACACCCAAGATTGTCGGAAGGGTCGGATTGGGACCAAAATCTGGCCAAGTGTACTCAACAGGCTGTGGACCCTGCATTACTCACACAAGCGCTCATGCTCACACGGGGTCTTGAAACTGTTATTTTAATTCATCATCATCATCATCATCATCATCATCATCATCATCATACATTTACAACAAAAATAGCAGCCATCAAAATGTGCAAATAGAGCAACTGTAACCAGTAGCAACCATGACTGTGGAGCAAGTGGATGTCAATGATAAGAGTGTGAACCAGGCTAAATAATGGAAGATATCAGCTGTCAGTCACACTGGTGTCTAAATTGATCATAGGTGTGAGTGTGAGAGTGGATTATTTGTTTGTCTCTCTGTCCCTGTGATGGACTGGCAATGTCAGCTGGGATTGGCACCAGTGACCCTCATGTGGAGGATACATTGGTAGAAGCTGGAGGAATGGATGGACATCATATGCTGTTGAAGAAGACCTGAAAACTAGCAATTGAGACCACTGAGTCCTTAGGAAAATGGACATATTTTCATGGAGACCTCTGTTGAAACAGCATATTTTTATTCCCTGATTAGCTTCACTGGCAAATCAGAGGACGATGTCCATTTTTTTGATTGATGGCCTCTATGGCAAAGCGATAATCTGTGTCTCCACATGACAAGTGGAGGCAGCACAGCCATTGGCCGCTATCAGAGCCAGAGCTCATATGATAAATGAACACAAAGGATAAATTGGTCGACCTTATGCCTCCTCCCTCTCACTCCGCGTTTCTCACCGCGTCCGCTGACATTGTCTCACGGCTTTGCACCACAAATCATTACCACACACACACACACACACACACACACACACACACACACACTCTTTTTGGGTGTAAACTGTAAACAAACTACAGTACATGGTTCTTCCTCATCTACTTCCCTACAGTCCCATTCCTCTTTCTTCTCCTCTTATCCAGCTCAGCACCACCACCACCACCACCGCCCCCCGCTCCCTCTGACTGATCCTGGGCAACTGCCCAGAGAGGCCTGCGGGCTCATTCATTCTCTTCAATTTTCCTTTTAAGACCCTTCCCTCCACTCTCACCACCACCAACCCCTTCTCCACTTCTTCTTTTCCAAGTGATGTTGTTTTCCAGCTCTGAGCAGCTTCTCACCAGGAGTTCAGCAGCAGCAGTTGACTGAGTACTGTCGTGTACATTATGCTAAGGAGGAGAGAACTATATTTATAATAATAAAAAAAAAAAAACAAAGATGTTTAATAGATAAACTCTGTGATTGATTTTCCAGGTTTAGAGCACTCAGTTTTCCTCGCCTTGGGGGACTCTCTGCTTTTCCCATTTTAAAATCATTTCTTCCGGAAGCTACTTATCATTGCTGATTTTTGGTGTCGTTTGAAAAAGGAGGAGATGGGATGACTTTTCCATCAGTGTGGGGAGGACACATGAGAGTATCATACGCAGTGTAAGCCGCAAATGTGTCGCGAGCTTGATTCATTTCTTCTAAAGATGCACTCCTTGTGTCCTTTTTTGTGTTTTTGTTGTTGGGGAGTTTCTGATCGCCGTCATCTGCCTGAACAACACACACACGCACAGAAGACGTGAGAATATGATAAATGTGGTGTGTGTGTCCCCTTCGGGAAGAAGATTTACGAGCATGATGCTGCATTTTGTTTTCAGTGCTTTGACCTCAACAGTAGAGTCGGGGAAAGCAGTGCTCGTAGCTTTGTGGAAACAGGGAGAAGAATTCCTTTCGTCACTTGTCATTGATGCTGACATGATAATTCAAAAGGAAAAAACGGCATTCTCAAAGCCCAGTTTGAACTTACTACACGTCTTATTCACTTATTTCCTGCCGTTACATGGTGTGCAAGGATTGCGAAAACACCACCAAGTGTTTCAAAAACAATTTGGCCAATCAATCGCTCGTGTTGTTGTCGACGTTCAGCATTAAAAATAATAGCCGACTGTTTTTCAAGTCACGCCGCCTTTGAAGAATCACAAATATGTATGAAATAACTGTTAATACAACCTTCAAACCAAAAACTTACTTTTATTCTTATTGTGTTGTATCCACAGCTGAGGAACGGTAACATCCACTACATCTCGGATGCAGGAGTGGGAGGGAAGGTGGAGCGCACCGTGGGGGACGCCGTGCTGTCCGACGGCCAGTGGCACACGCTGCAGCTGGTCAAGAACGGCTCGGCTACCGTGCTGCAGGTGGACAGCGGTCACCCCAGGGTCATCCAGCATGTCACGCAGGACTTTGGCGGTCTGGGCGTGTTGACGTTTTCCCTGGGAGGGATCCCGCCTGGGCCGGCGCAACAAAAGACAGCAGCAGGTGAGGCCGGAGTCTGTTTTTGTCCATAATCGAGTGAAGAGTAAGTGTATTTTCTGGCGTATGATTGGGGGATTGCCTGTTTGACCTCGGGGCTGGAGGGATAAATCACGCCAGGGGAAATAAGAGAAGTTTCCCACTCATTCAGTGCTTGTGAGCAACCGCCTTAATCCCCCAACTGCTGCGGACACAAACTGTTTGATAAGAGAAATGATAAAATGATGCACATGAAGTCATTTTTCAGCGTTGAGTGTGTAATATATAGGGTCAGAATGGGTCATGTTCCTTTTTAGGAGCTGCTAACTGTGCTGCAGCCATAAGTAACCTTATTATCACGAGCCTCACGGCGAAATAAATCCCGTCAAGAAAACATTTATTAGGAATTTTTCGCAATGTTTTGACAAGGAATTTGTCATATTTTAGGCCTAAAAACCCGTACTTCAGAAACCGCTCTATCCGTAATTATGACAGCTATACCCTTGTTGAATGTGCAGTATATTTACGAGTGCGAGCGTGAATGTACACGTGTATTTATGTGCCGTGTCAGACACACATGCTGAAGCTCTCAAAACCTGGCGGCGCACCAAGAAACTCACCCACGGCTCTTTACCTGCTGTAAATTACAGACGCGGCCGTGTTTTCTCGTGTTATGGAAACCTCTTTTACACACGCTTAAGTGCGTGCACATGCACGTACAGTACATATGTGTGACCCATGAGCCCTTATAAATCTACTGCAAACTTCTTCTTCCCCCCCCCCTCTCCAAATGAGCTAATAGTCCTCTGCTCAAACTGCTGACCCCGGCAAAAACCGAATCTGGCCCGGAATCTTGTGTCTATTTGACACAGCTGAGATTGAACGCCGACCAATTTACAGTAGTTGAACAAACATGTCTTTATCAGAGCATCATTTATTCTCAAAATAACACATGTCCATTTAATCTGACCTGGTCTTGAAGCGCCTGGCGTTGTGGAGATTCGAGGTTTTTGTGTACACTTAAATCACAGACACGATGTTGTGAAATTTCAGAGACGGGGAGGTCATAAAAAAGTACATTTCTAAATTTCAGTGGGAGGGGGGGAAAAAAAAACCTAACCTTAAAGCTATGGACTAATATGGTAAAAATTCATTTGAATGATTTCTTGACCTCCTCTACACGAGGACTGGGGCATATTTCAAAACAAACATGTTCTGAGCACGCAGGTCTGTGGCAGGCTGCCTGGTCACTAACCCGTACCTCAATGCCGAGTCTGAGCAGTCGTGTTCTCCTTGTGTACTCACTTTTCAAGAGCTAATGAAAAGACACAAATGGATTTAATCTACACTGGGATAAATTCAATAAAATCTATTTACATCGGTGAGGCAGTGCTGTTAGGCAACACACAAAGCAAAAGATTGAATTAGACACAGAGACGTTCATCCAAGCCAGATGTATGTCTTGGAGCTATAATGGCACCGACGATGGATTCTCTGTTTTAGAAAAAAAAAAAAAAAAAAAAATTATTTCTCCTCTCAAATTGGCCAGTGATAGATTAAGTCCATTTTTAAAATATGGATTTTTTTCCGAGGAGGTGCTTTCTATGAGGAAGTTTCTCGTGTTTTTTTGTCCTAAGCTTGAACCAATTACTCGTCTAAACAAAATTCCTTTAGCTCTGATGATAACTCCCAGTTCCTGTTATTTTCAAGCAAGCGATCCAGCCTTGGCATACATTGTGAAAACCCATCAATTGGAAATTATTCCCCTCCAGGACACGGTTATGTCCTTGTTAGCTGCTGTTGGCTGTTTCTCATTTAATCTGATCCACATTTTTGCTCTCATTCATTTGCAGGTTTCGATGGCTGCCTGGCCTTTGTGAAGTACAACAGGGAGAGCCTGCCATTTACCGGAGAGCACAGCCTCGTCACCTTAACCAAGACCAGCTCGTCCGTCAAGATCGGCTGCAGAGGTCCCAACCTTTGCGAGAGCAGTCCGTGCTGGGATGGCCTGATGTGCGTCAACCAGTGGTACACGTACCAATGTGTCCCGCCCGGTGACTGTTCTTCTAATCCCTGCCAGAACCACGGCAGCTGTGTGCCGGATGCCCGCTCAGGTTTCACCTGCGTCTGCTCCGAGTTTTACACGGGAAAGACTTGTGAGACCTTGGTGGCCTGTTTGGGTGTCCAGTGCCCACAGGGTACTGTCTGCAAAACAGCCAACAATGGCGGGTTTGTCTGTAGCCCCAGCCCCACTGCAGAGACAATGGTCCTCCCCATCTGGGCAGTGCCAGCAATTGTCGGCAGTTGTGCCACTGTCCTTGCCTTGGTGGTTCTCAGCCTGATCCTGTGCAACCACTGCAAGGACCGCAACAAGACTAAAGTGCCAAAGGAACCCAAGGAGAAGAAGCCGAAGGAGAAGAAGAAGAAAAAGAAGAAGGGCAGCGAGAACGTCGCGTTTGATGACCCGGATAACATCCCGCCATATGGAGATGACATGACGGTACGGAAACAACCGGAAGGGAACCCCAAACCGGACATTATTGAGAGGGAGAACCCTTACCTGATCTATGACGAAACCGACATCCCCCACAACAATGAGACTGTCCCGAGTGCTCCCTGTGCTCCCTGCAATGTACCAGAGGCAGATATCGAGCACTACGACATAGACAACGCGAGCAGTATCGCTCCTTCAGACGCCGATATCATCCAGCACTACAAACAGTTCCGCAGTCACACACCCAAGTTCTCCATCCAGAGACACAGCCCACTGGGCTTCGCCAGACAGTCACCCTTACCGCTTGGAGCAACAAGCTACACCTACCAGCCCCAGTACACGCAAGCGCTGAGGTCCACCCCATTGAGCCACTCCCACTCAGCCTGCCCCACCCCAAATCCGCTCTCCAGACACTCGCCAGCCCCGTTCACCAAGCCCTCGTCCTTTTACCGAAACACTCCTACCAGAGAACTCAACCTGGCTCGCCGTGAGGGCAGCCCACTGGACCTGCACAATGACATGTGCCAGCCTCCGCCCATGTTCAACTATGCCACCCGGCTGGGGAGACGCAGCAAGAGTCCGCAGACCATGGCCAGCCACGGCCACACCTCCAGGCCCGGGAGTCGGCTGAAGCAGCCGATTGAGCAGATCCCCCTGGAGACGGGGCCTCCTGTGGGGCTGTCCATTGAGGAAGTGGAGCGACTGAATACTCCACGCCCACGAAACCCCAGCATCTGCAGCGCCGACCACGGGCGCTCCAGCTCTGAGGAGGACTGTCGCAGGCCACTGTCAAGGGTCCGCAACCCTGCAGACGGCATCCCGGCACCAGAGTCCTCTTCAGAAAGTGACTCTCATGACTCCTTCACCTGCTCGGAGATGGAGTACGACCGGGACAAACCGGTTTCTTACACCTCCCGGGTTCCCAAGCTCTCACAAGTCAACGAGTCAGACGCTGACGATGAGGACTACAGTGGGAGGCTAAAGCAGAGGCGCTACTCAAGTCGGAGGGCAGAAGGAGGGCCTGGTGTTTCCCAAATGCCCCCAAGTGAGCAGCACTACACCCTGCCCCATAAACTAGGCCAGCAAGCTGGGGGCTTCAACTGGGACAATCTCTTGAACTGGGGCCCCGGCTTTGGACATTATGTGGACGTATTCAAGGACTTAGCCTTGCTTCCTGAGAACGCGGCGGCAAAAGACATTGAAATGAACAGTGGCGATGGTTCAGTGACCATTCTAAACGAAGGAGAAGCTGAGCAATATGTATGAGACTATTTATTATGATGATGATGTACAATATGGTGATGTTCTCCTTTTTTTTTGTTTTTAAGAAGACTGTATATTTCCAGAGAGCATCGGACCCCCGTGTCTTTTTTTTTTTTTACATTATTCAAAATAAGACGACTTTCAATGCAGTAAGGCAGAAAAATGGCACCTGTAACTTGACAGACGTTTGGCATTAGCCACCTTGGAACAGTTTACCAGTCTTATGTTTTTTTAGGTTTCAAATTCTCAACTGTACAATCACGCGTTCATCTCTCAGAGGCCTCATTACGACGTTTCGTGACTGCAAAAGCTCCGCTCACGTTATCGCGATCACACATTTCTGCTCTGTATTATACTGATGTTGCTTCTGTCACATTCACAGCTGGGAGATGAGAGGGGAGATTGTTTTAACACCTGAAGAGAAATTCCGACAGGCCATAAAGTAAAAGAAAGCTCACGGTCTGTGTCGCCTTAAGGCTCGATTATTTCGCCTGAAAAGAAGCATGTGTGCGTGTGATCCGACTGTACCCGTTACTGACAGCACACGGTGTTTCAGACCCCACCAATGATTAGAATCCCTCATCTTTTTCCCTGGTTTGTTTTCTTACGGAAGACTGGATAAATTCTCCAAGAGTGAGGGTTCATTACGTCTCCTGCCTTACAGACATTTGAGGATTTCAGTTCCGGGGAGGGAAGGACTTTTAGTCTTTTTTTTTTTTTCCCCCGGCCTAAGTTGAGTTGGAAAGGTTTTTTTTCTTTGGTGGGTGGGGAAGAGAGTCTGCTATAAATGAGCATTTTCTGACAAGCCAAGTGTTTTCCAGGCAACGACGATGATGATGATGATGATGATGATGATGATGTTGTTGTTGATGTTACTGATGTATGATGATGACGTGTAAACATGACCCCAACTAAAACACTATGAACTTGTGTACATTTTTTTTTAAATTCATGATAAATCATGGAGTCATTTGTTATTGTTGGTGTCCCTCGTCCATTATTTTTTTGACATGTATGGTTTCTACATTTTTTTTTGTACTGTTTATTAACTTAAAATTACTTAAGCTGTGTTTCTATGGATGTTTTTCATACGCTGAAATGTATGTTCTTACTTTCGGGGAAAGTAAGATTGAAGACTTATTTTTTACATTTGTTACGTATGTAACATCAGTATTTTCCACTTTTGATAAAACTATAACATGCTGTATGCTTTGTACTTGTAAAAAGCCAATAACAGAATAAAAAAATATTTATTTAAACACACACTATGCAATTTCTCCGACTAGGAGTCTCACGAAAAAAACCCAAGTAGTTTTACAAGGATGATGTGATTAAAATAGAAATTTAATAGAAATACTGATTTCTATGCATTTAAAAAGTGTGATATACATTGTGTAAATGTGTACAACAGTGAACTTAAGAATTTAAAACATTGCAAACGTGTGGATTTGCAAATTTGATATCCAGCAATACAGTATATAAGAGAGGGAGAAATAGCATTATATAACTTAACTTTCAATATCACTTCAAACATGTCTCCTTAATCTCTGAGGGTCATTTTAAAGCGACATTTAATCTCAATTTTCGTCCATTTTACATCCGTCCCTCCCAAATGTAAACTACCCTACATACCTGCATGTGTCTTTTGCATTGGCATGGATGTTTACTTCCTGTAGAGGGCAGTGCTGCATAGCGTCTGCAAAGGACGGAGCAAAGGCTCCGCCTTGCGTAGAGTAAAAACGGGCCTTAAGTCTTAATAAATGTAATAACCCTCAGGCTTCATTATGGACATTTTTGTCCTTTTCGACTTAAGAGTGAAGTACATTTTAAAATCGGATGCTACACAAAAACTAATAATGCATCAAAGTTAATGTTTGGCTAATCCTTGACACGTCCAAGACCGATTAAAAAAACTCAACATTTGTGATATGGAAATAACCAAACTGACATTTTAAAAGGGTTAAAATCCTCACAATTGTAGTTGTTTGAGAGATTTATGGAGAAAGAAGCAGAAAAAATATTTATCTGAAATGTTTTTATAGCAGTTTTTGTCCATTTTGACTTAAGAGGGTAATAAATTAAAGTTTAGCCTGAGGGTTAAATATAGCCCCTTTAATGCAGAAATGTTAGATACTATATATATTTAGATGCATGTAAGATGCACTGGCTATTAAAAAAAAATATCCATCTTCAAGCTCAGATGACCTCCTTTTGCTCAATCCTCAGTGAGGAGACGTAGTCCATATTCAGCACTCACGCTGCGTACGTCTTTAAATAATACAGAGTCTGAACAAAACATTTTAAAAAGGCATTTTGGGACCCGAATGAAACCGAGACTGCTCACTCACAGCCAAGCAAAACATCAAGCACAGTCTGCAATGCAGGGTCCTATATTGCTTTCAGCAATTATTTACATCTGGCTTATTGAGCAGACCTTTTTTTTTTTTTTCAGTGATTCAGTGTGAGCAACATGCTTATCTTCTCTGTCATCGAGGAGAGAGAGAGAGAGGCCGCGAGAGAAAACGCAGGGAGCTGTGACCTCAGTGAAGAGTGACAGTCCAAGTCTGGGTAAATCACTGCTGCGAGCTCACGGCGGGGGCCTCGGGGCCTGCAGAGGGCCGTGTTGACCGAAGTCTCTCTGGGAAGTCTGGACCCCGCCGATGCTCAGATAATAATAACACTCACAAAGATAATGACCGTGTGGGTGAACGGCGGGCTGAGCAAATAGGAGATGAATTCAAATAAACCGCACAGCGTCCACTCTCTGAAAGACATCAGACAGTATCAGAAGGAACTCTCGGCCCCCACCCCACCTCCCCATAGGTGAACAGGATCAGCTTGTATACACAAAGGGCACATTGTTCTCCAGTATGTTGGGATGTAAAACACTCATGAGCAACTGACATGAATCTGTCTTCTTGATTTTCTTTGGGAGGGGGGGGACGAGCGGCAGCGGCGGCGAGTGCTGTTTTTGGATGTTATCCAGATGGCTGCTGGACTTCAGCGAAGGGCAGAGGAGCTTATGATGTGTTTAAGGATTAATTGGGACATACATATGTATCCTCAGTGCAAACATTGTATGTTACATGGCAGGGCAGGACTTGGCCCCCCACAGAAATATACAAATGGTCTGTGAGCAACAAGTTATCCGTTTTATAAATGATGCAATAAAACAAGTAAATCTAGTTTGTTCCCCATAAAACCCTCAAAGATTTAAAAGGGTTACTTTGGGATTGTAGTTGATGACATAGATGATGATGATGATGATGCTAACTTGCTCTGCTGTTGATGTAGCTGATTGCTAACTTGCAACATGGCTGATGGTGCCGCTAGAATGTTACTTACTTGGATAGCAGCTAATGATGTTGCCAACTTGTGTAGCTGCTGATGGTGTAGCAATGATGTTGCTAGCTTGGATAGCAGCTGATGGTGTTGCGATGTTATTGCTAACTTGGACAGCAGCTAATGATGTTGCCAACTTGGATAGCAGCTGAGGGTCTAGCAATGACGTTGCTAACATGGATAGCAGCTGGTGGTGCCTCTATGATGTTGCTAACTTGGACAGCAGCTAATGATGTTGCTAACTTGGATAGCAGCCAATGATGTTGCCAACTTGGATAGCAGCTGATGGTGTAGCTAAGAGGTTGCTAACTTGGATGGTGTAGTGATGATGTTGCTAACTTGGATAGCAGCTGATGGTGTAGCAATGATGTTGCTAACTTGGACAGCAGTGGATGGTGTAGCAATGATGTTGCTAACATGGACAGCAGCTGATGGTGTAGCTATGATGTTGCTAACTTGGATAGCAGCTGATGGTGTAGCGATGATGTTGCTAACTTGGATAGAAGCTGATGGTGTGGCTAAGATGTTGCTAACTTGGGTGGTGTAGTGATGATGTTGCTAACTTGGATAGCAGCTGATGGTGTAGCTATGATGTTGCTAACTTGGACAGCAGCTAATGATGTTGCTAACTTGGATAGCAGCCAATGACGTTGCCAACTTGGATAGCAGCTGATGGTGTAGCGATGATGTTGCTAACTTGGATAGCAGCTGATGGTGTAGCTAAGATGTTGCTAACTTGGGTGGTGTAGTGATGATGTTGCTAACTTGGATAGCAGCTGATGGTGTAGCTATGATGTTGCTAACTTGGATAGCAGCTGATGGTGCAGCAATGATGTTGCTAACATGGATAGCAGCTGATGGTGTAGCAATGATCATGCTAACTTGGATAACAGCTGATGGTGTAGCTATGATGTTGCTAACATGGATAGCAGGTGAAGGTGTAGCTATGATGTTGCTAACATGGATAGCAGCTGATGGTGTAGCTATGATGTTGCTAACTTGCATAGCAGCTGATGACTTGCTTGTAGCCTAAAACACAAATCAAGCTAACAACAAGGAAAACACAAACAGAAAATCCCCCAAAAACAAACACATGGAAAAAGTACATGAAGAACATGACCCTGAAACACACACAATAACCCCACGTATACACTGTGGCGCACAGAGATTAAATACACAGGGGAGAGCAGGTGACACAGGTGAGACAAATAAGACACAGGTGGATCACATTAGGGCGGGGCAGGCAATCAATTCAGTCAATCTTAACAAGGAAAAAACCAGGAAGAAGTACAAAATAAAACAGGAAACAAGGAAAACCAGATAAAGAAAGGTAAAGAAAACACTGATTTTAACCCATTAACAAAAGGCTCACCAAAAAAAATCTACACCATCTTGAGTGTAAGCTATCTTAAGACTCTGTTCACTGCTTTACTTTGTGTTTAAACAACACAACACTCCCCCACACCAAAGTCCCACAGAACACAGTAGTTAACGGTCCACTGCTGCCTTGATTTTGTGACTTCCATGTTTGAAAAAATATATAAACCCACTTCAAAAATCTCAAACTATGCTCATGCTAGGTTTGAGTTGGAACAAAGTGACTTTGATGCCAAACACTTGGCCTTAATGTGTTTTGCAGATCAGCACAGTGCACTTTATTTTTCTTGAGCGAAAGGTGCAAAAGAGACACGTTTGAGTCAGAAACCCCCCCCCCAACCACTGAATCCACAAACGTCATCAAAACATAATTCCCATTAAGACGATTTCCATGTTGACTTAAGACTTTCCCTGCTATTTATAAAAGGATGTGGCACTGAGAGTCCGTCCTCTCTGCCCCCAAAAGAAAAAAAGAAAATCCTCCCTAAAGCTTGTTTATAAGGATTGATTATTCAGAGTAATCATGCAGCGACAGCGCCACTCCGAGTTTCACATCAATGTAATTAAAAGCACATTCTTTGTTGGAACAACAACAACTTAAAAACCCATTTCACTTACGCTTCACGCTGGTTAACAGACGTTTAATTGTGACATGTGAGCAACAGATGACGAGGGAGCGAGCGAGAGACAGAGAACATCAGTGCGACATCAAAAACAAAAAATAAACGACTAGAATCCAGATATGCGATATAAATAACACTGCGTCTTTTTCTGACTCGTTCATCACAGCAGATGCAGGTATTAATGCTTTATTTGCTTCTCTCTCGTACATGATCTCGGTGGATATTTCGTTTTATTTTACGGCCTGTTATTGTTGCCTTTTTCTTTCATCGCTCCTCTGCTGCTGCTGATCGGAGCAGACACACTTCCAAAAGTTGGATGTGGAAAAAAACAGGTAAATAGGGTTGATTTTTAAGGTTTTGTAGTGTAGAACTGTGTTTAAAATGTTACTTATAACCTCCTTTCTCAGACCTGGAACTCACAAAAACTATTTTTTAAAGACATTTACATTAAAATCCTTCAACGTGCCAATGACTCAAATGACGACCAATGGTCAACCAAAAGGAAGACAAGTATAACAGCTAATACAAAGGAAGTTTCTTTGAAGGTTCTCAGTCGTCCAGGTCTTACTCATCTTCATTAATGAACAAAAGGAGACTGGACCTGAGTGAGAAAAGTTGAAGTTCTGTCACACAATGCGGGTCACCTCCAGTAACTGACATCACACAATCCCGTCAGGAAATCAAAACAACACCATATTGGAAAGCATTTGACCAGAAGCCCCACCCTCAAAGACCCCACTAACGCTGCCAGTTTCACTCGCCGGGCGTCACTACTTAATGTCTCCACTTGGCAGCGCTGCCCAAATGAATGAGGTGAAGTGAAACCTCATTGCACTTTGATCTCTATGTTGTGAATAAATAGAGAATCCTGCACTTCTGTCTTGTAGTAAATGGATGATCACAGAATTGTGATATTATTGGTATTGTGGACCATGTATCATATATCTTATCATCATCAAATTGTTTGATCTCTATAGATTTATTATTAACGGTGCACTCTGACAGCCTGAACTCTGGTACTAATCATTTTTGCAGAAGCTTTTCCTGCCAACATGTCGGCATAAACAAAGCGAGTCATGTGACGCCCAGAGCTCTAAAAGTGAACCTCCTTGTTTATGGGTTTCAGAAACTTCCTGGTAACTAACACCACTCTCCAGTATGATGAACCGGGATAGTATTATTTATTTGAAACACTAAAGACTGCAGTTTTACACAGAGCACCTTCCTGCCACTGTCATCTTGGACCAAAGCCATCATCACGTACATGCAGATGCTTCTTAGCACTGACATTTGCAAATACCCGTCATTACAATGACCTCAGTTACAGTATGGTGTACAGTAAATCCCGTTGGAGCGATCCACGCGTCGCCTCTCATTAGCCGAGTCTTCATACGTCTGTGCAGCCTGACGGACAAACGGCCCCTTTTTTGTCCTCCGAAAGTCTTCACATGTGAGACGACGTTAACGCTCGGCGAGTTATCACCCAGAAATCCATATCACATGTGCATCAAACACTCGCGAGGCTCGTTTCCGATAAGTGTTCCTCGGCGCTGTGTGTACTGCAGCCAGACGCTGCCTTTCAACACACATGAAAGCTTGTGTGTGTGTACGAGTGTGAGAGGGGAAGACGATGGCTGCCTCCGCTCTGTGAAAGACTGTGGAACTCTGCGGTTTCACTCCGGCACTGAGGGCCTTGAATCAGCCACCAGCTTGAGAGCATTTATAGAAGTGTGTGATGGATGCTAAACAGACAACACCATCGTCCTGAGAGCCTTGGCTCGAGTGTCGCTGCACTGTCAGGGAGCCGCGGTGTCAGGCTCCACAGAGGCAGCACATCTGGTTCTCGTCCCCCCGGTGTGACATTCCTGCTGCTTCAGCGATTCTCCGGGTTTTGTTTTGTTTTTCTAATTCGAGGAGATGCTGCCGCCTTAAGTGCCGGTTAAGACGCTGAGTGTTTGGCACCGGCCGGAGCCTTCGCTGCTCGGAGGAATAAAGATTCTCCCAGCTGGTCCCCTCCGCATTCTTACGCCGTGACAGAGCAGATGTCGTTATTGTTTACACCGACTTTGGTTCAAATGAACACAGAGGGGCGACTTTGTTGACTGACACTCACTAAAGAGAACTAGTGGGTAATCTCTTTTCAACTTTTAGTTTTTTAGGCTTTTTTCAGTAAAAAAAAATTAATACCTACGGAAATTGAGAGCTCTAGCCCTTTGATCTGGTGGGGATTTGAACCAGTAACCCTCTGGTTACAAGTCAAGTTCCTTTTCCACTTCCACTAAATATAAAAGTCAAGTAACTTTGCTTTCATTTGATTCCTAATCAAAATTCAAGACTTGCTTTACATTGTTAATATGGACTTTAAAACATGGAATCTTGAACTTCTGGGATTTACTTTGACAGATGACTCCACGAAACCTGCCAGACACTCGCTGTCAGTGGAAACACGGTTGCCAGCAGCGACAGAAGGAAAAACAAACTTTGGTTATTAATAAAAGGCCCAATTTAATGAAATCCATTGTCCAAAGATATTCGTTCAGACAGAATTCTCTCAATCCACTGAGAAAATCTGCAAGGACATGGAAACTGTTGGTTTTACTGCTAATACATTTGGTAAATCCAACCATCAGGGACACACTCACACCTACGCTCAATTTAGAGTGTCTAATTTGCCTAATCCCCTGGATCTGGATGTCTTTGGACTGTGGGAGGAAGCCGGAGAACCTGGAGAAAACCTGCGCGCACACGGGGAGAACATGCAAACTCCATGCAGGAAGGTCCTTGTTCCGACCCAGGTCTTCTGTCATTTGGTCGATCTGATCTTTAAGGATTTCAAACATCTCTACAAACACTGTGTTTTAAGGAAAACCTCATATGACCACACTGTAAAAAAACCAACCCTGACCTATCCCTTTACCCCCGGTGTCTCATGCGCGGCCAGATCTCTTCGCGTGAGAAGAACGGACCGTGCGAGAGACATAACCTGGCAGGAGCTGCTCCAGTGAAGGCACAGCCAAGCCTACAGGCAGAGGCCGTGTTACTCTGGGAATCTCTGTCAATGCACTGTAGCTGAAATATCTCTAACCTAATCAATATTGAATCTAATAGGGACGAAAATTAAACCGAGATGTCGGGGCTGAGCGGGTTGGTGGGGGGAAGTCAGCGGTTGATACTCGGTGGGTTCACTCTTGACCATGGGAAAGTTGCAGCTGGAGGGCGGCTCGTTCAGGACTTTTTAGACTATAACACACAGTTCCTCGTCAGAAACGTTATGGAAACTGCTTCGGAGAGTGAAAACCACTTCTTCACTCTAATGATCGAGCAAACCTGGTCTAATAATAGGAGTAATTGAGCGCGCGAAAGGCTCCAGAACAAATAAGAAAAGAGGATCGTGAGTTAAAAACGCCGCCCTGTGATTGATGATTGGGGTATTTTAAGGTGCACAATGAGTCTCATTATTATCAATTAGCAGAGTTCTATTTGGAGCTATTTGGTCAACAATCAGATTAGGTCATGATCGGAATTGGCAGCGACACTTGACATCGTTCGTTCATTTATTCAGACCCAGGTGGTTTTATAATGTAAGACAATCTATATCTGGTTTGGTATTAATAGCTCAAATAATGTTTGAAAAGATTCACCGTTCGTGAAGTCGTCTTCTAATATTAGCGCCAGAGCCGTCTTGAATATTGGAAACCAGAAGAGACCATGTTTGGACGAGAGGGTGGAGCAGTAAGGTTTGTACGGTTTGCTTAATTAGCAAAAAAATTATTATGTACTACCCATAAATATGTTTATATTAGTGTATAGTTGCAGATAATTCGTTTTTTGTAGCCTTAGAATTAGCAGAGAAACAGAAGACGGCATCTTTTTCACGCTCCTCGACATATTTTACGAGCATTTTGAACTTTCCAAATAGTGCATTAATGCTTTTGTTAGGTGATATTGTTGACAGTGTCCAGAAACATGAACGTTTCGTGTTAGATAGAGGGTATTAAAAGCTAAAAAGCTAAAGCTAAAGGGTATTAGCGCTGCTGTTAGCTTTTCCACAGCCTCTCCTTTGCTCTTTTTACTTCCTTAAACATTCATGCTTTAGAACAATGGAGACCGCGAGTGAGAGACAGACAGGGAGACACAAGAGGAAGATAAATCAGATAAAGAACAAAAGGAAACTTCATAAAAGGCAAAAAAACTGTGCTTTTTAATTCAGTCACTCTTTACTTTAACAAAAAAGAACAAAAGGGAAACTTAATGTACAAATTCTATTCCGAAAAGTAGTCATTTTAGTTTAAGACGCTCGTTTAAAGTGTAAAGCGTTTTCTTTTCCATCCCATCTTGGCCTTTAATTTGACTTTTATTTTTGTTTTGACTGCAAATGAAAAAAAGAGGATTCCTTTTGTTTTGTTTTTTTTATTAGAAGGCTTATTTAAAATCCTTCCAGTTCATGTTTTTTATTGCATTTCAGTCCGTTATTGACTCAAAACACCACCAATAATAGGAAATCATGATGTTTTGGACCTTTGCTCGAGGAGATTTTCTCTGTGTGGACTTCTCTGAATTGGACCCTGTCCTCGAGCATCTCCTGCTTTATTGTCTATTTGACTCCAAAGGGGGTCCAATGTTTATAAAATGGACATGATGTTATATTGAAGACATATTAGAACTAATAATTGAGGTCATCAACCCATGAGGAAAGGGTTAAAAGTTACTCTTGATGGTCATTTAACTGCGAACAGTTAGACACAGTTGTTTCAGAGCAGTTTTTTATTCAGAACTGTTCATGAAAAAATAGTCTGAGCTGCATGACAGGACGACGATTTGTCATTTCTGTCATTTAACATGTGGTTTCTCCCTTCTCCTGCAAAACTCCTGTTGAAAAGTATTATTATCTCCTAGGATACGACATGAGCGCTCATGCCCGGTTTGACTGGAAGGTTCCCTCTCGCGGTCCTGCAGCATCGTAAACACCGCACACGACATCATAAACGGCGCGGTGGACATTCCGGTTCATGCGTCATCACGGTTTTCGGGGCCGCGGCTCCAGTTTCGGCCGAGACCGCGACTTCGAGGCGATTTTGTTACCAATCACTCGTCGGAAACAAAAAACTTGATCATAAATGATGCTCAACGAGCAAATCGCACACATCAGAAACCCCCAAACCCCCACGGTCAGAACCCAACATGACACACCGATGACTCTGTGTGGTCAAATATGATAGTGTGGGTGGACCGGCTATCTAAATGTTTACTGTTCCTCCAACTACTGCTTCAACCTAACACCCACTTTCAACAACCTCAACTGTAATTTAAATGAAAACACACACAGAAAAAAATCCCCGTTTAAGAGTTTAGCAATCATGTCCGAAGCTTAGAGTCTGACTTTATTTGTGTACGTGCAAATAAAGTCAGAAAAAAGCTCCACCACCACCTCCACACAGAGCAAAACAATAACAGGAACTGAGGAAAACTCCACCGTAAATCTTGCATTAAATTACAAATGAGGGAAAAACCAAAAGGCAGGTAAACAAACAAAGTGGAAATGCATGAAATATTAAAAGAAAATGTGAAATAAAAGCAGTGAAACTAGACATGAGGAAAACCATCTTTGAATCCTTCCTGAATTACACTTCAGGAAGTGCTCTTCTCTGACTTAATGCTCCTTAATGCTTGGGATTATTTAAAAAATTGACTTTTATTGACAACAGAAAACCCCCTAAAATCCTTCTCTACCTCAGAGATTCGTCGTGTGTTTGACCTCGCGTTCGGTTTTCTGTGAATTCTTTGGGGCGCTCGCTGATCCTCCCGGGGCTTGTGTGTTTGGTCAGAACAGTAGCACTTACGTTATTGTGCCGAGTTAAGGAGAAGATTACAGAGAGTGGGAAACAATACTGCCTCCGACGCCAGGTCCTTACTTCAGCAAAACAATCCAATCCCTGAGATGTTAAGCCCTGCGTCGTCCAAACCGCAGTCACTAACCGTCTGCAGAGGTGGGTGAAAAGTTTAGTGTTTGTGCAGCAGAGATTCTTCACATCCGAATGTTCGATATTGTCCCAGTTGAACAGTTTGATGCGATGTGACTCACACTGTAATTTCAATTAGTTGTTCTCTGTAAACACTCTGGTTTTTATGTATCTTCTTGCCGACCGTGTATATTTTTAGGTCTATTTCGCCTAATTAGTTTATTTTAAGTACAGTGTTTCGGTTTATGCGTATTATAGCTCCGGTGCAGAACCTCTATCGCCCCCTGTGGACTTCTGAGTAATTAACAAATAACAGAGCGGCCTCTGTGACCTACTTTTGTGTCTCCCGTCGCTCCCCTCTCTCTCTCACACACACTCACAATCACACAGAGAAAGAAAGAGAAGAGAAAGAAGTGGTGTTTAAATTTTGTCATTTAATGTCCAGGAAACTTGGAGCTGCGTGGTGAAAGGAACAGCAGCGGCAGCGATGGGTACACACAGGTTTGTTCTGCTTTGCATTCTGTTGGCATGGTATTTTTCCTCACATTTTGATGAAAACAAAAACTTTTATACTGAGAAACAGACATTTGTTGATATAAAAACGGCTGCCTTAAATACACAAACTAAAGCCGTGTCTCCACCAGGTGGAACGGTTCGGTTTGATAAAGAATGAATGACCCAGGGCTTTACCATTCCAAACCATGATGGAAACCTAGCACAAGGCGACGGCTTGTGTTTTTCTTTAATGGATCCACTACAGGGAAGAGCTTCTCCTGCAGATATGATCAAGAGAAACAGAAAGATGTGAGCAGCAGCGAGCGGGGACTCAGCTGCTCGTTAAAGGCGCCCACAGGAGTTTTCCACTGTAAACAAACAACTTTCAGTGGTTTTCCTGACAAACCGCGCTGCATTTATCCCTCAGGTTGAGGGGACACGTTGGATGGACACGCAACAAAAAAAATAAAGGGAACAACATTTTAGTTTTTGATCCCAATTTTCCATGAATTGCAGGGAAACAAGATTCCCTAACCGCTGAGGAGAAGTGGACCAATATTCTTCAGATCCCAATCAATCAAGAGGATTTTCAATCTGACTTGATTCAAAAAAAAAAAAAAAAAAAAAAAAAAAAGGCACAACGAACAAGGTTTTAATCCTGAGAAAGAACAGACTAGATGATCCAGTCAAGACGCAGGACCACACACTTCAATCCCACAATCAAACGACTTCAGGGAGGAGATGCGAAGGATTAGGGATCTTGCAGAAACTCACTTGATTTAATGGGACTTCAGAATATAAACAGACTGTCAGTTAATAGCTGTTTTGTGCAGAGAAACACAAAAAGAACTGTGGATGAAGTCATGGCTGAGCACGGAATCAATTTGGGACTGTACAAATGACGGCTCAACTCGCTCTCATTGGTTATTGCAGGGTTCAAAAATAACAAACGTGTTTAATACTAACATGACGTCAGTTAATCCCTCATGCGACAGGATCATTTGGCACGATAATCTGTTCAAATCAGCCCAAAATCTGAAGAAGCCAACGATTGTCGGAAGAACCAGATCGGGACCTAAAATCCGGCCAGTTATCCTGATTAAATCTGAGTGAAGGACATGTCAGACACTGACAGATTATCTGCTTCTCCTTAAAAATGTCATGTGTAAATCTGTGTGAATTCAGTGTCAAATAATCCTGCTCCTTTAAAATAAACTGCACATTGTAGAGTGACCAACAAATGACCTTAATCATCTTGCGTAAACATGTATTGGGTTTAATCTCTCACTTGACTCTTCCCACCTCTGTAGAGCTGACCCTTCTCCTCATAGGAATATAAAACAAATTAAGAGCTCAAATTAAGTTTAAAGATATAATATTAAAGATTTAAGTCTGAAAAAGTAAAGATTTTGTAGAATAATTCAGTTTAAAAGGTGAAGTCCTAGTAGAACTTTTTTTTTTCAGTTACAAACGGCAGAAATGATAGAAACATATTAGGAATCAACATATGACAATATAAACAGTATAGAACCAGAATATATAAATACAACTACGTCGACAGCTGCTTCACGTTTTCTGTAATTACCACATATTTTTGCAGCCTGTTGTGATGTTTATGAAAACTGAGTTTTTCTGCCTGTGAGTGCAGCACACACACACCCACAGTTAACAGCTGATACACACACACACACACACACACACACACACCCACATCTGTAACTGCTCTCTTTGACCTTCCTGTTGCTCCTCGTGCGTCGGTTTCCAGGCAGTTACACTGGATGCTTCTTAGCTGGGATGCCTGTAGGAAATGGCAAGGGCGAAATGTCACTATCCACAACACAAGCGTGGATAATCTGCTTCCTAATTTTAAAATTGGCTGCTCCGGGTGGCTGGGGAGTTGGCGGAGTTTCCGCGGAGCTGTGCCCGTTATTGCGCTACTCGGCTATACAGGCTGAATCCACTAAAGTGGAGTTCGGGGGAAGAAAGAAAAGAAAAGAAACGCAGCAACATGTGAAAGGACGGCTCATTAAAACCATTAACCACACGACAGGCTTCTCATTGACACATGACAGCCATTTAGCCCGCGATCCAATAACAGATTTGCGAACACCTGGTGGAATTTCGTCCTCCGCGCCGGCGTCTTTCACCGGCCTGACAGCTTCGCATGGACGTGCAGCGGGAAACAAAAGTCACGTACAAACAAGGACGCAGGAATGCATACGCACATTCATTTTCACCCCCCCTCCAAAAGAAGAGGAAGAAAAACCTCATGTCCCTCCTTTTCCTCATTGGCTACTTCAGTCGCCCGGTTCCCTTTGGATTTTCCCATGCCCTGCTATCTTTTCTCAAGTCTTAATCTTTTCATTGGGCCCGGCAACGCTCTCCGCAGCCTCCACACTGCTTCCAAAGGTCTGGGCTTCATGCTAATTGTCTCTCAATGGCACGGTTACCTCCCACCTACATAATGCACCTTGTTTCCTCCATGCTCAGTGCAGGCCTTCACCATCTCGGCTCATTCAAATTCAGGAGGGAGAGGGGGACTGGAGAAGCAGTGCCTCGGGGGGAAGGCGATGCAAAGCAAAGCTACCGCCATTAAAAAAAAAAAGGATAAGAGAATAGTTTCCTTTGTTTTTGGGAGGAAAACTTCAGTGGGTGGGCCGACCGGTGGGACATTTTGAGGGATGAAGTGCATGTAATTGCTGTTGTGTTAAGACAAAACTGCATTTGTCAACTGCGAGTTCTCCGCGTCAGCGTTTATCGTCACGTAGCAGCGCCGCCGAGTCCCGCGCGCTGGATTTTCCGAATTAGCGTGACTTTCACTTCTATTTTTCCCCCTGCAGAGATTTTGATCTATTGTCCACAGATGCCGATTTTATTTTTTGTTTTATTTACCCTTCATTTAGCCAGGAAGGTCCTATTGAGATCCAAGATCTCTTCTTCCAGGGAGTTCTGGTTAAGACAGCAGACCACTCACTCATTGAACATTTTTTTGACAATTCTACAGCCATAAAATCAAAATAAATCCAGGCGGCCTTGATTATCATGACGGTCATAAGAGGGTTTTACCAAATTCCTGGAACAAAGCCTTGATAGTAACCGCTAGTTAAGAGACCATCAACCTACAGATTCATAGATTCACTCTAGAACTAGCATTTGTTACAAAGTTCAATAAAAAGGCAAAAACAAAGAGGTAAGGGTTCTGAAAAGTCAAAGTTACGACATCTCGCGGGTTGAAGCGGAGAGTGCTGACGTGGAAAGGCTCACATAAATCGCGCTAATTGCGTCCGTATAGACCCGGAATTGGCTGTTTTTCTTTCACTGGGGAGTTCTCTCGCCACTCAGGACCAAGACGACAGCCATGCACCATTAACATCCATCCAAGTGCACACGCTTTGATGTTCTCAGGGCAGGGGGGGGAGGGGAGCAGTCGCTGAAGGAATAAGGAGCAAAAGAATCATCAACAATTCAAATGCGCCCAATTAATGGCCCACAAATAAAGCTCTAATTAGCATAAATTGCTTCCACATTGTTTCTATTTTTACGTAGTTTCTCCTTCCCCCGGTCTTGTCGATGCTCGTATGGTGTGCACAGGCTTCCGCGTAACTCGTGATGGATATGCCTAATTTCATTGGGGAAATTGCCTCTCTAATTAAAACTGGTGCATAAATATTTGCATTTGGGATCCACATGCGCTTTGATTTGGACACACACATGCATTTAATGTTGTCTCAGATTTAAAGCTGCAGTGCATCATTATTTGTTACGCTGCGCTATTAATTTGCCTCTGTCAGGCAAAACTATCAGACCTGCCCGGGGGAGCGTTTGTGTGTATACAGCACAGCAGCAGAGCGGGGAGGTCAAACTGCTGAACAACCGCGGTAAAATTCACTTTTGAAACTCTATTGTGTTTGGAGAACACTCCTGGTCCTGGGGAACCACTTTCCTCCATGTTTTAGATGTTGCCCTGCTCCAACACACCTGATTCAAAAGGTCAGCTCAACACAGGCCTGGTAATGACCCATTTGAATCAGGTGTGATATTATATGTAAAAGTTTTGTTCTGAAGCTCCAAAAATAAAATGAATTTTTTATTTCAAGGTGATTGTACACATACAAACACACCTGTGGGTAGTATATTCATTTTCTGCCATTAAACCCTTTTAAAAGTGTCACATTATACACATTTAATCAGTATTCCCCAACTGCCAATGCTGCATCTGAAACCTTTCTGGATTTAACTTGAGTTTATGTTGGGATCTTAGTGAATTTTTTCTAGGAACAGAGGCAAGGAAAGTACCAGACTTATTCTCGCATGTCCTTTTGAAAAGGTTTTTTACTCACTCATGCTGCGTTATTGAGTCTGAGAGACTGGCTGCTTTGTCTAGTTTGGTTTATGAAGTCACTTTTGAACACAGAGACACGGAGGCCAGGATCAGGTTGGATCACGGTTCTTTCCCAGCGTCTTCTGAAACATTGTTTTTGATCCGACACACCAGGAATCTCCAGAAATGGAAATAATATCTCACCACTCCTTTTCCCGCCCCCATTAACCCTCACACAGCATCTGTCTATCTAGTTGTCTAAATATTCTGCCAATTGCCCCGTCTGCAATCAAACCTGTTGGTTATTCTTTCATTTCCCTGACCAGTAGACCGTGATTGTAATGAGGTTTAAAGATGGCATTCCCACGCAGAAATGAAAACGAGCTTTACTTCATCGATGCGTCGAGGTTAGAAATCACCACCGTCTTTTCCCCACTCACTTTCAACACGTCGGGCCACGGGCTCGCCCCTGCCATTTGACTTCAAGTCCCTCTTTTGTTCTCCTGTGGTTTGAAACTTTTACGTTTTTTATTACACGCCCCAATTCATCCAACTCCAATTTGTAATTACCAGTCTCGCAGGCACGGAAGGTTACAATAATAAACCAATACTTTTTTTGGTTTTAATGCTTTCCTTGGTCACTGCTGATGTCATTTGACCAATAAAATGCCAAAAATGACTTAATTGTTATTTTCTGCCAAGTCGCAGAGGAAAAAGCACAATGATTTCCAATAAGTGTCCTTATAGATTAGTGCATGGGGTTGTTTTGGGTGGTGCCGGGTGTGGTTTCATTTGTGTGTGCTGGAGCCTTTTGTGAGCGAGTAGGAATAAAGGAATAAAAACATCCTTGAAAGCATTATCTGAGGGTCACAGGAGGAACTGGAGAACAATCCCAGCGTAAACTGAGTGAGAGGCACGGTATAATAACCTGGAAAGGTTGACCAGGTCTTTGAAAGGGCTTTCATGGACCAGAGGTCCAGAATCTAGGTTTCTTTGTTAATCGGGAGCTATTGGGTGCACCTGTGATCTCCCACAGCTGAGGGCAATCAGCCTGGCTGAGGTTATATAAGCAGGCTGGAGAGCACGTTCAGTCACTCCAGAGGGTCGACACCTTCAGTTGACTCTCTGGGTTGAATGCTCATGTGAATTGTTTGTTGGGTTTAAAATGTGTTTTCTTCTTTGGGGGATTTTATTTTGTTTTCCAAGTTAAAACACTTGGATTTTGTTTTCAGTTTTGGGTCCAGTCTTTTTTTTGTGTGTGTGTGTTGCCATTGAATTAGTTGGTTGCTGTGGGGGGTTTCATTTGCTCTGCCATCATTTTGAAAACCCAACAGCCCATTTTATCTCCTGAACATCTACTCCCTAACTTATTGATTTAGTTTTTCTGGGAAAAACCGAACAAGAAAAATAACAATCCACACATTTTGGTCAATGTAGAGTCTAATTTCAACTGTGGGAGAATCATTCCTTATTGTGAGGCACTGGCTGCTGCCCATAAATAAAATAATATACTTTTGAAGACCGAAGTCTGAGGATTTATACTGAAATACATCAAACTAATCAACGCAGTTCAACAAACGTTTTGCTAAAATTCAATGTATTTATCACAAATACAGTAAACATGTCTCTGAAGACATTTTGCTGAGCTTACAAATGACAACCGAACAATTAAAAAGACGGCGTTCTCTTCAGAGTGGGAGAAAAGCGCAAATGTTACGTACTCCGGAAAGTGCCACGTGTAGAACCCGCAGTCAATGAGCCCCAACGACATCCTGTCTGTTTGTGTGTGCGCTGTGGCCACTTTCAGCTCATTTCATTTCATTTTCACCCCCAAACTATGACTTGTTTTTGTTTAGTCTCACTTTCCTCAGTGACATTTGTCATTTTTATAAACCAAATACACTCTTTGTGCCAAACTAAATAACAACGGACATTTAGCAGCAATAAAAAGCCAAGAAAACAGATCGGTGCTGTTTGATAGTCTTGGAAATGCGGGGCTACTCATTTCTGTGCATTATACACGAGCGCCGGGCTAGTTAGCAGCTAGCCCGGCGCTATAAGGACACACATCCATCTATATTTAAAGCTTACACATTAATCTAATGCAATTTGTCTTAAAGTGTAAGAGTGAGTGTGATTATGTTGGATGTTTCTTTGTGTTTTTCTCTCCTTGCCGTTGCCAAGTGTTCACTCAGCGCAGGAACTGTTGCGTTTTGTCTCTATAACACTGTCAGGCTTTGACGTTTTGTGTGTAAAGTGCCTTGAGAATTGAGATTTTGCACTATACATTTGTAAAGTGGAGGGAATTGAATGGAGGGGGTCACGTACGGGACTATTTCTTGGACGGTACTGCTCTGTTTTTCCAGAAATGTCAAGCTTGAGTTCTCCCTGTAGAGCGATTTTTATCCCTCTCATGATGGTCCCATACAGACTACTGTACATCGACTATTTCTTCTATGTTGCGTGTCCAGTGTCTGTTGCATGCATTAAGACAATGTTTCTCGATGCAGATGCACTTAAGTTATACACAATACTACTGTAAGCTGAGAGAGAAACAACACGCAGGGTAGATTTTGAACATAAAAGCAACTGTGTGTTGTAAATCAGAGGTGTTTTGGTAGTGATTACCTCGGGTTTTGAAGCCTTGAGTTTAATATTTTTGGCCATAGCTGTGTTGGCTTTTTGAAAATTGGAGTTGCCATGTTTGGTTTGGAAGACGGATGGTGGACCTGACTAGGAGCTCATCTACACGTCCATCTCTACCTGCAGTATGCCATGTATTGTCTCTTTCAAAGAATATTGTCTCTTTTCCATGATACAGTTTTTACTCTGTTTGGTATCAGACATGTCGTTTTTCCATTACTTCATAGTACCTCAATGTGGGCACGGTTGCCTTAGCACGGCTGTGTGAATGACGCAAATTAGTTTTCGGGCTTAAATGAAAGATTTGTTCACAGAATCGTTCAGTACTTCCTGCATGACACAGTCACTGAACTGAAATACGACTGAACTGGTTGTGATTCACGATCACATGTTAGTACCCACGTACCATGGAGCCTCGCCAGAGCAGGTACCAAAGAAGTACAAGGTGCTATCGCTAATGGAAAAGCAAACGAAACAACACACGTTAAGTAGTGCAAGGACCGTATAATGGAAAAGTGCCAACAGTGACATCTAGTGGTCAGACTACAGATTGTGAAAGATGACGTTCTCTCTCACGGAGCTTCAGGGAACTACGGTGGCCTCCGTACACCAGAATACTGTGAACTTAAATACAAATGGATTCTTTTTAGCTATTATTGAAGTCGACCCCTAATGGCCATTCAAGAGAATGCAGGTTCCAGACAACACTCTCCTGACCTGGCGTTACGCTACACAGTAGCAACAATTGTATATTTTCTTAATATCGTGGCCGTTGCAAGAGTCGACGCACATTTCAGTGTTATGTTTTCGCACCTTTTTGTGTTTTCAGTTATGTTAACTACTCTTCTTCTGCTTAAAATAAAGCTGTAGCTCGCTTGAGAAACTCTTATGTAAAACTTGCGATGAACTTTTCATGACTGGTAAAAGTGTTGAACTCGACCTATAGCAGTCCATCCTGCTAATCCAGCTCGGTTGGGGTTAAATCCCAACACGGTGACTACATTTACAGTGCGTGTGTGTGATGGAAAAAGATGGCAGCGCCGGAGTTCAACTGTTGGGTCAACTGTGTCTTCATGGAGGACACTGAATCCAGACCGCCTCTCCATGTTGATCAGTCAGAGAAAACCAAACACTGCTCTCCCTCATCAGCCACAATGAAATCAAGCATGCAAGAAGAAGAAGAGGCGGAGGGGGGAAAAAAATAACTTTTCGCTCTGTGCAAATGCTGAAGTTCAGCCTGCTTTTTTTTTTTTTTTTTTCTTTTCGGAAAAGCTCCTATCACGGCTGACCCACCACTGAACCTCTACGCTCTGTCTCGTAGTCCCTGCCAATGTAAGCAGATGCCTCGTCGGGGTTTGCTTTCAGTCTCTCACTTATGCATGGGATGATGATGATGCTACCCCGCATGTGATACTTCGAGAGAGGGAAGAGAGTCAATAACTAATGGAATTCATGCTAAACAAGCACTCGTCTTTCCTCTTAGTTTACCACCCGACTCCGAGCCCACACAGTTTGCCACGACAGCTTTAGCTCAATTACCGCAGGCCCCGCTGCATTGAGCCCTTTATATCTCCAGCTGGGAAAGCTCACTCCTCTAAAGCCCAGGAGTGGGGAGGCTTTTGGAAAGATCTATAAAATGGCATCCAGAATAAAAAACGCTCCCCAATTGACTGTCTCCCTCCTCCCGTTGCTCCATAATGCAGGGGTTTTACAGTTTGAGAGAAGGCATCAGTCTCCCATAAGTCCGGCAACTGGATACGCTTCATCCGCTGAAGGCCCGGCAAACCGTAAATCAAAAAAAGTTGTACTTCGCAGCAGCAATCAAAGGATCCATGCGCAGTTCGAGAGTCGTCGCAGTGACGCGGACGGAGAATAAACAAAGTCACGAAACGCGATACGGCGTTTCGGAGCGTTTTGCCCCCCGAGTTTAACAGGTAAAGAATTTGATGAGCGCTGAGATGTTTTCTGGCAGAGCCGATGTCCAGCGTCTTGCGTTTCGATTATCTTAGTAGGTGAGAAAGAAACGCCGCCAGACAAGAGTTCATCCTCCAGTTTCATCAACATTCAAACGGACTTGATTTGATGGGATGTTTGAGATAAAAACCGTGAACTTTTTACCCTCTTTGTTTTTCCTTTTAGCTTCAGTTCAAGTTTTACTGGTTAGTTTTATTTATTCATGTCATCAGATCCATTTAACTCTTAAAACTGTCTTTGGATATTTATGCGTCTTATTTTATGGTCTGTATAATAGTAGCATTTGTTTTGTGCTTCTCAGCCTGGATTCTTTGGGTTATTGTAATTTATCGGAATACAAATTGTTTATGCTATAGAGAAAATCTTAAAGCGACTCGACACAATCAAAACAGATGCTTCCAATTATTACAGACCCGACTTTCCTACCCCGGCTCAATACTGTTGTACAATGTCAGCATATATTACTTTAAATGGCACAGTGACAATAAATATAGTGAGCTCCAAAAGTCTGAGACCACTTTTGGACCAGTACATAAAAACTGGATTTTATCTCTTAAACCAAGCACGATTTATCTTGTTTTTTTGTTTTTTTTTTTCTGCTGAATTTATCCAGAATCCCCTATGGGGTCAACACAATGTCATGATGAAAACACTCTCGTGTTGCTTGTATTTTCCCCAGTAATGGAAAGATATTTGACAGTTCCTTCACTTTTTTTTATTTAATGGAACTTTGGCTTCTTTGCTGGCGAAAAAAAAAAAGTTTCCCCAAATAGCAACCTGGCGCAACTTATGATCCGTTCAGAAACATTTCCAAAACTGCAATAGCTGGAAACAGAGGGGGTGGCGGTGGTGGCGGGGGAGCAAGTTCATTTACAGGTGTGATTTCTGACAATCGCAGCAGTAGCAGGTGTGCCACAATAATGGCAATGAATCAAAAGTTTGGAGACTCGGATGAAAATTGCATACTAATGTATACTTGCCAAAGAAATCCTGCAAATGCGTTGTGCACATGTGCATTTCCAACTCCTACGACAGGCTGTTATTAACATCTAAAGGCAAAACACAGAACATTGTTTCTTTTTACAGCAGCTAAACACGCGTGTGTTACCCGTGATTGACTCGAAATGATCTGAACAAGTGTGCAGCTGTAGCGGCGGTAACATTCGATCCCCGCGCTGCACCGAAATCTATGTCAAATAGACTCTTTAAGTGCTCCGAGAACAGAGAGTGGGAGAGTAAGAGGCAGCATGTGAGAGTTCAGCGGGTCACCTACGAGAGGCTTTGCCGGAATATTTCCACGCAATTAAATTCAGTGGTGAGACTCTTGTGAAGACCCTCCAAAACTCCGCACCTGGTTCGTATTCTCGTCCTCGCAATCTGCTTTCTTTGGACGCCGCGTCTTCCTCTCATTTGATTTCAGCTCTTTGAGATATAAAATACATGCTGATGCTTAAAAACTGTCTTTGGGGACGGCGAGGATGAGGGGGAAGAAAAAAAAGGGGATTTGGCACCGTTTTTTTGAACGAGACGGAAAGTCATACAGTCGATAGAGAAACAATTATGGGATGCATTAATGAATCAAAGCTGGGTTCTGTGCAGGTATTTTTAAGAGGCGGTTAAACTATCTGCATTGTGTGTTTATTTGTGCTACAGTCAAGATGGTCTACGTTTATTTCTTTTACTACCAGGCAAATGGAGGTGGCTGTGAGGTTAACAGATAGCAGTAAATTCCAGCGCTTCATGCCATTATCTTGAGTAAGGGCAGGTTTAATGCAGCGTGATAGGTTTACTGGTGCTCCAAAAGTCCTCTCTGGCTATAAGTATGGAAAGCTACTTTTGCTGGCAAAAACAAAATAATTCATCAGAGACATGAAGATATTCACATAATCAAAGTTGGAGACGGCAGATGCCGGTGTCAGCGTGACGGCTTCAGTCTCCGCACAAGCGAAAGAGCTGCGTGAACCGTTCCTCCGCCGTAATCTCCCGTAATCCAAAAAGCGTTTTGCTCAACATGCTCCTTTAAACCCAGACGACGTCTGACTCCGTCTAATTCCAATTTTTCCATCAAGCCAACCTGCGGTAATGTCGAGTGTCTTTACAAGGCGGGAATAATGGCGCATAGAAAGTCATTTCATTGGAAAATGAAAGAAGACAGAAGAAAATATGGCAACCGTGCACATTCTCAATCAGTCACCAAACCAACAAACCATGGGAACAATCAGCGAAGGTCCCCTCAGATCACTCCACTGCTGCTTGATGCTTTATCAGCGGCGCTTTCCAAGCATGAGGTAACAATAACTCCGACTCCAGTTGGGGAATTACTGCATGTCTGAATTGGTGCTGATATCATCAGCTGCTGTTACCAGTTTGTTCTGCATATTAGTGCTAATGTAACACAACGGTGGACACAAATCTGTGCGCGCTACTACGCTAACAAGGACGTGGAGATGTGTTACCTTTCGTGAAAAGCCTCTGTCACAATAATATCAGTGGGTAAACCCTGGGATTTGTGAACCAGGGTAATAAGAGGTCATTTATCACCTTTCTCGCTGCCAATGACACCAACATAGAGCTGATATTTTGTCTCTTTTACTAAAGTGTTTCTTTTAAATTGATCTAATTATGGTTCGCTAAAAACACTCATTGCTAATGTCTATGCTAACGGCCGGAAATTATGCAGGAAGTATATGTAGCATTAGCATGTTTACCAAAAATCACTCATTGCTAATGTCTATAGTAACGGCCGGAAATTATGCAGGAAGTATATGTAGCATTAGGATGTTTACCTGAGTCTTGTGTTCCCGCCAAAACTGAAAAACTTGCCAACGTGAAACCCAGCTAAAAAAAACATAATATATCTTTCTGAATAAAAGTGTTTGTTTTGAGATGGAACAATCAAATGGTTTACAATAAAACATTTATTTATGATACAAAACGAGTTGATAAATGGATAAACTGACAGAAATAATAATTGTTGTGACTTTATATTAAGTGGAGTGGCCATGTGAAAATGATTGGTGGGTCGTAAGAGGCCCACAGGCCGCACGTTTGGAACTTCTGTCCTAATGTTGGTTAGAACTAAACTAAAAATGTTCAATGTTGAGGGAACCTAAAGCTAAGACCTTCTGTCGTATCGTGAATGCAGATTAAACCTGGATTTAAACTGTTTTGGGTTGGGGTTTTTTCAATGGGAACAGTGAAAGAGGTCCAAGAGCATCTTCTGGGCTCTACAGCGCCTCCCTAAGGTGAAAATGAAGCCAAAATTGATTTCCACCGAATTTCCCGAAACTTGGTGAGAAGATGTTATAGACCAAGAAGAACAAAAAAGTCGATCCGAACCATGGTCTCAATGCAACAGGAAGTTGACCATTTTGAATTTGGGTGTCCATTTTGGCGATTTGTGACCCTACGTAAATGAGCAAACTCCAAAAAATAGTGAAGCACATTATTATTTCTTAACTAATTAGTCAAATTATAGTTATTTACTTGCATTCCTGAACAGACAACAGTAGTTTTAGTGGTTGAACGTTTATGCTTGATTAATTCTTGCCTCAAATTTGGATATAAAAAAAGTGTATTCTATAGAAGCTATTGAAAGATTTGGAGAATATTTGTTGGTCTAATAAATTTGTTAAGCACTATTTAATTTAATTTAATTGTTTTGTAGTAATGTCATAAATCATCTAAAAATATTAATAATCACACAATTGAGAAACCACATTTCTTCACGTTTGTGAAGAATATTTGACACTTGCTGATGATGATGATGATGATTGACATGTTGTTTTTAACAGATTAATTGATCACTGAGCTAACGCACACTTCAGTCGCAGTATTCAAACCTCCTCATATTAGCGGTCAGTTGTGGAGCGCCTCTCCAGGGTCGCCTGAGCCGCAGCGCCTAGTCGCTCTGCTGTCAGCATCAGCTGTCTGAGACTGCAATTAAAACCCTCTCCATGAGCACGTTCTCAAAAACCGAGTGGTCTAATCCGCCACTTAAGGACAAGAGAGACGTTAAGAGACGGGGACGGTTAGAGGTCGACCACAGCTGTGATCCGCAGATATGTGGTCTGGTAATTGAGGACACTCTTGGCTGAGATGATTCACAGCCTCCCAGTGTGTGTGTTTTTTCCACACTCTGTAGCACCTTGGCATCTGGGACAAAAGCAGCCTGTGCTGCAGTTCACTCACAGGGATGAGGCACAATTGAATGTGAAAAGTCTGGAGCAGAAATGTCCACACGGTGATGAGGTGAGGCAATGAAATGCTTCCTCTGTAGTGTATCTGACAGCGCTGCCTATTTTTGATATCCAAAAAACTGGGCTGTTTTCCCCATTTTGCAAAAGCTTCCAATCCCCAGCTTTATCCTCGAGTGACTGCGGGTATCCAGAACCTTTCCTGGTTGTAGACCTTTTGGCCGATGGATTTGATTTTGAGTGCTTCAACATCAGTTTTTATCGACTTGAGAAAGTGCTTTGTTAGCCGCGGCCAAGCAAGAGTCGTCTTCGCAGATCTGGTTCGCGGCGGCGGTGAGAGGCACTCCACCAAATGTTTGCTGCTTCTTTCTTTTACATCTGCCTCAGTGTTCCAGGCTGGATAAGAGAGGCAGGACACCAGAGATCAGCCAGCAGGGCCTGGGTTTTCCTGGCACACAATGGCAGGAAGTGCTGCCACACTATAAATGGAAGCTGAAATAGTGGCAACACAGTGAGCGAGGCCTTTCTGTCACCAGCCAATATAGGATTAATGTGCCTCTCTACTCTTTTTCCAACTGTGATAATGGAATTAAACAGAGCGTAGAACCAGGAAAGTTGTGCGTTCACGCCAGGCTCGATTAGTTTTTCAACCAACAGCCTTTGAAAGCTGATCCTGACGGTGATATTTGGAGACTGAAGCTGCCAAAAAGCGCATCGCTGTTGCCAGAGTTCTGTTAAATTTCTACCACTTGTCTGCTTTGAATTTTCAAAAAAGAAACATCCCGTGATTCATTGATTTCTCCAGTTTTCAGGCTTTTTGAAGGGTGAACATGCTACTAATACCAAAACGAATGATTTCTTTGTTTGCTTTTTGCGTGTGTTGACGGCTCCTCGTGACAATGTTGGCTTTAAAAACCACGATTAAAATCAAATCCCATGAAATCAAATCTCGAGCGTGCTCCATCAAAACCCGCACGAGTGGTTGTAGTTATTGATGTCGTCTTGGAACAGACGCATTCGCGTAAATCCGAGGTGATTTGTCACAAATCGCCAAAGCCGATGCTAAAATCAAACAAAAACAAGACGCAGAAGGTGACCATTAAGACTTTCTAATGTTAAATGCACCTCAGAATGAGCCTTTACCATGTTTGTAATGTCTACAGAGAGAGCAGAGCCTCTTCCATGTAGACCCGCCATGTTTTACAGCGTTGTCCCAAACGGACAAATCAAACTGTGGCTCTCACGAGGGCCATTTTAGTTTCTCAGATTTCCTTACTGGCCACTTTATTAGGTACAAGAGACATCTAATAAAGTGTCTGGAGTTGCTCTCGCTCGTCTGCTTCAAGGATCAAGCAGATCTTCATACCTTGGTTGCAATGAGTTGTTGGATTTCTATCATCTCTATAACCAGTCTGGTCATTGTCCTCTGACCTCTGGCATCATCCAGCCATTTTCAACCAGAGAACAGCTGGAAAAATCACAGCAGTCTCTGAAATATTCAAAGCAATGATGATAAATCACCCTTCTAACACGTTCTGATCTTCAGCAGGTCATCTTCATGACTAAATGCCATTAAGTGTGTACCTAACAAAGTGGCCGTGACTGGATTCACTGTATTGCAGTGGCTCCTTCTTCCACCGTCTCTGTTTTTGGAGTTTGAAGTTCATCGCTCCTGGAAAACGCATTACAACCTTCACCTTGGAGGAGAGCTTCCCTCCCAGTCCAGGGCCGTGTGGCTCTTTCCCAGGAGTCCACGAAAATTTGACAACCTCCCCCAAATGTCAAGGGTAACCTTAGTGAGAAGAGCAGGTGGGAGGCAGGAGGACGGGGGGACGGACGGAGATCCCCCAGAAGATCTCTGCAGAAATGTTCAGTCATCAGGGGTTGAGATTCAGATACGGAATCTTTCCTCCAAGTTGTGCCATAAATATGTTTTGTAATTCCACAGAATTTAACGGTAAGAGGCCAAAATAAATCACATGGAAGCGCAGTCCGTTTATTTTTAGACTCTGGGAGGCTGGAGTCGTGTGGGCAGAGATACCTGCACATAAAAAGCCAATCTGTTTTAAGAGTGCAGTGTTTAGACAGCAGTCTTTAAAAGTCCATCACATGGATTAACCTCGTGGCCTGTGTGAAACACACTGCAGAGATAATAGATTTGTTTACAGCACAATCTCTGGTTTCAAACTTGAACGTGTATCAGTTTCACATTCCTCTCTCTGCACGGGCTTTGCCGCGATAAATCATGGCAACTTCCTGCAATTTCACGCGTTTTTATAATTCACTTTTCCCCTACTCTGAAGTGAAATAGCTTGTCGTTTTTTTTTTTTGGTTCCAAATTGTCGCGGCGTTGCCAGAAGAAGTCCACATTCCGACACTCTGTCAAAACTGCAGCCTGACAAGCGAGAGCGTGTGGAGCGAAACGGAATCCTTTCAGTCCGCTTTCCTCCACTCCACGTGAGGAAGTGACGCTGGACCTGATCAGAGTCGTACAGTGAAACCAATTACTGCAGACATTATAATGGAACGTGAGGTCAAAGGTCAGCAGACATACGGTAGTAGCTTTGTATTCAGTATTTGTGCAGAATTATTGAACAAATGACTCAGTTGGACTTGTTTCTGGTGAATTTGGCTTCCTGCTCCAGTTTTCATAGACATCCGTTTTTGGTTGCACTGCACTGTGAGTTGTTTGTTCCCATTTTTCTAACGTTTAATTTCCTCGTAGCTTGTTCTGCTTTTGCATTTCATTCCTTTTTTGCGCGTGTCTGCTCTTGATTTACTTCCTGTCTTAATCCAGTTTCCTTGCTTCCCCCTGCGAATGTTGCACAACCATTGGGCTGTATATGATAATGGATTTTTTTTATGACAAGTCTTTTTGTGTTTTCTGACTGTATTTTTACAGGGTTTTTTTGCAGCGTATTACCCTTTAAAAACATAAGAATGTACCTTTTTAAACAAATGTTTACATCTCATGTTGCCTGCACACAAAACGTCATTTGGTTGATGTCAAGACAGATGGAGGCAACGGAGATAGTAAAGCAAGACGACTGCAACAGGGTTTAGTTTTAGTGAAATGCGTCCACATAAAGTTTCAGAAGTTAGTTTTACTGCTAAAAAAATAAAATGCAGTGTATAAAATCCTGCTGTTTACACACATACTGATAGTTTTGCTTGACGGAGCCTGTTTACAGTTACTGTCCCTGGGGAAAAAAAATAAAACATTTCTTTGCATTTTAGCTCCTGACACTTGAAGAATATCAGTGTTAAGATTATTTTTGACACACCGGTGAGCTTCTCTTCAGACAGTATCTCAGAGGCGCGTTATCTCCTCTTTTGAAGATTTGTGATCTCTCCTGGAAACTTAACTGGAAGCCGCGGCCAGTTTCCTGCCGCCGTAAATCTCATCCGTAAGCCCGAGCGCCGAGCCAAGGGCAGCGCTGGGTTTGTGGGTCATTCTGCTGATGCCGGCGTGCTCAGAATGCTGTTGGTAACTGAGGCAGTGTAGAGGAGCAGTAACATAAAGTCCATCAGTCACCGTGTAAACAATGGACGAACAGGAAAAGGTTCATGCTCAGGAAAGTGCCGATCAGAATCAGGAGGTGTTGGTTTTGATTAATGTGCACTTTGTTAGCAGCAGCTGAAATGGCTTATTTTCACGAGTCAATGTTTAAATATAGTGAGTGCAGTTTTAACAGCAAACTGGAGGTCAGGTCTCACTGTTCAGTCGTGCTGACTGTGTCATAGTTGCTAAAATAACACGTGTTTATCCATTTTCTACTGCTTTATCCTTCATATGAGTTTTTTTTTGGGGGGGTTAGGGTTACATAGGGCGTAAAGGCGGGGTCACACTCTGGACAGGTCACCGGTCTTTCACGCTCACATTCTCACCTATGGTCAATTACATTTGTCCACTTAACCTAATCCCCAGTTTTGCATGTTTGCAAACTCCATCCAATTCAACTTTATTTATAAAGCTCATTTAAAACAGATGCACCAAAATCTAAAATCTGGACGTACATAAAAAAACACCCACACAATTAGTAAAACAATGCAACTCGCATTGTGGTGAAAGCTAATGAAAACAAATATGACTTTGAAAGAGATTTAAAGGAAGAGGAACAGTTAAGAGCAGCTTATTCCAGAGTTTGGGAGCTGTTACTGCAAACACCCATTAATGTGATGATAACTCTGCTTGGGCAGCCCGTGGCCAAGTGGAAAGGGAAGTGGGCTTGTAACTGGAGAGTTGCTGGTTCAAGTTCCCACCAGGTCAAAAGGGCTGGGGTACCCCTGAGCAAGGCACCCAACCCCCATTGCTCCCTGGGCGCAACTCAGTGTGACTGCCCACTGCTCCTAATTCTAGGATCGGTCAAATGTAGAGAAATAACAATTTCCATAAGGGGAATAATTAGATTTAACACCTGTGCTTTTCCTGCTAAAACATGTCAAAATTAAGTAAGCGTTCACTTAATCTGACACATAACAGTCAAATGGTCCATGTGGTCTGACACGGGTGCAGCAAGTTTGATTCAGTTCTGTTTCTCCTATTTCTATTCTGTCCAATCATTAAAAGACTAAAAATGCTACTAAAAAAAGTAGCATGAAATCACACTGTCTCTCCTTCTGTAGTCACTTGACTTCCTCGTCTTTTCCTGTTTGGATCAGATCGGGGACGCAAAAGAGATTCAATCCCCGTCTGTGTTTTTATACGCTGTGAAATTTAAATTTCCCAGTGGCGTAATGACGCGACTGTCATCGTGTCAACTGAGGGATTTCATGGCGGCGTTTTTCCTGAGCGTCGCATCCTATTTGTAAACTCCTATCCTATGTGCTGAGTTGCAGTTGCAGTTTCCAACGATGTTTTGACCTCGATTTCCAAACCTATAAACATCAGGAATAATCAAATTTAAAAGACTATTAAAGAAGGGGAAGAGAATCGAGGATGAAAGTTCCGATTTTGAATCCATGATTTACTGTGAACACGTGGGATCAACACATGTTGCTACTCTTCAAACGAGCTGATTGTTGACGCGGTGACCGGTGACGTCGCTGTTCCGGTGTGTGTGTGTGTGTGTGTGTGTGAGGAATCTCGGCGTGGCCGTGGAATGATAATCCTCACGCCCGCTGCGTCTCGCTCCGTGTAAACATTGGCTCAGCCAGCTATTTTTCTGACCGCGTGCACCTGTTCGCATGTCACAGGCTAATTCATAACCCCGCGAGCGCCACGCTACGTGGTACGGAAACACATTTCAGCCTCTTAAACGGCTCCATATGGACGAAATACACTTGCTGAGAAGATCCTGGTCGACTCGCCCGTGCTAAATTGGCTCCATACGTCGCGGGCTGTTATAGGCTGTGGATCTAATTGGAGCCATAAATTTGCCTCCAACTGTCTGCACAGAAGACGGACACTCAGCGAAAGACTTAATGACGTAATTAGCACCGCGCCACATGCTGCTCAGTTTGTTTCGCAGGCCTCGTTGTGTTGAATCAGCTTTTTCAGGTGCTGAATGTGATGCATCGCGTGTCACTCACATGGAGCTTGTATAAAAATCGATTTGGACCCACGGCGGGTTTTTTTCCCTGTGTCCAAGTCCTTTGTAGTGTTTCCGTGTTTCATTGTGTGCCAAAAGTTTGTCATAAAACTGAAATGAGAAAACGCCACAGTCTTTATTTCGAGTGCAAAATCTGTTTTTTTCCCATAATAGCACTCGCACTGTATGAGGAGCACGGGGTTGGACGTGGAGGTGTTAATCTGAATATCCTGCAGTGCAACATCCACTACGGTGGCACATTTACACCAACATTAATGTGATTAATGATTTACTAGTTTCATCCGTAACATGCAAAGAATGTAAAAAAATCAGTGATTCTCAAAGTTTACTCTTAGAAGAGCAAAGAAACCAGATCATTGAATTTAGACGACAAAAACCAATCAATAATTAATAAATTACCACTATAATCCTGTTTTTTTTTTTTACTCCTTTTTTTATGTAATTGTTATTTTAATGTCTATGGATTTAGTGCAGTGGCCCTGAAGGGCCCAAAAAAACACAATATTAGACTTTAACAAACACAGCAGATCTCAGTAATGCATGAATGTGGTTGTTTTATTATTTGCCTTTTCCTTGTCCTAACTTCAGGGCCACCGTAGTTCTGGGCTGTTAACTGCAAAGTGTTTTAAGTTAACATCTCAATTTAAAAATCGGCATCCTCCTCCATCGCAGCATCATAGCACGCCGCTCCACGCAGCACTTATTTTCACGGATGACCGAGCTCGTCATGGCGACGCTCCTCTCCTCGGAGCGATGAAAGGGGAGCACAAAGCCCCCCCCCCCCCCCTCGATAACTTTGAACTCGCCTCAAAACAAGTCCCGAGCGCCCGGTTCTCACACACACGTCGGCCCCAGAGGCGAAATCTTTGTGAATTGAGCTATAGATCGAGGAAACCAAACCTTCCCCCCCGCCACCCACCCCGGAAGAATCGTAATTAGCTCCGATGTCCGGGTGCGGACGCACCACGGGAGACGAGGGGAGGAGTTAACATGTTGTTCAACATCTAAGAAAACAAAAAGGCTCACCTTTTAAATGAATTTACCAAAATCTGATCACATTGCCTCATGCAAGAAACAGCTTTTAGAATTATGAAGTCATAACGCACCACGCGGGGGTTCAGGGAATCCCTCGACAGAAGAGGTGAAGCCATGCGGAAGTGTCCAGATCCAAACCCAGCGGGGGGAACCTCTCCCAAAGTTGATTTTGATTGCACTGATCAAAAGAATCATATTATAAAAAAACATGCGACTACAAAGAACCGTCATCCTAATCCCATTTGGGATTATTTAATTAAGGTCTCAGGATTATTAAAGGTGGCGTGGGGTTGTCGTGTCGCGGCGTGACACAGGAGTTCAGTCCCTCGTCATCACACCGGAGTGAAACACTATCTCAGGATGTTGTGTGATGAAATCTGCTGTTTTTATGTTTTCGTGCACAGTTATAGGTTTTGGCACAAAGCGGCTCCACAGCCCCCCCCCATTTGTCTCGGTTCATTGCACAGGTTTGTCTTTGTGTGTCTCATTTGAACATTCCCCAGCGTGGTTTAGATTAGTTCATGATGGTCAAAGGGGGTAAAAACGGGCGAGATATGATCGTAAAAACCCTTTTTTTTGTCGATGTGGAAGTGATGTCATGCTGGGCTATTCTTAGATGTGGTGAAACTGCTGGGTTTAATCCAGGCGTGACATTCTGACCTAAATGTGGTGTTTGGCAGGATCGCACGGGCCGGATACAGTCGATGTGTAGGAAGTTTGTACGGATTAAGGATGTTTCATTGCCGTTAAGAAATTAAGATTGAGATTATTTACGTATTAACACTTTAAACTTAATAAACAGGCAAGGCTCCTGAAATTGGTACTGGAGATGGATCCTTTTACACGAGAGCTGCCCCCGAACCCTTGCACTGTTGTAATTGACTTTTCTAACGTTTCATCCTGTGCCATTTTTACCTTTTTTGGTTTTATTGTGGAGGCTCGGTCTGTTCCTGGTTGCCTGTTTTTATTGTTGTATTGTTTTGCTCTTGTTTTACTGTTTTGTTTTGTTTCTTTGCTTTTGGTTCATGTTCCCGCCTCCTCCTCCTTATTTTAACATACTTGTTGAGTTGTGTGATTGTTGACTTGTCTCCAAACCGGCTTCTTTCTTGATGCCTTGTAATATTCGACGAGGCTTCATTAGACTGAGATACGTGGTTATTAAGATGGTCGCGTGTATCTTGTGCGGTTTCCTCTGACCCGTCAGTCGACTCACTTAACGCTGCCATCAGTCCTCATTATGAATGTCAGTTTTATCACAGAGCGAAACCTTCGTTTGACTCTGTTTTGGATAAAATGAAAAAGATGCATTCCAGCGCGAGTGCAGATGTTTGTGGGCAACGCGCGGAAACACGAGAAACACTTAATGGCGTCTGTTGTTGGTTATTGTGGGTTTGGGAGGAAACCAACTGACTGTGTGAGAGTCTAAACAAGGGAGGAGGCGATGCCGAGTTCAGATGTTCAGGTGTCCGGTGTCTCTGGACCCTCGTCCCAACTGAAAACACAAGTTTGTTTTTTTGCCGAAGTGATAAATAATTGCTCGTTCTCCTGGTTTCAGCTTACAAGGACACAGGAGCTGCTGTGTCGGATCTGCTGCTGTCTCGTTTGGGTTACTTGGGTAAATCTGAATAAAAGAACACGTTTGAACTCCTTCAGGAAGCATTCGTAAGCCTTTTTAGCAGGTGTAGACTTATGAGGTAGGTTTTTGTGTTCGTGCTGGGAGTCAAGTTTTTTTGCTGAGAGTCTCCGGCTGGTTTCATGGTGAACTCGGCACTGAATATGTCGTTACCTCATCCAACCACACCTCAAAAGACCGGAAATATCCATTTAAAGCAGCTGAAAGAGAAATCCTTCACAAGTTTTTGCCTTTCTGACGATAAATCGAGGAGAAACTCTTCCAGTATCCTTAAACACTTTATCCAATCAGGAGCCGGAGCTCCACAAAGAGGCGGTCCTCACTGCTCGTGAAGCGAGGTGTGTTTTGGCGCTTTTCCACGGTACAGTTCTAGCACAACTCAGCTTGACTCGTAATCCAATTTTATGGTTCCAAGCGAGCTGAGCCGATACTAAAATATGACGTCAGACTGCCGGGCCACTGTTTGGTCAGAGTGTCGTCACTGAAGAGTCATGAGCACAACATTGGGACACAAGAATCAAACCGAACAATGCCGAACTGTAGATCAGTTAAAAAGACTTAAAAATCCCGAAAACAGGCGTTAATCTCCAACATTTAACTAAGGAAATGTCTAAAATCTCAATATGTAACAGAGGAGTCTGGTGTATTTAGCGACAGCACTGCCGAAAGCTGGCGATCGTGAGCCGACTCACCACGAGTCCGCTCCAGTCATGCAGGAAGTACTGAACGATTCTGTGAACAAATCAACTGATTCTAATGATTCCGTTATACCCAAAACAACTGCTTTACAAGACCTTACATTACATGTCCTTTAGCAGACTTAATATAAGTGCATTTCAACATTTGGGTACAAACAAGAGCTGGAAGTAAGTAAGTGCTTCAAGTAAGCCAAACTATAAAGTGCTAGTCATACATTTTTTAGGATGCATGAGGGAGAAAGAGTCAGCTGTGTTGGACGGTGTAATCCAAGTCTCAGTGAGAGCAAGGACGTCCAGCAAAGAACTCAGTCTTGCGGGTAGCTGACTGGCAGTTCCACGGGCCCCCCTGCAACAAGGTGTTGGATGCGTGTGGAGTGGGTGGTTTGTGTGTTCCTTTAAAACCACGCCACGGCAGTTTCGCACAGCCGTGCTACGGCGAACCCGCCCACGTTGAGAAGGAGCTATGAAGTCACGGAAAACAACGTCACTGATGCCGAACTGAGTAGAGCCCAGTAGCTAGAACTGTATATTTGAAAAGCGCTGTTTGCCTGTGATTAAATGCCCACTCACTGAATGAAGGCTATACCTAGCAACAGAGAGGAAGTTAGCCAAAACAATATTGCTAACAGCAGCTTTAGGGACATAATTCCACTGGTTTCCACAGCCTGACATCTACAGTATATGGTCGTTTTCACACATTAGTGTTAACCTGGGATTTCAAACAGGAAACCTTCCTGCTATGAGGCAACGGTGCTAGCTAGCTAGCTAACGCGCTCTCATACTCGTGACATGTGCTTCATAAACTCCCCTGACATCTAACCCACTTTCTCTGTACAACAACCTGCGTTTAGCCTTGAATCACAGTGAGCTAAATAGTCAGAATGGGAGTCAGATGTGAGCCACAGCGGACATTTAAACCTCAGTAAAACTATGTAACACAGTGGGAATTCATTAAGTGCCTGAGAACATCCTCTCTGTCAGTCCTTCAACTCGGTGACTTTACTACTCTTCAAGTTTGTTTGGTTTCGCATAAATCAAAAACAAATCCAGAGATATGAAGAATATAAGGGGGTCCCGCTCACCCCCCCCCCCCCCCCCCAAAAAAGTGTTTTATCTGCTGTTTTTTTATTTGCATAAGGTCATGTTATTCCCTTCCAAATAAAGTCAACAGGAGAATTTGCGCATCTCCCAAACATTTCCTAATTTGGCTGATAAATTTGGAATCATCCAAAAATGCGTTCTGATTAAAAAAAACTCTTGGCTTCTTTTGAAAGTCTGCGAAAATGAGGAATCAATTACAGAGCGTGCACCCATTTTTTTTCCTGTGTTCTTGGAGGCGCACGGTCGTTTGCCTGGTTTTAAACTGTGTCAGTGCGCTGTGATTAATTAGCCACAGTGCAGACACACACATCCCAGAACGCTTCCAAACAGCCTCCAGCTTGTTACCACGACCTGCCAACTGCAGTTAATGTTTCCACCTGTTCGTTTCAAGACAAAAACACACTCCCCCCTTTTCCTTTTCGTCCCATCTTTCATTCGCCTGTCGTCCATCATGGCAAGTTGACTCTCTTGTGACTCCTTGGTCTCAGACACGATGGCTTTTATTGAACTTTAAACGCAAAGTCTGTGAAATTGAGGGTTTCTTCTAATAGTTTTTATCCTTGTTGGTATTAATGTTTTCCAGGAAATTAATATATTTTTTTAACCCATTTGCCTTTTCCCCCTCACTCTTTTCTCACCGTATTGAACGCAGACTCTGTTTTATGTCACCATGAGATCACAGTTGCTGACGTTTTGGCATCGTGGGTCAGTTTAATCATTCAGAAATGCAAAAAGGGGAGTTTTAGCAAATAAACTGACATATTAAAAAACCTGGAAACGAGTTTGTTGTATCGAAGGAGCTGCGTTTAGTGTTGACAGTAATGGTAATCACATAATATTCTCAGGGCTTTTTCACTTTCGGGATGTCATTCTTCGTTTGTGTAGTAAGATTTTTTCTTTTAAAACACAAAACACATGCTCGTGTTTGTCCAGACTGTTGTAGAAACACGGCAACACAAGATGGCGGCCTCTCGAAAGCAAGGCCCTCAACTAAAGTTCTTACAAAAACCAAAATATTATATTTATATTACACTTATATTGATTAAGTGATTCTACACTTACCAGAAGCAGAGAATTACATTTTAGCATTTTATTTAATACATTGGACCTTTTAAATGGTGGGGTATGCAACTTAAATTCTATCTGTGGTTATGTAATTACCTTTCGGCATATTGTAGAAAACAAGAAACTGAACAATGTCGGTGCAATTTAGAAGGAGAAGGTGCCTCTGATTGGTTCTTTTACTAAGCATGTATGTGTTATCAGACTCTTAAGGGAAAAATATCGCAATTCTAGCAACAACGACCTCCACTATGACGCAATCTTCGTATAACCGAGTCATGCCAGCGAGACTTGGGTCTGTATTTTAGCTTTTTAACTCATTTAATTGGTCTATCTGCATTTGTAATTCTCTCAAAATCTGGAAAAACCAATACTGTTAGATTAGGCTCCTCTGCAACTGCCACCCACTGGCCAACCACCAGTACTGCAACCATATGTTCAACAAGAGCCGTAAGAAAAAAGTCAATGTTTTTGCACAACTTAAGAATAATTTTTGGGACCAATTCGCGGCATGTTTGACGATCTCCCGTGACATTACCTCCACCGTTCACGGATGAGCTTGTATGTTTGGGATCATAAGCAGATCGTTTCTCCAAACTTTGGTTTCTTTGGTAAAAGTTCATCTTTGTCGCACCAGTCCATAAAATGTTTTGTACTTTTTGGCAACTACCAGCCTGGCCTTCGTATTCTTCTTGCTAATGAGTGGTTTGCATCTTCTGGTGTTGCCTCTGGACATTTGTTCATGAAGACTTCTGTGATAGCTTCACTCCTGCCCTCTGGAGGTTGTTGCTGATGTCACTAACAGTTGTTTTAGGGTCTTTCTTTGCTGCTCTTGCAATGTTTCTGTCATCAACTGCTGATGTTTTCTTTGGTCTACCTGTTGGACATCTGTTACACCAGTGGTTTCTTTCTTCTTCAGGATATTTAAATGGTTGTACTGGCTATGGCTAAAATCATACCCAATCTGAAACTGAGCGTAGACATTCAGTGCTATTTATTGTTTGCGTAAACAATGTAATAAGACTTTTTTGCCCTTGTTTTTGTGTCACTAATGTACTCAACAATGCAATTTAACAAATTCAAAGGCCAAAAAAGGCCCAAACATAAACCCTCGTCATGCTTCTTTTAATCAGATATGAGTTTCTTCGACGCGTCCAACGAGCTTTCAGGACGGCCTGAAATCCACGGTGGTTTGAGACACGCTCTCGCTACATCTGTCTCCGCGAGACGCATACTTGAGCCGGGCTCCTCCCGTGTGACCCATACGTCAGTGAGTGTTGTGTGAAAGTCGCCACAACAGAGCCTCTGGCCTCGGATAACAGCGGATCAAGATACAGGTGGAATGGGGCCGTTTCTTCTTGTCTTATTAAAGTGAAGGGGAAAAAAAAATCCATCTACGGCGATGTCAACATGTCAGGATAAGCAGCTGCTGTAGCAGTTACTGGATTCCTCTGATATCCTTGTTGTTTGATCAGTTCAACCACAACACGACTTGCACAGATGTGGGAACACTGACCCGTGTCAATAGGAGCACGTTTGATTTGTGCGATCTGTCCAGGAAATTTGTGATCGGACCCAACAGGAATCAGACATGTCGTCACCCGTGAGAATCTGAAATCCCGTTTTGAATCGTCGAAGACTGTGATTTGGCCGATGTCGTGTTTGGAAACGGCTGTTCGCAGATGTCACCAGGTGTCTTTTGGATGACACCATTCACTTGTATGTGCCATATTTCATCAGCTATTTTCTTCTAATCTGGATTACAGTTTACAAAATCAAGACTTGGCGCTTGCGATTGAGACCGTTAACTCAAGACGATCAAATTGGAAGTCTTTTCCCATCGTCTTCCAGGTTCCTCCTGAAGCCAACAAGGAAATATGTTGAATAGCCACCAGGGGGTGACTCTGCTGTTTGCAAAAATAACTCTTATATGGTCTATGGATGGGACATTTTGGGTCTCACAGTGACACAACACCATTCACTCGTGAAGACCTATTTTCATAGACGAGATGAAGACGGATTCCAGCAACAGATGGTCTGCCCCCCCACAGAGACCTGGTCTCAACATCAGTGAGTCAGTCTGGGATCACATGAGGAGACTAAAGACAGAAAGTGAATCGTCAGAATTACTGTGGGACGTTTTCCAAAGATCACGGAACAATGAGCCCCCCCCCCCATCTTCTTGAAGGAGTTTACCAGTGCTCCTAAAGATTCTGTGATGCAAATCTACAGCTACAGCTGCAAATTACTAATCCCCTGACTATGCTGCATCAAGCAGGTGTCACTTTGACCTCCACTGCAGGAAAATAAAGTATTTCCTGCGGACTCGTATCAGCTCCCCGTGCGCTATTCTTGGCGTCCCCTGCTCTTTCCTGTTTTCACAGTATTGTTGGTGCAACACAGGAACAGGTGCCGTCAAAGGTTCAGACGGACTAACCTGTAATTGACCACAATTATTTTGGTTCAACCATGAACAGCTGACATGTCTCCCCTCCCCCCCAGATTAAACCTTGAAATTGACAATGGGATTACAGCGTTAAAGAGCCTCACCATCGCTATTGTGCTTCCTGCCCCCTCTGTGTCATCTGAACTGTTTCAAATCCGTTCAAAGGCGCGACTCTGTTGTGGTGGGAGTTCTCCCGCTGAGCTCGTCCTCTGAACTGCGCGCTGACGTTTAACTCGAGCCGACGGGTTAACTTGGGCACAAAATGAACTGCACTGGGCTCTTTGGGCTCTTTCCTCCACCTCTAATTAGTGATTCTGGGCCTGAAAAGACAAGAAAAGGAGAGGATGAGTCATATTTGAATTATTCCCATGCACTGTAACTTGTGTTACTCTGCAGCGACACCACACATGGACCAGAGAGGAAGTGGCACAGACCTGTGGGTTACCACAACACCTGTTTATTACCATCTGATTTGTAACATATTGAGGGGGAAAAATACTTCTGGGAATAAAACAAACAACCATCGCTTCTCGAATCTTGTGTCAAACTGCTTTGAAGGTTCGAGGAGAGCAGGAGAACAAAGGACAAGAAAGCCATGATGCAACATTATGCCTGTAACAGTTGACCAAACGCACAAATAAATATCTTTAATGAGTAATTGCTGGTAATTACATGTTGTTGTTTGCCGCAGTACAAAGGTTCATCACTGTTGTAAGCTTTGAAGTGGGACTTTTTCTCTACAGAGCTCCCCCTACAGTTTTGGAGTACCTATTTTTTTTACGACATCACCGCACACATCCATGCATTGTCACCGTTGACGCTCCCCCCCTCAGTTCCACTCAATTTGTGTTTGCCAAGATTTTTAGGTCTCGCCCTCTTGATTCTGAGGATTCCGGGTCGTCAGTCCTGATCTTGCAAGGCCGGTTTTCTGCTAACAGACAGTAGGGGGCAGTGGAGACAGGCCCTCATCTCCACGCAACAAGAGCTTTTAAGCTTCGCAATAATTGTTTCCATTACAGTTTTTCGAAAAAATAAAAGTACAAGGTGATTCCGTTGAAGGTTTTTCTTGCATATGAGCCGTAATTGTAGTCTCTCGAAATCGCGAGATCTCGTCCCGCGACACAAGACTGCCAAAAGCATTTTGCTTTTCCATGGTTTTGGTACAGTGATCTCGATTGCCACTACTTTTAATCTTTTATTTAATCAGGTAAAAACCCATTGAGATCGAAATCTGTCCGCAGCACACACATATTCGATTAGATATACCGTAGTAGACGGGTTACAAACAAATACAGTCATGTGACAGTGTATAGTGTTTGCATGACATTTAAAGTGCAAGGCACTGATGTTGCTATGATTGCTTTCAACAGAAGATGAAGGCAATGGATGGCAACTGGTCATGTGACCCCCCCGGTCATGTCAGGTGATGCTGGCGACATGTAAACGCAAGAAAAAAGTGCTTCCGTTTTTTGATAAACTTTTATATTGACAGGTTTTGCGCATTCAATAAAGGTATAAAACCTGTATAGTTTCTGAATTTGAATGTTGCAGGTGAATATCCCTCACCTCACTTTTACTTTCCAAGTGTGTTGGAGAACCTGCAATGCCTTCACTTAGCATCAAAACTCATTTTTTGTTTATTTTTGGTCTCCACCAGCTCCTGGGAGAAGAATCTGGCTCCACCAGTCCAGGCCGTCTCTCCCTGTGTCTGCTGTTTAGCGCTGTGCAGGTGGTGCACAGTGAGTTTTGTTGAATGTTTTTCATAAAACACATTTGACTGAAAACAGCTGCGCGCTGCTGAACACGATGCTCTGTGAGCGGCGAGAGTGGAAACAGGTCCGGGATTTATCCGACACCAGCCGATCGCTTTGTTTTCACGATGTCTTTTTAAATGGAAAATTATTACAAAAATATTGATCATGACCACCGTTAATTGCGAAGCAGATGGATTTCGTCGCTGGTAAACAAACACAAACCACCAATGACCACATCCTGTCAAATATTTCTTATTGTTACTGCCTGGAGATGTTTTTTAAATTCAACTAAGAGCTGACTTTATTTTGATTTTTGAGGAGATGCCTCATTTTTCAGAAACTTGGACAGCGTACCTCACGCTAGAAATTAGCTGATGTCATGTGGACAAGGCTGCGGGACAGAAATAGTCCCCACTTTCAGTTGCATTTCACCAAAATAGTTTCCTTACGTTGTATGTAAATGAAGAAACCGGCGTAGGTAACGGGATACGCGGCCACGTCGAGATGCTTTTGCTCATCATTTACTTTAGCATTAAGCACAACTCCAGATTTATTTATGCCCGTATTGTAAACATTCCCAATACATAACAAACATGGTCTGCGATAAATTTCATTTCAAATCATAATGAGCCATGATTTGCCACAGTCCTAGCTCCGCATCTGAAACAGATGTTTTCATAACTCACTCCGTGGAACGGTGGATTTCTGCAGGACCAGAAAAACCCTCAGGACCCTTTTTTTTCCTCTGTGTCTCTTCACGTTGCAAACATTAAAATTAAGACATTACACGAGGGGATATTTACTCTCGGGGGCTGCTCTCATGCTGTGTAATTCTTCATGTATGCTCTCTGCCCTCGCACGAATCTCATGACATCACGTCATGGAGTGGATTCATGCTGTCGGGTTTTGCTACCGTGGCGTGGTCACATGACTCCATTTTACAGCGGGGTCAGCTTTTGAGAGCGTCAACATAACATCATCATATTGACTATTAACTCAGTGAACAACTGACTGAAGTGAAGCAATAAAAACAAGCAGCTGAAATTCTGGAAATGGTGTCGTAACTCATTGCGGTAATCGACACAATTAACTTTAAATATTCAACACGGCTGTGTTTTGTTGCATTTAAATGTTTCTTTGAAATCGTCCTCAATGGCCCATTAAAAATCCACATAAATGAAGCAGTTTGCAGAGGAACCTTTCAAAATAAAATCATGATTATCTGAAGCTTTATGACTGAACTATAAATTATGTATAACAGCCTGCAGTAACTGCAGTACCATCATGGCCCAGCAGGGAGGGTTCGGGTTGCCCAATTTGAAATCTGAAAAACATAAATATGCTAATGTTTTCATGTGAACATGGAATACAAAAAATCATTGTAGATTAATAATCTGTCCACTTACTTGTGCTTCTTAGAGCTGAGATTCGTGTCATTTCTCAAAGGTTTAGCTTCACAACAAAGTGCATAATTATCCATCAGCATAAATAACAATTAACAAATTAACATTGAGTGCAAGTCCTGAGATATAAGGCCTGTATGTCTTGACCGACTGAAACTGGATACACATAAAAGGTCAAAATATTGCAATATGTGTATATTATCTGCTATATTAGGTCAGATAAAACAAAGAAAAGGCGTTTAAATTATGTGTAAGCATTTCTTAAAATCTATTGTACAATATTTTTATTATAAAATGGAAAATTAAAAACATGTTTATTAAAAATTTGAATGACCTTTAAAGGCCCACCTGCAGTACTGTTGCGACCCACACTTTGGGAATCTCTGATTTAGATAGTTGTGAGGAATTCTTGGCTTTCTTTCTTATCTTGTGTTTTGAATGTTTCTATGAGGTTTATTTTGTCGTTTACATAAACAGAATACATTAACTTAAGTCCTTACCATTTTTAAATGTACTGTCTTAATGAGTTTTTTTTTTTTTTGGGTGGTAAATAAAGTGGGGTGGACCCTTTTCTTCTTCGGTGGTTGTATTTTCAGAATGTGACAGCAGCATATTTTTATCATTTTAAAGTAATAAAGAAAACTATTGCAACTGAAACAAATCTGGTTAAGGTTAGAAGTGCATTTTAGGCTTGGTATGCCTGTAGTGCATTTCCTATAACAGGCAGCCAGACAGCTGGCTATCAGTACAAAGTGCTGCAGTACTTTTTACTCGACAGGGAACCCTCTGAGATTCTGCACTAAAAAGTCTCTGATGACCCGATGACAGGTCCATATATAGCGCAGGGCAGAGCCGTGTGTGTGTGTTTGCAGCAAGAACCCTAACGTGTGTTTTAGTGAGACGTATATTGACCCGGGAGATCTACAACCCGGTCATAAAATTCCATCACAATTGACGATAAATCCAGTCGAATCACGCAATACTTTTGCGTTCATATCACCAGGCCTGTGATAATGGATTATTTGGCTTTGTGGCTTTTTGAGGGGGTTAAAAAAATGCGATATTGGACCGGTGCAAAGTTGCGTCAATTTTGACGAAACTTGCTAAGTTGTTGTCCCTCCTTTCTAAAGTGCCTCCCTGAATTTTGAGGGGTTTTTACCAAACAGGAAGTCGGCAATGTTGAATTAGGCGTCCATCTTGGCGATTTGCACAATTCATAAATGAACAAACTCGCCTGAGCAAGTTTTATCGTACCAATATTTAAGAAAAGACCCGCATCAAATTGTACCAGACGTGTCAAAGATGAAAAGTTACCAAAATGTTTCACAGATTCAAAAGGGCGTGGCTACAGCAGCCATCGGAATTTTCAAATTTCGCCCAATTGCTGCGAAACAGGAAGTGCCCTGTAACTTCGCCATACATAGACCGATCTGTTCGGAACTTCCTACGTGACGCAAGAAACCGACACTGAACAAGTCTACGAACATTAATTTGACCAAACACAAAGTCGGCTATTTTGAATTTTGCCATGAAAAAGGAAGTGCCCTGTAACTTGACGGTAAATTGACCGATCTGTTCCTGAATAAAGGAGAAGTGAGCTGACTGTTGAGTACTACAAGTAGTCATAGTTTTTTTTGTAAACGGTATAAACAGTAGAATAGTTTTCTATTATTACCAGAGGAAGCTCCATCTGGATCTGGAAGTAAGTGTCCCAGCAAACACAAAAAGTAAACTTTTGTAACTTTGGGGTTTTAGCTCAGGAATGGAGGGCAACAGTGGCCGTCAGGTCACCACAAACTGACTTGGCGTAAATGATCATCCGTCACTGTCAGGCGGCATTTCCGCATGACAAAGAGGTGGAAAGCACTTTTGTATTTATTGAAGGACATGAAGTATGTTTCATGAAACCCGTGGAGACGAGGCCGTTCCTCTGTTCTTGTCGTAGATTGTGTAAAAGTTTTGAAGCCTTGAGATTCACAAACTGACCGTCGCCAACTGGACTTTCACCAACATCACTCATATGTGCTGTACTTTATAGGGAATGGAAACATAATTTATAAAATCAACATCCTGTGCTATTGAAGAAATGACCAAAACATTATAAATCTAGTGGGAAGTAGCCTCATTTTCCCATAGACCTCCATTCAAACACAGTCTTTTTATGCTTTATTGTCTATTATCCTCTTATGTGAACATTATTTTATTCTATTGAGGAAGACTTGAAACTAGTGACAGAGACCATTAACTCCTCAGGGAAATCATGTGAGAAGCTCATTTTCCCATAGACCTCCATTCAAACGCACAACCAGGCATTTTTCATATTCCTTTTTATGCTTTATTGTGTATATTTTTTGTATAGTAATTTGAAATAAATACATCATTATATTGAGGAAGATGTGAAACTAGTGATAGAGACTATTTACTGATCAGAAAAATGTTTACCAAAGTTTTAAATCATGTGAGAAGCTAATTTTCCCATAGACCTCCCATTAAAATTAGTTATTTTTGCAACTAGTGGTGTGTTACTTCCATCTCACTTCCTGGGTTTCACTTTTTAAACCAAAAGACGACATACATCTGTGTGTACAGTGTGTGATTCAGGTGCTGTTATACAGTGAAACACAGTGAATGTTTTGTGAGGCTTATTAAAAAAACGCCTGTTTTTGGTTTTGAAAATAGGTCAAGAGAGTTTGTTCTGGGGAATAATAGAAGCGGGTGAAATGTTTAATCTTGTATTGTGCTTCATTCCTTATTTAACTTGTCCTGTGTGGATCATTTTGAAAAATCCACCCTTGTTGTTTATTATTTATTGTTGTTGCCACAGCATAAATTCAGTTAAAGCAAACATTGTTTCTTTCCACCACGGAAACCATCAAAAGCGGCGTCCTGGCGGCTCGGCGGTTCAAAACACATGCCGTGTAACCACAACGATCTGGGTTCAAGTCTGTTGTTGCGTGTCGACCCTGTTCTCTCTCTCTCTCTTCATATTCTCAGTTATTGTCATGAATGTAGCTAATTAAAGACCAGAGGGGGAAAAAAAGGGGAGGTTGAAAAAATACAGAGCAAAGAAGTTTGAATGAAGACTTGTGGATTCTTGGCAAACACTGCACACAACTGGGGCCATAACAAATACAAATAAATGTTATTTACAAAGGTCAAAACCGAGTTTGACAAACAAAGAATTTTACAGTTTGTATAACACAGGATGCCCTTGGTTAAAATAAAGAAACTTTACCCACAAAAGTGGAAGAAAAGAGACATGCAAGGAAAACCAAGTCTTGGAAGTTTAAATAGTTTGTGTTTATGTAAGGGGAATGTAATTCACTTTTCTAAGATAATAGAAATAGAATACCTTTTGTAGCGATTAAAATAAACAATTAAAGTCCTCAGATTTACTTTGCATATGTTTTTTGAACAAAAAAAATTGAAATGATGAAAAATTATGGCAATATTCATTCTTTCTTGCACTTAATTAAAGCTGCAGGCCACACTTTGGGGAAAAAAAACACAATTACATCCCATGACAATATACTTACACTTTGCTGAACTTTTAAGACAAAATCTTAAAAGTTAATTATGAATTAAATTAATTATTTATAATTTTCTGTAGATAGAAAAACCAATTAATCAAGTTAAATCAGCTAACTTTTCATTTTATTGATGTACTAGTGTTTTTACAAAATTACAGTGTTTTATTCTGAAAAAACACAGTTTCTTCATCTAATATTAGCTTGGAGGGTTCAGTTGCCCCATACCAAGATGGCAGATTCACTGATACGAGACTGGGCTGAGAGGTTTATAGGCTGACCATGACGCTGACAGTGGTCAAATTTGACCAAATGTTGTTTATTTTTTAACAACGTCTCCCTGTGGTCTCCGCACTTCTTCCGTCAGCGTTGCAATCGCTCGGATGCCCTCGGTATAGAAGCGCTCATCCTGGCGCTCATAAAGTCCTCAACAGCAGATATGACCTCATCATCGGACCAGTGCTGTTTACGAGCCAAGTGGTTTTCCATCCGTGTTGGGGAACAGAAAATAAGCCACATGTTGCCAAATAAGGGGAAGATTGAAGGTGAGACACACTCAGCAGCCATTTTGAAGAAGGTTAGTTCTAATTTAAAGAGAATTTAAAGTCCTCCATTAGCTCTCTGTGTGGACGGTCCCTTAACTTCTGGTTAATTGTCAGGCAACGTAATGGCAATTAAACCTTCTGATAGTTAGTTGTTTTAGTATTTAATGCACATGTCAGTCATTGAGGACAAGACATCACTATGCTAACCCATGTTTGCATCAATTTACCTCTCAGCAGCCATTTATGACTGCATTGTGTTGAGTGAACTGCAAAGACCTGCTACAATTGTGTATTTTACCAGTGTTCTGTGTGCTTTTACTGTTAAAATGTGTTACTTGTGTAGAAACAAAGAATGTGAATTAGCATTGTTGCTAAAATCCAGCAAGTTTCCCTGTTAAATAAACCCCAAAATACATAAAATGACATATTTTCTCAATGAAGGAACCCTGATGTCATTGTCTTTTTAGTCGTCTTCAAACACGTCTTGCATGTTTATCGTGCAACACAGCGGCGTATCAACTTTCACACTGCTGGGAAAGCGGCCAAGACGTTTAGTAATGACCGCTGCTCACAGAAGTCTCATCTCATGACGGCACGAGGCCGAGACAAATCCATGCGCAACCACAACAGTCCCACTTCCTCGGAGCGGGCAGCATGACTTCACGGCGCTATTTCGAATGTGGGCCTATCCAGGCCACTTCCACTGTGAAATCAGAGGAGCATGTCTGTGAGATGTGTGTCAGTAAGCTATGCGTTGAGAGCGCGGGGCATCATTTATCAGCGTGAACACTCGGGGCCACTGGGAGAAGGAAACTCAACCGGACACCGGAGCCTAATCCGCACAGGTGTCTCTCTGTAAACCTCCAGCTGCTCCTGACATGCCTCCATTCCACCCTCCATTTAGGGTTCTACGGGTGTCAGCTGGGGTAATACAAGTCAATTTATTGATTTAATGTCCCCGCATCATAGAAAGTGTGTTGTTTGGCGCTTTCATTGAACCACAAAAAGGACAAATTAAAACCTTTCCAAGTGTCCTGGTCAGACCCAGTCACCAGGATCGCGTGTCGCTATTGTATATATTTCTGCGAACCACAGATGTGCATGTGTGTAGACGGATATTGTTTCAGAAACGTGAGCACACACACATATCGATGTGATCGCGGAAGGAGGAAACAAGCGCGTTTGAACCTTAACCACAGACATCACCATTTCCTGGTTACCTGAAGCTACGTTTGGGGACTAAAGGCCCCTGGTATACTTCCGCGTCAGGGTCCTTTAGTATCCCACTTCACCATCAGGTGGCGGTACGAGTCTGAACCCTGGGAATAGGACGCATTCCTTCCAGAGAACAAGAGAACGATGCTACAGCTCCCTCGGACACGTCTGGTTTGAGAGGCCTGTCGGGAAGGTTCGAGGGTCAGATGACTATCCTTGGCGACTACTTCTTCTTGGTGAGCGGGGCTTAACACGCCACCTACTGGTGGGGTGGATATTCTGTTTGTGCATGCGCTGTCTTTCCAAAAACTGGACTGCACGTGCAGCCTACGCTCTTAGTGGAAGTATATCAGAGCCTTTAAGTTTAGATTAAAACACAGCAGAATGCTCTCATAACAAGATTTTACAAGATGTATAATGTTTGCGAGCCAGGAACTTGAAAAAGATCAGATTAATGATCCAGCTTGGTTATAATCTAGTGTTGGACCATGGTGTCCATGCTTGAAAACATTGAAAACCAGCTGTCAATCACAGTGGTCTCCACCTATATTGTCTATTTTCCTCAAAATGTGAACTTAATTTAGAACGATCAACGTTATATTCTATTGGAGAAGACCTAAAACTAGTGATTGAGACCATTAATTCCTCCAAAAATCAACAACTTGGGTGTCACCCCCTAGTGGCTATTTCATGATGATACGTGTCCATTTGTACATGTGTGTAATAATAAAAGCCAATAAATTGTGTATTTGTCGATTCATTGGTAATCATTGCTGCTCTGCTTTTATGACTTTGTCTGCAAACAAATCATTACCAAACCGGTGGTGATCTCATGCTTTAATTCAACAGTAATGGACCACAATAAAAACAACTTCAGGGAGGGGGAGGGGGGGTTCCTGCTCTGCTTTACGAGCGTAAGCCTTTAAATGATGTGTATTCTTCGCAAAAATTCAATCAATCATTCAAACTTAGACCCAAACAACATGTCGGAGGAGGCGAAATCCAACTCTTCAGTTGACCATAAAAACGTCCAGTGTACAGTACGCGGCGAAACCTCCCGACATGTGGCGCACAAAAGCAAACATGTGCCTCTCGGCCTTCGACATCATGTCTCAGTTCAAAGCTGAGATTAATAACAAGAAGAATAACAAGGCCCCCCACAGAAAACTCCCATCAGCTCACGCTCGGCTGGCGCAGCACAGACGAAATGTAGTTTGGACGAGTTCGCACAAGTCCCGCGAGTGCGGCCGCCCCGCCGCGCCGCGTCACGGCACAGTAGCCCACTGTGGAGCGGCTCTGTGTACAGAAAAGTCACGAGCCGTTAACATTTCAACAGGTCTGTTTTACACCGCTTTTGGGGACGGGTGTGGGTGGTGGCGGCGGGTCCCCCGATCTTCTGACCTCGCTGACATTAAATCACATGTTGTGTTGTGCTTCGCGGTTTCCAGCGAATATTTGCAGGAGCGCGGCCGCATCCGGAGATCGGTGTCGTGGTGAGTTTGATGGAGTCTAAGATGAGAGCGCCCCTGCCCCTCCCCCCGCGACCACAGTGTGTCATCTGTGCTCTGCCGCCTCTCTCTGGTTTGTGTTGTTTATGTAGCGTGGTCTCCTGTAATCACAGTAGTGTCACATGATTCCCAGTATATGAATGATAACTATCAGAAATGTCATTTAAAATAATTATAACGTGTATTTCTCCATTTCCCAATTCACTTCCAACTACTTTATTTTGGTTGTTATCTGTAAAAATGTGTTAAATTTGCTAAATACTGTTTTTCCTCCCACAATTCAGATCAAAAGAAATGGAGAAACATGAAATATTTGTTTATTTAAGTTTAAATAGCAGAAGACAATTGAACTGTAACCTGATTACGTGAAAAACTATATAGATAGTTCACAGAATTTCAAAATAAAAGGGCCTGTGTTGATATGGAGCGACTTATAGTTCACAATAACAATGTATTTGTGATGCAAAATTAATTTATTACTAAAAAAAATATTAAGTGGTGGGCCATGTCAAATGGATTGGAGGGCCACATGTGGCCCCCGGGCTGCAATTTCGAGACCTCTGCACTTATATTATGTAAAATCCTATAATTAAACGACAAAGAACCGAAATCACAGTTAAAAAAATATATAAATAATATTATATAACTAAATATAAAATAGTAATACTGATATTGTCATTATTTTCAACTTAAAATCCAAATACAGACAATGTTCAAATCAGAAAATTAGGATTCAAAAACTGAAACTGAAGAGAAAAAACCTGATTGCGTGCAAAGAAAGGGTTAAACCACATCTTTCCTTCATGGAAGCTGACTCTTAATTCTCACTCTTTGAAACTAAATCACCACTAATTTCACAGCGACGGCGCAAAGAGCCATTAACTGGATCTGTTTGAGGCCCTTGTTCTTTTTCCCCCCTCTCTACTCAAGTCACACACACACGGGTTAACGGTGGAGGTGAAATGAGAACCAGCAGCGAGTGTTGGAAGATGAGAGTAACTCAGACGAGTCATTAACATGCAAACCTTTGTGCGTCTGCATCCACCTGTTGACGCCGATCCTGCTCCTTTTGCCTCATTTTCTCTCAAAGGAGTGTCTGCACGTAACCGTCGCATGTGATGCACCAGCACTTCCAAGCTCTGTCTTTATTTTCCCTCTTTTATTAGAGCCAAACAATATGTTTTTGACATAAAAACATGGCTGAGACGGAGGCGGCGAGCCAAGGACTTCGTCGAAAGGCCGCAGGAAATCCCTGCCGAGCATGAACACACAACTCTTATTCAGCAGAGCGATTACAAGCTTTATTTTTGTACAAGAATGTGCCACACACGTGTCCTTGTGGCATCCCATGCAGACAGCAGACGTGTTGTGTGAATAATGAGTTCGTCGGATCACGGCCGGTTTGGCTTCAGATAAATGGGAAGGTAAACAGGACTCTGAGAGACATTAGCAGGAGCTCCAGCCCCAGGTGAACGCGCTAATTTCTTCTTCTCCTTCATTTCTGGCAGTGATGCGACATGACAGGGAATTCTTGAACAGCAGAAGCTTGTGGTTTTTTTCCAGGCTGGCACGCGGGACACGACGTATTCTCCATGAATCATTCTCGGAGCCAACGACTTCAAACGCTCCTCGGATGAGGGATGTATTGCCCCGCTCTAAATCTGTTCCATGGATTACGTTCCCCGGGTTCGCTTTCTTCGTCCAGGTCTGGTTGGCGAGCAGCGACTCTTCGTCCTTCATGTAGACGTTTGTGTCATCGTGCACGTACGTCGGGTGCTGGGAGAGCCATATGCAGACAAATAATGATCTATAATAAAAGTGACAAGTCTGTTTTTGAGAGTGTAAGGAGTAGAAAGTACAGATGTGTGTCCAAATGTAGGAAGTAATAGTAGAAAGTCATCAGGAAGTGCAACTTTATTTATAAAGCACTTATTTCTTATTTCTGAAAAGCTCAGCCAGGGACAGGAGTTGCAAACTAGCACATTGCTCAATACTCGATGTGCTCTTGATGGCTCGCTCCATTATCCCTGATGAATAAAGATGAATTGAACTCTAGTAAAGTAAAAACAATAAAACACTTTAAAAGCCAACATCTCAAACTGAGTTAAAAAGGAAAAAAAGTGTTTTCAGACTTAAAAACAGGAAGTGAGTCGGACTGCCTATGGTCCCAGCTCACCTCGACCTCGGCACGGCACAGTTTATGTTGGTTTTCCTACTCAACAATGCGGGCGGAGTCACGACTGCACGGCTGCATGAAACTGCCGGGACTTCATTTGACACGATGCGACACATAAAGCAGTTGTTTTTCAGTTGAATCATTAAAATCAGTTCATTAAAACTCTTTGTTCAGTACTTCCTCCATGACCGGAGCACAGACTCCGTCTGACACAGTCGCTAAATACACCAGACTCCTCTGTAAAATATTGAGATTTTAGACATTTCCCTGGTAATTGTTGGATATTAACCCACATTTTTGGGATTGTTAAGTCTTTTTAACTGATCTACAGTTCGGCATTGTTCGGCTTGATTCAGGTACTAAGAAAAGTACCTGGTACCACCTAAGAGAACGGCTGATCTGAAGGAGCGTACGACAAATAATTATTGTTAAATCAATCCGGAAAACAAACCGCGAGCCAGTGAAGTGCCGCTACCAGTTAAAAGCCGAGCAGCGGCTCAACCCAACATGGAAAAATCGACTCTGAGGTAAATTATATTTCGTTACGTATCACGTAATCTGATTGAAACGACAGTCCGGACCTTAAATCTGCTTTTCAGGCACAGCCACAAATGCTTGGAACACAGATATGCAGTATTTATTTCTCTGGAGACTCGGTGACCTCTCCTCGCCCCCCCCCCCCTTAGCCTTTGTTCCTTTATTATCACCGGTTTGACTTGGCCACTGCTCGGAAGCAGAAGCCCATTCAATCCAACAGGGAGAGGAAGCCTGCAGTGTCCTTGTCACAACGCCAGCGGCTGCCAGCCTAATCTGTCTGACGGCTCCTTTCAGCAGATTTAATTTGGGAGAGAAATGAGATAATAATCCTGGGATGACTGCAGATTGTCCGGGCCGCAGTCGAGTATCAAGCGTTTTTACAGCGACAGGAAGTGGAGAAAACCAACAACTTCAGGGGCTTAGTGGAAAATGAAAGGTCTCCATATACGTTTGTGCAAACAGGAAATGGAACGCCTTGTTCTTTTTCCCGTTTTCTTCCTCTCGCTCGTTTACACGTTAGGGTGAAATGAAGCCGAGCTTCGCCGACTCAGTTCCTGGAACGAGCTGGAAATGACAATGTAAACAGGAATTATTTTCAGTTCAGAGCCTCGGTGTCAAAAAACCATGGAGCCCCCGCGTCCTGAAACCTGAAGCATCTGAGAAAACTGTCCGTAATCACGACGGTTTTCACTGCTGATGTCACAGATTCAACTTCACTGCTGGGAACTTTATTTACAGCCTCCTTTTTTTTTTTTTTTTTGCTGGATGTGACCTGACAGAGCTGCACAGTGTGAGTTTGATCCTCCTCTGTGTTACCATGTTACCGCAGGGTCAACATTGGGACGGAATCGGCCTTAATCCAGTTTCCATCGCTGGAAGATCGACCGCGTTGCTTTTTCTGGCACAAATTAGAACAAGGGAGCTTTTGAGCGGTGGATAACATTTTTCTCTTTTGTGGCGTTAAACGCTGAAGCCTGGTACGTGTGTGACGCTGTGTGAGGCAGTAATGCAACATTATAGATGCCAACTGTGTCAAAACACAAAGAAAAGGGAAGAGCGTTCTGATTTCCTTGACGCAGGTCAGGTTACACTTACCTTTGTTTGCCTCAAAATGTTGAAAATTCACCTGGATATCGTTGAGAAGAAGACATTAACCTCTCAGGAAGTCGCCCCCTGGTGATTAACTGCAACCTCTACATCACAATATATGCGTTTAATCAATATCAAGGCTAAATCGTAAGTCCCTAATTTCATCGTTTCCTTAATACCCCGTGTCCCCCCCCCGCAATCCGCTCATTTACAGTTGCTCAATTCCCTCCGGCGAGTGGATCCATCCTCTTAAATCACTTCATTGTTTGTGTTTTCGGGCCTCGTTTTTTTTTGCCCAGCTACCCGAGCAAAGCATGTGTTTTGAATCTTTTTGTGTAATTTCTCCGTTTCCTTTCCTCTGGACAATGTCTAATTTCAACCCGAGAGAGAGAACAAGTGTGCTGTAGTGTAACGTCTTTGTGCACTGGACTCCCCTGAAAAAGACTGAAGCAGACATTGTTTCTACGGCTGTCGGAGTCACGCGTAACTATACCCCGAGCCAATTATGCAAAAGCTGTAAACACAACCAGTAGGATGATGATAATCGGAAAAATATGTCCCCGCTCTCGTTTAGAATAACAAACGTTCTTCAGGGCCAAGAAAAAGGATTTCACTCCGTCCGTAACGTCCTACCTGTTGTCGTGTTTGTTTACAAGCGAGTGAAAGACACTGGAATGAGCCAATTATACGAAAAGAAAAGAAAATGTCAGAAGCCTCGCAGGCACATCCTGTCCTTTCTCTTTGTAATTAAAGCAAAAGATGGAAAAAAACAACCGTTTGTAACGCGGGCATTAGTCATAACTTTCACACGAGGACAAAATTATAGGCTGCCCCTCGCTCTCGTGTGAGCTTCAGTCAAACAAGGCACTAAATCACTTAACACTTTCTCAGATGTTCCTCCAAGAAACAAAGGGGAAACCTAAGTGATATAAAAAAATGGTAGTTTAAGAGCTATTAAGATACAAAAAAAAAAAGATGACAGACATGTGCTATTAATGACCAACAATCGTTGACACGTGCGTGGCAGCCGAACCTTTGGGCCTGGCACTTTGTAGCCGGGCATGCAACGACAACCACGGTCTGCTGAGCAGGAGTCACTCAACACGGGCACAGCTGCTCGCTCATTCAATTCTAAACACACGAGAGGCTTTGATAAACTACTGTCCCCAATCTGTATGAAGTCACTGAAGTGAGTGAATGTGGAAACCACATTGGGCTCCAAGATGGCAGCGGCGCGCGCGTTTCATCCCGTGTTTTGCAGTTGGACGCGTGCAGACCGCGTGACTCACGACCTCCTCGGCTGAATCCAAGTCAAACCCCGAGTCCCGGTTCACAGGAAGTCCGGGACAAACTGCACAAGAGCATCGTGTAAAAGACCCAAAGCAATAAACACTTAACGGGGGTTTCCGTCCAAATTTTTAACGTCCAGTGTGGAAGAATCTGTGACATCTAATTGGGGTGACTTCTCCAATCAAGAAAGGACATTTTTTCCTTCTTGTTTTCCTGCAAAATGTACACAGAGAAACAATGAAACATTTCTGGTTTCAAAAGTATCTTGAGCGCACCAGAAAGTATCTCGAGATCGACTGGGACGACTTGCAAGTAGAGCAGCAATGTCCTTATAATGACGTCCCAGGTTAAAATATAGCCAAACTAACTCCTGGACTGTCGTTTACGCACAGTTTCCCCATGTCCAATTACGGGCTCTGTAAGTTTGAGTCCAAATACACAGGATTTTTACGTTTAAGCGATAATACACGTACAAAAACATAGTTACTCGCAGGAATGAACAAACGAAACCATAATTTTATGACTCCACAGTGTAAAATTGTTCAATTACGTTCAAAAATGAACCCATCGTGGCAGAAATAGACCGGCAACTCCTGTGTCCTGTGAGCTAAAATCACTGTTTTTGTCTATGGACTCAATGGGTTTGGGGGGAAATTAGTGGTTTACATTACACAAGCTTTAGTTCCTTGTTAGGAAAAAAGCTAGCACTTAAGGACACTTACACTAATTTACATTACATCATCGATTCGATGAGCCTTTTATTAATTTGCCAATTTTTTTTTTACTGTTTCCAGTAACACCACATTTTCCCCAAGCCCCAAAGTGAGCATGAGAAACACAATCATCTGTGACACTTAGTGTGAATACCTCATTCAACCCTGCAACAAAAAAATCCTTGGTATCCACTTAATGAGGCAGGAGATGTCTTATAAAAGTTGCATATAAAGACATTCCTCATATTTCTCACTGTTCTCACACCTGTGGACTTCATAATCAGCTGTGGACTGCATCATCTGAAACAGCAGATGTGGCTGCCTCTCTACAGTACAGCATGGCGATATAAAACAGACTGGCACACAATGTTTGGTGGTTTTTTTTCACTTCTGTGTTCCTGTGTCTTATGAAATTCCCCCACTTAAAACCCACTTGGCGCGATGTAGATTTACTGTGAACATCTGGTTCTTCTATCATCATAAGACCTTCATGTTAGAGATATGAGCGTTTTGCCTTTTTCTGATGGTTTGCCATGAATTCGTTTAAGAGCCGACACGAGGAGCGCTCACTATTTATGATCACATACGTGCCTGTAAAACTGTCGCTGCACCTGTTTCTCCCGCAATCACATACGAATCTTGTCATTTTCATGCTACGTGTTATGATTTTCATTTCAGGAGATAGCACCAGGATGATGATGTGATTGATGTTTCCTATCAGACTGTATTTGACCTTGTTGTCATGACAAAATAAACCCAGTTTTTGTGTTGCAATAACGCCGCCGTGTGTGTGTGTCTTTCTGTGTCCATGTCACAGATTATAGTGTTCACACAGCGAGTGGTGTGTGTGTGTGTGTGTGTCTAATCTCACGTATGATGCACACAGTTCCAAGCAAAAATAAACAGAGGAAGATCTGTTGACATTCTAATGCTGCTTTCAAACCAAACGCTAAATTTTCACGTCACACTGCGCTGCAGGATTCAACCCGCTAGTGTCGTCGACTACTTTACTGACCATTTGCCACGATGTCTCCTTTTTGTTTTTGTTCCAGTGTAGCAGACCATAGAACGCTCCCAGTCCAGAATAAACCCACTGTGAAATTAGCCTTTGTTAGATTATACCCAGGTATATTATGGCCTAGGCTGCTTTAACCCCCAAATATAAATTAGCCTTGGACAGAATATGCCCCTCTAGGCCATAATATACTCCTCTAGGCCAGACTATGCCCCTCTAGGCCAGAATATACTCCCCTAGGCCAGACTATACCCCTCTAGGCCAGAATATACTCCTCTAGGCCAGACTATGCCCCTCTAGGCCAGAATATACTCCTCTAGGCCAGACTATACCTCTCTAGGCCAGACTATACTCCTCTAGGCCAGACTATGCCCCTCTAGGCCACACTATACTCCTCTAGGCCAGACTATGCCCCTCTTGGCCAGAATATACTCCTCTAGGCCAGACTATACTCCTCTAGGCCAGACTATACTCCTATAGACAAGACTATGCCCCTCTAGGCCAGAATATGCCCCTCTGGGCCAGACTATACTTCTCTAGGCCAGAATATACTCATCTTGGCCAAACTATACCCCTCTAGGCCAGATTATACCCCTCTAGGCCAGAATATACTCCTCTAGGCCAGACTATGCCCCTCTAGGCCAGACTATACCCCTCTAGGCCAGAATATACTCCTCTAGGCCAGACTATGCCCCTCTAGGCCAGAATATACTCCTCTAGGCCAGAATATACTCCTCTAGGCCAGACTATGCCTCTCTAGGCCAGACTATACCCCTCTAGGCCAGAATATACTCTTCTAGGCCAGACTACTCCTCTAGGCCAGACAATGCCCTTCTAGGCCAGAATAGGCCCCTCTAGGCCAGAGTATACCTCTCTAGACCAGAATATGTCACTTTAGGCCAGACTATGCTCTCTAGGCCAATATATATATATATCCCTCTAGGTTAGAATATGCACCTCTAGGCTGAAATATACCCCTCTAGGCCAGACGATACTCCTCTGGGCCAGACTATGCCCCTCTAGGCCAGAATATACCCTTCTAGGCCAGACTATACTCCTCTAGGCCAGACTATGCCCCTCTAGGCCGGACTATACCCCTCTAGGCCAGAATATACTCTTCTAGGCCAGGCTACTCTTCTAGGCCAGACTACTCCTCTAGGCCAGAATATACTCCTCTCGGCCCTAGATGCCCTTCTAGGCCAGAATAGGCCCCTCTAGGCGAGAGTATACCTCTCTAGACCAGAATATGTCACTCTAGGCCAGACTATGCTCCCTAGGCCGATATATATATCCCTCTAGGTTAGAATATGCCCCTCTAGGCCAGACGATACTCCTCTAGCTAGAATATACCCCTCTAGGCCAGAATATGCCTCTCTAAGCCAGACTCTGCCCCTCTACATAAATCGGACTCCTCTTACTTATTATGTTTTAAACCAGGGGTGTCAAACATACCAGAATACTCCAGAACCGGCCCACCAGAGGGTCCAATCCGGGATGAATTTGTGATGTACTCTATTTTGCAGTTCCAGATACCTGTGGCTTTGTAGATCCACAGTGATCTCTAAATTGAAACGCACGTGTGTAAATGGTAAACTTAGGCATAGTAATGTTAAAATTGCACTTAATTTTCTCAATAAATTTTCAGGTTTATGTTTTGTAAAAAGATACTTCAATAAATGTAACACAAATGGAAACATTTGGAGTTCCTAAAATGAGTTTGACACCCTTGTTGTCAACTATTTTAGCACTTCTCTCTGTCTTTCCCATCTGAGTAAACAATAATCATGTTTTCAGTCAGTCATAATCAATACGTGACACGTCCAGTGTGAAGCAGCCTGGCCTGCTTTTGCAGAAGCAGTGGGAGAATCTGAAGTCTCTTGTGAGGGAAAACGTGTGAAACAGACTGGAGGAGGTTCATGTCTTTGAGGAACAACATTGCGGCTCACTTTGTTCATGCATGGAGGGACAGATAGCGTGACAGTCGTAGCATTGTTGTGGTTCGACTGCGAAAGAAAAATAAAGAAACACAATTACCCAAAAATGGGGGACACACACACCATATTTCACTTGTCGTATTTTTAGATTAGAAGTGAGCATCATTTGCATAATGTTTATTCAATATTTAAACAAAAACACACAGAACAACTTGAGAATTCTTTTCTGATGTGCCCACAAGACAAAAATAGGAAACAAGAAAGAAACAAAACAGCTAGGTTGGAAAGATAAATCACACGATAAAAACCTGCTAGACAACACTACTCAAGCCTAAGTGCTGGTATGGACTTTTACCGTGTAATCTGCCCAGCATACGCAGCTGCATTTTCAACTCAGAATGAAGCCAATGGGGTTGAGGATTACTCCAGTTGCTCTGACGAGGCCGTTTAGTGTCCAGCAGCAGAAGAATGTGGTCAAAACTGGACGACTGCCAGCTGTGAATGTCTTTCAGCCGTCGTGAGGTGAAATTAAAAAGTGCATGCATTCTCAGCAAATCCATTTTTGGATTAGTGAAATATGGCCAGAGGGAGAGAGAGAGAGAGAGCGACAGCACGGTACCGTAAATCAGAGATCTTCACACAGGACTCAAGGTCTGCCTGTAATGTGATGTTTCTCGGCCGATGGTGGGTTAGGAAATTGAATAAACTAACATTTGAGTGTGGAGGGATCATCCTATCAAAAACTAAACACAGTTTATATGTAAGGAGAAAATTGGTATTGATCTGATAAGTAAAGTAACACTTGGACTGCTCTTTCTTATGTGGAAACACATTAGCTGCTTTTACGTCATGATTTGTGAGATCAATTAATCCTAAATATGTCTATTTTCCCAACAATTAATCATTTGCATCTTAAAAACTTTGCTTTAAATCTGTCCTGGGTTTTAAGCAAATTGAAACATTATTTTGTTACTGAAATAAACTGAATTAGTTCGACATGAAATGTGCAAACAAAAAATCTCCCTTTTGTTGTAATTCTCTTGTTTTTTGGGAAAAAAACACAGTCACAAACTTAACTTGGGCTGCCACAGTACAAAACATAGCAGTTTTTATTTGTTTCCCCATTAGATTTGTAAAATCTACCCACCCTTGGGACATAGTTATATACCTATATAGTCAACTGTTCCTCACCAGTTCCTCATTTATCCATCCATCACCTCCGCTTTATCCTCCACATGAGGGTTGCGGGGCTGCTGGTGCCAATCCCAGCTGACATAGGGCAAAGAGTGGGGGAAATACCTTAGACCGGAGGTCTCAAACTCATGGCCCATGGGCCACATACCGGCTCTTCCAATCCATTCCATTCCGTGTGGAATTCATTTCTAGATTGCATCTTGTGTCCTAAATATGTTTCTTATTGTGAAAAACAAACACTTTTATTTTGAAATTTTCTGAAATATGGTCACCAATATCATTATTGCGATATAATTTTGAGCTAATATCACCAACCTAAACTACTAAACATTTGCTTTTTTTCACCCCAAAATTGGAACTTTTTGCCCCGTCCTGACCAGACTAGAAGTTCAGTGGCCCCGACGTGGTTTGAGTTTGAGACCAACCATTCTCTCGCACCTTCGGTCAATTTAGAAAAATTTAGGAACCAGGGAACCTGGAGAAAACCCCGGCACACATGGGGAGAACATGCAAACTCCACACAGAACAAGGACAGGAACCAGCAAAGAACCTTCCTGCTGTGACGCAACAGTGGTAGCCCCATATGCCACTGTGTGGCCTGGCCTTGTTCATGTTTTTTTTTTTTCGTATTCTTTGAGCTCTAAGTTGTTCATGTGCGGGTACTGGCAGATCTCCTCACATAACCTCATGCAACTTTCCATGGTTACCATCTCCTTTGTTGTGTCGTTTGACCCATAACAAGAGAAGTACTGTGCTACCGGGAGCACGAGCAACTCAAACTGTAGGTGTGCACACATTTGTCCACGTAGACTCAACTGTGGACCGACGCTAAAAAGGCCAGATGACAAAATATAATCCTCCCTGTATCAAGTTAAACCCAAACACTACTTTAATCCTTGTTCGGGATTTGTGTCTTAATCTCTCGATTGTTTGATTTGGTTTGCTCTGCAGCAGATACAGAAACATAATATACCACAACACAGGTCCTCAGTGTACCGAGCGTCTGTAACGCCCCCCCCAGTTTCACTGGTTTAGCTTGTTATCCAATTGTGTGTCAGCTCTCCTCATCACTGTGAAGAAACAGCTAGCTTGGGCGGCGGACAAGTTCCCATATAACGTCCAAATCAACCTGTCCCAGGTGCTTAGTTTGCTTCCTTCCTCTGTGTGGCCCACATCCTCTCACCCCGGTGATCCCCGCTCTCTCTCCCCGCTCAGCAACAAACGTCTCTACCAGATACTGAGATATTCGCTGGCTCCTTGTGCAGATCTCACCCTGGACCGGGACGCGGTGCACTGTCGAAAGGGGGAAACTTATCACATGTGCAAAAATGAGGCTTGAATTCCTGCCCCTAGTACTCAGCAGCCAGCTTTATTAAAAGCGCACCCTCAAAAAAGTGTGATTCAGCATGAAGGGAAAAAAAAAAAAAAGATCTTGCAGCTACCACATGCGGTGGCGAAAGTCCAAGGCAAACACTCCCACCGGTGTATACACCAAGACAGATGACTATAGGACTCGAGGCCTGGCTAGCACAACGTAGCCCTATTTGGTATTTATTTTCACAGTTCAAAGCACTGGCAGCAGCCCACTTAGTGTCTGCAGTCCAGTCCAACGCACCCCTGATTGCCACAGTGAGGCTTCGCAGCCCACAAAGTCGTAGTCTTCAACTTGTGCCAGCAATAAACTCCACATCTGCAGTACCCCGAGAAGTGGCGAGGCAGCATCCAGGAGGGAAGGAGGCTAGGGGGGTAAAAAGGATTCCACTGAAACCACACTTTGCTGTGGGTTGAACGGCTGCTTTGTGCAGCTTGGCGTGATCACACACGAGCCACATTAAAGGGCAAGGTCTGTTATTCACCAGAGCAATGATAAGTAATGTCTCGCAGGCCGCAGATCCCAGCGCTGAACTTTGTGCCCCCGGGGGCTGAGGAGTTGGGTCCGGCGAGGACCTGTGGTATACAAGCTACCGTACAGAATCAGGGAGGACGATGGGATACGTTGGAGAGTTGAGAGGCGTCTCGTGTTTCTTTGGATACTTTTACTGTCTGGGAATTCCTGGTCTCTTGTGAGGGATTTCAGTCAAAGGTGGAAAATCTGTTGGATGATTAAGATAATGCTGTGGAAAAATGTTTGAAAAGTGATCACTGTGGAGGGATCAGCTCACAGTGGTGTGATTACAAATCTAGGTCATTGTGATTTGACTTTTCGTTCCCGTTCTCTCTGAACTGCAAACCTGGAGTTTCCCTACTTTTACGTTTTTGCAGGTTGTGGATGTTTTAAAAGTAAAAGGCCAGTTGCCGCTCTCCATTTCAATAATCATCAACTATGGGTTTGACTTCAGTGCGGCTCTCGTTTCACATGAGTATTACTGTGCGTGAAGGATGGGCGTATTTAATTTTTCAGAGGAGCCTGAGAAAACAAGATGGATTGGATTGGATATATTGCTACATTAAAAGGGATAATTCATGTTTTCGGAAATGTGGTTGAATGAGGTATTGACATTATCAACACAACCGGCATTTCTTTGAGCAAACCTGGGACGTGGACTCTCGCTTTTAATCCCTTGACAAAAGGCTCATCCATTAAAATCAACTCCTGGTTAAATCTACGATATCCAAAGACTATGTTCAGTAATTTATCTTAATGTTGGACAGAGTTTTTTGGGCAGGAAACTCAAGTTTGGAAACCTGCAACAAACTCCATAGAGAAAATGATTGTTTTTACCTCACATGGACCCAGCAGCTGCTGGTCTCTTCTTGTCTTTTTGATAATTCTGTGTCACTATGGTTAATCTGGAAAAAGAGATTTAATATTCTGAAATCACAAAATGACGCATGTGAACGTCCTGATGGATGGAACGACTCCTGCGCGCCGTGGTGTAAAATCAATGATTTTCTCCATGTACTTTGGTGCAGGGAGTGAGCAGTTTTATACAATATATACAGAAAACTATATGAATAATGTGTCAATGCCACACAAAATGTGAAACATAATTATTGAAATGTACTTAAAGAAACCAGGCATGCCAAAAACAGCTTATGCTTGGATGGCTGTTACTTGAATTTCATCCAGCACGTTAATTTGGAAGGTAAAATTAACCCAAATTATTGTTTCACTGTATTTTTTTGACCAAACACTGTGTCCCATGCTCCCCGAGAGCCCCGTCAGCACGATGTAATGGGTAAGAGACCTAATCAAGATTGTCCAATACATACATACAGTACATACGCTGTGTTTTTACTGCCTGGCTTGTCCTCGTGAAGTCCCTCCGCTCCAGGTTTTTCCCTCTCAGCTGGTCTGGACTCTGTCAGCTGCACTCGGTAGCTCGTCTGCTGCTGTACATGCGAACTGAGGGCTATTATTCACAACAAGCTCATCGGCCTGACTGCGTTGGATCACCGCTCTGTGTTTATTAGTCTGGGCAATGAGTGCGGCACGGACCAGTAAAGTCACTCGTGTAACTGTTCAGTTTTTAAGATGTGTCCAGAGACCAGAGAAGTATATCTAAATATAGTCCTTAGACGCCATATGGACATTCAAAGAAGTCCATGTTATTGTAATGTTTTGATTTCCTCGGCCTGACCGTGAAGCGATAACTCCTACAGTGATCTCACTTTCAAAGAAAAGGGAGGGGGGGAAAAACATTCTACTTCAGGGACAGATGTACAAACACGCCGGCGTCCAGGTTCGATGTTATTCTGTCACAGTGTGCACCTGACCCCACACGGGTCAAACCGCAGGTAAACCCTTCTCGTACATAATGAGCTCCTCGTCGTGGCACAGTTGGAGAGGACGGAGGGAGTTTCATGCAAAAACATGGGGGAGGAAACGCGTAAATAGCGACTGATTAGTCGTATGTGTGAAAACGGAGTCAAAGCACACATCTGGTTTGCGTTCCGTTGTTTCACTCAGTTCGGTTTTTCGCGTAAAATTGGTGTCACTTGGACTTAGATTATCAGCTAAATTTCAATCAACGTGATATTTAAATTGACATTCTTGACACTCATAGACACAATGCACTCCCTGGCCCCTGACCCTAACCTTAATCATCACAACTAAATGCAGACTTCTAACCCTAAAATTGAACAAATTGTAATTCTAACACTAAAACCAAATCTTAACCCATTAACAGAACCTGAGGACCAAGCGTCCAAGTGTCCTCAGTAGGGCTGTCGTGCACTGATCACCGTCACAGGAAGAGATGCAAGAATCAAACCAAGCAGTGCCGAACTGTAGATCAGGTAAAGGTTCATTTAATCTCCGACATTTAGCAAAGGAAATGTCTAAAATCTCATCATTTAAGAGGAGTCTGGTATTTAGCGACGGCACTGTTTGCGATCACGGGCGTGCGAGCCGAATACCAACCATTTTTCGGCACAAGCTCGGGTCGGGTGGTTGTGGGACTGTCGTCACTACCACCTGGGTTTTCATCACACAATTCATTTTGTATTTATTTCTCCTTTGTGATGCAGCGTATGAAATGAAATGCAGAAGAATCCTTGTCATTTCGTTGTGATTCAAGATTGCGATTTCTTTTTAACAATTTATTGTGCAGCCCTAATCCTCACTTTCACAAATGTCCCAGTTTCTTGTGGTGCATTTGTTTTTTGGTCCTTACAAAGAAGTATATACAAGTACACACACTCTTGCCACCCCGGGACTTAAAGATTGCTCCCATTCTACTGCAACAATTTGTGCTTTATCACTTTTATTTTGTTGTTTTGCTACTTGTTTTTCACCACGAGTCTAAGCGGACGAGCCGAGAGGACTTCTACTTTGTTTTTCTGAAAGGTGGCTCTCCCTTGACGGATAAAGAGAGGCCCGGTCGATTGCACTTATATACCACCAGCTGCAAATTACGGTTAAAGCGTGGTGATGTGCACTGATTCTGCAATTAGCTGCAGGCTTGTTGCATCCAACGTAAATTAAAGAGGCACAGAATGGACTCTCTCTCTGCAGACGATCCCCAAGTGTTTTACACCAGGCTCGCAAACGTACGTACATCTGCTCCTGAGTGTTTATCTCCGCCCTGGCAGGCATGGATATGTCTGCTGGCAGTGTTTTGTTTTGTTTTAGCACAAAAATCTACACAAGATTTATAGAAATTATCCATCCACTGCCTGCCAGCTAGGAGACATTGTCTAGGGAAACACAAATAAGACAAGAGAAAACATTGGGAGAGAGTGTGAACCTCTGCCAAGGCCACTTAGTCAGTGTGTTTTTTTTCCTGGACTCTATAACCTACATCTCAAAAGATTCCATCAAAATCCGTTGGTAGACAAACAGACGAAATGAGACAAACGCGCAGCAGATTGTCTCATGTACCTTTTGCTGAGTCTGGCGCTTAAATAAAATTCTCACATCAAAAACTATCCGGCGAAACACCGGTCCAATTGATTCCGAACAACAGCTGGGAATTGATGGCCACATAAAACAAACACTTACACTGCGTGCGCTCCAGGCTGCTGTTAATTACCAAACACATCTGTTATCAGCTGTTGACGGAGACAAAAGCCGTTCGCTTGTCCCTCTGCCAGTTGTAAGACATTTACTTCATCTGATGGGATTGTGGGTAAATTAAAACATATTAAATACCACAAGTGGCCATAAGCCAATGATAATTTCCTGCAGTCTGAAAATGGGCATATTATTGCAGCACATGTTTTCTGTTTGTGTGCTATTGTTCTTTTGTTATTTCCTGTTTTATTTTGTACACACTGCTGTCTTCACTTCCTGCTTGTCTGTCTTCTCCACCTGTGCTGATTGTTTGATTGATTCACCTTTGATATGTGTAGCTTGCTTACGTAGGGTGAAAATTCTAAATGGCCAACTACCTGTTGAGTTGAGGCCATAGTTACTGTTGACTTTTTTGTTGGTCTCGCTCTATAACATCTTCCCACCAAGTTTGGGGAAATTTGGTAGAACTCAATTTTGCCTGTTTTCACCTTAGGGGGCGCTATGGAGCCCTTGAGCAATGTACAGGTCCGGGAACTATTCCAATATCGCACTTTCTCCAGACCTGACCTTCATGCCAAGTTTCAAGAGTTTTTATGCACGTTAACCCCCTCAAAAACGTCCGGAAAGCCACGGACAGAATAATAATCTGAATGATCACAATAGGTTCCTCGATAAGGAACTGACCAAGTGTCTCTGTTTAGAACCATTGTTTTGTACTTATGACAGGACAGTGAACACAACACATCCATGGTGGAGACGATCCTTTTTCTCCCAAAAAAAACTCAAAACAAACCACCAGGGTTCCAATGGGTCCTTGAAAGCCCTTGAACATTTTTGAAAATTACCCTAAATAGACATGGGTCATTGAAAGTCCTTGCATTTTGTGCAAGAAAGAAGGGAATATTTAGTTGAGTGTCGCCCGGCAGCTGTGTCAGCACGTTCTAGTCCTTGAATTTGAGGGAATTGGTCCTGAAAAGTCATTGAAAAAGTCCTTGAATGTGATATCAGGAAGCAACCTCATACGCACATGATGACAGAAGGTGACCGTGGTGCGTGAACCGATTTACTCCTCCCGCTTGTGTTAGTTTTACTTAGATTTCTTATCCCCTGTGAATTGGCCATTAATATTACAGATGTCCTGTGGTAAAATTATTTAAATGACTCCACCTCATATGAAACTAATCCTGTCCGAATAGTGTTTAAGACATTTTATGATGACAAGTTTTTCTTGACTGCATTTCTCACCTTGGGCCAAAACGTCACCTGGTAGGTAATAAAGAAGTAATAAATGAAGGGGGTTTTTTTCTGGGAGGAACTAGAGTGTGTGTGTGTGTGTGTGTGTGTGTTTGTGCAGTTTTACTAATGAATGTTGTTAGAGACTTAACCAAAAGCTTTTTATTGCCAAAAAAAAACAACCAAAACAATTCAAAATGTATAAATATGGACAAAAATATGGATTGCATGGTGGGTTCTGGTTGGGTTTGGTAAATATTTTCTTGGGTTCTGTTGGGTTGAGACTGAAAAATGTGGCCCAAGCTGCAGTCTGATGTGGAGTCCTTCTCTTGAGTCTTCAGTCTGAGCTACTGTAATACATGCAGATGAAAGCTCAATCTTATGGAGTTCATTTACTCGTGAAATCGTCGAGTTGCGCCATGGAAAACTCCAGAGGGAGACGGTTTAGTTGACTTTAAGCTGGGGATTGTTGTCAAGCCACAAAAAAATGAACATTATTGCTAAATTTAACTTTCATCTTGACATCATGTTTTATGTTTTTCTCTTTTTTGTCCGAGGTAAATTCCATCAACGTTCATCCGACCAATAAATTGTCATATTTCCAACTGAATTTTATAGGTTTGTCTGCCATCAAATGAACTCTGTATTGCAACATGTGGTCCTTTACCACATGCAGCCCTTCATGCTGTCAGAACATTTTTTTTTTTTGAACATGAGAAATGTCTTCAGCATGCAGTGATGGCATCCTTTCAATTCTATTCAAAACCTTGGAGACAATTCCCTAATTACAGAGCTGTTACAAGAGAACTGTCCTTCATGTAAATCAAAAGAGCTCAGCATTGATGTGAAAACAGAAGATGAATCAGCTGCGGAGCAGATGATTGAGGGCTCGTTTACCGTGTCCGCCCTCCTCTGTCTGTTTGTTTGAGAGAAACGCCGTGCCAAAACAAGAAATACCCCAGATTAGATGGGTAATATATTGGTGATGAAATAATCCTGTTGGCCAATCCCATTTCAGTGGACGGGAAATCAAGATTCCCAGAACTGTGTGTGTCAAACATACACACGATGGTTTATAGATGGCGGTGAGTGAGTCTTGTTGAGCCACTTCATGATAAACTACAGGCTGTTCTGTACATTTGCTGTAATCATGACTTTTAACAGAGTATTCATCATGAGAGCAGGAGGAGCCAGGTCTACTGGTAGAAGCATGGTTCTTAAACTGTGGTACCCTTCCTCTGCTGGTACTTGGCAGAAAATCAGAAATACTGTATAAACCAGGGTATGTGATTTGAGTGGATCGTTGTATCGTGATATTATTGGTATCACATGGTATCGTGAGTGAGGTACCCTGTGATTCCCACTCCATTCTCTGTGTGAAGTAGAGCTGAAACAATTACTCAATCGTCAACTATGTTGATAATTGATCAATCGGTTTGAAGCTTTTTTTCATGATTAAAACAAGATTTCTGGTTGTTTCAGCTTATTAAATGTGAATATTGTCTAGTTTCTTTGCTCCGCACAACAAAGAAATCATTATTAAACTGAATTATCCTGGTTTGTGGACAAAAACGAGACATTCACTGATCAAATTTTTTTAAGTTTTCTAACTTTTTATGGACCAAACGATTAATCGATTATGTAAATAATTGTTAGTTGCAGCTCTAGTGGGAAGACAAAGATGGTGACACACGATACAGATGCTCACATCTCCACTAAGTTGTTAAGATAGTCCAACAATATATCCAGTTAACCAAACAACAAACATAATAAGTATCACTATGAGTGCAAGCATGCGACAACATAAACTTGTTAGGAAACGCGACAACGTATACTAACAAGTTTATGTTGTCGCTAGCATGTCGATAGCATAGGATCGGATCTTCCTGTTTCCTTTAGGCCAGTCATTCCCAACAATGCTTGTTGTTGTCATTTAATGTAATATAGAGAGTTACTAACTAACTTATTTGTTTATGTTGGAACAATTTCACCAGATTGAGAAAATTTAACAGAATCTTGAGTAAAATTACCAAGTTGATATAAAGTAAACAAAGTTTATATTTACTAACCTTTTTCAAGGCAATTTTCTCGAGTTTTGTTTTTTTCAGTAAAATGAACTCATCACATTTTACAGTGCAGATATGCAGAGGCCTGATTTTAAGGTCAAATCTGAGTTTTTTTGATATGCTTACGTATGCTGTGTCAAATAATGACACTTTCCTTTTAACTTGTAACCTGTCTTCATCCATATCATTAAGCTTCACTCTCAGAGGACCATGGCGGCAATTTGTCCCAGTTTTTGAGATGCTGGACCAAAATAATGGACTAACTAGCATGGCAAAAAAGTCATGCACACACACACACAACATGCATGACTGGAGAGAGCCTCTATAATCACATTTGGAAGACGGATAAAGATAAACTCGAGCAGGCCTTTTTTTAGAAGCCTCACCGTAAATCCAACTCCACATTTCCTCCATTCTGACTCTTTACACTCCAGTTTCATGTTTTGCGTTGGCCCCCGTGTATCTGTAAAACTCAGTTACCCTCAATGGCACTTCTCTTGTCTTGCATGTGTAAGCTTTAGTACCCAATATTTCACCCATAATGACGGTGAAAGCATATAATCCAAGATCACAATCTATCAGCCAGAGCTGCCTCGGGGCGAACAACAGGAAGTGGTTTTGATCCAGACGGGAGATTTAACAAACTGCTATGTCAGAGTAACCTATAAAAGCCATGTTATACGTTCACAGTGAGTGACAGCTGTGCAAGGACGCGTGTAATTTCGCATGAAGCCACCAGCCCACCCACAGTCGAGTACGAGGCATCCACACCGAGAGCTGGTCCGGCTTTTTCCCCCCTCAACAACGCTCCTGATCTTGGTCAGGAATGGTGGTGTTGTAGAGATCAGATAGCATGTGCTGTTGTTCACCATGTGGTTTGACTTGCCGGAGTTCAACGTTGGAGTAAATCTTTGGAGTTAATTACAACATATTGTTGCTGTTTAGCATTGTAATGCACATCGTGGCACTAATGTGGCTGTGAGAGATTCATCCGTGTTTGCTCCAGTTCCTCCATTTGGAAATAAATGTTCCTCTATATCCGCCGGCCATTTGACGATAAACTTAACGTACCAAACTGGTAAAATACTCAAGTTTCTGTGAGTGAATATTTTCAACAGCTGCTTGTTAAAACTTGCTCTGTGTAGTTTTTAAAAAAAAAAAGTCGGTTACATTCAAACCAGTGTCAAATGAGTTCACACGACGCTGATTAAGCCCATCGGCTCCACATGACTCACGCTGTGGTGAGAGCTCGTGTCGCACGACAGCATTCCTGCGGCGCACACAGGAAGTGACACGCGGATGGCAACAGCAACAGTGTGCGAGTAAAGTGAGACGACTGCAAACAGGTTGGAGTGAGACTGAAAACACAAAGACGTGTCCACGAAGAGTTGAATGCAAATACTATACTATAAATACGATACTTACCGTAGCCAACTTTGTCATTGGAAAAACTCTTCATGTTTCACATCAAGTTTTCATGAAGGACATAATCTGTACGTATTTAACGGTAAACTTGGCTAATTTCAATCCACCTCAGTTTGCAATATTTTAAAAATATTAGGTAGCATGGCATGATAATAGCCATACTTGGGTACTGTTACCATTGACTTCTACAGAAAACAGACATCTGTGTAACTCTACAGAAAACTGCAAGTCATTGGGGGAAACAAAAAGCAGCGTTTTATATATCTGTAGGTGTGGCAGAGTTGAGAGCAGCACCTCTAAATCAGAGGCCATGGTCCTCAGCGGTTGAGGAGTCTTTACCTCAAGAAGTCTTGTTCACGAGTGAGGGAACAATGGAGCGGTATTGGCCGGAGAATTGGTATTAAGCTGTAAACTGAGCCAAAAGGCAAAGCTCTCGACCTACTGAGCGTTCCTGCCCTCACCGATGGTCATGAATGATGGGCTCTAACCCGAAAGAACAAGTGGCAGAAATGGGTTTTCTCAGAAGGGTTGCTGGGGTCATAGAGCCCCTGCTCCTTTAGTTCCAGATGCGCCGTGCAAAGTGGACAAGGTGGAGAGATTCTCCTCGCTGGCCTGGGGATTCCCCAGTCAAAGTCTGGGCCCCCCACTAGAGCTGCTACCACTGCAACTGATCTCAGATAAGCAGTTGACAAATGAATAATAACAATTATAATCCCGGATGAACCATTTGAATTGTTACAGTAAGTAGTCACACAAGCTAAAAGCAAATTTTTGTCTGTTTTCTGACTTTTGATTGGAAAACCAAAGATATTCGGTCACTACTGAAGTAATTAAGTGATTAATTTGCTATTCGGTTTAGGATGTAGACAAGTGCAAAGAGAGAGTATTGAGTGTTTCTAATTTTCACATCAGCAGGGCCGATACTGTACCACACACACTGCCACATCATCATCCTCAACGTGGTCTGTAAAAAAAGGAAGGAAAAAAAAAAGACCTCAGCATTGTTCATCCATAGTCATAACAGAAATCAGAAAACCTAAAGCCTGACTCACTCTGTGCTTATATTACTGTCATAAAGCAGACTCTCCCACATGTGCTTCATCCCCCTCAGACTTTCCTCAGAGCTTCTTGAAAACCTTGACCCCATCCGAGGTTGACGGTAAGACTTTGGCAGCGGACCGAACCAAACTCGGCTCGAGAGCCGGAGCTGCTGAACAGACCGCAGCCTTCGCGGGGATCGTTATGGTGCGCAAGTTGTTGAATTGATTGTTTGCAGCCATAAATACAGCAGAGAGAGCGCGAGAGCTGCCCATCGCACCACAATTCATTATCCCCAACATCGGTTCTGTATTTATGACACCACACTGGAAGCATGGCACTCTTCCAGAAGATGATCTCATGACTCGACATCCGCCGGGATTGGTCCGTCGGAGCGGGTGATGACAAAGCTGGCTACGATCTGTACAATCCTGTAATTATGAGTATACATAACATATATTCAGTACGTCGTGCAGCGGAGACAATCGAGGAGTTTCACTCCAGAATGAGACGTACCGCGAGGACATATACTTTTCTCATAAAAGGCTCATAAATCCGTGATTATGAGTCATAACGTTGTGGCCGATTCTACCATTTCAGTGACGCGCTACGTCATAATATTTATGTGTTCGTGCCAGTGATTGACATCTTTGGAACCCCAGAACTCCATGAATGAGTAGGTACATTACACTGTGACTCAAATGTGAGTGATATGAAATGTTTAGCTTGTAAAAATCACCCGATCACCAGCTTTGCGGTTTCCGCTCCAGCTGCACTGGTTCTCTTTAATCTCCTGTAGGTCATTGTTTTGGTTTTGCAACCCACAAACTTGGTCTTCATCAACTTCAAATACAGCAGCTGCTTATATTTTATGTGAAAGCTCACTTGTCCGCTAACTTTACAGTGACAAGTAGAAGACAGAAGGAATTGGCATTTTCTGTTTACACACTTAAAGGAGAATTTCATTCAGACACTTTGGTTGTCGCTCCAGTAACCCGCCTGCAGCTGCGTTACAGTAGCAGTGGCTTTGTGCGTCTGAAACGGGCCATGAAATATACACTTGAATTGTTTTTTTTGCCAATAAAAGGCTTTTGCTCAGTGTCTGACAACATGAAGAAGTAAAAACTGCACACACGCCACATAGTTGCTCCCAGAAAAAACTCTTTATTACCTACCAGGTGACGTTTCGGGCCCTTGCCCTTCGTCACACAACAAGAAATTCAGCAAAGAAAAACATTGTGTTCGATTTTGGTTCGGGGAGAACATCGGTTTCAGAGGCAGTTTGAGAACAATGGTGCAAAATCACATCATTTGAGAAGAGATTTATCGAATAGTTGTAGATAAAAGAAGCAAATAGAAGTCCTGTGCCTCTGGAAAGTGCTTTAAAAGCTTCTTTTGGTTTAGAATGGTGAAAACACCACAGACTTGTCTGAACGCCTAGTGCGAATCTGAAACCTGAAAATCTGCAGAAAACTAAACAGAATATGACTTATTATATGACTGTTGGTCTAAATCACAGGGGATAAGTATTACCTGAGGACCTTTGTACCGAAGGTAAAAGTCAAATCTTTACTGACATCGTCCGACAACGATTGCTGACATGGCACATTTGGACTAAAATGCTACCTCTCCATGTAAAACTAATTTCAATCAATTTAAATGTCAGTTTTTGCAGAAAGATGAAGTTTGAGGCGTGAATGAGAGCGAGGGGGAACAAATATCCTCTTTTGGTGCATGATCTTGCAGTTAAAGGGCCAGATATTTGATTAAAGAGAGGTGGTGGAGACCAAAAATGAGATAAAATGACAATAAAAACTGGTGCTGAATACATTTACTGTGTATTTAGGAATACCACAGTGTTATTGTATCAATAAAGACCACACATATAACATTTTACATCAATTATGAGCAAAATTACGAGCATATTCGATACATAACGTGATATTTGTTACGTATATGATGTGCAGTGGAAGTATTCAAATGAAGCACATGGTAAAAATGTATGTGGTTTACATTTTGTAATAAAAACCTTCAGAGTGAAATGCCTCGGATTCTTTTAGCCTCTGAATTCATGAGCAATCAACACCAGCCCGTTCAGCGCTGGACTCTAACATGATGTAGAAACCTCGAAAAACTTTCACACGGGCTCCTTTTTCCCCACATCTAATGAGTCTGACTTTCAAATGCATGTTTCGTCCAACGTGAGAAAGGAACCGCGAACAAGCGTCTACCGTTTTAAGACGTTACACGGTATATGAGTAGAGCGGCGTCTTTCACACCCACACACACTTCCTTCTCCTCATCATCATCATCATCATCATCATAGCGTGGCTGTTACACTTCCTCTCCCAGTGCCTTGTGGGTACATCTGGAGAAGCCGTACGATGCAACCTTCACATGGAGAAAGAAGTGTGGAAGACGTCCAGGAGGAGCGAGGGAGACGGAGACGTGTTGACATGTTCACTTCCAGGCAAATTTGGATGAGTTATTATCAGGGCTGGTAATCTTTGCTCGCACTCCTCACACTGGGATATTAAACCTTTCACTGGACAAATGAAGACATTAGGAGAGACAACACTTCTCTCTGCGATGGAAGAGCGGAGTCCGGAGTCGTGTCTGTCACGTGGCACGTTTTACCCACAGGGAGTCCACAGCTTAATAACGATGATAATAACACATGAACTTTATGTTTATAGCAGTTTTCTTAACACAGACATGGTGAGAAATCACAAGTGCCATCTATTAACCGGCCGCCACTGATTGTTACCCCTGCGAGGGAGGTTATGTGTCCATCTGCGTGGGTTTTGATCACCAAAGTGTGTGACCATTTCACTTTGGTATGAATCTACCTCCTGATGACAGAAAATGATCATATTTTCAGGAATTCCCTATCTGGTATAATGGACAAAACTGTAAAAACAAGTCATATATCTGTAAAAACTTGAACACAATGTTATGTTTATGCAAGAATTCGGCTTCAAGTGGACTCGTTGTTTACTGTGTCTGACACTGAGGCTCCGGTCTCCGGTTTCTGGTCTCCTGTCTCCGGGTTTTGGTCTCCTGTCTCCGGGTTTCAGCTCTTAGTTGTTTCAGCTGTCAGCTGATTGGCCAACCAATACTTTCACCGTGCCGGTGTATTGGATAATCCGAATTTGTTGTACTTTTAGTTAAACGGTGATGTAGTTCATTTCCCAATAATTAATGCATTATTGTTCAAAGGTTATTTATTTTATTATAAAGACTGTATTTATTGTTTTATTAAATAAAACAATAATATATATATCTTAATTTGAACTTTGCCATTTTATATTGTGTCTATTTTGTACCGTTTGTGTTGCTCAGAATATTTCAAAAATAAATCTGGAGAAACTCAGTACCACTCTTTTCACTGCATACTTTTTTACCCATACTCAAGTACTTTTACTTCTACCTACATTTCCATAGAGATTCCTGGATTTCTAGATTCAGTGGATCAAATTGTAAAAAGTGTTGAAGTCCAAGATTTCTGAAGTAGACATTTTGTTTCCTCAGGGTTCTCACACTCCTTTTTCATCTTAAATGATCAAATTATTCAAGTACATAAAGGAACTGTCTTTGCATTCATATCATTCCCAGTGAATTGTGAATTGTTGCACAATAACAGCAGTTTAAACATGATACAAATGCGCTTAATCTTGATTATCTATAGAACTAATGTGATTATTGTGATTAAGATGAAAATAATAGTTTGACAGCCCTTGTTTTTTTTATATTTAATAGCCTCTAATAAACTATAACTAAGAAGCATAACTGTCTACTGGTCATAAACTTGCACACGCATCAATTAAATCGGAGCGTCTGTGTTTGAAAAGTGCTCTATGAATAAAACCTCTGTGCTCAAATGAAGTCTCTCCTCACTGACGGAAACAAACAAACGCGCTGATACAATCCCGCCGAGCGTGAATCTCTCCACACTGTCCACGTTCTGCAGCTTTTTCATTATATCACATAATCTTCAACTCCATTTTCAAATGTCCTTCTTTATTTTGGGAAATTTTTTGAGCTTTTCCTTTTTTTTTCCGCCACTGACTTAGATGTTTTCTCAGCTTTGAATTCCAGCGGCTCAGAGATTTATAAAGGTAAGAAAAACATTATCGGACCGGGAGCCTTTAAAACATTAAAGTAACGAGAAATAAAAGCCGGCGGGATGAAGGATAAAGTCACTGGAAGTTGAGAAATGCAAATGCGGAGGTCACAGGAGGATAAACGGGCAAGTTTTTCAAACAGGCTGAAGGTCTCGGCGGACTCGCCGCTCCACATCCTGTGGCTCTCATCACCTTCAGCCACGACTTAATTACAGCGACGATGCAGCGATAACGGAGGAGAGCGTTTGTCAAACCTTTACTGAGTCAGAGCACATCATAGCGGAGACTGAAGTGAGTTCGGTCTCCAAGCAAGTTCATCCAATAATGAGCGTGGAGTTGAGCGTGTGTGTGTGTGTGTGCGTGCTAATAAATAACATCTGAGGATTTCTGAAGGTTGTCTCTTATTTTCATGTTTCTTCTTTTTCTTCCTTGTCTATTTCTTTTCCAGCGAGGATAACTGGTACTGGTAATGTCTTCCAGCTGCAGACCACTCTCCTCCTCCTCCTCCCCCCTCCCCCCTCCCCCTCTGTCTTATCTTTGCATGAAGTGAAGTTTCCACTTGCAGCCCCGCCGTCCAAACGCAGGCGGAGGGGGAAAGACGCGAGTTGAAATTCCTCCTCTTTGGCTTTGGTCTTGCGGGAGCCTCGGACCACATGAAAGAAGCGTTCGTCAGGATCCTCGTCTAAAAAAAACGCCGACATTTCACAGATAAAGACGTGTCCAAGTGAACGTACTGCATGTCGCTTTGCAGACCAGTGATCGCGAGGCCCTCGGCCTGCGCCGGAGCGTTTCTGACGGGCCCCGTGGTGTTGCATGAAGACACGTACCACCTGGTTTTGACATATACACTTCACTTTTCACTTCTCCAGAGCCCTAAACCACAATGCCTTCCACAGGCGCGGCACTGCGGAGACGGAGAGAGACGACCGAGGTGTTGATTCACATCGAGGAGCGCGAGCACATGCAGACCAAGTTAAAAATATTCAATTACATGCAAAAGTTATGTGTTTGGACGAAAAGAAACTGCAGGAAAATGGTCCTTATGTGTTATTAATATTAGGTTTTAAAACATAATATGGTTACTGTTTTTTTCAAACTCTTCTCTTTTAGATTCCCAACATTGACAGACTTTGCTGGACACATCAGAATTAACCTAAACTCCTGCCCCACCCACTTAGCTGGCAACATGGCTTCCGCTATCACCATGACAACTGGCGAAAAGAAGAAACAACTATAAAAATAAAATCACAATTTTGAACTATAAATATCGTTATGAAGAGTAGAACACATGGTTGTGTTACTTCCAGATCCAGGTGAAGCCTGTTTCAGTCCAGCTTTCGTCATGGTCTGGTCACCAAGGTTACCGAGGCAAAATGCTGGGGGGGAAAAAAAAAGTCTGTCCACACCTGTCATTTGTTATGTGGGAGTGAACTCACTGGAAACAAAAACAACAGAAAACGTTCCAACTGATTTCCTAAAAGATGAGTTCAGGTACTTTGGAACTCACAGAAACCAAAACCTTTGCAATACATTGGGAAATCTGTGAGGGCAATCTCGGTGAGAGGGGTGGGAGAATCAACTCACTGCAATCAGGTGTGTGTGTGGCACTGATTGGCGTAGATTGAGCCCAGGTGTGGGGAGTGTTCATGTAGCCTGAGTCTCCAGAGCTCTGTGCTGACTCATTGTCTCACCTTCAGAGGCAGTGAGAGCGTCTCCCTGTGGCTTCTTAAGTTGTTGATGTAGCGACAAACACCAACTCAGAACTTTGTGTGTGTGTGTGTGTGTGTGTCTCCTGGGTTCTGGTTTTGAGTCAGCCGCTTGGCTCATTTTAGTGCTTTATTTCATTAAGGAAGCCTGTAGTGGCTCTATATGTTTTGTCTTTTTTTCTCCCCTTTCCAATTTATCGCCAAAAAATCAGTTGTATTGTCCTGTTTTATGAAGCCACTCAATGTAAATCTGTTACATAGATTGCCAACTTCCATTTCATTTTGTTAATGTAGATCAGGGGTGTCAAACATACGGCCCGGGGGCCAGAACCGGCCCGCCAGAGGGTCCAATCCGGCCCACAGGATGAATTTGTTAAAATTTCACACTAATCTAAACGTAATGTCAAATGCTCCAGATACCCGTGACTAAATGTTTGTGCCTTTAAATTTGTTAAATAAGTTTGTGCAGCACAAATTGTGTGCTGTGTAAATAGTAAATTTAGGCATGATATTGTTGAAATTGCACTTATATTTCTCAAGAAATTTCATGTTTTGTAAAATTATCCTTCATTAAATGTAAAACAAAGGAGAAAAAACACAGGAGTTCTTGTTGTTCAAAGGTTATTATGCTATTATTTTACTATTTTTACTGGTCCGGCCCCCTTGAGATCAAATTGTGCTGTATGTGGCCCCTGAACAAAAATTAGTTTGACACCCCTGATGTAGATCCTTAAGTGGACCATAAGGTTAAAAACTCCTCTCTTTTGGGTCCCAGGGTTGGAAATGTGACATTAAGAAGTATCGCCAGAAGAAAGTTAATTTCTTCTAAATATGTACGATGTTTTTTTACTCACCTTTTGTCTCTCCCACGACGTTATTCCTCTGTCCCACAGTGTCCATTACAATTACATACACATGTCCAATGATGAAGACCGGGGGAAGATGTTATTTAGCTACTTCTAGCAGCTAGCCAAAAGCTACTGTCCTTACTGAGGACTTGCTAGCACTGGTTGCTACCATTTCTCACTACCTGAGTAAAAGCGAACAATAGCTGTTAGCATTATTTACTCTCTAGTTTAGTCACAAACACCTGAACAGATTCTTCCAAGTCTGGTCCAACAGACACAAGACAAGACAAGATTCCTCCCTAGCATTCAGGGTACACAAGCTAGCAACTGAATCTTTGACTGATTGATCTGTTTCTCTTAAAACATCAATATGATTGTCAAGATAAGCGAATGTTTTACATTTATTTCATATTTTGTTCTCAAAAGATCTACCACTTAGCTGCTGTCAATGCTAATTAGCACTGTCAGCTAACAAACGGCCATTACAGCTTAAATTAGCCATTTTCTTGCTTTTTCTGTGGACACTTCCTTTATTTCCAAGGCCATAAACAACTTAAACAAACAACAAGCAAGTAAATATAGTACACTTTTATGGCCTTTTATGCTGTGTATTTTATTAGCTGTGCACTATACTGGTTTTAAAAACCGATATTTGACACTGCAGGAATGCTAACCTCAAATATTGTCTCAAAATCTTTGTGTCAAGTCAGTGGAAAAGTGAAAATGATTTAATACACAATAAACACAAAGTGATGGTATGAAAAAAAAAACTTAGCTTAGACACAAATCTCTCTTATTTTGTAAAGCTTAAATATCATGACTTATTTCAAGATCAGCATTTTTTTTTTACTTGTTAAAAGCAACGTTGTTTAAACTTGACTTATTTTTGGAGTGGCCTCTTTATCCAGTGATGACATAACATGAAATCCAGCCTCTCTGGGATCCTTCCGAGACTTTGATTGTGCCGTGGCAGAGACACTTCCTTTGCGCTATTAAATCTGAATTTTTCTGCTATATATAGCCAGGAGCAGACACAATTTATAGCAAACACTGAAAGCCTAAAGGGAACAAATCCAAATTCCACTGGTGTTATGATCGCATGCCGCCATTAAATTGTGCATTCAATGTTTATATTATAGTGATGAGGTTAAAGTCTCGAGCCACTCCACACCAGTTTTCATTTCCATGCCCTTTCTCATACATGGAGCATAATCACATCCACTCTCTGATTTGTATGTTTTAACATGTCAGAATCATCATTTCAGCCATTTTTTAAAGTCTCCTTCGTCTACTTTCATCGCTTGGAAGCTACTGAGCAGCTACTGTATTACCGGAGTGCCGATTCAGCATCTGTGGGACCAGGCATCAAAGTCTGGACATCGTTTCAAGCAGCAGACGTATTTACATTCGAGTCCCTGTGATTTAAAGTCGGTGAGGGAACAAATTTCCCTGGAATGAGGCAAAAGAGACTCTCAAGACGAGACTATAGAGAGAAAAAGGGCGACGTGAAGCCAAAGGAGAAAAATGTACGGTTGAGCAAAGTAGACTTCTCCACCTCCACTTGTAGGTTTTCATCCAAACCACAGAGTTTTACTAAATCTGAACCTTTTTTACTTTCTAATTTTTTTTGTGACCTTTACTTTCCCTCTGTACAATTCGCTGTATTGTAAACAGCAAATTTAAGGAATTCAAATTCACTTTTATTGATTTATCTTTTCCATGGAAAACCAGTAAATAATACAATAAAAAACAGTAAAATGCAATACATTCTAGGAGAGGGATTCCCAAAGACTGGGTCGGGACCCACAGATGGGTCGTGGGAGACTTTGTTTGGGTCCCCAAAGAAATTAACAAAATGTTCTAAACATTTTTAGGAAGATTAATGTGAATATGTTTAATTACACCTCATTCTATGCACGTATTTTAGTCTTGGGAATGATTTTGTTTACGAATTCAAAATGATATAAGTTGTTACAGATATGGATTTAAACAAGTAACTACATTATGCACAAATTTGCTCTGGTCTTATATAGAAAGGTTGTTTTTGGAATATTACAGTAGGAGTTGACGGCCGTGCTCCGGGAATCTCTAAATGATTATGATTGGCTTTTCTTCCATTTTTTTATTTTCCCAGACCTATCGACCATATGTTATTACATCCTCAGATGGTGACGCACACTTTCTAATTAGCGCGTGTATGCAGGCCAGCTTGATGAACTTGAACTCTGTCTGGTCTTTGTAGCAGCTCATTGCTCCAGTGTGTTCACCAGCTGGCTGCTCTTTTTGACGGTTTGCTGTGGAGGAGGTGCTGAATCATGCTTTTCTGATTCTGGGGGGGTGGGTGAAAAGCAGCTGCTGAAAGACGATAAAGTTTTTTGAATGTAGTACCCATAACTATGTTTGTATAAGTGTAAAACTCACTTTAAAATAAAGATAATTTGACTTTTGAAGCCTTAGAATAAGCATTTTAGATGTTCTCTGCTTTGTCTTGCTTCACGGAGGCCGTGGTGATTCTACGGGAGCCTGAATGGACAAACCAGTCACTTACAGACTGGACCTTTAAGTGAGCAAACTCCAAGTTAAAGTTGTCTCAAAACCAGTGCACAAGTTAAAACTGCTGTTTCTCATTATTCTGTGAAAGTACTTCTGAGTTCTCAGTAGTTTTTAACAAATCTGCATCAGCGTTCTGCGATCCTGTAAACTCTGACCGTCCCCACATCAAAAGGATCGCTGTACACTTCACAAGTAACGTTTTGGGGTCTTATCTTTCCGCCAGTGAACGCGGCGCGCAGGAGGAGAGGAGAGGATATACAAGATTAAAGCAGCATGGCTTCTACAGCGTTACAGTAGTCCAGCCAAAACGTGTGCAAAATAACCATGAATCACAACTGCGCTTCGTACCAAGATGCGACCGCAGCGGCAAACTCTTTCCATGCTGCAGTGCATCATCATCATCATCATCATCGTCGTCTTCAAGCACGAGTGCACCCATTCTTCACCGCACCAGAAAACACTGAGCAGAGCGCCGGACCCTTTCTCTCCCTCACAAAACAAGAACTACTTTTCTTTTTTTGCCTTTTTGTTGTTGGGTCCCGCCAAGTGGACAGATGTTAATGCATGATGAACATCACGGGGCCCGGTCAGACAAGGGCCCCACGCTGCCAGCCCTCCGACTTGTGGAGGGTCCTTTTGTTGCAGCGACACAGACCTCCACCGGCGCTTGGAGTCAGCCCCACAGCGCCAGATGTTGTGTTCAACGGTGGGGAGGAAAGAGGGAGCAGGAGGTGGAGGGGGGGGCTGTCGTGCACCATTTCAGATACTGTGATGTGGGCGACGTGAGGAACATGAATGCAGCGAGTCCCATGTCTGTTTTGGCAAGCGGCAGCAGTAATGGCTTTAAGGCACGACGGCAGAAAATTAAAACAGAGAGAGAGAGAGAAGTAGCTGTCAGAGTTTGATTCTTGACCCTTTTTTTGAAATATTGTTCCTGTCTGTTTGCAATAACTTCAGTAAGGTGGAGATAATGGATTAGTCCAAGCTGCCTGTATCCTAGAAATCAATCACATCACTGCAACGATGGTATGACTCTTTCCTACCAGATACATTTGTGCAGCTGCTCGCGTTGGCAGTCCCTTTGTTCCACCGTGTAAAGTCTGCAACGTCAGCGCTGGCAGAAGACGCAAGGAGAGTCCGAGCTTCTTTTTTCTTTTCTTTTTTCTCGTTTCTCTGCAATTTGTAGCAGCTTTGAGCGGACCCCAATATAAACTTGGAAGAACTTCCGAGCTGCCAGATGAAAGGTTGTAAAGGTAAATCTCATTTTCGGTGAATGCTCAGCGACCACTGTGATCTTTAAGGAAAACCTGAAAGTTCTCTCCATTCATGTTCAGGTACATTTGAAATAAATGAGTGTTTTCTGGGGGGGAAAAGAAATCCCTGTCTTTTTTTTTTTTTTCTTTGGAGCTGTCGCACATGCCTCAGAGATGACCGAATGTTTCCAGTCATGGTTTGTTTATTTGTTAAATGCGCTGGGCTCGCAGGAACACGCTGCACACGCTGCGAAGATACTTGATACAAGACAGGTTTTTTTTTTGGTGGGGGTTCGGGTCAGTGAACCGTAGAAGCCGATGCAATAAGTGTTTCCATTAACAAGCCTCTGCCTCGGCACATAATGGGTGACACACTCGCCCCACATGACCCCGAGCACCTCTCCCTCCCTTCAGACTTGGTATCTTCCAGACGAGGAATATTTTCAATAAACAATTTAGAAAATGATTAGGGGATATGTGATACTTCGGAGCTGAGATTTGAGAGGATTATGTCCAAAGGAGACTTCAATGCGGTGTTGTTATCTCCTGAGTCATGTCACGGGGTCACTGACATGACGACAAGCATCCTGAATTAGCCACAGATGTGTCTCCCTCTCCATGATAATCCCATCAGTGATGACTGGGGCGGGCTAAAGACCAGTTGATTAAACTGGGATTATGACGGGGGAGGGATTGAGGGCCATAACAGGATTAAATGACTGTCAAAACTAATGTGAAACAATGAGTTGGTTTCGTGAGCTTTCTGAGGTAATCTGATTGTTAATATTACTTAAGTATGTTTATTGGAGGTGACGGTTGGGGGGGGAGGGGGCATTCTCTGAAAACACGGAACCCTAAAACATGAAATATCCTGAAAAAAGACATAGCATTACCTTTAATCCCAGTTGACTGGACATTTTAGACATTTCCTTTGCTAAATGTTTGAGATTAACTCATGTTTTCAGGATTATTTAAGTCTTTTTACCCGATCTACACTTCGGCATTGTCCGCTTTCCAGTGACGACACTCCGATAATTAGCCTGGCATACACGTACAGCTATACTATCAATGCACCTGCCATTGCCTGGCTGGTTCGGGCTGCTGTACAAACATGTTAGAAAGCAAGGCCTTTGCCTAAAGTACATATAAAAAGCTTAGACTAAGGCTATAAAATCCCACATATTTGTATTTTAAAGAGATTATACACTTACACAGATGTACCTCTGGGTAGTGTATTCAATTTCTACCCATAAACCCTCCTTAAAGTCGCACACTGGACCTTTAACTGTGGAAGTAGAGCGTTACAACCGATGTAACTGATCAGAAAAACAATTATCACCCGTGTTAGCTTTGTTCCTGAGCGCTCCAGTTCTGTGGGAAGCACTGAAGTGGTTGAATTAGGCAGCTATTAAGTGCAGATGGACTGTGTGTATGTAAGTGGTCTCTGGTTAAGTGTTTATTTACAATTCATCAGCTCCACAGTTCTGTGTTATCTTTCTGCTGCTGTGGTTTTTAAACGCAAGTCAGAATGCCTTGAAGTCACAGCTACCGACGTATAGGATAAAAAAAAAAACAACTCAGACGCCACTTCACGGTCGAGCGAAAGAAAGACTTTCCACTTTCCAAATCAAATTTAATAAAGCCACAGATACAAAATAAAGGTTTTAACATTTCGGAATTTGGTTTCAAAAGAGAGGTCACACGGCTATTTTCTTAAGGATTTTTATGAAGCATATTGGTCGTGCTCTGTGTATATCCATTTCAGTCTCATGCAAAGTGCTGTTCGTTTTGGATTTGTTTCTTGGACTGTCACAGTGGTGCTCGGTGCACTCGATTGACCCACATTCCCCCCCCTCCCCAAAAAAGTGTTTCTCCACGCCATCAAAGCAGCTCCTGCTCAGCTCTGAGTGAGCAGAGCTAATTTGAGTGGAAGTGGGAGAACTCCAGTCACAGCAGAAGGTCCATATCTGATGCTTCAAGCTGGTCACCGTGCAGATCTTTACACGGTGCCAAGCTCTTTGTGTGTTTACGCCAGTGAATAAACATGCAAAACTGACGTACGGCGACATTATTTAAGCCCGTAAACGTTTGATATTTCTGTCAATGTATTTATTTCTGCGGCTGAATAATTACCCCGAATACCTTTAATAGTGCGAGTGCTTAAGAAGCGATTGCGAGGGAGTGATTTATCAGGACGTGTGGATGTTCAGGTTGTCACGAGTGCAATGTTTTGCAGATGTTCCGCAGTGAAGGCAAATCTTTCAGCGAGAAAGCGGGTGTTTATTTCCCCCTCCCAGTCTCTGCCCTATGACGAACGGCGGATCAATTGATCACGGAGACGTGTCCAAGTGGAATCTTGTCAGAGACAAAAAGTGTTGCGCAAACATTTGGTTTGTGTTATTTTCGCTGGGAATCCAGACTGCGGCGCGGGGCTGACCGCGTCTTATGTGGACTGTTTTCTTGAAAGAATGTGGATACCGCAGGCAGGCGGGCGATCCGGAGAGAGAACCGCCCAAAACAAAGCAACCAGGAGCTCCGCCATCGACTACCAATGCTCCCTGGGTAGGGAGGGCACTGATTGGTGGTGGTCACACCCGAGCGGGGAAACAAAACGCTCCCTCGCAGCTCGGCGGCTGTTTGATGTTGTTACCGGACCCCTGCTCTGCTTTCAGGCCCGGCCTCAAGTTCTCAGCTGAACTGTGTGAGATCACACAGAGGGTGCAGCGATTACACCCAAGGAAAATGAAAAGTGAACTATAAGAAGAGAGGAGCTGTACGAGAATAAGTGTCTGGTTTTCACAAAGTATGGAAAAAAAAGGGGGGGGGGGATAAGATTTTGGAAGTGATTCCAGCCGCCGCCATCTGAGAATGCTTGGTCGTGATACTATCGCACATTCCCAAAAGCAATGGATCTTACAGTGAGATCTGTGAAGACAATTCCAGCTCGTGGTACGAAAACACTCCCTCCTACAGTAGACGACGCAGATGCATTGATTCTTTTTTTAATCGCTTTGTTAGTGATGACGCGGTGGTGGTCCAAACAGAATCATGTCAGGGGGGTTTTGAGCTTTCAAAACAATGTGCTGCATGTTGGGTGTTGTGTGAGACGGAGAGGGTTTCTTCAGTAATTCTCCTGCCAAGTTTGAAGCCTGTCAAGCAAGTGGTTTTCAGCAGTGGTTTCACATACTCAAAAGTATAAATGCTGATGTGTAGCTGTTTTAAAAGACAATTGTGTATCCATTGGTGAAAGCCCGCTTTGGTCCCTTATCCAAATTTACCAATTAACATATTGGTACAGACATGTGCCAAGTGAAAAGGTATGATTTTGATTTTAACGCCTTTTTGACCATAAAAGTCTAATTCATGTGGTCAAATTGCAAACATACCAATAAAATGTGCAGTGGTAATGTAAATAACTCTTCTAAGGAAGATTTTTCTTTATTTTTTAACATTTTAAATGGGATGTGTACATATAAACCCTTAATTAAAGCATTTCCTTTTGATTTAATTCACTTTGTACCCTTTCTGACAGTGAAAACGTACGTTTTTTGGGGCATCTCCAACTAAATGAAATGTCCAGGTACAAAAATGTTCTTATCTTGTCGCCCTATTTTTTGAGTGTGCGGGGAGAAAGTGAACTGTATCGCTTCCAAAAAAGTCTCAGACATCTGTGATTCAGAAAATCCTGATTTATTTTTCAGGTATCTACAAACCAGGGATTACTTTAACAGGGAGATCCAATCCAGGGGAGAAATTGGTCACCAATTTAATTGGCCTTCTACAAAATGGGAGAAAGAAGAGGTTGTGCTCTTTGCAATCTTCCTTCACTGGCTCAGATATATGGAGCGAGTTCTGCTGCTGGCATAATTTCATCAAACACTTTCTTACGCCAATGTTCAGAGTTGTACAGACAGGTGATATGGGCAGGGTCCTGTGTTGGAGGGAACGTGCGGAACAGGTTGCGGATCATTTTCATATATTCTGGGGCTGCCCGGTCATTGGACCGTGCCGGCTGGAGGAGATGCAAGTATTACAGAGCATGTTTGGTGATGTAATGGAGTATTCTTTCTCCACAATATTCCTGGGTAACATCACAGCTAATTTATCAGTACAACTGAAGATATTATTAGCAACCAGTGAGGGAGCTGCGAGGTTAAAGTGGCAGCAGCCAGATGTCCAAACAATGGAGAACATTACCTTTCTGCTGAATCAACAGACTGAGAACTTTTATAAATTTGGGATAAGTGGATTGTGTATTTGCCATGTATTCACTTTTTGTGAATTCTTGTTGTTTTGGTTCTTTATTACTCCAGATTCTCTAAGTGCTGGAGACGGTGTGGATCTTCTGAATTCTGGTCTTACAAATTTAAACGAGCGATGCTGTATTTTAACAACCCGCATTTGGAAAAACCCAAACTCTCAAGTTGGCTACCCTTTCTAATGGCAAGAAAGTGAAAGTCATTACTAGCAAATGGCTAAAACCAGAAATACTTACGGTAAATGATTGAATTGGCATAATTTATGACACATACAAGATTGAAAAAGACCATTTTTTTAGAGTGTATTGGACTACATTTGTTACACCAGTTCGACCATCATTTGAACCAGGCAGATTTCTGTCTTTTGTTGTTTTGTCTTGTTCTCTGTTCTACATCTGTGTGAAGTAATTTGAGGTTGATAGAGGCACTCCCTAGTGTTTGGTTTATGGTTGTAGTTATTAGTATATTGAGTTTTCTATGTTTCTATATTAACATCTTTAGTAATTCTTTAGACTGGGAGATAATTCAATAAAAAACAGAATAAGTTTGCAGTTTAAACAAGAATAAGTACATTACATGTACCTAATAAACTGATTGAATTAGTTATTTATGATATAGATACTGTATGTATATAAAATCAGCAGGTGCAGTGACAGAGCCTTAAAGTTGTGCTGCTGCAAAGTGAACACAGATTATTTGATAGTGGAAATAAGTGTTGGGTTTCCGTCCTGCGAGGATAGATGAATCAGTCCGAGCTGAATTATTGGCCCGTGGTTTGAAACTGATCTGCAAGTGTTGTAAGACGTTGCATTATGGTAAGAAAAAAATAACGAAACAAAAAAACGTCTGATGTAGTTTTATGTGTTTATGGAAAAAATGTTCGAATATAAGCAGATATACTGCACGGCTGTAGGATCCAAACTGTCAAACAGTGTTATCGATATCGACTTAAAAGAGAACCGCGAACTGTAAGAATGAGCTTCGATAGCCACAACAGACAGAGGGGACTGTTACTCTGTGCTTCACAATTTATCACAATATTTATGTTCTGCTTACGACAAGGCTCCTGTGAGATGCAGCTAATGCAGACTCAAAGTTCACTGCGTGGAAAACCCGTCTCTACCTTTTACTTCCTTTCAAGAACAGGAGTGTGAAAAAGTTAAAAACACGGGGCGAGAATTCAAAAGTTTGGACTTTAATGTGAGCGTTAATGAACTCCTTTTAGCTCGACTTTCTTTTACTCCGCTTCTTTAGGGAAAAGTGGTCCAGGTGCGGTTCTATCTATGAAAGCCAGACCTTATTCGTCTGCAGCTGGGAGATATAACTGACACTCTTCATGTCCAGAGTCACTTCAGGACTCCCACTCAATGGAGCTCACTTTAAGCGCCGCAGATTTACCCCCCACACCCCCACAATCCCGTCAGGCCCAGAGCCAGGACGGATTTACACCTGGCAATTTAGAGATGAAGGGGAGGGTGGGGGAAAAATGAAGAATTAGCTCTTCCAGGTTCAGGTTAAAAAAAATTATATTTCCCTTTTTCTCATATCACATCCGACTGTCAAATACCATATTATGCAAAGCCGTTTTCAGAGACCAGGATGTGCACATGGTGGATAAATCAGCACATTTCCCTTTTCTAAAAACCTGCAAGCGGTTATATACTGTCCATGTCTGACTCTCAGAAAGGTGTGGGCGATAATATTTGTCTCCCACTGGTCTTGTTTAACGCTATGTAAGGAAATACGAGAGGAGAAAACCAGAAATCCAGTCACTTCTGTGTCGAGACTCTGGAGTTGTTAAGTAAAAGTGACGTAAACAAGTTTATACAGATTGTTTGTGTGTTTTTGCAGCTTTTGGCTCTTTTCTAATGGCCTCAATAAAAGCACGTGTAATAAAACCAATTTGCACAAAGACGTTTAAACGCTCCCAGCTGATTAAGAGGAGAAGAAAAGCAGCGAAACGTTCTCATCACGAGTCGAAACTTTGCTCAACTTCGCTCAACTGTGTTTGTAATCACGGGGCTGCAACACATGCTGGATCAATCCGTCACTGGTGCTGGAAGAACCTGACCAGAGAGATGGAAGTGCTTTCGGAAGATCCAGTAACACACACACACACAGAGGAAAGCCACCCACTCACGGCGGCGCACTGCGCCTGTTTTCTGCGTCAAGTTTCAATAGAGACACTTCCTCTGGTTTAACCTCATTACATGGTGCAATTGGTTTTCTGACGGAGGCCAAACGCTGACTCTGATAGTGAAGGCGTGCGAAAGTAACGTCTCCTCGTCGGGGCGATTGGGTTACGACGAGTTGGTGCAGAGTGAGAGAGACGCTTTGAACACTGATGTGTTTTACAAGTTTCCTCTCACGATGGTGAATCGTCAAAAAAGCCTGCGTGATAAATTCCATCCCTTTTGTCCACTTGTTTTTCCGTGTGATTTGACGACCATAAATGTACTCCTAGTTTACGGCGTTGAGATGTGGCCATTTGGGTCATTCGCCTCTGACCTCCACACCACTGGATATTTTCTCTCGTAAGAAAACACTAGAGATGGTTTTCAAGAAGATCATTACGTTCAAAGTCAATAACAGTAACTCAAATAAGCATCAAATTCAAATTACTGATGCTAGCCTACAAAGTGCTTCACGGGTCTGCTCCCACCTACTTAAATGCTCTCCTAAAGGCTTATGTTACCCCTCGACTACTCCGATCGCCAAAGGATTGTCGTCTGGCGGTGCCAACAACCCCGCACAAGACAATCCAGACTCTTTTTGTGTGTGGTTCCACGCTGGTGGAAGGACCTAGCGAGCGCTACCAGAACAGGAGTGTCCCTGTCTATCTTCAAGAAGCTCTTCCAAGAGCATCTTCTGTCCTAGTCCTTTGGATAAAAGTGTCTGCTAAATGCTTAAATGTAAAGTCAATAAAATCAGTTGAATTCTTGATTTGAACTTCAGCAGGTGGTTCCTAATAAAGTGGCCAATAAGTGTAACTTCCTCTGCTTTACCTGGTGAAGTACTGTCACCGAATTAGATTTTCATCATTGATTATTTAACAGTTGAAAAATATTACATTTGAAATGTAATTTAAATGCCAATGTGTGATATGAACTCTTAAACCCAGACACTCGCTCTGACTGATAACAGTCGATTACAGATAAGTTGATTACAGATTTTTATTTTACGGTTAGACAGTATTTTGTAAACCACTCACTTCCCACACCAAAGTCCATTGAGAAAATCCACGATTTTACATCACGGCCCTCAGGAGTTGTTGATCCCCTGCTGCTTCCATTCAAATTGTGCCTTCGGTGTTTGAAATCCTTTGCGCAGATTAACTTAAGTGACGCAAACTTACTAAAATGAAGCAGCAGAAACCTTTAACATCCTGTGACACTATGAGCTAAAAATGCTCATTTTCTCTATGGGTTTTCATTTTACGGACGGAAAAAGCTGAGTAACTCTCGGATACATTGGCAAACATAGTCTTAAGATATTGTAGACTTAATTAGGCATACATTTTTATTAGGGTGAGCCTTTTGTCAAGTCGTTAAAATCCGTTTTGCATTTTCCTGTCCCTGGTGGACACCATGTAATCGGGCAGAGAGTGTCCACGTCTTGTCTAGGTTCAAGGAAACGACAGCTCACTTGGCGCAGTCAGTGTTAATAATGTGTCAATACCTCATACAAGCACAATTTTCATTTTTTAAAATGATCTACTACCTTCAAAGCAGCCTCGTAGGACTTCATAAATTCAGACGCATTGATTCTCACAAGCCAGCACGTACTCGTCGTGTTTGACGTGACGGCAGCGGCAATTTTCCGCAGTTAAGAGAGTTTGGTGAATCCAATTTGGAAAAAGACTTTATAGAAAGAGAAATGTCTCTGGATTGAGCTTAAATGATCTGCCTGCAACCCCGAGGATGGTAACAGGTCGTTGGTGGAAACGACGTGAGTTTTTATGATGGAAGTGTTTCCTGATCACAACACTTTCGATGGGTTTTACAGTCGTTGGCCAATGAGATCGGACTACAGCCATGCCAAGACGTGATGGGCTCGCTGGACTTTCCATGCAAGTCTTTTTTGGTAAACAGATACTTCTTAAAAATCCAGTGCCATCTGAGGAAGAAAAAAAAATGACCACACAGCAAAACCTAAATATGATTAATGCCTCTCTAAAAACTCTTTGATCGTACGGACCACAAATAATCCTCAAGGGGAAACTGTGTTCTTGAAATCCTGGCTTTAGGAATACACGTGTTGCCCCACTGGCAAAAGGATAGAAACATTTTCTCTAATGATTCTCCTGTTTACTGGGACTCTCACTGCTGCTCTCAGGCTTAAATTTACAATCAAAACGGCCTTGGTTTTGTTCCCTTTTGCCCAAAGGCTCCAAAGGCTCTTTCATCACCACATGCATCAAGCATTATGAGTCAAACGCAGAAAGATATGAGAGCTAACGCAGCCTCAGAAGTAGGACAGGACAGGGCTCCACGATTTGTCCTTCAGTCACTTCGCCATCTGGTCTCTGACCTCTTGGATACAGTAAAGTCCTTTTCATGCTCATCGCAGACAGGGAAGATAAAGCCGCAGTTGCTACAAAGGTTCTGGAAAGTAAAACAATAGCTCGGTGTTGACAGGAGAGAGAAAAAAAAAAACTTCAAAACACTTTCTGGCTCCGGGGATGAAGCGAGAGGCCGACAATCTTCACGTCGAGGTTCCAAAACCAGTTTTGAAATCACACAAAAGTGGCTTCGTCTGGGAGTCGAGACAACACATATTTAGCAGTGGATGTCTTTTATTCAAGTGAGAAAAGAAATCTGTTTCTTTTTTCCTGCTCATGCGGCATATGTGATAAATGATGTTTTGAGTAAAATAAAGAAGTTGCAGGTGGTTTCGTCTTAGATGTGGTAACTCACTGATGTGCGTTTTATGGGGGAACTAAAGCCAGAGATTTTACACCTCATCGACCAATATAAGACAAATAAAAATGTTGCTCAACCTCGTATCTTGTTGTATTTGGATGCTTATAAGCCTCTCAGGAAAGAACCAAGAAGCAAAGTGATACATGTTTTAAACAGTGACTGCTGCAGGTGCATGAGCCGAGGCTGCCAGGCAGACGGATGAACCCCGGCCGAGAGGTTCACAGCAGACAGACTGTTTCAGAATCAGTCGTCGTGTTTAACCCATCACAACAAATCACTGAACATGGGTACCAGAGCAGGCGTGCGGACATACTGTATTAATAATGGAATCCCCGCTCTGTTTTTGCTGCGTTGATTTACGGCTTTTTATGAAAACGTCAAACCGCGCTTTGACGTCCTCGCGGCTGGATAAATGTTTTGGGTTTATCCCCCTGCAACGGCGACGGGGATCAGGGGGAAAAACATCCAGGACTTGGACAGGCAGCCTCGCCGTGACCCGTGGAGAAGACTCCTCCGCTGGGAGCTGAAGGTGCGTCACGCACATACCAACCAGCAGCTGTGCACTAGTGAAGAAAATCCAGCAATGCCACACAGGTTGACCGAGACCACGGTGGCTCTCCTGCAAAGCGACGTAAAAAAATGTTATGATTGCGTCTCTCGAAGCTTTCACTCACTTTGACAGACCGGGCAAGAATCAGGGAAGAATCAGCTGTCCTGTTCCCCCCCCCCCCCCCCCCCCCACGGAGAAACATGCTCCGACCAACGAGCTGATAAGTGATATAGACTGTGGAGTTTATGTTAGCCGTTCTCACAGAGCGCTTCACCGCTCTGGGACTGCATTTGCGGAAGAACAGCCTGCTGTACTTTACACCAAGTGCTATCAGTTTCTAAACAAATGTCAGTTGCATTCAAACCACTGTCAGATGAGTTTGCACAATTTTAATTTACAGCTCAATTAACGTGGCCAGAGACGACCTGAGGCGTGAGCTAACGAAGCGGCTGCCAATAGTGTGTGAAGGAGAAAAAACCTTTAACTTAATAAAGAAATCTAGATGTATTAAGATAGTTTTTAATATCCAAAAAATGTGTTTAGCTTACGTTATTTGGTTTACACATTTACACAAATTTCACCCCAACCTGTCTAGGCACATGGCCGCACATTTTTCAGTCGCTGTAACCCTCTAATGTAAAACAAAAACAACCAAAACACATGTGTATCAATAACAGTCACATACAGGCCACTCAAAGGTGGTGGGAGGGCCCCCTGCCCCCTAATCAAATTCAGCTTATGGCCCCATTAAGGCTTGGGCCGGCACTGCCTGTCTTACTTAAAACCCATTCCCACCAGATTACAAACAGGTGTTTGACCTGTTTAAGCAGCAATCACTGCTGGGTTAGCATGACTCTGATCAATGCCAGCAGGTGTTTGCTTCAATTAGCATTGACGGTAACGCAAAAAACAGGTTGGGGTTCGGGTTAATGCTAAATCCTGTCTGATTCCGTAGCCTTTTTCCATTATCCATGAATATTTTTATTGGACCTTACTTTTTATAACTTGGGACAACACTTCTGTTAGTTTGTATTTTATTTTATAAAGTAAGTGATTTATTTTAAATGAGGGATTACAAAATTGTAATTGGACTGCAACATTGCCATCGTATTGTTGTGTAGTTTTCTTCTTCTTCTTGAACCTTGAACCTTGAACCTTCACACACAGGTGACACAATGGGGGGCCACACGGTTGCTGTAGTGGTTAAAACTCTTGGTCTGGTTTCCTCCTACAGTCCAAAAACATGCACATTTTGGGGATTAGGCAAATTGGACACTCTAAATTGACCGTATGTGTGAGATTGAATGGTTGTTTGTCTCTATTTGTGGCCCTGTGATGGCCTGGCAACCACCTTTCCAGGGTTTACTTCACATTTCCTCTCATTTGGAGGATAAAGCTGTAGATGGATGGATGGAGGGTGACGCAATGGCAATTGGTGAAATCCTTTTTCAGTGTGAAAGAAGCTCTACTGTTACAGTTCATTCTTTAGGTGACAGGATGATGTCACTGACGTGGTACCACCCTCGCTCACGCTGGTTCGCCACCATCACTCATACCGAAGAACCGAGCAGCACCAAAACATATTTTACAACGGCGGCGATGCCAAATCTGTGAGTTCCACAGCCCCCCACCTTACATTTATCTAGTATAACATTTGTAATCCCCCTAATGCGCGCCAAGAAGCTTCAATGGTCTACACGCCAAAGACCGCTCTGATGGTTTCTTGAGTGTTTCTGAATGCTCTGGCTTCTAAAACGTGACTTAATGTGCCAGAAGTTATTCACTGGGCACAAGTTGGTGCTTTTCCTTTTTTTTTTTTTTTTTTTTTTTGTTAGCCTGTAAGCAAGTACAGATTGTTTCACAACCGTGGAGGCAAGAATGAATTGTGGCAAATGGAAAAACAAAATGAAGTACTACACAATCTGATAGCAATCAAGCTCGTCTTTCCGCCATTAGCCGAGACAAAAGCATTAAACAAAAATGACACGAGTGCATGTAAACATTTTTGCACGTTTTACTGAAATATTTATCCACGGCCGTACAAATGGAGGCGTTCCAGTATTAAACAAAACTTTCCTGTGTTCCTGTATCACACAGCATTGCAAATTGACTAAATCTAATTTGCCAGCCTCCAGCGACTGCACAGGGACTCACACGAAGCAGGACACTGAGCAGAATGATAGCCAGTCATTGTTTAAAACGGTGCCAGAGCAGCGCTGTGACCTCCATCGCTCCAACGTCTGACGAAATATGCCTGATAAATTGTGCTCATGGCAGAAAGGAGTTTGGTTTCTTCAGGTTTCTTTTTTTTTCTCCCCCTTACATATCGTGTTTGCTGACTGTATAAATGTAGTAATTGAAATGTAAAGCAGGCTGCCCATGGTACAATATTTACACAAAACTCCTCACATATGGTAGGAATTGCCGGACAGCTGCTATCAATCGCCGGAGCCAAGCACAAGGAACACGTCGAAAATGAATTTTAAATTAAGAGGGAGGGATGTACAGTCACAAAGACTCGAGAGTTTTCTCGGTAGTCCCCAAATGTGCAGAGTTACTGTATATTTTGCCAGAATATATGGCATTTCAGAGGCCTGCCTTTCACATACAGACATCTGTGTGAGGATATGAATAGAATCTATTGATTTTAGACCAATGGTTGTGTCATAAGCCATAATTAAATCAGAAGTTCCCCAACTGTATATTTTACTTCTTCTCGCAGCAAGGTCGAATTTAATGCTCTTATACATACGGCAAATGTAATATATAATATATACCCAACATAAAATCAATCACAAATGTCGTTTCTATGTCCAGGACATTAGATTTTAAGTGACGAGCTGTAGACTAAAGCTCTGGGTGGTTGGATGAAGGTCGACAGTCCCTTGTGTAATTAGGTTAAGGTTACAGAGAGATCATAGCCATGTTTTCATGTCTTCATCTTGAAGTCACTGTTTTTCCCAGTGTGTAACCAATACCACAGTCCTTAAATCCACTTAAGAAGCAATGGCTGTGGATGTAAAGTGCCCAGACTTCCTGGTTTGTCCAGGACAATTCCAATTTCAAGACCTGAGTGTCTTAAAATCCTAAAACATATCTGTTAAACACTAAGGCCTACATTATCCTTTCAGGGTTCAGCTTCCACAAAGAGCTGCTGCGCATTTCCATGTGAAAATCAAAAGTCGGTCCATGTCAGTGTAGCGTTCCATGTCCGCCTACTTGGTCTTATATTCCATTCCATATGTCCTTGTACCGGCGTACCTCCTCGCATCACCTCAAGCAAGCGTCTGTGTCTTTGTTTGATCGAAATAAAAACAGGTTTCACGACCATTTGGACTAGAAAGTCTGCAGACTGCGGACACAGAAAATGTAGCTGTATTTCCAACATGGTACAGGTTGGTTTGGTACAGTACGGTACCCTTTGGAACGGTAAAAACCCTCAGTCAGGCTTACATTGCATCTGAGAACAGTACCTTTTACTTGTTCATCCAAAGATTGTTGTCTGGCACCTCGCACAAGACAATCCAGACTCTTTTCGTGCGTTGTTCCACGCTGGTGGAATGACCTACCGAGCCCTACCAGAAGAGGGGCATCCTATCTTTAAGAAGCTCTTGAAGACCCAGGCTTTCCAAGAGCATCTTCTGTACTAGCATCTCCTTCTGCCCTTAGATTTCTTCTATGTAGCTTATTCCTCTCTTGTAAGTGGGTTTGGATAAAAGTGTCTGCTAAATGCTTAAATGATACTTGGTAGGTGGGGTGAGCGCTGAGCTTGATGGCCGTGTCGGCGAAATACATAGCATGACCTGGTGCACAGACATCGAACGTGACACAACAGGCAACAACGGAGGACATTCAGTAGGCTGTTTGTCTCAACAAGACGTCAAGCTTTGAGTGAGATTAGACTGCGGGCTTAAAAAACGCACAGGTCGCAAGGGAGAGACGCTTTTCTGTCGCCCAATCAGCCAACTGTCGTGGGTCTAGCTTCGCCTGTACCGTACCGTACCATTACTCTGGTATACAAAGGAAAGGGTACCGAAAAACTGAATGGTTGGGTCCGGTTATTTTGGTACTATTCCTAATGGAAACACAAGTAAAATACCTACCACACTGTACCATGTACCAAACTGTTCCACTCGGTGGAAACACGCCAAAGAACCCAACCCTTACAACCAAAATTACAGTTATAGCATTTTGAAGCACTTTTTCAAATTTAAATTGACACATAAACATAGAAGCAGGTGTTTGTATTCAACTATAGACGGTAGGTAAAAAGTTTTTTTCCTGAAGCCAATTGGGAAAAAATAATATATTCATTCGCCAACAGGGGGCAATTTGTTTGAATGGAAGTCTATGAGATTCTACATCTAATGTTCTTGAGGAGTTTATAGTCCCAATCTCAAATTTCCGCTCTCCTTCAATCTCACATGTTGTGGTTCTTGTAAATTAGGTAAATTACGGTATCACAACACAGAAGTTACCTTCAAATAAACGATGAATCGAACCTTATCAGAGTTCCGTTTCCAAACGTTCAGCTGAGATTTTTGTCCTGCACTGTGTTTGATTATGAAAAATATGTGATATAACGTGAGAATGTTTTGAATTAGAAATCCTGGCCTGGAGACTGTTATTAATATATTAGAGTGAACCACTCTCCTGAGTCATCATATACTTAAACCAGGGTAATCATCTGGGCACTGACCACAGCGCTGTGACATTTAGAAGGGGGTCTGACTGTATCACTCTGTGGTTGCGGTGTCTCTGCAGGGAATCCAGACAGTAACTATGTTTCTGTAGAAGTTTTGCCATTTTTTCCCTTCTTTTTCTCCTTGAAGCGTTTGGTTGCAGCTGCATGACGATCTGAGTCATGGTAGGAACTCTTCTCCATATGACTGTGGAAATATTCAGATGATCAGCAACACATGACTGGGAGTTAATCATAAAAAAAAAAACCTGTGGGAACGAGCCTCTCTGCAGCTCGTCTTAAACGCGCCGTGTCATGTCACACATGTCCACTGGATGCAGCGTTAGAGTCACATGATCGCAAGAATTAATTGATTGCAGGTTGTTGTTTTTTTTTCAGGGATTGGATCATCTCCTTCACCTCCAGGCTGTAGGTTTAATTTCATTTGAAGAGTTTCTCCTTTCCATGACTCATCACCCCTGGTCGAGCTATGATTCAATAAATGAGCATCATGTGGTGGTACAGTGTCCTCACCACACTCACTGTAGCTTTCTGTAACTTAACATTTTGTCTATTTGCATAAGTGTATTGTGCAGACAAAGAGGGCCCAATAGGAACACACAATGGCCTCCTTTACACTGATGTTGGCTTTTTGCTAGTCTCCGAAACATTGTTTTCTTTTTGCCCCTGTCAGAAACGTCTCCATTATCCAAACCTTGTCACCAGTGTAGATATTGTTGTGGTACGTCACTTAAATGAGTCCGGGTTACAGCGAGACCAAAAGTTCCGCCTGCTAAACTTTAGTTAGGACTTAAAATAAAACAGAACTCACGCCCCCACCTGGAAAGTCTCCACGCCCCCCCCCAGGGGGGCCCGCCCCACAGTTTGAAAAATGCTGGCCTAGGTTGTGCTGAAGAAAAGGGTATAAGAAACTCTATATTGCACATTCTTATACTCTCTACATAGACTTAAAATTTTAACAGCCATCCATTTTCTCCCGCTTTATCCTCCACAGGACGGTCGCGGGGGGTTGCTGTGCCAATCTCAGCTGACATAGGGCGATAGGTGGGGTACACCCCGGACAGTTTGACGTTTAAACATAGTAATGCAGCAGCCAAAATGCTCTGTGTTCTCAGGGTTAACATTGGTGATAATGGTGTTTCTTCGAGAGCTTGATGTTTTGAGTTGCTGTACTTTAAACAGAAGTAACAGGTGTTTCTATTCACCATCAACCAAAGCATTGTTGCACTCTATCGCTTGTGGTGACGTCATTCCGAGAATCTCAACACTGATTGATCGCATCTTGGCGACGCGAGACTTTGCGTCATATCCGGTGTGAACACAGTGTAAGAACCACTGATCTAAATAATTCAGGTGACGTACAGTATCGGTGCAACTCCAACTCCAGCAAAACTCTCTTGATTTTATTCTGGCTATTCCCAATTTGTCAAATCTGAAATCCGCAAAATTGTGTAGAGAGGAGCAAAGCAACACTAGATCTTTTCATGGAAAAGTCATATTGGACCAGTAATGCTGACTGTCAACGATATCAGTGGCACTCAGGGTTTTAGGTGGAAGTTCCTCACAGAGTAATACTCTACATCCTCTGGGCCTCAGGCCTCCCAGCTGCTGCGCGGTCCACATCTCTCACTTTTACAGATGTTTTGGACATATAAGTGTTACCATCACAAATATCACTGGAAATTCCTTCGTCTTGACCAACTACAAGATCAATTCGATGCATTTATTAATCATGCTTCTTTTAAAATAACAAACATGTTATATCATATTATTTGATATTATATTATATCAAAAGCTTTCTTGGCGTCACACATCTTTGTAACAGCTCATTGTTTAGCCGTCCTGCTTTGTTTCACCCTCACCACTCTCATGATGATGTGTCTTGGCCTCAGTGCTGTTTTTTTTAAATGTTTTGCTCGTTTTTTAAGCTTAAAACTGAACAGCATCCACTATTAACGTGACTTATTAGCATTTATACAGACGTGCATATCAACGTGATAGTATTTCAACTGCTTGTGACACTTTTGGTTGAAAAAGAGAGGAAATGAGGGTGAATGTTCTGGTTCAGAATCAACAAGATTTAGGCATCTGAGTAAGAACCTGGTTAGGTTTATATAGGAATTTTTTTTTTCTTTGTCTGATGGTTTTGAAAAACCATGTGTCATGGTGTGACATAAAGTACATAATGTAATGTATGTGACTTAATGTACGTAACATAACGTAATGTATGTAATGTACGTAGCACACAGTACCGTACATAACGTAATGTATGTAACGGACTGTACATAACGGACTGTACGTAATGTAACGCAACGGACCGTACGTAATGTTATGTGCGTAATATAACGTAGTGTACGTAATTTAGCGCACCGTATCGCAACAGACTGTACATAACTTAATGTACATAACGTAATGTAACGCACAGTACCGTATGTAATATAACCGTACGTAATGTAATGTACGTAATATAATGTAGTGTACGTAATGTAGCGCACCGTATCGCAACAGACTGTACGTAACGTAGTTACGTAATTTAATGTACATAATGTTATGTAACCCACAGTATGTAACTCAATGCAATGGACTGTATGCAATGTAACGTAATGTAATGCACCATACCGTACGTAATGCAACGGACCATACATAATGTAACGTAACGCAACGGACTGTATGCAACGTAATGTACGTAATATAACCGTACATAATGTAATGTACATAATATAACGTAGTGTGCGTAATGTAGTGCACCGTAATCACAACAGAAAGAGAGGAAATGAGGGTGAATGTTCTGGTTCAGAATCAGAAAACAAAAAACAAAACAAACAGATTTAGGCATGCGAGTAAGAACCTGATTAGGTTTATATAAGAAAATGTTTTTTCTTTGTCTGATGGTTTTGAAAAAACTTTGACGTGTCATGGTGTGACGTAAAGTACATAATGTAATGTATGTGACTTAATGTACGTAACATAACGTAATGTATGTAATGTACGTAGCACACAGTACCGTACATAACGTAATGTACGTAATATAACACAGCGTACGTAATGTAGCGGTACGTAACGTAATGTAGCACACCGTATCGTAACAGACCGTAAGTAACGTAACGTAAGTTTTATAATGTAATTTACATAACGTAATGTGACGCACAGTACATAACTCAACGCAACGAACCGTACATAATGCAACGAACCATATATAACGCAATGTACATAACGTAGAGTAATGTGCACCATACCATACGTAACGCAACAGACCATACGTAACGTAACGCAACGGACTGTACGCAACGTAACACAACAGACTGTACGCAATGTAACGTAACGCAACTGACTGTATGTAACATACCATAATGCAACGGACTGTACGTAATGTAATGTACGTAATATAACGTTATGTAGTGCACCGTATCGCAACAGACTGCACGTAACGTAAGTTACGTAATGTAATGTACATAACATAATGTAAAGCACAGTATGCAACTCAACACAATGGACCGTATATAACGTAATGTACGTAACGTAGAGTAATGTAACGCACCATACGGTACGTAACACATCGGGCCGTACGTAACGTAACGCAACGGACTGTACGCAACGTAACACAACAGACTGTACGCAATGTAACGTAATGCAACTGACTGTATGTAACATACCATAATGCAACAGACTGTACGTAACGTAAGTTACGTAATGTAATGTACATAACATAATGTAAAGCACAGTATGCAACTCAACACAATGGACTATACATAACGCAACGGACCGTATATAACGTAATGTACGTAACGTAGAGTAATGTAACACAATACCGTACGTAACACAACGGGCCGCACGTAACGTAACGCAACGGGCCGTACGTAACGCAACGGACCGTACGTAACGCAACGGACCGTACGCAATGTAACGCGCTTGGTGGCTGCACTGCGCACACAGCTTAGTTGTTTCTCACTCGAAGCTGTTTGAACTGCTCATGGTTGTTTAATATGTGCGCGTGATGTTAATATTTGCGCACATGCAGTAATATTATGTGCTTTTGAGCACAGACTTTTGACATAAATCTGAAGCCATAGTCCTGGTTCTTATGTGTGACCAGTGAAACACTCACCAGGGTGGCGTCCAGGAGGCATGCTAACCAGTGCTAAAGTGCATTCGTCATAATTTGTGAACACTTAGTATATCTATACATGTATGCAGGTCACATAAGATCACAACTCAGGCTAAACACAGGTGAGATATTCACCTCACGTCACTGTTGTTTGTCTGACTTTCCCGCCTTTTTCGATTCCCGCCTTTTTTTTCCTGCCCCACCCTAATTAGTTTCACCTGTGTCTCGTTGTCTCTCTCTTCCTATAGTGAGTGTATTTACTCGCTCTTATCCCTTGTCTTTGTTGCTCTTATGATTCCGGTTTATGCCTTGTGTCCTTTGCTTCCTGTTTTATTTGTGCTCGTCCACCTTTGTTTTATACATTAAACCTTTTTACCTGCACTTGGGTCCTACAGTGCAACACAAATAGAATTATGCCAACACCCTGAGAAGGAAATAATAAAGTGATGTAAAAAATAAACAGTTAAAAAGTTCAAACATTACTTCTGTCTGGTGCTGTGTTATCAGATGAAAACTCTCACTGAAACGGACCCACTTTATTAAAGTGATTACAAGCAACAATATGTCATTGTGCAATAAAAACAGAACATCTGCTCAGCACCAAACAGCAGACAGACACAGTTAAGAGACCATGCGATGAACACAGAGGAGCCATTATTGGCTGTGGAGGTAGATATTTCCCTCAGGAGCTGGAGGAGCCACAACAGAGTGAATTTTGGTCATTATGTTTGTCAGGTACGCAGAGAATGATGCGTGTGCGTTGTAGTGATGCTGCATGTGGATACTCCCCCAAATGCTCTGCAAGAGGGAGAGGGCAAGTCGGCTCTGACTCACAGAACGCCCTCAAGGTGGAACCATAAACAGAGAATCCCATTTAAACAGTTTTTCCCGTAACAAACGTTCCCATGCGACACTGTTTCATGCACACCAGATCACGTCTGTGATGTACAAAGACGAGACGTGACTGACACACACACCAGGGCTGTACTGCACATGGCGTGTCCTGTGAGAACCGAGTGCCGCTGCACAGCAACGCCTTCGCGCCGTGACTCGGAACACGGCCGTCGCTGCGCTGTGTTGGATTTTGTGGGCACAGTGACAGGCCGTAATTGCAGACTTTGTAAGTCCCTCCGAATTGCTCTGTGAACCACATTAGGGACGTTGGGCAGTCCGTCCCCTCAGACCGAGGCCTATGCTCTCAAAAAAAGAGTGTCTCACTGCGTCTCATTAATGCTGTTTGTTTCATCGATAAACAATGAAACTTGTCCCCTCATCCCCCCCATTTATGAAGGGTTTCAGAACTGTGGAGTGAGGAGTGGGTGGAGGTTCGAGCAGAATTAAAGTGCATGACATGGAAAGCTCCAAATATGGCAGGGACATCACACATGTGTTCCAGCTGTACTACATAAATTAATACAAATGCATAAAAATATCTGAGCATCATCTTTGGCAGGGATCAGAAGAGCTCTGACTGATTGAAAGGGGAAAAATTCACACGTGATTACGATTTATATGTTTATCTTTTGCATTGTTTGTTGTGTGTGTTGTTGATTTTTATCCCTTTTTACTCTGTTTCTGCGCTGCAGCACTCGTTGGTGACTCAAGTTTCCCCCGAATGTTTGTTTGCCACTGTTTAGAAGGGAAAAGATTTTGTTTTGCTTCTGAGTCCACATCAGACTTTGATTTGGGTAAACACGGAAAGTCTATTGGGCTTTTATTTACTGGAAGTGGGATGTTTTATCCAATTTGAGTTGAATCTGTTATTGATATTAGTGTTATTTAAATTAATGAGATGACCTATTTCACTTTCTTTTAACTTTTAATTAACTTTTGTTGTTTTTTTTTATGTGTCTAATATTTCATCCTATTTCTGAGAAGCTGGAACTTCTTCTGGCAAAATACCAAAGAAATTAATTCAAACAAAAACCCCTCTAATTTCACAGTGGGTGCAGAGATGTTGTGTGTTATGAGATTAAAGCTGCTGTGTGTAATCTTTGATTATTTTTTGTTGTTGTTTTTCTGAACAAAAAACATGTAACTGCAATTATTTGTTTGCTGCGTCCTTCATCTGAAAACAGGCTCTGTCAAGCAAAACTATCAGACATGACTGAGGGAGCACTTGAGCGTGTATACAGCAGCAGTGGGCGGGGGGAAGAGGCAGCCAAATTCACTTCTGTGGGCGCTGTCGTCGGATTTGGCGTGCGTATACTTCTCATTACTGTAACTCCTAGAGTATTTGTGATATCTAGAAAATAGTGAACATAACATAGTGAACATAGATGTGGAACATAATGTACATAATGTAACGTAATGTACGTAACGTAGAGTAATGTAACGCACCATACCGTACGTAATGCAACGGATCGTACGTAACGCAACAGACCATACTTAACGTAGCATAACACAACGGACTGTACGTAACATAACGGACTGTATGTAACAACGGACTGTACGTAACATAACGGACTGTACGTAATGCAACGGACCGTACGCGACGTAATGTACGCAACGTAGAGTAATGCACCATACTGTACGTAACGCATCGTAACGCAATGGACCGTACGTAGCGGAACACAACGGACGGTACGTAACATAACGTAACGCAACAGACTGCACGTAATAGAACGCAACGGACTGTACGTAATAGAACGTAACATAACGCACGTAACGTAACACGCGTGTCATTACGGTAGCCCTCTGGACTTCCGCGGAACGACCGTCCAATCACAGGCGAGATTCACCAGCACGCCGCACGTTGGTGACGTTAGCTTCTCAGTACTGTAATTCCTAAATGGCTGAATAACTGCCACATATCGAAAGTGAAACTCACTCATTGAACTTTTTTTTTACATTTGAGGGTTAATAATAGCGCAACATTGCTCCATCGGTTTTGTCTGTCACTTCCTGTGTGCAGCATGGGAACACAGAGCTGAACACAGCTATATTGAGAAACACAAGAGGGCCAGGAACTCACATTTGACAATGATTTGCATTTGTTAACAATTAAACGTTACCGACTACAGCTTTAAAGAGGAGCCAGTTGCTTTTCTCATTTCGACAGTCATATAAGACCATGACTGATACAAGTGTGTGCGACTGACTGGCTGTTACATAATGAAACAAACAGGTGTGCATCGACGCACGATCTTTTAAAGCGTTGCCAAATGTTTCTCTCCCTCCCCTTATGTGAGAACTGACACAACAGAACGAGGAAGAGCAGAGAGCGGACTTCAGTGATTTTGGGTTTCCAGATGCTGTCATTAACCATGCAGAGGAGAATAAACACATCCTCATGTTCTCGCCAAAGAATGTTAATACACTCACCTGCCGCTCCGCGTTCCTTTGATGGTGCCAGCGTGAATCGGCTCGCTTGTTGGCAGGGGTTAGAACAGGATGAGGCCCAGCCTTTGATAGGGTGTGTGTGTGTGTGTGTACTCATTTGTGTTACCTCTTAAGGACCTTCTCTGGTATAAACGCTGACTGTGTCAGACCCAGTAGTCCTCACTGAGACCAACAATCTGGTTCTAATGAGGCAGAACCTCACTTTCTCTAGGGTTAAGATGTTTGATTGTGGTTATAGGTTAAATTTAGGTCAAGCCATTAACTAGTTATAGTTAAGGTTAGGGTTTGGTGAGGCTACACAAATTAATGGAAGAACAAATGTATTTGAGACCAAAACCTGTTCCATTTTCTGAGGAACTTGTTAGTTTTAGGCCCAAGATTTGAATAGCAGTGTGGCATTACTTGGTTATGGTTAAAGTTAGGGATAATGCTTTGAATGGAAGTCGATGCAGTGTCCTAAAAAGAATAGCTGTGCAAACCTCTTGTACAACATACAAGATGTTTATTGTCATATACACAATAAAAAGACAATGCAATGAAATTCCTACTTTGCCAGTCAACGTCATCCACAAAACAGTAAAAACAACAGTATAAATAATAAAAAATCTAAATTAAAAAATCAGACTTAAAGTGCAAGAGAAGAAACCTGAGTTTAAAGAGAACCAGAGTTACTTGTTGGTCCAATACTGTGAAGTTAAAAGCGCCCAGTTTCACTCGGCGGTGAGTTTGGGCCAGCGAAGCACAGCTGCTGTCGTCAAATCTGTTTCAAGGGTTTGACATGTTGTGTGTTCCCAAACGCTGCTCTTCATACCTTGGTTGTAAGAAGTGGTCGTTTGAATGACTGTTGCCTTTCTGTCATCTGGAACCAGTCTGGTCATTCCATCCTCTGACCTCATCTGGCATCAACAAGGCATTTTCACCCAGAGAACTGCTGCTCACTGGATAATTCTCTCTTGTTCCTGACTATTCCGACATGGTTGTGCGTTCAAATCCCCGTAAGATCCTCAGTGCTGTCTGGCACCAACAGCCATGCCACATTCAAAGTCACATAAATCACCTTTCCTGCTCATTTCGGTGCTCATTTTGAACTTCAGCAGCTCACCGTGTCTACATACATGTTTGCTTTAACATGCAGTTCCACAGGTGTACCTAATAAAGTGGCTATAGTTGTACACTAAGTTGTGACGCATGGACAGTCGTTCCCTCTCCTAGTCACGACTAAGTGTCTTCTGTCACGATCTGTGTCTTGACACAAATCATCCCTGGATGACTCTCTGGGCTAAGATAAGAGAGACAGGTATGACATTGTTTTTGGAACGAAAGGTCCCTGGTTACGCATTTACACCTGTGATTCCTGTGAAAAATGCCACGGTCTAGTCCTGTGAAAGAAAATAAACAAAGTATAGTTGTAAAGACGAGCAGCGTTTGTGTTGTCAGGGAGATTTCCACAGAGCAGTGTGTGTGTCAGTGTTCGCCCTCTTACCTGTCGTTGGTAAAATAATATATAAGCATATTCTCCCCGCAGTTTGCACACGGAGGCGGCGCACGTTTCTCTGACAAAACTGTCATCGTAGGTGTGCCAGAGGTCTGCGAGGTCCGCCTGTCCAGCATCTGGATACACCCCGTCACAGATGTAGTGTCCTAGTAGACAATATGTATACATTAAAGTGGCTATATATATTTTTTTAAATATAAAAATAAGCAATAAACCAAAAGTAGAAGTGCCTGAGACACGTTTTTCTGTGCACAAGACACATCAAGTGTGAACAATTCTACTCTTATATTCTATTAGCGCCAAATCACAAGCTACATTATCTGAAGGGACTTTACAATATTATTAAGAGAAGAGAAACCCAACAGTTCACACAATGAGCAAACACGAGGCATCATTGGAGAGAAAGAAGGAAGAAATCTCTGAGAGAACCAGACTCAGAGATGTGCGGCAATGTGCCGAGACAGGTTGGGGTGAAAGGAAAAATGGGGGACAACAGCTTGTTGCTAGAAGCCCATGTATTTATGGTTCAAAAAGGACGTTTGCACATTACCTCACTACCTCTCTTTGAGACGGATATGTCGATGTGTGTGTAGATAATTTTCTCCAGAACAAGGAAGCAAAACAGAAAGTTTCAGCCAAGCTTCGCTAACACTCGCTCTCCATCTTTCAGACATGTTGTTGGTGGATATTTACTGTATATAATGTCTTTACAGCCCATTGTAAAGACATTATATATTGTTTATAAAACTAAAACGGACGGTTATGTATGTGTATGAGCACAGTGTAACGTCGAGTATAAGCACAGCTTCTTATTTCTTAGTGTTTTGGAAACTTCGACAACACTATTAATGTTTTGAATTTCGATTCCAGCAAACCTTGCTCTTGTTGACATTAGGCTTACTCTATAAATCCTCTTTCACTTACTCAACCACCATGCAACGGGAATTAAGTGAAATATTATGTGATTCAAAGTGAGATTAAGGAAAATAATCTTACCAATTCTTGCTGAGCTGCTCAAATGGCTAATGCAGCTGACCAACATGTAGGAGACGGCACCCTGAGAGAGAAATGACTCAGAGTTAGTTCCCATTAAAAAAGAAAGAGGCCTGTTTTGTCTCCCATAGTGACAATGTAGTTGTTTTCACCTTTCTGGACGACAAATGCAGCTCTCGTTGGAGGATGATATTGTCGTATACCTTTGTCACCTCCAAGTCCTCGGTAAACTTGAAGCGCTTGAGTTGTAAGATCAACACTCTGTTAAAGAAAATGCCATTACTAACTCATTATTGGGTTTTTTTTTTTTGAAGTCAAACACTTCACAATCCCTCCTTGATGTCACTCACTTTGGCAACGTGGCAAATGTCGAGCGCTGGACCGATGTACATGCACCGCAATCGCACTTGTAATCCAACTCCATCTCCTGCAGAGGAGCGTCAGATTAACACAGTAAAAAACCACACACACGCCTAAAAGTACGGCTACTTACGTCATACCTCACAGGCTTCAATTTTCAAACCAAAATACTACGTCCATTTTTATTTATAGTCGATGTTTCCCACCAATGTCGACTGAAGCCGAAGCCAACGAATTCCCACACACATTTAAAGTTTCAGTTGGTTTTTGCGTGAGGTAATATTGACACAATGAGTCATGTGATGTTTTTGTCAGAGTGTCATGAAGTGAAGTGTTTCTTACTCGTCTGTAATTATTGAGCAGTTGTTTCACTGTTGCTCCAGGGGTCAAGTCCAGGGACAGGTTTGAAAATAACTCCAGTCGTTCTGATTTAGCACCGCACCTTTACATTAAACAGAGACAGTACAGTTATAAAAGAGCTGCAATGATCAGGATAAAACCTATTGCAGAGGGTTCAACAATTAAATTACATCAAAGTCAATGAGGTGAAAAAATCAACTGTGCCATCAACATGAAAAACAAAACAAATATGTTGTTTAAGATCTACAAATCCACACCTGTGAGTCAAAATATCTTAATATTTCTACTACTTTTTGGCCTTTTAAAGTTGGAAACTTCAGTTTATGAACCACTCTTTCCGCGCACCAAAGCCCATAGAGAAAATGTGCAATTTTTTTCACAGCACTCAGGAGTTGTCGATCCACATCTGCCTCCGACAGGACGTTTAAATGTGTTATCATTTGACTTCCCGGTCTGAAAGCTTTTGTTCAGATTTACCAGGTGATACAAACCTACCGAACGAGGCAGCAGTCGACCAGCGGCTCCCGTTTCTTTGCAAGTTAAAAATGCTGATTTTCTGTATGGACTTTGGTGCAGGAGAGTGTTTACAAGCTTCAGTTTCCAGTCAGAAAAAGACTGTCTAACCGTGAGATAAAGTGGCAAATATAAATTTAAGATAGTGTAGACTTAAGCAGAAGTAGATTTTGTCCGGTGACTTGGAAACGGCCGTGTGCTTGACAGACCACTTGGTAACGTCAGTGTTGATATAAATACATGTGCTTTCCATATAAAAATGAAAGCAGCAAAACATTTTAAGGAGAAAAATAAGAAAGTCATGCTTCACGATCTGGCAACCAAGATGATTCTAACTCAGAAATTAAACCAAAATTAAAAACTTGAGAGCACAACGAGGCAACGCTGAGCCTATGTTGCTACAACTATCAGGACATGACGTTGTTTTTATGATTTGTTCCACTGTGTGGTCTCACGTCTTGCATGTTCTCGTGTTCCTCATTTTGAACATCATATGTTTGGTCACTGGACACCTGTAGTCTTGGCCCATTTTCACAGCCTTTTTCCCCAGTTTCCTCATCTGCTCGAGCACAGCAATGAGGAACTCATGAGCGTCCTGTAAACACACACACACACAAACAATTATACCGAGTCATTCAAGCGTCAAGGAGAAACTATTACCAAGTGGTGACATTGAAAACTCCCTGCTTACTTTCTGTTGGTGATCACAAAACTCTGGATTCTGCAGAGCCACCTCACTCTTAAAGGCATGGAGGAGCTCCATTTTATGAGTATCATCAGACAAGTGAAATTTACTGATGTCCAAAAATGATCTGGAGAAGGAGGTAAAGGGAATAGAGGTATTATCAATTACTTTTAATTTGACATATTTATTTATGTACGGATGAAATCTGCACTGGTGTCTGATCGCAGCTGTACCTCATGAGCTTTGTCTCAGGGATTAGAGCCTGGACCAGCTCCTGACTGCCCATGTCTCTGACAAAGTCCTTCAGTGTGAGGAGGCTCTGCAGGCAGGAGTTCATGTAGCAGAACATTGCAGGGTTTGGGAGCCTAACAATTCAACAACATCAATTCAGTATCAAATAATCCAAAAGTTAGGCTCATTTTTGATTTGCATCTATAGTGGTGACACCCTGTGCTTATCTCAGTGAACTTAGCAGCAGTGGATAAATGTGCATTTACTTTAGCCACATTTTTGAAAATTCAGTTCAAAATTGTGACACATTTAAGTGGAAAGCTAGTGAATTTTTTTTGCAGTGTATGTATGTATGTACTGTACCCCCAGATCGACTCACCCACGATTCCTGAATTGCTGCTGTCTCGGGGTTTTGCTCCTGTGTGGCAGGGAAGTGGACGGACAGAGCTCCTCTGTGCTGTGCTCCTCTTTCAGTAAGTTTCTGGTGATAAAGAAAAACAAAGTGATGACACTGAAAACGTAAAGCTGCTGACAGCAATGTTTTAGCATGTTTTAGCTAACGTTGGCTAACGTTTCGTTGCATTATTCACTAACTACAGCCTTACATCATGAGCAGAAAGGAACACTTCTTTAAGGAGTTTTGGCTAATCGGAACTTGGAATTTACGAGGTCCTTCAACGGGAATGCTGCGTTAGGATTCCAAGATGGCTGCCACAACACAAACACTGCTTCTTTTATTGTTACTTATAGCTACTTTATGTCGTATTTGTTTCACAGTAAATCAGTCGTACACATAGTACTGTTATAATAATTTTTATCCGCGGATATGTTGCTAACAATAGCTAGCCCGGGATACGTGAGCATACATGTTTTTTTCCCTGACGAATTTCATATAAGTAATAATATATCACCATATACTGTAAGTGATACAGTATATGTAATATATTACATATTTCAATCCGGTTCAGACTGGAGTGAACAGGTGGGAATCTCTATGATACAGAGGGCTACAGTTTATTTAAACATTTAATTAACCATATTTAGAAGGGATAAGACGAAGTGTCTATGACTTTTAATTAAATGTATTATAGTTGGATAAATTATAGTTGCTTGTGTCTGCAGCACCTCTTCAATGTTGCCTGTAAATGTCTATAAGCCAATTCCACCTCCAAACTCTCTTCTCTGACAAAGTCCTTTGGTCCAGGGCTGATGTAGATGGTTGCTGCTGGGTTTGAGAAACTGACACAGAAATGTAACAAGTCAAATATCAGTGTTGATAAAAATCAACTCTTCGGCCTGTTTTCAGGTGCATTTTTGATTTGAAATCAATCTGAAAACGTTCCTGATTGTTTTCAAATTAAATTGGCGAGTCTTGTTTCGGTGTGCATACTGTATGTCCACATATGCTCACCCAAGACTCTCAAACTGCCTGCTCTTGGGGGATTCGATGGGGGACACTTGGCCTGTGTCTTTAAACTCCACCTTTTTGTGTCGGGGGTGGGGGGACGGACACCTCTGCAGCTTTTCGGTGTCGGCTGCTATCCTAGATCCACCGGTGGAGACACTGGTGATGAAATGAAACAAAATTATTGTACTGTGGAATTACAGTTTCTGTCACCAATGATATTTTTTGCTACCTTTTGGCTAACTTCCTGTCAGTGTTGTGGTAAAGAAAGAAAAAACAGCCTTTCCATTACAACCTGGCCTCCAACTGAAACCTAACTATGGGTCGTTTTGGCCAACCCTGGAATACGACAGTATTTTTCAACTCAACTAGCCAAACTCTGGCTCCATAATGCTAATGCTAGATTGCATCTCAATCTCATTTGAGATTGAGAGTCTGGAAATAGATAAACCTAGATAAAAATGCCTCTGTATGTAATTGGATAGACCTACAACTAATCATTACGATGAAATACATGTTAACGTAACCAACGTGCATGTTGTAGTTTTCTAGGAGCAATGGCAAAGGTGCCTAACCATGGAGCAAGTCGCTTGCTCCATGGTTAGGCACCCAGATATACTCACTCAAGAAACCTAATCTGCTTTTTCCTGGGGGATTTGGTGGGAGACACTTGGACTGTGTCTTGAGCCTCCACAGTCGTGTGTTGGGGGGGCGCGGAGGGACGCTTCCCTGCGTTCTGCTGCTCTTCGGGGATTGTTGCAAGCGTATATCTAACAGTGGAGCCACTGGTGATAAAGAGAAACAGTTATTGCTGCAATGTCATTTTTTGGCTAACTTCCTGTCCATTAGTGTTCTTCTCCCTCGACCCAGGAAATACTCTAGATTAGTCAAGTGTTAGAAATAAGTGCCAGTTATACAGATTTCTCTTTTGGCTGTGTATATAAAAGGAACTCTGGTTTTGAAGCCTTGAGATTTGTGATTTGATTGGCACCAAGTCAGCTGCAACCAGACACCTATTCGACAATACCAGGTGTCAATCGTGCTGGTATTTGCTCATACGTGCCATGCTTTACTGTTTATTTTTCTAATGTACAGTTCTTTTTAGCTTGGTATGCCACCCAATCATTTGTATCGGGTTTTCCGTTGGGTTACCAAGGACAGTCATATGGCTCCTAAAGGGGAAAGCTACACTCTCTGACTATTGACAGGCTGACAGAGGATTAACGCTTATCACATGAGCTTGCCTTCTTCTTGTTCTTAACATTCACATGCCAGGAAGAGACAACGTGGAATGCTGAATGCTACATTGTGTTTTGCGCTGGTATGACACTGCCTTTGATGTAGCGGCTTTACTTTGGCTTCCACTTGGGGGCAGTGGCTCTTTAAGCAAGTCATACTGAAATATCTTTTATTTCTTATCCAAACAAAGTGAGGTGGCACTGCACACACTGATGCCCTGAGTAAGTCACCTGCCAAGTTTGATGCCTGTTGGACAGACAGATGTTCCAGGCTGTAACATGGTGACCTGAACCTCATTGCAGTGTTTCTTGGAAACAAGGCAAAAATGGATACAGATGGTCCAGAACGTGGTGGCAAGCCTGGTCTTCAATTAGCCTAAAAGGGCACATGTCACCCCTCTGTTCATTGAGCTCCACTGGCTACCATTAGCTGCCCGCTTCAAATTCAAATCACTGATGCTAGCCTACAAAGTACTTAAATACTCTCGTAAAGGCTTATGTTACCCCTTGACTACTCCGTTCATCAAAGGACTGTTGGTGTCTGATGGTGCCGACAGACTCTTTTCATGTCGCTGGTGGAACGACCTACCAAGCACTACCAGAAAGGGGGCGTCCCTGTCCCTCAAGAAGCTCTTGAAAACCCATCTTTTCAAAGAGCATCTTCTATCCTAGCACTTACCTTACCCCCTCCCCTGTACAATCTCCTTCTGTACTTGGATCCACCTCTCCACTCTCACCCTTTATCAGTCCACTGGTCCTATCTATGAATTTCTTTCCAAGACTACTTCCTCTTCTATAAGTTGCATTGGATAAAAGCATCTGCTAAATGCTTAAATGTAAATGTAAATTAGTTCCATTGAAGAGGACCTGAAACTCACCATAATTGAGAACCTCAAAATGGTCCAATTTTCTCACACACTGTCAATCAAGTAGAATTATTTTTACAACCAGCAGAGTCACCTTTTGTTGGCTAATTATTCAATGACTACTTCACAAAATGGGGCTTATTTTACCCCTGTTTGTTTTACTTTGATTCCAACAGTAATGTTGTGATGCATTTATTGGCTCTGTACGCCCAGATATACTCACTCAGGCATCCTGATAATCTTCTTAGGTGGATTGATGGGGGGCACGGGTTCTGTGCCTTTAACCTCCACCGTTGTCTGTTTGGCGAAGGTGGAGCGACATCTCCTCTCTGGGATCAGCAGCTCCAGTGTGGTTGGTATAACCTGTTGTTGGAGAAATCATCTGGTTAAAAAAAACAAAACAAAACCCTGTTCAGCAAAGGTCGGGTCCATATCGAGGGCCGAACTTTGTCCAACATTCGTACCTCAGAACGTAGACACCGAATGGGCTTCTCCGGCATCTTTTTGTTTGGGTTTGTTGGAATTGTGAAGCTGGTGAGGAAAAAGAAAAAGTAGATTCAGGGGAACGGAAGCAGTGTTTGGGTCGAGAGAAAACTTAGTCTGTCCATCCCAACCTACATTACTCTTTTGCGTTGGTATGGACATTACGCAATATTTCCTCTAGAGGGCAGTGCCAAGTAACAGGCTATCAACAAACATGGCGACTACTCGAAGAGGTTATTTGATTGTGCTTGATTGGACAGACGCAATTTTTTTTGCGGTGGTCGAATTTTAAATTATGTCCACAATGACGGAGGAAATAAACGCAGAGACCAGAAATATGTAAAAGACTTGCTGGAAAGTGAGACACTTGAGTGCCTTTACTTAAGTACAGAAAGGTTTTGGAATTATTGTGTTTTATTGTGATGTGCTACTCGCACATCCAGTGTGGCCCTGGGCATCCGTAACGTTACAATACTGCCTTCTGGGTTATTTATCTCTGGATTAATTATCTCTGTTGGTCCCCTCCTTTCCCCTGCAAACAGACAAACTGCTCCTCAGTCTTACCTTTGCTTTTCATTTCTAGGAGTCTTTTCTTTTTCCTGTTTGGTTGAAACCAAGAGAAAAAATGTTAGAAATGAACTGTTTCAAAATGTCATGACATTTACAACTTATAATTTGAAGCACTACCAAAACCAGTTTACTTTTGAAGCCGTCAAACATACCACGCCTAGACGAAAGAGACGTTTACACCGTGACGTATTTTCCCTTCTGTTGGCGGCACCGGCCGTGGCTTTGCCTTCATCTTGAGCCTCCCTTGTGTGTCTTTGAGTGTTGGAGATTCGCTTCTTCTCTGGTTCGCGCTGCTCCCTCGGCGCCGACGATACCTGACTTCTATTCTATTGTTGGAGAAATGATCTGCTTAAAAAAAAATGCTGATAAAATGAAAAATGTCACCGCAACCATTGCGGCTCAACTTTGTTGAGCGTTCGTACCTTAAACCGTTTCCACCAACTCAGCTTCTTTTGCTCTTTGGTTTCGTGTGTTTTTTTGTGTGCTGAAGTGAGAATACTGGAGAAAAAAATAGAGAAACAGTAAAACCTGGATTTGAACTTAATGTTTGAGTGGAGAGGAAACTTTGTAGCTGAGTAGACACTTACCTTTGCTTTTGTTTTTCATGATTTTCTTTATTCTGTTGAGTAGAAATCGAGAGGAAAATAAATAAATAAAAAACAATGCATCAGATATTTCTGCATGCTGCCTTCTTTTGGCTAATGTGAAGCTGTCGTGGGATTAGAACAACCTGGCCAAATAGTCGACTGCCCCATGAGAGTTTGTTCTCCTTGTTGGCAGCTGGAGCTTTGTCGGTGAAGACACTGGTGACAAAGAAAGCACAGGCGACTTCATAAATCACTCTGAGGAAACAGTCGCTGAAGTCTAGACTGAATTCAACATCATCAACAGCCTTAACTAAGCCTTTAAAGACGAATCTCCTCAAAAACACGTATTAATGTCTTTATCGGCGCATTTCTAGTGCTGACGAGAACGCCAGATAGATTACAGTGATGCAACGTCACAAATGCAAACGGCCATAAAACACCACACAAGAATAACAGTGACACAACATGTCATCTTTCTTAGGTGTCAGGTGACAGGTGTGTCATTGTTTTCCAGTCAGACTGGTTGGTTTATCCCAATTGCAATGAAACTTTATTTTTCAGGGCCATAGTGTGTTTGCAACTCCTGTCTGTGTTGGGACCCACACATGGTTTGCTATTATTTTCCTTCATTTTTAATCTTTTGGGGGGGATGGTTATGACATTTTCTCACCTCTTCTGGTAGCTGAGGAACTGTCTTTCCTTTATTGCCACATCATCTACAACAGCTGGCGATTTCTGTATAGTACAAAAACACAAAGAAGATATGATATGAGCTGGCATCTCAGGAGGGATCGACTCAAACACCACTGAACATGGGGGGGACCATGGTTACCTCCTCCAAGGTTGTTTTTGGCCATATTTGTCTAACTTAAAAAAGTAAGAATGGATTTTTGGGGGATGTGGGCGAATTAGAATATCCAGATACAGATTCAAGAATATATATGTTTTAATTATTATTAACTTGTGAGATAGGGAGTGTTGTTGCGGTTCACAATGCCACACGAATGGCAGTGAAGTGAGGGTCTCTTGAAGAACAAACCTGGTAAAGAAAAGCAGTCATCTGTGTTTGATGAAGTTCTTCATTAACTGCTGTGCCCTGGATTCATTCATCCACCTTTTACCTTCTAACCAATGCTTCTATTGGATCTGAACCTTTGAAGAGCCTTAGATGTTAGGATGCCATAAGATGATTCAATCCAGAAGGAGGACATTTATGTCGCATTACTGCCACTGCTGTGGGCCAAGTGATCTTTGTGTTGTCAGAGTTTGGTTTGCATTGCCACTAACTCAGGAAACGTCTAATAATTGAAGTTCTTACAGGAGAGGAAGACGGGATTTCCTCCTCATCTGTCTTTGATCAGTGTTGTCGTAGCTACTGTGGTAGGGACTTTCATCTGCCTTTCATCCGTGCAAGGAGTGACCCTCTCGCTCGTTACAGAATTATCTTCTTCTTTCGGCGTCTCCGTTGTGTCCTCTTCTCTTACACCAACAATTATAGTAAGCTGAAAAGGTTCACGGTATCTAACATGCTTTTTTTGTAGTGTTCCTGAAAAATGGGCAAAGTTTTGTGAGGTTTTGTGCACGTTCGAAAACCCCAATGTCGACACAGCGCTCCCAACTAATAACCTGGGGAATAACAGCTGTCAATCACACTGGTGTCCATCGGTGTTCTTTATTGTTTCCTCAAAATTGAGCATAATTGATCAACTTGGCAGCATTTTCTTCTGAAGTAGACCTGTATCTAGTGATTGAGACCATAACTCCTTGGGAACTTTGAAGGGCAGCGTTACCGGTTACTGTTCAGCCTGCCAAAAATCATTATAAGAAGTGAGAAGTTAATTGTTTCTGTCGACTCTCATTCAAACTGACTTCTGTTTGGGACCCGCAGAGTCGCCCCCTGGTGGCTATTCAATATAGTTTCACTTCCCGATTGGGTTTTTACTGAGGAAACCGGAAGACTCCATCCTTTTTTTTTAATATAACCTTACATTCACAATGATAATTACCATAATTACCACTTTTAAAGTGTCACTTTGGGAGTCTGAGGTCCTGCTATGGAGCTCCATATTTTGACGACACCACCGCAAACACCGCTCCGCCCTCCCTTCCCCTTTCTCGGCCATGTGCATTTGTTTCCAACGGAGCCGGCGAACACAGGCCGTGGGGCCGTGTCTTTGCCGGTCAGCATCTGTTTCGCATGCTTTGGTGTTTGTCAATTCTTGCAGTTTGAAAAAAGCCGATCTGATGTTTACTTGTGTGTGTGGCCCCTCGCTCGGTCACACGGTTGGTTCCTCTACCTCGCTCCCTCCGACAACGGTTGCCATGATGAACATCTAAAATAACGCTATTGATTGCCTTGATCTTATAGCTGGTACCTGGCTAGGGTGTGTGTGTGTAGAGCTGTGAAGTAATTTGTGTTTTTCGTGAGGACACTGGGTTGGCAGCCCTGATCTTCCAAGGCTGTTTTTCCACTGCCCCCAATCTCCCTGCAGCAAGCCATTTAAGCATCACAATGACTCCAAAGTCCAGTTAAATTAGGGTAAAAATCCTGCATTGATCTGCTTTAAGGCGTTACGGTTAACATAACGGGGGGAAAAAATTGAGTTCGAGCAAGGATTTTTCCAGGCTTAAAAATCTGTCTCTCAGTGCACCAGGATATTTGCATGTAATACACATCGTACATTCCTTCCACCAAAACCACCATGACACATCGGGCTGCAGGGCTCAACCTGCTTTGGGGAACCATATTTTCCCATGCGCCCAATCTGAGGCTGGAGTCGGAGCGAGCACACGTGGCACTGAGAGCGTGTCAGTGGATTGCATGCATGGCAACAGACAGACAGACAGACACAACACCCACTTGGCATTAACAACAAAACAGCAGTGCGATCAATTAGCTGTCCGATCCAGCCTGTTGAAGAGAACAAGTCAAGTCTGAAATCTTTTTTGTGTAATGTTGTTGTTTTTCTGCTGATGTTAAACTTGGAGACAGGAGGAGGAGGAGGAGGAGGAGAGAGAGAAACTGTTCGGAAGCATCCGTTTCTAATCAGTGCTCCTGCTGGATTATTCTGTGAGGAGAGAAGAAAGAGAGACGCAGGAATTAAATAGTTATTAAAAGACTTGTGTTTGCCTTGCAGCTGCTTTTGATGATATAGTAAACAGTTAATGCAGAATTAGACCAGATAACCCTGGGAGAAATGCTAATTACCTTGTTTTTGAAATCACTCTAATCTTCACATCTGGTGCTTAGTTAATGCTGTCATTAATTTGGATATTTTGAGCTCCTGAGCGCCAAACGCTGCATACGTTTTTATGTAATTCATGGAGTTTGAATAAATATTGGTTCTACTTTTTCCTCATTCTATACCACACGTTTGAGAGGAGATGTATTATTTGTCCATATCATGAAATTGGCCTTAAACTCATGTTGATCCTGTGGAAAATGACTTTAATGAGAGCATTTGTTACAGGTTAATAGCCCATATCAAGCATGAGCTAATATTGCAGGATACAATTAGAGACTCAAATGAACTTGTGAAGGAGGTGAACACATTACAGTACTCCGAGAGGCTGTGGGTCTGTGGTTTCTCTGCCACACAGGTCGCATACTGTATTTAGCTGAGTGACTAAACAGTCTTTTGGTTTTTTTTGGTTCTGCCAAAAATGGAATAATCCAATCTGTTGACAAATTGGAACAATTAGATGCACTAACAGTGTGAAAAAAGCAGTCATCATCCACACTGTTCCTTGGTCGGTTTCAACAATTCAGGTATAAATTCAACATCTACTGGTATAAATTTCTGCCAGATCTGACAAACTTCTTCTCTACCAAACCTATTTCCAACAAAGTGAAGAGGAGATCGCTCCTGAGTCAGAATACGCTGCAGGAGGAATGAATGTCTTAGCGTTGGAGCGCCTCAAACTCTTTCACAGTACAACAAATAAATCCACTGCCATGGTGATTTCTCACTTGACTTAACAAAGAGTGCAGGTGGAGATCTTATTGGGGCAAACAGGACAATGTCAACCAATTCACCACCAAAATCCATCCATCCATTCATTTTCTACCGTTTTATCCTCCACAGGAGGGTCGCGGGGGTGTCTGTGTCTCTCAAAACCAGAAGAGACGGTACACTCTCGTCACGTCAGTGAGCCACTCAACTTTTTCAAAAGGAAACTTTGTTTTGTTACCAGAAATGTGTTCTTAAAAAACAAGATAATTGCACATTTCATATTTTTATTTTAAGTATTGTCTTGCGGAGCAATCTTGTTGAGTTGTATTGGTATTGTTGGAGCAAAAATTGGAGTTTTTAATTTGCACGACAGACTTTTCAAAGAAAAGCAAAAAATAAAAATATTGATGTTTCTTTAATTAAAAGTTATACTTGACCCATGTTTGTTGGGGTTGGGGGACCCCGGAGATTTTTCTTGGGCCCCGACACAAAAAAGTCTATTTATATTTATATAGTTTAGATACTCTCTATTAATGTCAACCGAATTGGGCTTTTGGAATCTCATTTTTCCGTGTTTTCTTTAACTAGACTACGAGTCTGAATTGAATTATACAGCATAAAGTAAAAGACAACACAATATAAGTCACAGTAACAAAATACCCCGTTCAGTCTGGTTAGTCTGTAAAATAAACCAAAATACCCTCAACATAAATAAAAATAAACCGTTTCCTGTGATTATCACCGCGTGGCTCTCAGTTCAGCATGTGTCCGATATGTCAGCCCCCACATACTGTGAGCCTGGTAAAACAAAACACTTAGGGTTTTTATTTGCTTACATGACTTGAAGCACATCTGATCAACATTACAACGTTCATTTTCAAATGAACAAACGCTTCCTCTCTGCCTGTGATGTGCCAAAAGACTCTGGCCTCCCAACGCACCAGGATGGAGGAGGATTTCAAAGAGACGGGCTGCTCGATGGCTGTGACTTTCTCCCATTAATGACTCGATGATTGTTTTCACACGGAGTCGGTGTCAGTTGATCCAAACCATATTATCATGACTTTGGCTTCTTTGGGCCTACTTAGGCGTCGTGTTCAGAGCCAGCAGGACGGATGAGACTCTTTTCTCTGAAGCCAGATCTACCTCTAACTCTTCTTCCTGCAGATAAAACCTCCGTGATGGATCGCCCCATCGCTGCGGCGTCTTCCAGGAAACATAAATAAAGGCCGTGGTGCTATGGGCTGCCCTGGTGGAACCCCACAACTCTTGGCATCCGCAGAGATAAAGGGAATAAATTAATTCTGGAGCTCCTGTAAGCGCGCCAACAAATCAAGTGAAAGGGATGCACTGAGCTCCCTAATGATACTTCAATCATCAATGAAGGTTCATCTGGTTTCTCCATATCTGATGGGAAAGGATCCCGATTAGCATGCACATCAAAGAAGAAGAATACAAAGGACAAGTTACAGAAATAACGTCAGCTGTGAGTCTGTGGGATTTTGGATCTGCCTCCCGCCGTTAACAATAGTTCAAAAACGTAATTTACCGAGCCGTACATGAAAGCTAAAGGCCTCAGGTCTTCTCAGACATTCACACCCACAAACACCTGTCCAGCCGTCACTATTCTAACACGCCGAGGTCAGCTTTTTCAAAGTCAACACTTGACCAGATTTTAATCCTCCGCCAAAGTGAACGTGACACCTGTTTAATCTGATATTCACGACTCACACACCCGACAGAATTCCTCTGCAGTGAAGGAGGCGGCGCCGAAATCTGAACGGCAGCCACACTTAGCCAGTCGACCTTCTACAGCCAACAAATTACAGTGTTTTTATATTGTTCTTTGCAAACAACAACAAACCACTATAATGAGAAACCATGTTAAGTAGACAATACGACCAAGATCTGTACTTTAAGAATAAAACACAGACCCCCTGCTAGCTTTAAAGGTGGCTGTGGAAGAATTAAAGGTTGCCTCTTCATGAAAAACAATGTGGTGAGTTTGATGTAAGTCAACAAAATATAAGTTTAGACTTTTCCAGCATGTTATAGACGAGGTAAACGCCCTTTTCCAGAAATAAAAAGTAAAGTGTCTCCTCTAACATGAGAATAAATGTTCATGCGTAACGCTTCCTTTCAACGTATTTGTTGGAATCCTCCTCGCATCCTGGTCGTCGTCGATAAATTCAGTTGTGTGGATTCAAAGGGAAAAATAAAAAGCTGGTGTCTGCAGCTCTTGCAACAAAGGCAATAAAACATTTATTTGAAACCAAGAGGAACGACAGGCGAGTGAACCTGTCATTTTTCCGCCCCAATAATCTGATCATCGAGAACTTTTGCAGCTCGTCCGGGGTTGACCAAAGTTCTTTGCAAGAACAACAAGAGCATTAATAAACAATAAATTGTGTAAAAACAGTAAAAATGTTGTTAGATCTGTCTGGATAGAATGTTCTCATCCTGAAGTGAAGGCCGGGGAGAAGAGGTGAGCCTTTAAAGTCGATTTAAACCGTTCCATAATTTGGAAAGAAGAAAAGTCGCTGTGAATCGTCCCTAATCAGCTCATAACCTGTCAAGACCTGGCCTCCCTTTGCGTTGTAGACCCTGATCTCGTTTCCAGCATGCGGTGACTTGAGCAATCCCAGCTGATCGGAGAAACAGGTCAAGGTAACGGCGGCTGACGGCCAAACAGGAATACAATAGAAGTTCTATCAGAGAGAAGAAAAAAAGAGCGATTCGACGTCTTAAATCATGACATCACAGACAACACTGCTTTGATAAACGCTCCGAGGTCGACCTGAAGGCATAAAACTGAGCTAAATTAAACCCCGGTTTTGCGATCACTCATGGAGCGCGAACTGCAAAGACTCCGGACCACAAGACAGCACTTCCTGTCGTGTTGGATCCCAGTTTTGGGAGTATAGTTGTAGTCTGCTGATGCTAACTTCTCCACACTGCCAGAGCCTATCATTTTAAATACTGTATTTGTCACTTGCACTGTAAATTAGTGGTGAAATGGTCATTTCTCAGTCGGAAATAAACAAAAGAGTAAAGACTTCCCAGATACAAAAGTGGTTGTACAATGTTGTTTTGTGGCGGATTTGAAAGAGAGCATTTGCTAACTCAACTAGCAAACATGCTAGCTAACTGCAAACTAGCTTGAGAGGTATCTATCAGCTAGTTTGCTGATAGCTGTGTCTGTCATGGATAGCTAGCATTGCTAATGTTGCTAAAGTGATTTTAATGTGATGACTGTTTGGGCACACTTGGTCAAAAATACCATAAAACTTTGGTAACCTTGTCCAAGAGCTACTTTTATGCTGTGTCGTGTTAACGTTACACGTGATTTGATCGATTTCTCGAAAAGACCCACAATACAGTTTGGTGACGTTTGAACTGAATCAGAAGCATTTTGTGTGTAACAGAGGAATATTAAGATAAGCTCTATAATGTTTACTTCTTTGCTGCCTTGTTCTGTTTTTTCTTAAACTGCTAATTAAGTCGCAGCTGCTCCCATGTGTATGTGAGGATGATGGTTAACAGAGACACTCATTTAAAGCTGATTTTAAAAACAGTTATTTTTCACTCTAGTTTTACCACTGACTCAAAAGAGGGTTTAAACTCTAAAGTGAGAGTGTCTCATAAATGTTACATTTGAAAATGGAGACCAATTGTATGTCCTAATTTAGTCGCAATCGTCATCCAAAACATTTGTCTTTAGGTGACGATTTGTGACTTTGATGCGTTGGCTGGAAATTTGACTCCAGAGGTCGACTCTGTCAAAACTGAGGCTGTGATTAATGGACAAACCCGTCAACAGTCCCTTCTCACAGCCCATGAGGCACTCGCCACAAATATTCAGCTTGATCTACGGGGTTTGACCTGCTCCCAGAGTTCAGAGGTCAACTACAGCATGAAATATGGGCAGACCTCGTGAGAAGCGAGGCGCCTGCTTCTCAGTTTACCTCAGGTTTAAAAACAAAACACAACCATAGAGGGAGGGGCTATAGATGCGCGTCCATAAATTAGTGCATGTTTGATGTCACGTTAATGACACAGCAGTAAAAGAAATTTACTTCACAGCAGGATGACTCGCCGACTCTGGGGCCTCGCTGGCAGACTGACAGACATCTTATTTGTGGGATAACTTGGACACATTATTTGTAAGGCTCACAAAATAAATGATGGGGTTTTGAATTAAGTGGTTGTTAAAGAAAACAAATTAAATCGCAAGGGAAGCACACAGTGGAGAACACCAAGAAGGATGCAATCATATCTGAAAGAGGAAACCAGGCCAAGGCCCCTCGGTCTGCGGCGCTCTGCTGATCACATCAGAGGCGCAGACAAAAGGGAAGGAACATCTTTTAAAGCGTGTTTTATTGAAAGCCATAAAAAGTGGTCAGGATGAATTGTGCCTCTGGGGAATCAACTTGAAGATGTGGATATAAATCTTTGCCCTCCCCTCGAGGTAAACAAACATGTGACTGCATCACTGCTTTAAAAGGGCTAAAACTCTTCAAGTGGAGATGGAGCAGCAAACTGTATCATTTTGGGTTTTTTTGTCAGCTATCACACTTGAAATGGTTATATTTCGCTTTTTTTGCGAGTGGTCCAGCCCAGTTGGTTGATTTGCTGAAATAGGCTTGATAAATGTATGTTTAAAGGAGAAAATGAAAGCAGAGCCCGAGGAGAGTCCTCGCTCTGCTGGATGTGTGAATGTACTTTACTACATTTCAACTTCATGTAAGAGACAACTTCAGAATTGTATTCAGACTAAGGGCTGAACGATCTTGAATACATTTCAAGATCTAAATGTTCATTTGGCTTTACACATTTTGGCTTTACGAAATATTGCGCCTCCTGCGATTTGAAAATCGCAGCAAGCCGTATTGTGATTTCGATAACATTCCGATTAATTGTTCAGCCTAATTCAGACGCTGTCAAATCTGCGTTTTTTACTTTATGTTAGCAACGTCTATAGCCAGACACCTTAGCTTTTGGTGTTAGCAAAAGCCAAGCCGTTAGCAACTGCAAGCCAGCTGCAAATGTCAGAGTTGACGTTAGCAGCTACTGAAGTTAGACACAGTAGCATCTATGTTCTGTGTTAGCAGCTAATGTAGCCTGTAGCATGCTGTGGCGTATTGGTGTTTGACATTAGCAGCTTATGAAATATTTGTTCTGTGTTAGCTGCTAATAATATCTTTGTTCTGTGTTAGCTGCTTATAATATCTTTGTTCTGTGTTAGCTGCTAATAATATCTTTGTTCTGTGTTAGCTGCTTATGATATCTTTGTTCTACATTAGCTGCTTATGATATCTTTGTTCTACGTTAGCAGCTTATGATTTTTGTTCTGTGTAAGCTGCTAATAATATCTTTATTCTGTGTTAGCTGCTTATGATATCTTTGTTCTACATTAGCTGCTTATGATATCTTTGTTCTACGTTAGAAGCTTATGATCTTTGTTCTACGTTAGCTGCTTATGAAATCTTTGTTCTACGTTAGCTGCTTATGATCTTTGTTCTATGTTAGCTGCTTATGAAATCTTTGTTCTGTGTTAGCTGCTTATGATATCTTTGTTCTACATTAGCTGCTTATGATATCTTTGTTCTACGTTAGCAGCTTATGATCTTTGTTCTATGTTAGCTGCTTATGAAATCTTTGTTCTGTGTTAGCTGCTTATGATATCTTTGTTCTACATTAGCTGCTTATGATATCTTTGTTCTACGTTAGCAGCTTATGATCTTTGTTCTATGTTAGCTGCTTATGAAATCTTTGTTCTGTGTTAGCTGCTTATGATATATTTGTTCTGTGTTAGCTGCGAATAATATCTTTGTTCTGTGTTAGCTGCTAATAATATCTTTGTTCTGTGTTAGCTGCTTATGATAGCTTTGTTCTGTGTTAGCTGCTAATAATATCTTTGTTCTGTGTTAGCTGCTAATAATATCTTTGTTCTGTAAGCTGCTTATGATATCTTTGTTCTACGTTAGCTGCTTATGATATCTTTGTTCTGTGTTAGCTGCTTATGATATCTTTGTTCTGTGTTAGCTGCTTATGATATCTTTGTTCTGTGTTAGCTGCTAATAATATCTTTGTTCTACGTTAGCTGCTTAAACTCTTGAGTTACGCCACCCCACTGGCGTAAAAGTCAAATATAACTCATAAAACTGCACAAGTCTTAGACCACCATTACATTTGCTGTTTTAGCAATGCTATAATGACCATACAGTACAAGTACTTTGCTAGAAGACATCCAGAAAATATTGAAAATGTGTGTGCAGTTTTAAAATGACACATTTTCAGGGGAAAATAATCTTCTACCGGTTAAAACGTCAAGTATTTAATGTTATGGCGATTTCCATTATACAGTTCTAGCTCTACTCGGCTCTACTTGGTTTGGTATTTGTCACGTCGTTGTTTGAGATTTTAGAAGTTTCCTTTGCTACATATTGGAGATTAATGCATTTTTTTCACGATTTTTAAGTCTTTGTATGCTCATGACTCTTCCAGTGACAACACTCTCTGACCAATCAGTGGCCGACAGAGGGTTGCATTATTGAAGTGCTATGTTCTAAATCTTGGGGAATGAATAAATAAAACTAACCACAGTCATATTGTTCTTTGCTCCATCTCCACTTTAACTTTACTTTCGGATGTGCCTTTTTAACTTTCTAGTGTTTGTGGTGAGCAAGCTCGATTTAATGGCAGCTCCCTGTTTGCCCTCGCTGCCCTGTGCAGATTTATTATGGTTTCCTTTCACTGTGCAGCCTGCTATATTTTTTTCTGCCATCCTCCAGGAGAGTGACCTCAGATTCCTGCCGTGTTGTTTAAACAGGGAGTGACTGACTCCAAGGCTTCTCGGGCTCCTCCGCAGCTGAGGCAGGCAGCATGCAGGAGGCAGTGCCCGTGATGAAAGCCAGACGGGACGTCCCATCTTATCTCTCCCTGGGTGTTTCCACCCCCTGACGTCACTCCAGTGTGTAAAAGACAGAAGCAAAAAAAAATCCCACTCCTGCAATATTTGTCCTCCTCCTCTGTTTCCTTCCTTTGACTGGATTCCTCGAGCTCCTTTGTTGTTGCTCAGGATGTGACTCAAACGTGTTCAGCAGAAACAGCTCAGCTGATGACAGGTGACATGTCAGACCGGTTTATCACATATTTAAGCTCCAAGTTTGAGTACGTTTTCCCCTCTTTTGACTCTTAGGGCTTTGACTTGTTTCTGGAGAAGCCTCTAAAGTGCTGGAGCTCAGTTTCTGTGCAGTTAAAGGGGGCGACACAAGTGTGTGCTGCTGCCATCTAGTGCCAGCTCACTGCTAACCTGGCAAACAGACAATAATGTAAGCAGTGTTGTTTGTGTGTAAGATGAAGCCCAATTCACTCCTTTTGAGTTCAACAAAGGGGAAATTACACATTTGGATCCATTTTCCAGCGTTTTCCCTCTGGGTTTTGTTGTTTTAGTGAAGTCAAATTATTATTTCTTAATAATTGTTAATTGTTTTACCTGACAGACATGTGGAACCGTTGTTTCCACTTTCCCAATTGTACATTTTTGTGGATGCACCTGTGTAGCTTATTTATTTACATTTTTATGATGTATTCCTGTCTAACATGAACTTATTTGATATGATTTCATTTGTTTAGGTGCACCACGTGTGTCAGACTGGTGTTTTTATGCTTAGTTTTATGCACTCTCTGACAGAAACTAAGAGTTTGTGGTCCAGACCTGGCTTCTTTTACGCAACGCAACACGGCGTGTGTGACCTCCACCGGTTACACAAACATTTCCACTACGGTGGGTGACCACAGCAATGACGATTACTGGGGCCGTGCTCCGTCCATGTGGTGCAGAAAATAGCCCCAGTAAACACCACAATTTTGGATTTTGTGTAAGCACATGATTTATCAGGATTTATCATTTTTATATCCTGAAGCGTGTAAAGCATTCACACATTGGTGACTTAATTGTCTTGTTACACACTGATTGAGCTCTGATTTATTTTTGCTTCACCGCCAGGATAGGATTTTGGATGTTGTGTCATTTTTATGTTCTTAACTGTGTAAAGCATTTGTTTATTGGTGACTTAATTATGTTGTTACACATGATTTTCACACCATAATGGGAACAGGGTCTACAGAGCTGCAGCTCTCGCTACCGAGAAAACATAAAGCTGAGGCCACAAAGTTGCCAGAGTGTTTTTCTTTATTGACAGGTGTTTATAGTGTCATGATGCACTCACACACGGCATGGGGGCTTCAGTTGAAATGAAATATTGACTTTTTGATATCCTTTTTGCTAAATGTTGGGAATTAACGCTTGTTTTCAGGATTTTTTTTAAGTCTTTTTAACTGATCTACAGTTCGACATTGTTCGGCTTGATTCTTGTGTCGGACGACCCACTCATGACTCTTCCAGTGATGACACTTTCTGACCAATCAGTGACCGGCAGTCTGTTGACTACACGTTTTAGTATCGAACCCAGATACTTAAGAAGCACCAGGTACTATCACTGATAAAAAAAAGCCAACAGAGCCAATTTGAGACAAGCTAGAACCGAATAAAGGAAAAGTGCCTATATTTGATTGATTTATTTCCTAAAAACAGCCATTTTATCAGGGCTAATTCATCAAACTTCTACCTTTTTTTTGTAGCAAATCTTGTGTCTAGTCTCAGATAAATCTTGCCCAAGAAAAGAAAAACAAACCACCATTATCATATTGTTCAGACCTTTGTTTCCACTTTATGTCACTGGCAAAGAACAACATTAGCACAGATGTGTGCAGATGGCTGCCGATCAAAAAATAGCCTAAAGCTAACACAGCACCGGCATGTGTGTGTGTGTGTGTGTGTGTGTGTTCATGCATGGCTGGGACTTCTTGAAATACTTCATCAATGTCATCTTAGCAGATCTAGAACCTCCCATCCAGGAGCCAAGCTAACGTGTCACTCTTTGACTGCACCTCCCAAAAAAACCCTAAAAAATGCAGTTTTCACATCGACAATTTCTGAATGATCCCCGATCGTTTATTTCAGGTCCCCACTCCATCCAATTTCTCATGATTGCTCACCTTAAGTACAAATAAATGACGCGTGTCCTTGTGAAAACAGAGCCCTGTGCCCTCAGCCTGTCTCCTCCCATATGGGTATTTCTATCTCACAGGAGCAGCAGACCAGTAAAATAATGTAAAGAAGTTTTAAATCACTTAAGCTGAACATAAATCATGATGCTGCCCTCTCAGCCCCGTGGCACATTGGCAGCGATTAGGATAATACGACGCAGGCACCGTCCGGACCTTCCAAGATGAAACTGAACCTCTGCTTGAATGTGGAAAAACCACAGCCTGAAGCATCAGCAGGAACAAACCTGAAAATACATTCATGCCGTGCTGAAGTCCCTAAGCCTCTCACAGGGAGAGTTTCTTTTAAACGTGTAACACAGCGTTGACGCCATTTCACCCCTCTTGTTTTCCACTTGTAGCAGGACGGGACAGCTTGGCTATGAAGGTTTGGCTCCAAGGGTTTTGGCGACGGAGAAGCAGCAGCAGTGAATAAAGTCCCTGATGAACATGGAGCTGCTACCGTGATTGAAAAAAGTCCCCAATAAGAGGACTCGCAGAACGAGAGTCTGCGGTTTTGGAGCTCGGACCGGGAAAATGAAGAACATGTAGCTGAGGGCGTCGGGCAGAAGTTGAACAGAAGAGGCTGAAACCCTGACTCTGCATTAATGTGTTTGCTGACCAAAATTAACCGCTAAACACAACCAGTGTCAACATGAAGCAGCTTGGCACCGGAGAGGAGAACTCACCAGGCTGTTTTACTTTGCTGCAAACCGCGGGAAACGTTACATTTGTACCGTCAAACTGTTTGGATGGGATGTTTGGGGCAAAGTAGCTTCAGTCCTGTTGCATTAAAAGGGTTGAATTTTGAAAGTGGCGCAGTAACATAGACTGTAAAAATGTATGTTGTACTTTATTGTCTATTTTCTTCTAAATAGGAACAGAATTTACAAAAGTTATATAAGGTTCTATTGAAATTAACTCTTCGAACACAAAGGATTTAGGTTGCTTTTTTCCATTACTATGTTAAAATGTATATACAGAGGCTATAAGAGTGTCTTATATCCTTTTTTTTTCAGCACAACCCAGACAATCTGATAAAAACACCAACTATATAACCACACCTGAGCAAAAACTACTACTACTACTAAATTGGATTGAATTTTTTGAAAGTTTGGATTTGGACTTATGAAATTGTCTATTTTGTGACGACTTCTGCACAATTATCACTGCTTTATATCGCTAGCAAAAAATGCGATATAAAATGAATCCTAACTTTGATGCAACAACACATGAGAAGACGAATAAAAAAGCATTTAGAAAAGCCTGAATATGTGACCTATAAACACACACACACACACCCAGGATGCCCATATAAGGAGTTGTATATTACTCCCACACCATTTTACCAAGGGAAATGTTTATTGACCTTATAAATCAAGTGAAAAGTACATTGTTGTTTTTGGTGGCTAAATTCTACCTATGTCCTACTTCCTAGGCTTCACTTTTCAAATTGGACAATTATGTCAATAAAATACAATGAGAATGTCATTATTTTTTAACAGAGAAATGATTATCTTTATGTAGAGGTCATACACATTTACTGGTGTTGGTAAAAATCTGTCATCCACTCCACTCCTTGTCCTGCTTTCGTGTTACGAGTTATTTCGTGTTTTATTTTGCCATTTGTTTGGTTCAATCCAACTTTATTTATGTAGCACTTTTCATACAAGGCAATGCAAGTCAAAAGTGCCATGTTCTCCACCCAACCAAGTGAAGAAGTGAGGAAATGGAATCATGGAACTCACGAAGGAGCAGTTGCATGGTGAAATCTGTGGATTTCTAGTTTCAGGAACAGTAGGAAACAGAATGATCCTGGCAACAGGTTGGCTTAACCTACAACATGAAACTGTTTTTACTGTAATAACCTGGCAGATTCGATGGAACCCACACTGATTTCTTCAAGTCTCTGTCGTCTTTTAACCACAGTGAAAGCGACAGATAAGCATCCATCAGGAAAGAGTGACACAGACCCGTTTGTTCTCCTTTCATACGTTTTACAGCCCAGTGAGTCCCAAAAAAATATCCAAATCCAGACTGGGCCGCTTCGCAGAGCCTTGAACCCGGCCACTTCTGTTCTTCCTGTCTATATTCTTGTCCAACACATACAAGGAGGCCACAGAGACTCCCGTATGTTCCTTGGCACCGCTCTTCCCCGGGACCCCGACGTCAGGCCCACAAATTTATATGATGCACCGATTGCAAACGCGGAGACGGAGGATAAGCAATTAAAAGCCAGCGCCCGGGTCCCACAGGAACGTGGCGCCGAGGTACCTGAGCGAGCGGGGAATTTACGACCCGGGGGGTTCAAAGGTCAGGGTCATGCAGCGGTGACAAAGGTAGAGAAGAGGCGGGAGCGGCGAGGGCCTCTTGTGGGACAGGTCAGCGGTTTCAGACGGAGAAATGAGGGTCATAATTTCCAAAAGAAACGAGGGAAATAATGGAGTAAATATTAGGATATTTTACCGAGTGTGAACAAGCGCCAGAATATATTGTTGTTAAGCTCAGGTAATTACTACCTCTCGGCCTCCTGCTGTTCCTGGTACCTGCACATGAATCACTAACCAGCAGCAGCTGCATGAGCCCGAGCACGGTTTAGAAGACAGATTAACTTGTAATCTCTCTGGACAAATAGACGATTAGATATAATCAAATGCACCTCTGTGGACGACAACGGCAATTAAAGGTGATATATACGTAAGAAATGTATTATATTATTATATTAAGACATAAAATGACCATGATGTGTCGTCACAGATTAAGGAATTGAGATACTGGTGCAGCCACTACATTCTTCTTGGTTACGATACAGGACCTGAAAAACCTTTCTCAGAAATGCTTCCACCAGAGGAGAAAAAAAATCAGGCTCTGCAGTGGAGATGTGTTATAATACAAATGCAGAAAAAGGAGTGAGAAGGTGAATAATGGATGTTGACAGACATGCTCCAGCTCTGGGAAGCAAAAGACGGAACTCCAGAACTAAATCATCACAATTTTGCCGCTGCCATGTTGAGGTTCTGCACCTGGACGTTCAGAGGCATCATCTGCAACCGGGGCTCCTACTGGACGATACCAGCTGTCTGTGACACTGGTGTCCACTAATATATTGTGTGCTGTAGTTTATTCTTTAATTTCCAAATAAATGGGAACATCATTTCTACTTTGTACTTTTTATTTTTATAAATTTAAAAAAAAGTTCTATTTGGATGTAAAAATGTACAGTGGAAAAAAACAATTATATATACAGAGACTTTTACTTAAGTAATATTATAAAAAAAAAAGGGACTTCAACTCCTATCAAAGTCATTTTCTGATAAGATACTTGTACTTTTACTCAAGTACCCCTTTATGGTACTTTGTACAAAACTGGTATTTCCAAATTTCCAATTTCCGAATGCAAAAAAGTACTTTTTTTTTAACTTTTTGCTCAGGTGTGCTTATATATAGTAATATATAGTTTTTCATCAAATTGCCCATAGGTTGTGCTTATAAAACGCAAATAAGACACCTGATATTGCACATTTTTATAGCCTCTGTAAATATTTTTTAATAGCCTGTGTTCTAATGGTTTAGGTTTTAAAAGTGAACAGCCTTCCAGGCCTTTATGTCGTCAAAACACCTAAGCAATTGTTTAATGCAATGTTGTCTTTTAAGAAGAAGCACATGGATCTGACCATCGTCTGCATGGAATGAAATGCCGTGCCTCCTAAGTTTGAGCCAAGTGGGAACAGAGAGAGAAGAGAATCGAGCCTAAAACTGAGCCCTGGGGAACCCCACTCAAGAGAGGAACACTAGCAATCTGTAGCACTCTAAGTCTGAAGTAACAGCGAAGAGTCGAGTTAAAGTAGTTTTCAAACAACGTTGAAGTGTGTACAGTCCGTAAATACACAAACTCGTGACATCTGTGCGGGTATTTACAGATGTGAGCGGTGATGTTATGTCATTGTCTCTTGTGTGTGTAACGTGTAAATTTATCCTCAAAGGCTAAATCCAGTCACTGTTTCGTTCTGTCACAGTTTGTGTTCCTTTACTTAGTTTTTTTTAGATTCTGGCGTTTATTTACTGTACATATACTAACACTTGTTCACGGTGCATTATATTTCCATATCCTTCACATTCCTCCACCGTGGAACGCCGTTTCCCACCACTTTATGTCCCACCACTTTGCTGATAATAAAAACATGATATTAGATTTTCCGTTTGGTCGGGGGCCATAAACTTTAATCCTCCAATAAGGCAGACCCTGCTCATCTGACCTCATCGTGTAGTCATGTACTAACAAAAACATTATGCTTAAAACACCCTTCGAGCACCTGTTGCACACAGAGTATCGTGCAACAGCGTGGATCGCAATCAAAAGAGACCGAATCGAGTGGTTTATTATCTGAATTGATATTTTGGCAGTGAAGCCATTCATTACATTTCAGGAAAATCATGTTTTAAGCAATGTTTTTAAATAAATAAATAAATGAATAAAAAATAAAAAGGTGCAGTGATGTTGTGCAGATTCCACATGTGGCTGCCAGAGCTCTTCACATGACTTAACATAGGTGTTACCACATTACATGGCAGCGCTGCAGACGACTGTGATGTCGGGCCAAAGCAAACAGCGGCGGTTTGATTTATTCAGAGGTGATATATGTTCTCAAAGCCCGCGGCTCACACACTCGCCCTGCTGCGCCACTGTTGTTACTGTGGATACTCGTGCCCACAGGAGTGAATTTAGAATGAACCTCGAACAGATAACGCGGGGTTTTGATCTGTCACAGCTGATTAAAGGAGCAACAAAGATCAGCCGCTCCAACAGAATCCAGATTTAACCCAGACTTTTACAACACACCACATTTATTCTTATTCTAGTGGTCATAAAATGAACTAAAAATGCAATTCAGCCCTTATATTGCCAAAGAGTATGAGATCAGTTCAATCCCCAAAACATGCAGGAGCGTATCTAAAGTACTGATCATCACGCTCATCAAAGAAGTCAACTTTTAGGTTAGAAATGTTCATTTTGAGACAACTAAATGATTTTTTTGCCACTTTCCTTTGTCAAATGCGATTGTAATATTGGTATCTTTCTATTTGGCTGTAGTTACTTATAGAAAAAAGGTGTATTTGAGTGTCCGGAAAAGCGCTATAGATGTATAATGTAATTTGATGTATTATTATTATTATATGCAAATAAAAAGTACTGAAAAATGTACTGTATTATAATATATATGCACAAAGTAAAGAGTAAAGAAAGGAAAGAGAAAGACCTTTGATTGGCAGAATAAATGATGATGAAAGTGGTATTTGGTGGCAGAAAGTCACAAAGTTTTTCCATTAAGTCGAATCAAACTCAAAAGAAAATGCTTTTAGCACCAGTAACGATGGACATATGCTCCAAGGATATGGACATTTGTGTCATTGCATAATATATATATGTGATGTTTTGTTGTCTCAGCTGTGAAATGTGATGTAAATCTACCGTCTGCTCAGGTTCAGGCGTGGAAAAAGAGTGATTTCCTGGAATAAAACTGCATTTTCTAACTTATAATGTAAATAGACACTGGCTCACAATGACAGTCATTTTGCTGTGTGTGTGTGTGAGAGTTATATTGAGATAATGAGCGTGGAACTGCGCGCAAATGAGGACACGGTTTGGCTGAAACGTAGCGGACAGATTGTCGGGTTTAGTTACGGGGCAGATTGTGGATGCAGAATTTCAACTAACATGTACAGTTTTGTTTTTTGTTGTTGTGTAGCATTCATGTGCCGAAGAGAAAGTAAGGAATCCTGGCATTCTACGTTGGTCCAAACAAACAACTCGAGTGAACGGAAGCTGCATTTTGCCAAGCTCCATCTCTGTGTTTATCTGGGTGAGAAAGTGCTGAAACCAACATTACACACATTTACACCAGGTCGTTGCCCAATGAAATCACTCTCAGTCTACTTGTGAAATCCAGGGAGAACGTCCTCGGGCATGTGTGAAGCTCAGGTTCTGTCAGTTTAGTTGTAATAGCGGTGCATTTATTGTCAATTCAACAGTTTTCACAGACACTGTTCTGGACAAACAAAACCACCACTGATGTTTATGCTCCGTCAGTTCTGACTCTGCTTGAGAGTGATGTCAGCACAGTTTCCCAGCTTAAGCATTAGGTGACTGAGCGGTGTTGTTTACTCCAGCCATCGTTGGGGCGGATCGGTGCTCAAAAGTTTGCAAATGTTCACTACGTTTAGCAAAAAAAAAAGGCAAAACTTCAAAGCTTTCTGATCCTTCAATGGCGGCTCTTCCTGTCACAGTGAAGCAGAATTCACCAAACGTTGGGTTGTTCACCACCTAACAGGGAGCGTGCGCTGGGTTTAGACCAGACCTGGGCATTTTACAGCCACAGCCAGGGCCACATAAGGCCCTGTGGTATCTCAGTCATAAACACAGATGAACAAGTATTCAACTGTGTTGCTTTTATTTTGAAAAGCCTGACGTATGGACGCACGTATCTGCGTCTGTCTGCACAGCGGCAGGTGACGCTAGCCAGTTACCCCTGGCCCCCTAAAAATGTCGGCTCATGTTAAAAAAATAACAGTTAATTCCGAATGGCGCGTATTCAACAAGACATGGACTGCTAAAAATGTATTTACAGGCGTCAAAGGTAAAGCTGTGTGCTTAGTTTGTGGTACACAAGTCGCTGTGTTTAGGGATTACAATCTGGATCGCCTTTTCTCTGCCTCAAAAAAAACAATGGAGGCTGCCTCGGAAGGTTTTGAAAGTGTTTTGGGTGCAGGGTTAACTTGGTACTCGTATCCCAGCGATGGAGACCCAGCTGAAGGCAATGAAAATGGAAAATTATGAGACTTGGAACCAGCAGTTTTTGGTTAATGTGGTACGGAGACAACTGGGAATCGGCTGGGCCGCTCCATCAGGAGACACTGAACCCCGCTTCACCCTCTGAGGGAGAGCGAAGAGTTGGGTACACGGGCCGCGGTCACCACAACTGTGCTGGGGTAGAGTTTCCAAGTGTGGGGCAGCAGGCAAGGCACGTGGAGGCAAACCTCCCGTCAGCGAGCCCTGGAAACCTCAAGACTTGACATCCCAGACGTTGGGGGTAATTCCTAAATTACATGCGGTGCCCAGGTAATACTTATTCCTGTGCGAATAGGGCTTTAAAAACACAAACACAACACTGAGGCTGCTTCAGGAAGCGTATGTTAAGCTAGGCTAACGGTTAACAAAGCTGAAACGTAGCAAGGCTAACGTTTCTGCCACTGCTAACAACTGCGGTGAACGTAAATGTGTGGCTGTTTAAACAACTGAGGCCACTCATATCACCTTGTAAGAACTCAATGTATGTACTAATTGTATGGTTCTCAAACAGTGGTGCGTGTACCACCAGTGGTACACGAGCGTCCTCTGGTGGTACAATCCGAAATACTGTTCTACTGTATAAACCAGGGAATTTTGACCCGAGTGCTTGTCTTATCTCTTGCTCCATCTTAATCTAATTCCACTATACGAGTGTGTGTCTATGTGAGGAAGAGGAGGATGATGAGAGAGCAAATGATCTGCTTCCTGTGAAAAGTTTGTAGCTATTTACACCACTGTATTTTAACATTGGCGATAATACCGTTAAAGATCAGGTATAAAGAAAGGTATAAAAAGTTTGAGAACCACTCCCAACATTGTAAACTGTTTAAACGTGGTGTTTGTTGCACATTTCTCCACCACTTCACTCACTTTTGGACATTTGAACTCACCTGACCCTCTGAAAAATCAATTTTGTGTCGACTGCGACCCGCTGCGTCTCCACGCACGTGGGCTCACTCGAGCACCGATGGCCCTTAAACACACACAGGCCCCTGCATTTGCACATGTTGACATCTCTCGCTGGAAAACGCCTGCGTGCCAAGTTATTGTTTGAGCAGGTAAAAACAACAGGCTCCGCGGTCAATAGCAGGAAGCGGAGGTCCTGGCTGACCTCGCGGCTCACAGCTTCTCCACAGCGGAAGCGATATTAAACACATAAAGTTGTAGAGTTGCGGCATATTCCATCACAATGTTTGTCCAGTCACTTTTGGTCCAACAAATCCCGTCAAGCCGAGAAAAGACCGACGTCCAGGAATGTACAAGCGGCAGCAATTAACCCTTACCTGTGTGCGGTAAACAGAGGCTCCGCTTCACTGAATCCTTATTCAGTGATAACTATTGAAGTGTGTGTGAATGACTTTGGCTGGGAGACACCGATGGAAGGTTTTCTCCCCCAGATACCAATTCCAATACCTCAACTTAGAGTGTTTGCCAAAACTAAGTATCAAACTCTTTCCAGTGGCCTCCTATTTTTTTTTTTTCCAAATGAAAGTCTGCATGCGGAACTGCAAGGAACCTTTTTCAGCGTTCACATGAGGACAGGTGCTGTTGTGCTGCTGAAAGACAAAAAACAGCCCACGTCCCCAAACACAAACTACAATAACTACACAGTAAAAGTTCCAGCGTTAAAATAACTTCCGATTAGGACCAAATACACTCTGGATTTGTGATAAATCGACTTAAATTGAATCGAATTCAGTTTATTTGAACACTAAATTAGCTCATTTTACAACAACTTTAGAGTGTATTTATACTTTAATGGCAAAATTGTTATTTATTTATTTATTTATTTATTTAGTGTTTTCCCCCTTCCTTTTCTTCTAGTTGTCATTATTATTATTATTATTGTTGTGTACATATTACTATACTTTATTGTTGATTATTCTATACTTGGGCCAGTGTAATACCTACATTTCCCTCTAGGGATCTATGCAGAATATTAATCTTAAAAATGTTGGAATGATAGTGTAAAGAGCAGTAATGTGTTACTTTTTAATAGCTTTGTTGATAGCTATTAATAAATACATTTATTAATAAATACATTTAGAAATTAATAAAATAATAAAAATAGGTATATAGAAAATGCAACCAAAATTCTTATTTTCACTACAAACTTGACTTCTTTGACGTTTTGGTCCTCAAGACAGCAAACAACAGGGGGTGGGAGTTAATCTGTTAGCTTGTTAAGCTAAGTTTTCCACACTTACTGACTGTATCTTTAACAACCAAACTGTGTTTAATGTGGATCTGTCCTGTGCTGATAACACTTATTCTTAGATCAGGAATTGTTGCTCTACTTTAAGGTGCTGAGCTAGCACAAAGAGAGACTTCCTGACTTCCCTTATTTTGATTGACACCCCATGGTGAAGGCCATCATATATATCCGGACCTGTTCTTATAATCCTATTCCTCAGGAGTGCGCTGATGAACGAGCAGTTCAGGCCTCTGACCATGAACCCCAGTGTCCTACAGTCAAATCCAATTGGGAACATTAACCCCCCCTCATTCCCTGTCATGTTTTCTCTCTCAAATAAAGAATCTTTGACTTACGACGTAGTTTCCGCTCATTTCTTTATTATAATATTGACATTTGCAACAAAAATTGTTACGTCTGTTTTGTTTCACTTTAAATTGAAAATCTCCCGGTGTCAGAACGAGCGTTATCATGATTAAATGGAAAAAGATTGCTCTTCATTTTTGACGCCGACATGACATAACGTGGTTAAAAACCTGCCGGTGCATCTCGCTGATCCTCTGGGGATCCGACGTTTCCTGTGGTCGGAGGTCAAAGGGAAACTTTAGTGGGGTTACATGACTTTCTGGGAATGTTAAACACTTCCTCACTACTGATCGTGTTCTTACCAAGATACACAACGCTACATATTTCTCCTGCCACCTCAGAGTGTGGACGGGGGTTCGTGAACCTTCATCAGCAGAGATCTTCGCTGCATTTGCACTTTTCACTTTTTCCACACTTGGTGCCAAATAAAATGAAGTCTTCTTTGTTTCACATTAAACCGTATTCTTATCACCTAGACGACCATTAAAGCAGGCGTGGGTGGGACACCTTTATTTTCCAATGAAACCCAGACTGATGGAGTTATTTTAGGCTTTGGAACTGGGCACTGCCTCGGCATTAAAGAACTGGCAGGTAGGCAGGTACAGATGTGAGGATGGACGGATTATTAAGTTATATGTGTTTAATGCCGGCTTTCAGCAGTGCTGTCTCTAAATACACCAGACTCCTTTGTTAAATATTGAGTTTTTCGACATTTCCTTTGCTAAATGTTGGCGATTATGGATGTTTTCAGGGATTTTTAAGTCTTTTTAACTGATCTACAAGCGTACATGTCGTACGTGATACAGACTGTGTGTCAGAGTCTCATACAGAGACAATTAAAGTATCCCTTTAAGCGTCAATGTGGCCTGCAATAAACACATCTGAGCCCAATGAGGATTTAACAAAAGGGCTACATAGATGGGGACAATATCACATGTGTCACACATCCAAGCGTGTGACAGCGCATACGGCCGCGTGTTTATTTTCTGGGACAAATACAACGCAGCCCTCGCAGCTTTATAAACAAGATATTCCACTGAGCGGGCATGTATTTGAGTGATGTGCAGACAGTGATGCAAAACATACAAACTTTGTTTTAAGGTTTCGTGAAAGTAAACACCAAAATCTGTTTCTCATACTGGAGACGTGTTTGAAAACAGTCATCTGCTAAGTGACCCACTTTATTTTGAACAATTTGTTCTATTAATGTGGTTACTATTGTTTGGAGCTCACGTTTTAATATATTAATGTGTTGTTTTATTTTTATTTGTTTATCTGATAGACCGCTGACCCGTCCAGGTTTTTTACGCTGCCTCTCACCAAACGTCAGCTGGGATCGGCTTTTCATGTATTGTTCTGTTGTATTGGTTCTGATTACATTTGTATGATCCAAAACATGTGGGGGGTTTTCGGCATGCACACCAGACAGTGGTAAAGTGAAATGGATCCCCAATTCATGGGACCACTTGCTAATAAATCACTGCTGCTGCGAACTGCTACTAGCCTTCTAACCCACAATTGAGTTGTGTTAATTCAACATTAAATACATGGCCCACACAGTCAATAATACCACAGTACAGTAATTCTGCGATAATTATAATAAACAAAATGCCCCTTAGTAGTACAGCAGCTAGCAAAACATACAGAACCACAGTTAGCACTAGACTTAGCCCTAGCTTATAGAGAAATACAGCGCCACCTATGGAGGTAGAGTCAGACGTACACGGCCAATAAATACATTTTCTCCTCCGCACTTTTCCAGATGTCTTTCTTAGTCGGACTATGGCCTTAGCTTGATTAAACTGTTCATGTGAACATACGGACTGACCTTTAGCGTTTAAAACAGTTGCACTTCCAACTCAACATGGAAGAAGCTGCACGGCCAGCATATTCATAAATGTCTCTTTTGGTTTGGTCATTTTTTTGACTGGAGTGCCACAGATCCAATAACACAGCTAGCAGCATGCTAGCAGAGAGAAGCTAGCTGCTAAAAAAGGGTCGGCTATAATTGAGATAGAGGAAAGCACAGAAGATACGACAGCCAATGTTAGCTAACGGCGCTTTTCCATCATACAGTTCTAGCGCTACTCGACTCAACTCGACTCGGCTCGATCACTAGAAGAGTCATGAGCGTGACGTCCGACACAAGAATCAAAGCGTACAACGCCAAACTGTAGAGCTCCCCCTACAGTTTTGGAGTACATATTTTCACAACACCATGGCAAACATCCATCCATCAATTGTCTACCTCTTTATCCTCACTGTTGTAAAAACTCACCGATGACAACCCGAGACTTTGCGAAACCTCCTGATTCTGAGGACTCCTGATCTTGCGAGGCTGGTTTTCCACTAACAGACAGTAGGGGGCAGTGGAGACAGCCCCCAATCTCCGCGCATCAAGACATTTAACCATCACAACGTCTCCAAAGCTGTTAAATTAGGGTAAAAATCCTGCATAGTTCTGCTTGAACACATTCCCATAACCTCCAATGACATATCAGGGTCAATATTATGACTAAATACAATACATTTCTAACATAAAGCCCCCTTTAAACATAAGGAATTATTTCACATAATAAGTGGGGGGATCATATTTCCCAGTGTGGTTTGATATTATCCATTCTTCTCCAAAGCAGGAAACTTTAAATTTCCCAGCCATTCCGGCTTGGCAGCTTTCAGATCAGAGAGGCGACCACTTCCTGTTGTCAAGTAGACAAATGGTTTCTCTCTGTTTTTCAACTCTGACGACGACTCCAGCCGGGCGGGAGCTGCAAATGAGAAACTGATGAGGGAGCATCCTCCAACATGTTAATTGTCCTTTCATCACAGGGAGGTGAGGATCACACACACACAAACGGTTTTTTCTGTCTCCGTGAGGACACATCATAGATATAATGAATTTCCTAGCCCCTTACCCGAACCTTAACCATCACAACTGCCTAAACATGCAGTGGAGTGCCTAAACATAACTCTTAACCTAACCCGAACCTAAACCCAATTCTAACGCTAACCCTTAAACCAGTTCTTAACCCTGGAAAAAGCACCAAAGCCTTATCCGTAACCTGAACCTAACCTGAACCTAACCATAGTTCTAATCTTAGCTCTAAACTTAACCTGTTCCTCAGAAATGAGGATCTGCCCCATTAGGACCAGGTTTTGGTCTCCATGAGGTCTGCTGGTCCTGACAAGGTCAGTGTTTATGACAGAAAAGGAGGCGACAAATACAAAAACACACACACACAAACTTGTCTTTCTATCTCTGTGAGGACACATCATAGAGATAATGCCTTTCTTAGCCCTTTACCCTAATCCTTAACCTAAACCTAATTCTAACCCTAACCCTAAAACCAGGTCTTAGCCCTGAAAAAAGCACTTTAAAGTTGTTAGGCCCAGGCGAAGTGTCCTCACAAAGATATAAATACAAGTACACACACGTTAGTTCGCACAGCTATTCTTCTGAGGACACTTCACTGATTCCACAGTTCCTCAGGAATGAGGTTCTGGTCTACTGGTCCTGACAAGATCAGTGTTTATGACAGAAAAGTTTCCAAAGAGGCGACAAATACAAGAACACACGTTGTAAATGTGAGTGGGGGGGTGTGAGGCCGTGTTTTGGCTACGGCTGTTTGAAATTTGCGCTTTCATTCCAGCGACACGTTGTTTATGCACGAGTGCTACTCTGTGTGTGCAGCCATGTTTAGGCTGAGGCGAACGATTTCTTTATTTTCCTTCAGTTCCCCCCGTTCTTAAATACCTTCCATGACTCTTTTAAATGCCGAAGTCACTTTGGGGGCGCGAGCGGATCTTTTTCTACGCACGTCGACATTTTTCACGCTGGGCGTTCATTTCAGTCAGAGTTGCACAGGAAGCGCCGCTTAAGTCCGATCTAATCTGAGTTTTCCATTATAAGACGTCCACAATCCTCACCGCTCACACGTCCACCGCTCTGCGAGGGAACCAGGTGCTGTCGCGGCGTAACAGGCGTGAAATGAGTCCTTTGCTGCACAGATTTGAAAAGGCCAACAGGGGAAAGAGAGGGGGGTGTTAGTGGAGAGGAGGGGGGGGAAATATACCACATGTTTTTATTCTTGGATTTCATCCTGATCGCTACCACACAAGCGCTAATTAAATGGTTATCTCAGTGCCCTATTTCATTTTAATTCCATAATTTCCATTTGATTTGTAACACATGGCTGAGGTTTTTCTTCTTTCTTTCTTTTTTTTTTTTTTTGTTTTTTCACCATCACCAGGAGAAGAATGTGGAATGTGTGACTTCTCAGCGCGAGGAGGAGTCAATATTTACACCCTCTAATTGACAGAGTGTGTTTTCTTTGGGCAGAGTGTGTCTGTCGGGGTGTCACCGAACGCACCGGGCTGTTAACAGGTGAGACATTTATGAGACGCGAATAAATAGAGTGTAATGTACGTGACGGAGGGAAGTAGTTGAGTTAATGACGTCTCGCTGCTGCTGCTGCTGCTGATGCTCATATCGAACGTCTGTTAAATCCCTGCAGGTTTCCCACAAAGAAAGAAAGAAAGAGAGAGAGAAAAAAAACCTGAACAAAATTGACAAATTGCCTTTTTATTGGTCCCGTCTTGGTGTATCCACTGTTGTGTAACTCTCCTGTGGTAAAGTCCACATGTGTGCTCGGGTCAGAATCAAACTCATCCCTCTCAGTCCGTCTCACTCCATAAATCCTTCAGTTTTTTGCCGCGGCGGCGAACAACGTTTTTTTTTTTTGCGAAACACAATAGCACGCTGAGGGAGGACGGTGCCAAGCGCTTTACGGCCGTCTGTCAGGAGGATTTCCATGAAACAGATGGTGACAGGTGACTCTGAAATATGCAAGCCACTTAGAAATTAGTAGTGTAATATTCTACGTGGTGATTGAGTCTGTGTGCACGGAAATGTGCTTATAGACTCTTAATAGAAACTGTGTGTAAAGTAAAGTGTAATATATGTAAACTTAATTTAAATCAATAAATTAGTCATTATGAAGAAAGAAATTAAAGTAAATTCCTCATCTGACTAAATAAAATGCGTTTTCCCGTTTTTTCTTTTATCGACAAGCCACCATTTCCACAAAAACGTTAGTATTTGTTTGAATTCTGTGAGTTTTTGTGCAAATCAAAGACTTGCTGATGGAAACACACCCCCAAACAAAACAGCAACAATAACACTGTAACATCTGCGTCTGTCTGTGCCACTTCTGCTTTTATTTTGAAAGTAACGTTCATTCTCGCGGTTGCAGCTCACTTTGTTTCCTGTTACTTCTCCACGCCCACCGGCTTGATTACATGCCCCGCCCTCATTACGTCCACCTGTGTCCAATTAGCAACACCTGCAGTATATCAGTCGGTCTCTGCGTGTTTGTGTTTCGTCACCAGATAGTGACGTTTGTCCAGAATGTGATCTTTGTTGTTTTCTGTTTTTAACTTTAAGACTTTTGTACTCTTTAAATCTTGATCGCCTGCTCTTCAAACATCCATTCATCAGTGTCACTCTGGAGTAATACTCTCTTTTTTTAATTTCATGAAACACAGTTTTTTTTAATCAAATAAATCTTTATTTTTGAACTGCGTTGATTGTGATACACAAACACTTACACATATACACAGCATATTAAAAAAAGCAGCGTCAGGCTTTTGCAGTCCACACTTTTAGAAGTTTTTGAACTTTCAAACAAATTGGAAGAAATTGGAAACAATATTTTAAGTATGTTAAGTAAAATACCAGGAAGACAAGGCATTATATTTGACACGTCTACATAATCTGGCCTCAAAGGTTTTACATATTTGACTCTTTGAGTCCATAACTTGATAAATACTGCTTTTTGAGGTGGAGAGAGAGCAGGTCATTTCTATATTTTCTATATTTATTTATTCCTGTGTTGTGGGAGGTTCAGGGAGTAACCAGCGGGGTTTTTTTTACAAGCAAATATCAGAATACCAAATGTGTTATGATTTGAAAAATAGCTGTTCACCTGCGTAATTTTGGTGGAAAGGTTTTTCAAAATCCCGGGTAAATGAGAATAGTTTCTGCAGTGGTGGAAAAAGGGGCTAAAAAAAACACTATTTCTATAACAATAATCATATAAGTCAACTATTTAACTAAGATAGTCAACTCTATAATTATACAAAGTGGCTCTTCAAGGCCTCCTGAGAAGCATCCAGATGACAAATCCACACCTGGGAGAATTCAGACCCTGGATTATCTTGCTTCCAGTATTTGACGGCACGATCGAGGTATCAGAGAGACGAAGAAGAACCAAAGGCAACACAGACCGATTGGTTTTCATTCATCCAGGCTCACAGGGAGACCAAATTCGCTCCAGAATCACACTGATAATGACTTTTTTATGACTTTGAAATCATTCAAAGCGACAAAAAATAGCATCACGTGACCGAAAAAAACACAAAAATCCACACTGGCAGCTGTTAAAGTGAAAACCTATTTTTGTGAGATTCATAGTACGATAATGAGACGCTGTCAAAACATCAAGAGAAGCATAGAGACGTCCTGATGGAGGACATTTTCACTACTGTAATTCACATCATCATCATCTGAATCCACTGATGTCGTCTGCTGGAGACATTAATGTGATCACACAGTTACATGATAGAAACAGAGGTTTATCGTGTTTCTTTTACAACACAATGTACTAGAAATATAAGAACTATTCGTCTGTAATACACAACAAAACATGCATCACCTGAGTATTTACAGCATGACGGACTGTATATTCTTATATATGTACTTCACTACGTTAAGTAGAAAAAAACCTGTTCAGTAAATAGACTTAGTGAGTATTTTGTGAAGTGAACTGACAACGGTTTAAAGTTAATGGATATTTGTTTAGATTTAAAAGTGACACATTACAGCTTTAACTTGTCTACTGGATTTATAGTGTCCACTACGTTTATAGTGTCCACTACGTCTAAAGTGTCCACTGCATTTGTAGTGTCCACTACGTTTATAGTGTCCACTACGTCTAAAGTGTCCACTGCATTTGTAGTGTCCACTACGTCTAAAGTGTCCACTAAGTTTCAAGTGTCCACTAAGATTATAGTGTCCACTGCATTTATAGTGTCCACTACGTTTAAAGTGTCCACTACGTTTATAGTGTCCACTAAGTTTATAGTGTCCACTACATTTAAAGTGTCCACTAAGTTTATAGTGTCCACTAAGTTTATAGTGTCCACTGCATTTGTAGTGTCCACTACGTCTAAAGTGTCCACTACGTCTAAAGTGTCCACTACGTTTAAAGTGTCCACTGCATTTGTAGTGTCCACTACGTCTAAAGTGTCCACTACGTCTAAAGTGTCCACTACGTTTAAAGTGTCCACTGCATTTGTAGTGTCCACTACGTCTAAAGTGTCCACTAAGTTTAAAGTGTCCACTGCATTTGTAGTGTCACTACGTCTAAAGTGTCCACTAAGTTTATAGTGTCCACTGCATTTGTAGTGTACACTACGTCTAAAGTGTCCACTAAGTTTATAGTGTCCACTGCATTTGTAGTGTCCACTACGTTTATAGTGTCCACTGGATTTATAGTGTCCACTACGTTTATAGTGTCTACTGCATTTAAAGTGTCCACTAAGTTTATAGTGTCCACTGCATTTAAAGTGTCCACTACGTTTATAGTGTCTACTGCATTTAAAGTGTCCACTAAGTTTAAAGTGTCCACTGCATTTAAAGTGTCCACTAAGTTTATAGTGTCCACTACGTTTATAGTGTCTACTGCATTTAAAGTGTCCACTACGTTTATAGTGTCCACTGCATTTAAAGTGTCCACTACATTTATAGTGTCCACTGCATTTAAAGTGTCCACTAAGTTTATAGTGTCTACTGCATTTAAAGTGTCCACTACGTTTATAGTGTCCACTGCATTAAAAGTGTCCACTACGTCTAAAGTGTCCACTAAGTTTATAGTGTCCACTGCATTTGTAGTGTCCACTACGTCTAAAGTGTCCACTACGTTTATAGTGTCCACTGGATTTATAGTGTCCACTGCATTTAAAGTGTCCACTACGTTTATAGTGTCTACTGCATTTAAAGTGTCCACTGCATTTAAAGTGTCCACTGCATTTAAAGTGTCCACTACGTTTATAGTGTCCACTGCATTTAAAGTGTCCACTGCATTTAAAGTGTCCACTGCATTTAAAGTGTCCACTACGTTTATAGTGTCCACTGCATTTAAAGTGTCCACTACATTTATAGTGTCCACTGCATTTAAAGTGTCCACTACATTTATAGTGTCTACTGCATTTAAAGTGTCCACTACGTTTATAGTGTCCACTGCATTTAAAGTGTCCACTACATTTATAGTGTCTACTGCATTTAAAGTGTCCACTACGTTTATAGTGTCCACTGCATTTAAAGTGTCCACTACATTTATAGTGTCTACTGCATTTAAAGTGTCCACTACGTTTATAGTGTCCACTGCATTTAAAGTGTCCACTAAGTTTATAGTGTCTACTGCATTTAAAGTGTCCACTAAGTTTATAGTGTCCACTATGTTTATAGTGTCCACTGCATTTAAAGTGTCCACTACGTTTATAGTGTCTACTGCATTCAAAGTGTCCACTACGTTTATAGTGTCCACTGCATTTAAAGTGTCCACTACGTTTATAGTGTCCACTGCATTTAAAGTGTCCACTACGTTTATAGTGTCCACTAAGTTTATAGTGTCTACTGCATTTAAAGTGTCCACTACGTTTATAGTGTCCACTGCATTTAAAGTGTCCACTACATTTATAGTGTCTACTGCATTTAAAGTGTCCACTACGTTTATAGTGTCCACTGCATTTAAAGTGTCCAGAAAATTAAAAATGTTCACTGGACTTTAAGTGTCCAATGGGTTTAAATTATCTTCTGGATTTATAGTGTCCAAGAGTCCACTGGATTTAAAATGTCTGCTGTATCAAACGTCTCCTGGATTTAAAGTGTCCACTGAATACAGTCCAGGGAAAATCCTCATCTAAGAAAAACTGAGATGTAAAAAGAGGCCAATTCTATACATTTATATATTCTATACGTCTCTTCTGATCCATGTTGGTGACTCGCTCAGATGAATATAAAGACACAACACAAAGATGTATCTTCTTTGTTTGTGTCCCTGTATTTATTTATGTTATGTAAATGAAATATTATCATGTTTACAATATTAATGTACAGTCTCATGTTATTGCATCAATCAGTTTATTATCAGAGGAAAGACTGTGGATCATGATTATGATTAAGAAAAAGAAAAAAAAGTGAAGCAGGGACGTGTGTTAAGTTGTTGATACAGTGTTTCCTCTCGCGCTCTCTGGCAGTGGCGCGTTCAGATTAGTCATCCCGAGCTGTCGCCGCTGGCACGTCTCGACTTGGACCGGCGTGTGACATCATGGGCATGGAAATGAAATCCAGCGACCAATCAGCTGCAGCCAATTAGACTCCCGAATGTTTCTGACCCAAAACAGCAGTAAATATGGAACGTTGGAGCGAGTCTGACGTTCCACTTCGTATGAAGTCATGTCTCTTTACAGATGGATACCTGCTGTTTATGCCATTTCCATGTCGTGCAACTGCTTGTAATTTTTTCCCCCCAAATGATTTAGAAGAGAATCATAAGAATGTTTCATCTGTCATTATGTCATCTGTTTTTTTTCTACGGTTAATTATTTTTTTAAATTAAAGTGAATCTGTTGCAGCAAATCACGACATTTCCTGCAGAACGTGCCGTATTCACGTTGTTTATTTCACCACGAGAGTCCAACAATGTGACATTCACTTCTTTTTTTTTCCTCTGGCGACCGAGTCAATTGCCTGAAAACAAAAATATTCTCCTCAAGTACACAGCACTGCCATAATTTAATGGCACAGCGCAGGCCTGTAAAATCAGCTGCATCCAGCTGGCTCTGGGTTTTACAGCAGAGTCTGAGTGCTTCAGCATTTTAAACGCTTTCTTATGCTTATGTTACTTCTCAGTCCTGAGAAGACGTTCAGCTGCACTTTAGATGAAAACAATTAGCGCTTGGGTTGGAAATGAAGCCTGTCTTTATCTTTTCACCTTTGACCTTTTGTTATATACCAGTGGCTGCTGCTGGTCTTTCATAATTTATACATCAATTCCGCAAACAAACAGGAACAAGGAAATTGAAACTGAAATGCTATAATACTGTTTTTTTTTACAGTGTAAAATAACACACAACCACCAGCTGCTTGTCTACAGACTTCATCCCCAATCCACACAGGATTCTGACTGAGGCAGAAAAAGCTCCTCGTCGTCGTGTATGTTTCTGCAACGCTGTCAATCAAAAACTGTCTCCGCCTTTCAGACAGTTGCTCCAATCATCATGCAGAGGCCCAGTGTCTGCGCCCGCCCACTGTTCCACTGACTCCCAGAAACTACAATCAAAACTACTAAACTAAACTAAATCTACTACTAAACTAATACCAAAACTACCAGTAAAATAAATACTAAAACTATTGAAACAACTACTACGAAAACTACTAAACTACTAGCAAAACTGCTATTGAATTAGTATCAAAACACAACTAAACTACTATCAAAACACTACCAAAACTACCAGTAAAATAAATACTAAATTTACTGAAACAACTACTAAGAAAACTACTAAACTACCACTAAAACTACTACTAAACTAAACTGCTACTGAACTACTATCAAAACACTAACAAAACAACCAACAAAACTGCTAATAAAAAATTAACACAACTACTACAAAACTACTACTAAAACTACTACCAAACTACTAGCAAAACTACTAAACTACTACTAGCAAAACTACTAAACTACCAGTAAAACAACTACTTAAACTACTAACAAAACTACTACTAAAATACCAACAAAACTTCCACTTAAATAACTACTAAAACTACTACCAAAAAAATTAAATTACCAGTAAAAAAAACTATTAAACTACTAGAAAACTACCAACAAAACTAATAAACTACTACTAGCAAAACTACTAAACTACCAGTAAAACAACTACTAAAACTACTAACAAAACTACTACTAAAATACCAACAAAACTTCCACTTAAATAACTACTAAAACTACTACCAAAACAATTAAATGACCAGTAAACAAACTACTAAACTACTACAAAACTACTACTAAAACTACTACCAAACTACTAGCAAAACTACTAAACTCCCAGTAAAACAACTACTAAAACTACTAACAAAACTACTACTAAAATACCAACAAAACTTCCACTTAAATAACTACTAGAACTACTACCAAAACAATTAAATGACCAGTAAAAAAAAACTACTAAAACTACTAACAAAACTACTACTAAAATACCAACAAAACTTCCACTTAAATAACTACTAGAACTACTACCAAAACAATTAAATGACCAGTAAAAAAAAACTACTAAACTACTACAAAACTACTACTAAAACTACTACCAAACTACTAGCAAAACTACTAAACTACTACTAGCAAAACTACTAAACTACCAGTAAAACAACTACTAAAACTACTAACAAAACTACTACTAAAATACCAACAAAACTTCCACTTAAATAACTACTAAAACTACTACCAAAACAATTAAATTACCAGTAAAAAAAACTACTAAACTACTACCAAACTACTAGCAAAACTACTTAACTACTACTAGCAAAACTACTAAACTACCAGTAAAACAACTACTAAAACTACTAACAAAACTACTGCTAAAATACCAACAAAACTTCCATTTAAACAACTACTAAAACTACTACCAAAACAATTAAATGACCAGTAAAAAAAACTACTAAACTACTAACAAAACTACTACCAAATTACCAACAAAACTACCACTACAACTATTACTAAAACTACTTAACTACCAGGAAACAACTTCTAAAACTACTACTGAAACAACTACTACCAAAACTACCACTAAAACAACTACTAGAAACCCATAGAGAACAGTGGTTTTAACGCAGAGGCTGCTACGGGAATACGAAAATCACGTAAGACAATCCGTCATCCGTGATAAGCGGCTGATTCTGACGTTCTAATGACGTTCTAGCACACGTTTAGTATTGAAATGTAAATACAACACAGAACATATTAGACTGAGCATTGAAAAATAACCTAATGAAATGGTGGTCATTGTATGTCTTAGTGTAATAAATGTCTTACATAAAGGACCTTTAAGTAAGAGTTTTTGGACACTTTACTCCAACAGTATTCTTAGGATTTGGTCAACATGTTCATTCTTAACATGTTATTAACTTCTAGAAAATGTAGAAACACATGTTTTTTGACCATATGTTCCTCCAGTGAGTTTTAACCTCACAAATAACTCAACAGAAAACAAACATCGTCATTTGTTTCAGTAAACTAATGTCCTCTGCTCCAATAATGTAATAATAATGTAACTCTGCACCTAAGAAATGATCAAATATTTAAGAAAAACAACATTTAGCATTTCGATGTTTCACCACAGGACCGTTTACTTCTTTCATCGAGAGCAAAAGACATCGAGCTTCACTGTTTTTACAGCAACAGAGCCACAGAAAATCAACGGATCTCATCGTCAGGAGACAAATTAAGGGAATTTTCCACACCTCAAGTCTGATCTGAAGAAGGTTTTATTACACTTAAAGATTAAAAGAGGTGAAAACTTATTTAAAACCAGTCACACTCACATGACAACATCACCTGAGATTGATATGAATCAAGTTCTCTTTGCACCAAATCCCATAGAGAAAATCAGTGATTTCTACGTCACAGCACAGAGGACTTGGTCATTCATTGCTGCCTCCATCAGTCATTTAAAATGTGTTATTTTTGTGACTTCTGTCTTTCAAATCTCTCTCACATTTTCACCCAAGTGACACAACTGACCAAATGAGTCAGCAGTTGACAGGAATTTCTGACTCTGTGTGAGTTAAAAACGATGATTTTCTCTATGGGCTTTGGTGCAGGAGAATAAGCAGCTGGTAAACGCTGTTTCCAGGCAAGATATATCAGTAAACACGTTTTTTAAGATACTTTAGACCTACGCTGGTTGGGTTTTATTAGATTAAACTTTGTGTTATAGTGGTTAAAATCAGTTTTCAGTGATAGTATTCTCTTTGTGGCCCAGGGGGCGCTCACGGTGCAGTCGTCAGTACCTCATAAATCCTGTAAAAGACCGAAACAGAAGACAAAGTGATGGGGAAAAAAACAGCACCAGATCTGTGTTTCTGCCAGGGTATTTTATAATTGCAATTAGTTTTAATCCACTTTTATTGATAATAAAATGTGGAATTACACACGTGAAACAGTAGTGGCGACTTAATGCAGCTGTTCTTTATCTGGAAAAACAAGAGGAAAATGGGAGGGCAACATAACCACAGTGATTAGTGCAAAAATACATCTGTACGCTTTTTTAATAACCAGTTATGTTTCATTGTTTTTAAGCTGGCCGTCGTCTCTGCCAGGCTGTGAACATCCGCCCAAGGTTTTAATGACCTGCACTTATCTTATAGCCTTTTAATTTGAAAATAACACCGTTATAAAAGGCCGCGTAGGTGGCCCCTTGTTTTTAGGATCTGTTTTTTAACACCAGCCGTGGCTCGATATGTCGGCTAATCCTCGATCGAACGTCACGGAAAACAATGGCGTTTGTTCGCGAGCGCGCGGCAAACAAACCGCGTTTAAGACGAGACTTAAAATGACTTCAAGATGTTTTCCCTTCACGTCACTCACCCCGGCGTCGCATCCTGCTGCACAAATAATCTTTATCCGTGTTATTTTTTCTCCACGAGTCATCTGGGGAGTAATTAGTGCAAAGCGGTGTTTGTGTACCAACCCCCCCCCCCCCCCCCCTCGTGTTTCTGCGGGCCATATAACCCAAATACACTCATTAGCCTCCTGCTGCTGTACTTACTGACATTTTTGTCATCGCACCACTTGTTCACAGGGGAGTTTCTATGGCGGGGGGTTTCAGGACAAGTGTTCGCTTTTGTTCTGCCGTGTGGGGGCTGAGTTTGTCACAGCTTCCCCTGGATGCTGCAGGAGACAAATTAGGAATGTTGTTGCATGCCGATGCCTCGGGAGAATCTAAGGTTTAGTCTGAGGGTCTCTTTAAGGTCACCAGGAGTCTGAATTTTTAACTTCAGTTATTGTAAAGCTGAAATCCAGAGCATGTTTTAATCTGCTGCTGCTGCTGCTGCTGCGTTTCACTGCTGCTCAGGGATTTGTCTGCTGTTTTTTTGCAGCACAGACGTCCAACCACCCAAAGCCAGACTCAACTGAAAGCTCACCTGTTACCTGCTGCTTTAAAATAGACTCCCGCACATTAATATCTGAGAGGGAACGCTGCCAAGTCTGCACCGAAACGACCAGGGGATGAGATTTAAAACAGAAGTTCTGTCTCACTCTCGGAATTCAAGAAGGAAAAGATGGATGTAGAATAAAATACTCGTAATGTGACAGGTTTTTTAAACATTTTCAGACTCTGTGGGTTCTTTTTTTTCCCCATTAATGATCGAGTTTGGTTTGAAAAAGTAGAAAAGTCAGTGGGAAAGTGGAAAATGCTCACACTGGAGGAGCTGGAATGATTACATATTTATCAGTTTTTAAATAAGTTGCTTTTTTTAATTTACTGATCCATTAATAACCCTGAAGAGCTCCTTTTAAAAAAAGACTTACTAATTTGTTCCTAGTGGCAGAAAATGGCACCTTCCCAAAACTGCTGTAAAACATTATATATTAATATTTTTTCCACTTTAAATGAGTCTTCTAGAGCTACTTTAGCCTGAAAAATACGTATCAAATATTAATAATATTTTTGAAATGTTAACCCTTTAAAGGCCAGTATTTTTTCACAACTCCATAGTTTTTTTATTGGAAAAAGAAAATACAATAATTTCCATAAAATACATTTCAAGGGGAATTTGATAATAATTATTATTAGCCCTGGGATGGGTCAATGATTTTTTCAAATTGATTTTGATGCATTGGGTTTTTTTTGGCAGTGTCAGATTATTTAAAAAACATACTCATTTGTTCCTAGTGGCAGAAAATGGCACCTTCCAAAAACTGCTGTTAAACATTGTATATTAATATTTTTTCCACTTTAAATGAGTCAGTCTTCTAGAGCTACTTCAGCCTGAAATATACATATCAAATAGTAATAATATTTTTGAAATTTTAACCCTTTAAAGGCCAGTATGTTTACACAACTCCACTATTTTAACAACAATAATTTACATAAAATGCATTTCATAAACTGTGATCTTGAAGAAGAAAAAGGAAGAAAACAAAGTAAATTATACCTTAAATATCCAAATTGTGCGGTCATATGAACGAAAATATCAAGAGAAACAACAAACAAATAGGAAGTTACTGGCTTATTATTGATCATTTAATTGGACTTTAAACCCCAAAGAGAGAGAGCTGATATTATTAAGCCCAGTCATCATTCTGTTCATAAATTATGCATTCCATCACATAATAATCTGCTTAACCCACCACTGACCCTCATGAACATGATTATAACGACAGTGTGAGAGCAGCTGCTGTGATGGATCCACACCTTCACCGTGCCTGGCTCAAGAGCGTAAATGAAGAGCGGCTCCTGCTGCTGCTGCTTCTTTTTTTTCCTGCTGCAGCTGCTGCTTCGCGTCTTCACCTCCTGACCCCAGGGTCGTTCGTGTAACGCGCGTCACGCCGAGAAGTGCTCCACCAGATCTGGAACGTAAATACCTCTCTTGTTAGTTTTTTTTTCCTTTAACAGGAACTCAAGCTGTGCTCGCTCGCCATTCCTGGCAAACGAAAAAGACATAATTCAGATTATGTGCCGCAGTCGGGAGGGGGGCGTGGACGACGGCGAATATTAACGCGACGCTAAAAAAAAAAACTGCCTCCTAATTGAATCTGTCAGGTCGCCCTCATCTGGCCGTGACACACACATTTAACTCTTTTCTTTTACGGGGGTTAAAGCACAGACTGTGCTAAATTTACTTTAGTGTCAGGTAAATGTTTTTCACACACTGACACAAAGCTCCGTCTGTTGTACAACCGCACAACCCTGAAAAGATTAAAAAAAAAGTGTGAGACATCCACCGAATACTAAATATCGCAGCACAGGTGTGGTCGGCGCCTGTCAGGAGATTTATTTAGGAGATTTAAGCGTGTTAAAGAACTCTACAACCGTTTTACAGCACAGCCCAAGCAAAATAAGGAAGAGTCAAAGGGGCAAAGAGGGAGATTTGCCAGCTGAAAGTGTCCCCGTCCACTTTTAGGAGACATAACGTATTAGTGTTGAGGAGAAACAGAAGTTTGTGTCCGTGGTGCAAACCGCTGAGGCGGCGAAAACAGATTCAGGCAGATTGAGTTTTAGCTGATGAGAAGTTGGGAGGGATTGATTTTATCCTCACGAGTTTCTCAAGAGTTTAATTTCCAAATCCATCCAATAACGACGCGTTGGCGCGATCCTTCGCGACAGTTTAATATCACGCCGGTGATTCATTCTGCTCCGCGTTTGTTGATCAGGACCCGGCTGCTCAGAGCAATTTCTAAGTTTAATCCTTTGCTTTGTAAGGTTTATAGAAACTATTAGATGGTACCAAGCTAATGAGTCACCAGACGCTTGTAAAAGATTTTTAGTAACGCGCAATGTATTCATGTATTCATGGTTTTTGCACGTTTATACGACTCAATATACGAAGTAGCAGACAATGCAGTCTGGGCGTTGTACAATCTTCACACTGTTTTTATTTTGTTAAATCAATACGTGCAGTTGCACTTTATAAATGTGTTGAAGAATGCATTAAATGGCCACTAGGGGGGAGCATAAACAACACAGTTTGAATGAAAGTCAATGACAAAAAAAGCATCAATCCCACTGCTGTTAATCTTCAAACTTCAGATGACCTAATGTCAACATAGCGCCATAGTTCATGCTCGCATACTGTGTGTATTTATTTATTTATGTGTTCATTTGTTAGATAAAGCTGCCCTGGGACCTCAGGTGGGAAATTACCCCGTAGGCACAATCTGGCACATTTTAATGTGCACTGTTCCTATTTTTAACGAGTAAATAAGTGGGAAAAAACTTAACTGTACAGAAACAATGTGGTGATTTCTGAAATGAGGAAGTTATATTGTTGCAATTTATTTCTATAATAATCAGCAATAAACAGCTGGAAATAACAGGGCAAGGTGTGTAGGACATAAGAAGAATAAAGTTCACCTGTATATAATATGGTAATTATAATTTTTAAAGGTATTACACCGATGGTAGTCTATATTAATTAGTGTTATGTTACCTTCTTATTAACACATTATTATTGTACCATTTTTGCATTAGATATAAAATGGTATGTCAGTATTTCCCAAATACAATTACAAGTAAGAAATCTATTTATGTTGATCATAATATCACACAATACAAAACAGAGTTTCCTAATAATTTTACACTTTCTAAAGACAACAATTCCCTGTGACCCAGTTGTCAACATTAATTATTCTATAATTGCAATATCAGCAGTGGATTTAACACATCTTCTTGTATTGAATATTTGAAAATTGTTAATGGAAACCAGGTTATAATGATTAAAATCTAACATTAGCATGAGCCATATTTCACATCGCCTCCTCTGCTCCTCATGTTAAACATCAAATTCTGCATTAGTCAGCTCATATTTGAGTATAATTCCATTCGCTCCACAGCCACGTACACCTGGAAGTCAGATGCTCCAAATATTTCCAGAAACATCTACATCAGAGTTCGTTTGCGTAATGGAATCCAGCAAAGTTAGGTAACATGCAAATTTCCACAAGGCTACATTTGAACTTGAATTAAGTTGGTGCACGCTGCTCCAGATGTGATTTCTGGCATCATTACGGTGCCATAAGAGCAGGATCACTGCCACCGACTGACACGAGTGTCTGTAACCTCTGTATTTATTTCCCTTACACGCTCTTGGTTTTATTTAGTTAGAACAAGAACAAAAAGATGAGCGGTTTGCTTGGACACCGCGATCAAGGGCCGCTCCCCCCACCCCCCTGTATTATCTTTCCTGCAAATTACATCTGATTTACATTCAACCAAAACAGATGTGACTCTCACTATATCTGTTTTGGCCAGATTTATGGAGCGAAACCTACAAGTTGGAGGACGTGAACTTCGAGCACAGTCTGTTTCTCCGACACGTTTTGGCCAAATAAGTCCCGCATGACATCAAACAGCTTGACATCAAACAATCACGACTTTGGGGAATTTCACAGCTGCAAGATCCGAGGCGTTTTCAGGACACTGTCACCACGCAGGACGCTGAACATGCGCCTATATGTGCGCCGTCCCCGCCCCCTCTGATGACGCATTATGGCCAAAGCATCTTCTATAACCTCTGCTGTATGCAAACAGTTCAACTCTGACAAAGCAAAACAGTAGAGCGTGAGAATCTACTGGCAGGGGCGTTTCTTACTGATAAACTACCTGTTGTTAAAAGTAACTTGACAATGAACCCATCATTCTATTTCCAGCTACAATTACAACACTTTATTTTCACTCACAAAAATCTCAGAATTTCTGTTTTTGAAGATCCCAGAATTTCAATTTGGCCAATTTTGCAACCACAACTTTAGAAGCGACCTACAGTACGCCCATTGGACAATACTAGCTGTCAATCACACTCATATGCAGTGAACTGTATCATCTATTTTCCTCTAACAACAACATTCTACTGAAGAAGAGCCGAAACTACCAATTGAGACCATTAACTGCTCAGGAAAATGCTTATTGATATTACAAATAAAGTAAGAAGTAAAAGCTCTTTTATCCCATAGACCCCAGTTGTGTTGCCCCCTGGTGGCTATTCACTATCTGAACAACAACATACGTTTGAAGAAGAGCTGAAACTGCCAATCGAGACCATTAACTACTCAAGAAAATGTTTATGGACATTATAAATAAAGTAAGAAGTAAAAGCTAATTTTCCCATAGACCCCAGTGGTGTTGCCCCCTGGTTGCTATTTCACTATAGTCTTACGTCCTGGTTGACTTTACTGTAGAGACTGAAAGACTGTGCCGCAGACTCAACGTGCAACAAGTATTAATGTGACAGAATTATTAGTGACATGTAATTGAGGACTCATTTACTCACACTTACCTTTATCAGGCACGGCTTTGGCAGACCAGAAAGGATGTAAACACTCTTTTCACAAGTCTCTCCTCTCATCCATTCACTCTTTGTTGTTATGTATCTGGTTTATAATGGGATGGAGCTGTTCTTCTTCGATGCTCAGTAAGCTGTTGCTTCAACAAATGCTGTAGAAACATGGCAGCACAAGATGGCAGACTCCATAAAGCAAAGTCCCTGCCTAAAGTGCATATTTAATTATTCATTTACAGAAACATGCTTATGGGTATTATATTCCATTTCTATCATTAAACCTTCCTAAATGTTTCCTTTAAAACCTTTAAAAATACATTTACTGCTTAAAAGGCATGTTTTGTGAGTCCACTGTGACCTTTGACCTATGGACACCAAAGTTTAACCCTTTAACGACTAAGCCTCAAAATGTCCGGTCATTTACAATTTACTGCATGTTAAAATACTGTTTTAGTCTAAGGTCTAAGGATTCTCTCAAAATGGTCTTAACAGGTTTGTGACTTCACACCAACGGTGACCATTGACTTGAGTCCATGTGAATTCTGGTGCCAAACTTGAAATGATTTCCTTAAGATGTTCTTGAAATGACGCTTTTTACAAAAATGTGACGTGAGACGGACAACCCACAAAAATAATGCGCACTGCCAAGGCTGTTGCCGGGCCTGGAGGTATAAAAATTGAACCGACCACCATCCTTGTGCTCCTCCCTTTGCCTTTGTTTTCCTTCTTGAGTGTTCTTTATGATCCATATGTTGAAGCTCTGAAATTATAAAGCTTTTGGCAGCACGGTGGCCTGCAGCCTCTTTAGTGGCTTTCTGACCATTGTGTGGTTGTCGTCTTTTGAACGTCGTCCACAGCAGCAACAATTCTGTGGGAAACCCATAGACTATGTATAAAAATGGACATCTTCCAGCTGCAAAACAAGCCTCGAGATTCACGATTTGGCCTCGGCAGTTTTTGCCACCGTGAGTTCAGAGGTGTGGACCGCGACCAGGCTCCTCTTGGACCACACCAGCGGTCGATCACAAAGGTGTCCACTCATATGTGACGTACAATCGACTATTTTCAAACATCATGTTCACTTGAAGAAGAGCTGAGTGATTGAGACCATTGACTCCTCAGGAAAAGTTGAGTGATGAGAGGTTCATTTTCCAGTTGTCTTTCATTCAAATTGAGCTAATTGACTAATGGTAGGTTCCATGGTAGGTTCCATTTGTACTTGAACTCAGACTGTCCGAGGTCAGGGGTCCTTCAACAGGATATCCCCATGATTTTGGATCCCCAACTCAGAAACTCACATAATCCAGCAGCCACCCCACTGGGGTTAGGGTTGGGGTTATCTTGTATTGCTAATAGCAACCTTGTCGTTTGTTTCACGGTAACCCAGTTGCACAAACTGTTGCTAGTTACGCTGTTTGTGTGCACCGTAATATGGTATTGCTAACATTGGCTAGCCCGGGATACGTTAGCTCTAACGTATCCCTCCTGGAACACAGTGAACTCCCAGCTCCGACTTATTATATATAGATATGGGATTACCCCATGATTTCAGATTCCCAATTCAGAACCTCAGATTAAACTCACATAATCCAGCAGTCACCATAAAAACCGTTGCTTTTCTTGTCGATAATAGCACAGTAAATCAAATCGCACACTGTGTAGAGGTTGTTATCGACTGCTATTGCTAACATAGGCTAGCTCGGGATACGTTAGCGTCCGTGGTTTATTCCGACGTCTCGCTGGAACACAGTGAACTTGGAGGTGACTCCCAGCTCCGACCTCCGCTGTAAATGAAACGCAGCATAAACCCTTCATTTTTCTAGTCAGAAGGCTAAGGGCTAAGAATAAGGAATTAAGATTAAGCAGCAGAGCAGAGAGAGAGAGAGAGCAAATTATGTCAAATTGGAAACAGGGCGTGCTGAGATGGAGGAACATCTGTCGGGGTGTCCGGTTGCTTCAGCTCTCGTTAGGCCCACAGTTTACCTCATGAGGTTGTTTCCTATTGCTCCTCTGTTTCCTCCAGGCACAGTCCACTGTTTCACAAACAACCCCAGTTCTGAGGCCAAAGACTTAATTTGTCCTCGCTTACCTTAGACACAACCTCCGCTGTCCCCAAATGCACTTTCTTCCCATAGAGCTGGTCTCGCTTAAGAGCAGTCATGGCAGAGGGACTTCTGTGCGAGATTAAGTACTTAGATAAGCAAGGTTTCTTTTGTATTTATTTGATAAAATAAGGACAATGAGAGCTGCTATCACATCAGCAGGTATTAAAGGAGATACTTCATGTCAAACGGCTTCCAAGTCCTGTCACGGTTGACCCGTTAGCCACGAGGATCTCAGTGGAAAAACACATGTCCGTAACATATCGAGATGTGTTTGTGATGTTTCTTTCCTTCTTGCTTTCACACTAGTGGAGGAAAGGTAAACTCATCCAAGTACAGGTTGTCACATTAATGACACCATCGCCTGTGACGCCGAAATCACATCTGACAGTGGACTTCCGAGGCCCAGATGTATCGGCCCGGGCCCAGGCAGACGGCGGCGCCGGTGCCAGATGACTGAGCAATCGTTCTGGAAAACAACCGCTAACACCCGGCGTTTGCATTCGAAACTCTGTTGGTAAGCTCGCGGAGAATCTCTCAGGATCCCACGTGACGAGCTTTCTGGAATATCGCCGAAAATAGAAAATCTGCCACGGTGAGCACGGTTTGGATTCCATCGCAAAAAGCTACTGTCTGTGGGATTTTTTTTTTTGGAAAATTACAGTTCATTGAGAACAGCCAGCTCGAGGGTTAAGCCAAGGTTATTCCTCACTGCCGTCCAAAATGGCTCCCCTGAGACGTGACCTCTCTGTGTCCTGACCTTATGGCGCTAAAGCCATAATCTGTGTTTGCTCATCAGGTTTTTCTGTCTCACTCCTACAGTCTCCATATTTTCTCCTCCTCTCCTTGTCCCCTCCACTATTTACTCTTTACATCACCTACTTTTATTTTCTCCCCCTGTTTTTTCTTCACTCTCTCGGTCCTCCTCCCTATTTTCTCGTAGTTTTTCTCTGTGTCTCCCTCAGCTATGCGGCCGCGCTGCCAGGGCTGACTCTTTCGATTTGAAAGCAGTACATGTGGTTGAAATCTGAGGCCTGCTGTGCTGCCAAGCCACAGGCCCCGTAATGGAGCACTGGCGCAGGAGAATAAGCCATTGTTCTTGGTGCAGTTGGTGGAGGGAGGGAGGGAGGGAGGGCTGAGTCTTTTTAAAGAAGGAAGAAGAAAAAAAGGTTGATTTTTGGTGAATACAACTCCTGGGGTCAAAGTGTAAATCCCACTTTGGTAGCAGGGGAGTTAAAGCTGCCTGGGAGTCATTTACAGACATGAGATGCAGAGGTTTAAGTGAGGCACTGTCCAGTCCTGGTTTCCTGCTCTGTCTGACTCCAGCGTGAAATAACATAAAACAAGACAGGGGTGTTTTCTACCTGGCTTAAAAAAACGGGACGCACAATTTATACATAAACAAATTAACAGCATTGTTGGATCGGTTCACAAAAATGTTGATTAAGTCTCTGCTCACGACTCTCTCTCTGTTTCTCAGTGTACGGAGCTCATGTCGCCTGACGACATTCACTTCCTGCACACAGGAAGTGATGTCAGATGGAGGAAACAGCAGCACAACAGGGTGGAGTTTGAATGAAAAGTGAATTCTGACACAATAAAAGCCTCTTGGCCCCGCCCGCCCCTGCTCTGCAGCTGTATACAAGAAACGCTCTCCCCGTCAGGCCTGATAGTTTTGCTTGACAGAGCCTGTTTTCAGATGATAGACGCAACACACTGAGCCTGTTAATGTTGTTTTTGTTCATGAAGAACAAACAGAGGACGAATAATAACAAGAAGTTGCACACTGCAGCTTTAAGAGTAGTGTTTAAATCCTTTAAAATTATATTTTTGCTTCGTCTTTGCTAGTAGCCAGAGCTGCCGTGATCATAAATCAAAGTATGTATAAAAGCAACAATATGTGGGATAACTTCAGCTGCATGAAAATGACGATATAAGCAGATGTTTGTCAAGATTCAAATCTTTTTTTCAACTGACATTGGTTCAGCGTTACAGTTACTGACTTTGATTATCTCTAAGTTCCACACTTCTCAGAGTTCCTCGCCAAACGCCAACTTTAATTTTGTGTCAAAAAATGCCGATAAAATCTACTTTTCCTCGAAGCCTTTGTTGCGTTGTCACATTAAAACACTAGATATAAGGTAAACATTACTCTGCGTCATGTTGTTTCTTTGTGTCACAGTTTAATTTGTTGTTGTTTTTTTTTTGAATACCAGAGAAAGAAAGAACGGCTTATAGGGAATCAATATTACACCGTGCAACCACTGTGCACATTATAATGATGAGTTCCAGCCAAAAAGTTGTTTGTTTCAGCTTCGACTAACAAATGACTTACTTATGAGGGAACATGTGCGGTGTGCCAGTTTGTGGTCTCGACCATCGGCATCGGTTTTATTCATAAAAAGCGGTAGAAAAACATCTAAATAGGAGGACAAGGAGTATAAATACAAAACAATATTCACATTATTTCTATGTTTATATGGCTACCATATGTCTGCCGCCTCGACGTTAGCAGTACATTTGAAGAATAAAACTGTTAATGTAACATTTTCCAAGTTAAACATCGTTTTAACTCGTATATAGAATGAGACGTTATCGAATTATTGTTTAATTTCTGTCCAACTTAATCCAAAATAACATGTACATTCTAACTGTTGAATGCTGTTAAAATATAGACGTGGCATTTATTTTCATGCTATTGCGATAACCTCCAAATTCTTTAAATTGAGTAATTATTGTTTAGGAAAATGTGAAACAACGTGTCGAATCTGACGGAATTCTATGAAACGCATCTGGACTTGATTCAACCCTCACTGTACAGACCAGAATGTGGATTTCTGACCGTTTATAAGTGAGGGAGGGTGGTGAGTGTGAGAATTCCTGTTGATTATTCACACCAGCTGCCGACCACAAAACCCCTTGTTAAGAAACCCTTACCTCCCGTATTGATTTTCTTTTTTAAAAGCCTTAAAGGGTTAAACATGTCTGGCAGAAACCTTTTTGTTTACCTCGCTGGACGCAGCTAAATCATTAAAATGGACTAACACATGGATAGAGATGGAGTGACCCCCGCCTCATTAAAATTTATGGCAAAATGAGACGGGAGAGTTGAAGCGGTGTCATGTTGAATCATGGGAGCTGTCAGCCCTCTGGGATTCTCGGTGCCGTGAGGTCCGGAAGTTCCCTTCAGCAGAGACAAAAGTCAAATACTGCTTTTTGTTTTGTTTTTACTCAGTATCTAAAAGACAAGAACAACAAGAACATCAAAATCTGATTTTTACTCCACTACATTTCCTTTAATTATCTATTTTACTCATTACTACCAAATAAAATCATAAGAAGAAGAGTTGGTATTATGGTCTGTATTTATATAGAGCTTTTCTAGTCTTGATGAGCTGCCTTTACACCAGTTTTCACACACACACACACAACACACAAGGACACATATAGACTTAGCAGAGCCAGGAATTGAACCCACAGCCTTCCAGCCTTTAATACTTTAACTTTTTTTTTTTAATACTTTTTTTTTTTACTTGTTTTAAGCATAAAAAAATCTAACTTTTAATTAACAAATAGAAAATGTCGTCATGGTTTTTATCATTCGCGATTTATGGTCGTCTAACCAGCTCCTGCTTGACGTGCCCTGGTCTAGATAAACAGTGGGTGTGACCAAGCCTTTTCAGTTGCCGCCCCCAGACGCTGGAATAAGCTCCTCCCCTCTGAGATTCGCGTCGTCACCAAGCCGCCTCTTTATAAATCCAAACTTAAAACATATTCATTCAGAATGGCTTTTAATACCCAGCAGTGTGGTGACAGTTTTTTTTTTTTCTTTTTTATTCTTTTTAGTTAGTGTTTTTAATATTGGTATTTTCATGCTTTGCTTTATGTTTTCATGAATTTGTTTTTGTCTGTAATGCTTTTATTTTGTAAAGCACTTTGGTCAACTGTGGTTGTTGTAAAGAGCTATAGAATTAAAGTACATTACTTAAAAGGGCCAGAAAATGTCAAAAAAATGTTTTTGCCCATTTTTCCAGAATAGCTTTCAATATCTATTTACTACGTGTTAAAATACCGTTTTAACCATTTAAAATTAAGAAAAACAAAAGGTTTTATTTAAAAAAAACACTGTAGGGGTACATGAACATGTGAGTGTTAAATTTGAAACATTATGAAACATGTTAAAAATAACATTTGTTTGAGTTTGAGTCAACAAAATGGAAACTTATATACATAAATTACCGTAATAACCACAACACGTTGGCTAAGTACACCGTTGTGTAATTACGGTATTGCAAGGTCGTGGTGTCGTCCACGATACACTCGATGTTAAAGGCTTTCACTGAAGTAATATTATTTTAAAAAAAGTCACTTCAACTTCTACCCAAGTCCTTTTCTTGTAACATACACAAATGTGACGAAAAGCCACCATGAAGTTGGGACTGGAACCAGTGGAGTTGCCACAGAATTGCGTTTCATGTTTTCTCTGCGGGTCTAAATGTCCGTGAGTCGTCACCGCGTCTAAAAGCAGTGCCACGGCAAACACGCGTGTATTTGTTTGGGAGGTTTTTCTCCCTGGAAACGCTGGTTATGGCGACTTTAAAGGAAAAAAAAAAGGCCTGAATATTTGAAGCGACGCATTTCTTCTCTCCCTCGTTTGTCGTCAGGCCTCTTCGCTGCTGAAAGCTTCCCAGTGCAGAGATTACGCCGGTGCTAAAGCAAACATTATGTTTTATTAACTTTTTATGAGTTATCATGACATGTGTGTAATGACTCTGTAACACAGTTAAAGTAATGATTTAATTAAAAAGAAAAGAAAATACGACACACACACACACACACAAATCAGTGGAACAATTGTGGCCGACCTCTTTTTTGGCACGTGAGGTCGTTATCATCCCGACAGAAACCGCAGTGATGACTGCAGCACTTTATCAGAGACACAAGCAGCTTTACTGGATTTTCCTTTCTGCTTTCACTTCACTCTGTTCAACATTAAATGCCACTTTTTTCTTGTATTCGTAGCTTTAGCCCTGACTGACTATAATACCAGGGCTGTCAAATGATATTTTTCTTCCGTAGCTGTGATGTCCATGTGTTTGAAATGGTATTCATTTGCAATTTGAGGTCCATATTGACCACGTAAAGCAGCTTTTACTTGTGTATCGTGATTGGGAATTAAATGTCTAATGTCTCAAAGTTGTGATGTAGAGATGTGTGGGCAAAAATGTGCCTTTGTTGGAGGTTATTTAACGTATTTAATGTTTTTACGATCTGGTAATTGTCTCAATCTCACAAAAGTGAAAAAATATGTACATCAACACGGTGTAAAGCCAGGTAAACGTGCGTCTCTGTATTTTCGTACTACGTAAAAAATTTGGCAACCGCTCGCTAACCACTCTTAAATGTATTATTTTACTGTTTTGTGCCTTGTTGTTGAAATTTAGAAATAAAGTTGACTTCACTTAACCATTCTAAACACTTAAAGACATATTTGACATACAGTATCTCACTTTAAAAAGTAAATATTCAATGAAATTTTATTTTATTTGGGTAGCACTGATTCATAACGTAAATTATCTCAAGGCACTTTACACAGAAAGGTCAATACCTTAAATATAAATAAGTAAGAAGTACACGTAAACAGTAAACGGTAAAAATAGTAAAGACAAAGTGCAGCACATTAGATTTAACGTATTGACTGAAAATACTTTATTTTCAGACGGTTCAGTCTGAAATTGGACTTGCATAACGATGACAAAGACGGAACAATTCCATATGAAAGTAAACATCACATTAAACAAAGGTCGTGGGTTAAATTCCCAGCTCCACAAGTGTACGTTATTCACATAGATGCACTGTGTGAATGAGTGAATGGTAATAGCTTTACTGCAAATACAGAGTGGTCATTAAGACAAGAAAAACACAATATAAATACAGATCATTTACCAATTTACAGTGACGGTAGCCGTCTGTAATCTCTGTTCAGCCCTGATTAATCCTGGGGACTTTCAATCCGATGACGTCGGGACAGACTGGGTGTGTACAGCATAATGGGGCGTTTGACTGTTCATAGAACTACGGTGGTTGCCAGTTGTGTTCAAAAACGGGTATTTCCCCAAGAGTTAAGGAGAAAAACGCCTCGTCTCTAAATTTGAGTCCTTACTTTATGACCCGTGTGATAAATATCCTGTTTAATCACGAGCTGCCGAGCTTTCAGCAGCCCCTCTTTAGTTGGTTTTAACATCTGAGGATAAAGCAGCCACTGTCTCGGAGGGCAGCTGTTTCCTACCTCTCTGCATTTCTCTGGGAAGGTGATGTATGAGCCGCTGAGGTCCTCATCAGGTCACAGTGGCTACTAACGCTACGCGGTCCAGTGTTGCCCCGTACCAACTGCGTGCCCTCCCCCCCCCGACATGTGTGAAGGATTACAGCATTAACAGATGATCAATAAAATTCACCACACATTTGATGTGATTGATGCCTCGCCGCTGCCCTCTGCGCTCACATCATCATCAGTAGTCGCGTCGGCCCGCGGCGATCCATCCTGATCAACACTGAAAGTGTCAGCCGCGGCCGTAAAAGTCGCCGGGGCCCAAGTGCCGCGGCCCCCTCGCACCATTTCCCTTCTCACTGAACCTCGGTTTATCTCCCTCAGCGAAAGTGTAGGATGTCTAAGTCACAACAAGAGTCTTTGACTGATGAGGGCAAGAGGAATGGTTTCGGTTTACCACGATCCAGAGGGAATCCCAGTTGATTTGAAAAACACCACATGGGCACAGTAGGATGCTAAGTGTCTGTCTTGGATGAACAGAGGCCGGGTCCAGATTCCTGACTGGCGTTTATTGTGACATGTGCAGTCGCTGTCGCTAATAAAAGCGTGTTCAAGTTTTTGATTAAGAGAAGTTTATTTTGAGAGAGTCTGAGGGCACCAGCGGCTTTGTTGTTTTTATAATTATTGACATTTGGAACGATGTGACTGAGAAGTCGCTCTCACATATTAGCCAACTGTCCTCGAGCTTAACGCCTGGCTCCGCGGTGTGTGCGTGCGTCACTGCCGCGCCGCGTCTCGCTCGCACGTTCACACCATGTGTGTCTCTGCTGAAATAGTTAGCAGCTGTACAGATATTTAAAAAAAGATATAATATTTACATTTTTTTTTATGTATTCAGATTCAGCGGCGACACTAAAACTGCAATGAGAGGTGTCGGTTTTATGTCATCATGCTGGTGGAACGTCAAAATCGCTATCAACGGATCTTCACTCTGGGAGGCGTTTACGTAACGTGTGAAAAATAGGCGAGGCGCTTGTTAAACGTTACTTATACAACGTGTGTAACGTTGATTAGGGTTCTGCTCCACGTTTAGGAGAACCAGGGTCGCGTTATTGTTCAGTGTGCGGGTAACACTAAATACTTGACACTTAAATCTGTAAAAGATGTTATTCATTTACTGTATTTTCGGGATGCTTCCTGTATAAGATATATATACAACTAATCTGATGGTGCTTTTAGACTGTAAACCCTTACCTTTTTTCTATTTTAAGTAACTATGGAGCAGTGGTGAGTGCTGGTACCTTTAAAGCAAGAAGTTTCTTGTTTGAATCCTTTTTATTTATTTAATTTAACCTTTATATTAACCGGGAAAACAACTACTTTATACTAGATTAAAAATCTGTATATCTGTAATATCTGAAGAAGCTTCATTGGCGTATTATTCTTTGTGATGCAAAAGCGGCCTCTTACCCTTTAGTCTTTGAATAAACCTTTTTGTTAACTGTTTCAGTTGCTTCCTCTTTCTCCTTCTGACCTGGACGAATACAGGTGTTGCAACCTCACTTTCTCCAGATTTAATCTGGGTTGTAAAGGCTTTTCACTGGTGAAGATCCAAATTTAGTACAATTTTCAGCATTTGTCGCGTGAAAATCTCTGACATTATCTCCATATTGAATCAAATTGGAAGTCAAGACGAATCAGGACCTTGCCCTCGATTCAGGAAAGGATAGAAAGAAAGAAAAGTTTAATCAGGAGAAAGTCTCTGGTATAAAATCACACGTGACTCGGTGTGTGTTTGTGCTACTAGAGAAGCACAAGTTATCCAGCATTTGTTCAGGTTAATGTGAAACAGCGTCTCCCCCCTCAGGCTCCATTATCTGCCGTTATACTTCACTGGCATCGGCTCTGGAGACAAAGTTGGACTCGCTCGCGACGGGACACCCCATTGGTTTGATTTACGGGGGACACTTATAATGGGAGGAAGTCCCTCACTGTAAGTGGACACTGATGAGGACTCTCCGGAGGGACGACACTGCGCTCGCTTATTCTACATCAGCTCTTTGGAAAACAACTATTTGCAGCAGATTGGACTTCATCCAATCCTGCTCGGTTTATTTGAGCCAGATTTTATTAGAAATCGAAGGTTTTCTGTGAGATTATGTCGTTAATCCTAACTTGTTATGAGTCATTTTGTCACGAACTCTGACTTTAAACTGTTAATCACATTCATAACTTTCATATTTTTGCAAAATTGCTCTGTTTAGAATGTAGAAAGTGGGGAAATACAATATTTCTGGTGCCACTTTCTAATAACAAAGCATTAATGAAGGATTTATGAGCTGCATTTAACAGACTTATTTCTACTTAATAACATACTAATGTTTTATAAATTGGCCTCTGGGTTGCCAGATTTGGAAAAATCATCCTCCAACACTTCATTTGTCTCTTTTACTTTAGAACATTTATATATTTTCTGGCAAATGGCTGCTGGACATTTGATTTATAAACTGATTATTAACATTTACAACTGTAGACCTATGATGTTACGAGCCTTTAAATGCTCTGTAAATGATCCTTTATCACAAAACGGTTGCCAGTCAATTAAAGTATGTGAGTAAAAGGAAGTACGTTTTTGCGAAAGGGGAAAAGGGACAAACAAAAACATGTTTTTTACGTCTCGACACATTCTTGATTCTCATCCATGCACTCCATGCAGAAAATGTTAAATTTACATCAGGCAAGACTGAAAATGCTTTTGGTAAAAACCAACCAAACTATTTTAAATAGTTTATTTCAATCCAGATTACTTAACTGAGCAGAATTTAAAGCCTTAATACCAAAATTAAGTCATCAAAAAAGTATATAATGGCTAATAGAACATTGGAATACAAAAATTAAAAGAACATTTTAATAAAAGTATGCATCATCAGCTGTCCCGATGTTACAAATGTATAAAATGTGGTGAAATATATCTGATTTGTTAACCCTAACCAAGTACATGTGGTTATGGTCAATAAATTGCCATAAATACCAGATGTATTAAATACAATGGAGACAAATTCCTCCGTGTGTGTTTTTTGTCCAGAGGTTCAAAGAGCAATTAAGTGGAAAAAGAGAATTTTCTGGCTTTTATTTGACGTGTCAGGCTTCACAGGGTTTGACGTAAACGTCTGCGCCTTCTTTATTTATTTTTTTATTATATCCGAACGCGGCGGTCGAAGCGCATGAATCGTGACAGACATGTTGCGACACGGTTGGATCGACAACGCCTCGACACTGTTTACGCCGGAGTCACGGAATAAAAAGACTAAATGTTTGTCAGGTGACACCTCAAACAAACATCTGGTCAACAGTTCAACAGCCATCACAAACAGATGAGCATATTAAACTGCAATTAACCAGAGCTACAGCGAAATCCCTGAAACGTCAGAGATTAAAACAAACCGAGTTAAAGCAAAACTGTACTTTAATATAAACAGTCTGTTTTGTTTTGCTTCTGCTCAAGTGACCGCGTCTAAGTGCAATAATACAAACTTTATAGATTCCAGATATGTGAAAATGACACTGGGGCAAAGAGAGAGAGAGAAGTATCCGAGGGAATCACTCAAGCTAAATTGGCATTATTCACATATTTTTCATAACAAGATTATAATCTTCGATTTCTATCTAAAAAAGTGCGTAATTAATCCATTAGACACGGAAAAACAAAGACATTTGTGTGGTGGTTTCACAGAGGAATATGCATTTCAGCTTTTGTTTAGCTGCTAATATCTCAAACAGTCGAGCAGCAACTACTAAAATTTGAAGGAAGAAGGATTAAGGCCACATGTGATTAGGGCCAGAATTTTGAGAAAGAAGTCAGAATTCCGAGTTTTAAAGTAGCAATTATATGAAAGAAACAGAATTATGCCTTTAATCTCACATTTTTTACCTTTTCCCTCAAAGCCAGCATTCGGTGATTAATAAATCAGAATTATGACTTTAATCTCAGAATTCTGGCATATTTCCCCCAAAAACATTCCCACATGTGGCCTTAATCTTCTTCCATTTACATTGTATACAATATGATATAACATTATTTATTCCCATGGTACAGTTTGTTGCAGAACAGCCCAGTACCAGAGCTTTTGTCGATGAGCTACTAGAAAAAACAACAGTTAGTTAAAAAACCCACTAAAACTCTAAGAATGTTGGTTTTAATCCAATCCTCAATTGTTTGAGTCTGGTTTTCTGTGAGATTATGTCGTTATTCCTAATTTGTGATGAGTCATTTTGTGAAACAGTCACAAACTCTGACTTTAAACTGTTAATCCCATACATAACAATTTCTTATTACGTAAATTTCGAGTGTGTTTAAAATGTAGAAAGTGTGGAAATACAATATTTCTGGTGCTACTTTCTCATAACAAAGCATTAATGAAGGATTTATGAGCTCTGTTTAATGGATTTATTACTAGTTAATAACATAATAATGTTAATCTCAGATTTTTTTGGACCTTTTCCACAAAGCCAGCATTCAGTAATTAATGTCAGAATTGTGACTTTTTTTTTGCCTCAATTCTGAAATAAGAGTGGAATTCTGATGTTAATCTCAGAATTCAAGATTTTTTTTCCCCCAAAAAAACCATCCCCACATGTGGAAGATGCTACTAGAAAAACCAAAACAAATGAGCTAAAAAAAAAAACCCACTGAAACTCGACTTAGAGTTCACGACCTTTCACAATTTATTCACTGTACATAAAAAACATGTTGACAGAACAAAGTTGAGGATCTCTTTGGTGTCGTCATGTGCGTCGCTCACCTCATTTATCCGGGAATTAATCCCGTTCAGAGACACGTTAATCTCAGAGAAGGAGGCAGACGGAATAAATCAGAGCTCCCGGATGAACTTGAAACCCGGAGGGGTGAAAGTGTCGACTGGGGAGTCGGGGTTGGGAGCGGCACCGCGACTCAGCACCTCATTAATTTGGACGTGTCGGCAGGAAGCGCTGACAAGAAACCTCCAGCCTTGTCTCTCACGAGCTTGACGTGAGGTAAAATAACCTTTAAACTCGTTAGGTGTCATTTAATTCATCTGCCGTGTGACCTAACATGTGCTTGAACAGTTTCCCGTCTTAAATTGTGGTTAGAAGAGTGTAGTTCTCTGGTTCAGCCGGTTCACTCGTTGGTCAAATCCCATCCAAGGGCTCAAAGCCACTGTCACGAGACTATGACTGTTTTCCCTTTCATGCCACCAAGAGTGTCGTTTGTCATTGAAAAGTCTTTATTGCCGCCGCGCACGCACGTCGTTTGAGCAGATTCCTCAACATTCGTACAAGTATAATTCGAACAAGAAGCGTCCTGCTCTCACCCCGCGGCTCTCGCGACGTGCTGACAAGTATATTGATCGTTATTTTCCTTCGTTTGACTCTAACCCCGGCTATAGCTGTGAGATAATAGGCTGTAAGAGGGCTCTCAATAAATATGAAAATGTGTTCTCCTTTGATTGTTTGACAGATCTCGAGACTTGTGGCTCGTGTCAATTTGAAACCGACTTAACGACCAAAGAGCAAAACAGCTGTGAGCCTGAAAAAGAGGCTTGAAGAGAGAACAGACTGCGATGAGTGTGCTGCTTTCAGACCAGAACTGAAATCTGGACATTTCCTGAAATTGTCCAGCACAAATACTTGATTTTGGACATTCTACTGCTGTTGGAAACACGTTCCACGTAGACAATCTGCTGCCGCATTTGCTTGTTTTTCCAACATAATCTCTGGAAAATGTCCAAACCCATGATGTTAGACATAGCTAAGAAAAGAAAATCAGGAGGCGGTGATGCAGTATTACGTATGCCGTAATAAAACATTGAAGACAAAGAAGAAGAAGAATGTCCAGATGCAAAAACGACTTCAGGGGCCGTTTACACGTAGCGCGTAAATTTTGAAATAAGAGACGTGTCAGACACCAACAAACAAGATTCGTGTCATGAAATGAATTAAATTGGCACTGGTGATCTGTTGTTACGTAGCTTACGTGACAGAAGTACAACCCTTCATGCTTTATGGTTAAAAACTAACTCTGGCTTCTTCCATGTGTTTTTCAAGCTTTTTTAGACACTTAATGTGGACGACCATCTCTGGCTCTAGTTCGAAGGTAAATACCATCTTTGAGAACCATATTTAGGCCCCGCGTGACCCTCGTGTGGAGGTTAAAGTGCTAGAAGATGGATGGATGGTCTTGATGACCACTCAAAGCAGCCGTCAGGAGCAACGTGGGGTTAGGTGTCTTGCCCAAGGACACATCGCCATGTAGACTAGTGGAGCCCGCAATCAAACCCACAACCTTCAATTGGAAATACGACTCACTCTACCACTGAGGTACCATCGCCCAATGTAGCATTTGCTCTTGGGATCCCCCTACAGTAGTAAACAGTTTAGTTTGTTGACAAGCCAACGTTACCAGTAGATTTCAGGTAGAGTTTTGTAGTTCTTTTTGTGGCGTGAACCATGCTGTGTTTTCATCATGGTACGGTTTGGTTTGGTACAGTATGGTGAAGCCCTGGGTCAGGCTCGTGGTTTGAGTGACAACAGTAACTTTCTTGGGAGGCGGGGGGTGGACTGAAGGTCGCGTTAGCAAGATACGTAGCGTGACAACAACAAACGGCAACACAACAGACTACAATGGAGGACATCCAGCAGCTCTCTTTGTCCGGTTTGTGGCTGTTACGTTTGTGGCTGTACCAAACTGAACCAAACCATTCCACTCAATGGAAACACGACATTATTTGGGGGCAGCCATGGCCAAGTGGGAATGGAATTTGGCTTGTAACCGGAGGATTGCTGGTTTGAGTCCCCTGAGCAAGGTACCCAACCCCTATTGCTCCCCAGGCACCCGGGTGCTGCTCAGGAAGGTTCCTAGTAGAGGACGGGTTAAATGCAGAGAAAGAATTTCCCGAAGGGATTAATAAAGAGTAAGAAAAATTGAGTCAGCTTCTCTGCCAGTCGACTAATTTCTGTCCAAGCTATTAATGCTTTTTTTTCTGTCCAATTTTTGTTATTGCACAGGTTTTTTTTGGTCTAGTTTAATGAAGGGCCCCCCAGGACCCCGACTCCTTTGGATCTCCTCAGCGAGTCAAATCCAGAATCGTATTTCCACTGGAGTGCACGTGGTCGAGTTACCTCGTGTCTCCTAACCTGCGGTTCTCTGTCAGTCCTGCAGTGTGTAACTCGCCTTGTAAAGTGTCAGCGCTGACTAACCATTCCTCACGCTCGCGCCTGCTCTCGCCAATTACTTCAGGATTCTAATATTTCGGGCCAAGACTCTTATTGGCGGCTGCACACGTTTGGAATAGGTTTATTAGAATAGTTACAATTCAGAGACCTTTCCATGGTCAGTGTCAGCACACACACACACACACACACGCTGTCAGCAGGCAGACGAAAGCATCCCAACTGTAAATCACATATTTAGGACATAATGTTTGCCAGATTGTGCATCTGTAAATGAGCTCCTCGTCTTTTAATCCAGACAATCAGATTCATGCTGCAGACTGATGTATTGTATATTAATGGATTTTAAAAACAAACAGGCGATAAAAGAGGACGAGGCCACCATCGGCGTCCACAAAGAAGTGTTTTTAATGCTCTTTGGTGGCACATGTGTGCTGGAGGCAGGAGGAATTTTCTTCCAGCGGATTCTGTGGAAAATGTTCCGTTTAAATCTGCCAGGGTTGTGAGTTTGGATCTGGGGACTGTCAAATGTGACTGATGTTTCTTCACTCATTTATTCAAGTTTGCTGTTTCATTTGTTTGAAAATCTGAAAAAAAAAATGGGATTATTTATCATGAGACAAGACAAAAAGAACCAGGACATTGAAATTAGACAAAAAAAAAGTCTAAGGCGATGACTTTACATGTCTAATTCTGTCTGATTAGAGTTCTGAAACTAAAAGTTCATCAATATAATAAAAAATTAATTTTATTTTATAGTATTTGTAACACACATGCACACCCACATATAATTATTAGGGCCAGGGGCTGGAACCTTCAGATTATTCTTCCATGGCATTGCAGTCATTTTTGAGCGTCCATTAAAACAGTGGAAACTGTGATATTGGCATAGTACCTGGACCTGTGCGTTGACCAAGGGCTCTATAGCGCCCCCTAAGGTGAATACTGGGCCAAAATCAAGTTCCACCAAATTTCCCCAAACTTGGTGGGAAGATGTTATAGCCCGAGAAGAACAAAAAAGTCGATCAGAACCATGGCCTCAACTCAACAGGAAGTCGTCCATTTTGGATTTTGGTACCCATTTTGATGATTTGCGCCCGACGTAAACAAACAATCTCAAAAGTGTCAGTTTGTGCTAATCACATCAAAGCCAAAAACTTTATTGAAAGGTTTCATTATTATTATTATCATCATTGTTTATTTAATATTATGTCATTTGGCTTATTATGGTATTTATTTGGGTTCTACAGTATGTATTATTTCTTATAGATAATGTTTTGTGTGAGTTTTATATATTTATATATTATTTATAATGTATTTTTAATGATTATTGTTATTTAATATCATGTCTCACAGTATAGCTTATTATGGTATATCTTTGGGCTCTATGTATTATTTTACACGAATGAATATCTATTATTTAAATAATATTAAGTCTTGTAAATGTAAAGCTGATATGTTGTTATATCATTTATCATTGTTATTATCATTATTCAATTATTTATTCTTGCCATGTAATATCATGTCATAGTTTGTTATATATAGTATATCATATTTTATACCTTAGTATTATTATTATTACTGTATTATGTCATGTTATATTTTTTGGGCATGGAACCGGAGCCGGTTTGAATCGCCGCCAGGTCAACCCATGGGCAAGTTACCCAATCCCCATCACTCACTGTTAATTGGACACGCTAAATTGACCCCAGCCACAGGGGGGCGCACATCCAGTCCCGGATAAATGGGACGTTTGGGTCAGGAAGAATCTCTGCCAAATCAAATATGTCAGCTGTGGCGCCCCCTAGAGGGAAAGAAGCCGGAAGAAAATGAAATATTATATTACATTTTTTAGACTGTAATTTATTATGCCTGTTCCAATTTGGTCAATTCAGTAAATCTACTCCGCCTATTTCACTTTTATTTACTTTTATTTCAAATTTATTAAAGTGTATGTATCGTTTCTACTTTAATGCAGCCTCTCTGTTAATAGTAAATATTTAAATACTGTTAATATCTTGTATGTTAGTTTTTGTGCGTTGAACACCCACCGTCTTTTCCCACGTTCCCCCTTTTTTTTCATAAAACATATCAAATTATCTCAAAAATGAAAACACCTGCACTTTCTGGGGATTTTTTTTTTTTTTTTACAATTCATAAAATGGTTTCCCATTGATTTCATGCGGCAGAAATGACCACCAACATACTGCGAGTGTGTTTGTTTCCCCTCGTGACTTCATTATGAATATCGGCTTGGCTCGCGGCGGCCGTTTAACGGCGTTTCCTGCTGTTGTTACTGCACTGTAAACGTATAATAAGTGCACCAGTGATTATGTTTTCACTGGATAATCATGAGCAACATTAAAATAGACGCAGTCATTCTTCCACAAATAAATAAATAAGGTGAAAAACATTTTCTTTTTGGCTCCGTCGTCGTCTTATTATTTCTCTGGATGTCAAACAGCAGCGTGATTAGTTACAGAAAATTCTCCGCTGCGTGAAACGAAAGGTGAGGAGAATTAAAATGGCTGGACGTCGCCCTCGTCTTCGCCCTCGTCTTCGTGGGAGTCCTGACTTTAAAAATACTGCCGAGGAAATTACAGAACAGGCTCTGCATCTGCGTCCAAGTGCAATCTGACCGTATTAGTTTGAAGGAGATGCAGAATGGCTTTCACTGTGAAGGCGAGGAGAGTGAGAGAGAGATTCAAGCTTCATTTTCAAGCCCTAAAATGAAACACATGGCTATTTTTTTTATTTTTTTTAATTACATGATATTTTTGTATTTTAATATCATGAAATCATCCGTTCTCATAAAGTCTCTGAGGTTTTTGACTGTAAAAAACATTATTTATCACACACATTTGAACTGATGTGATCACTTTATGGTAAAATAAAATAAAATTTTATTAGGCAGGAAAACAAAAAATGCAAAATTATGAATTTCTCACTTTCCCATGGACGGATTATATAAGAATGGACGTCACGGACGCACGTGTGAAACACTTCAGCGTCTTCATCACCAAACTCAAACCATTTGTACATGTTTTTCTTCTCACTTTGAAGTGGATTTGTGTCGTTTCACATTGTTTTTGTCCCACTGTTGCAAGTAGTCTCCTTGTGGTAGTTTTTTGTCTCTTTGTGGTCATTTTTAGTCTCTGCAGTAACTTTGTGGTCATTTTTAGTCTCTTTGTAGTAACTTTGTGGTCATTTTTTGTCTCTTGTGGTCATTTTTTGTCTCTTTGTGGTAACTTTGTGTCTCTCTGTGGTTATTATTAGTCATTTTGTTGGACTGTTGTGTCTCTTTGCAATAGGTTCCTTTGTCTTTTTGGTGTTTATTTGTCTCTTTGTCGTATCCTTTTCTCTCTAGGTACAATGTTAGTGTCGTAGGAGGTTTGTGTCTCTTTGTGGTAATTTTTTGTCTCTTTGTGGTAATTTTTTGTCTCTTTGTGGTTATTATAGTCATTTTGTGGGACTCTTGTGTCTCTGTGGTCGTTTGTAGTGATGTTGTGTCCCTTTGCAGTAGTTTTTTTTGTCTCTTTGTGTCTCTAAGATCAGTGTCTTTTTGAATCGTTTAACTTTTGTAGTAGCTTTTTCTTCTCTTTTACTTTTTTGTCCCTAGTTGTGTCTCTTTTGGGTCATTTTTAGTCTCTTTGCAGTAACTTTGTGTCTCTCTGTGGTTTTCGATTGTATCTTTGGAGTGGTTTTGTGTCTTATGGTTCGTACACTGTTTTTTTTTGTCTTTTTTGTAGATTTTTGTGTCTTTTTGTGGAATATTTGTTTCTCTTTGTTATAGGTCAGTGTCTTTGTGGGCTTTTGTGTGTCTTTTATACAGTTGTTGTCCCTCTGTAGCAGCTGCAAGTCTCTCTGTGGTAATTTTTCATCTCTGCAGTATAGCCGTGTGTGTCTTTGAGGTTATTTTTAGTCCCTTTGTAGGACTGTTGTGTCTCTGTGGTCGTTTGCGGTCAGATTTTTGTCACTTTGCAGCTGGTGTCTTTGTCTTTGAGGATTCTTTTTTTTGTCTCTTTGTGTTTCATTCACATTGTTGTCGTCATTTATTAAAGAAAATGTGTCAAATATGAAGGTTTTAAGCTTCTCTGTTTCATAGGCAAAAAAAAATGTTTTATCTGTTATCTGCACAATATTTGAAAATGTCATCTTTAATTGAAAGAATTGTTCCATTATTGAAAATTAGGACATTTTATTCACTGTTTCTCCCTGAGGTCAGTGAGAGAAGTTTGGAAGGGGTCACATGAAGGTCACTGGGGGTCACATTATGACCTTCAACAATGATTAATGAAAAAACAACAACAATGTGATGGAGTCCATATGCATCCCATAATAGCGCAGAGAGTAAAATCCACTCTCCCGTTGCCGCGGTGGGCGTCTGTGAGCTGCGGTTTCAGATCTCGTTCTCCGGACGCGGAGCCGAACGCCACAAGTGCTTGGCTTCTCCTCCAGACACCATTTCTGTGATTTCTTTACGACTCCCCAACAGCGGTGCATTAAATCTGTTTGCACTGGCTGTGTTGAAAGTATGTGCACATGTTTGGTCTCCAGCGCAGATAAAACCACCAGTTGTCACCCCCGTGTCTGACCGAGACACTGTCATGCACTCTGTCTCCAGTTTATGATTTATGTTTTTGAAAAGTCTCAGTGTCCTCATGTACTTTGCACACTGGACGACGACGATGACGGAGGGAGGTTTTACTGAGTGAATGAGGCCTTTCAGGCACAGGCGCTAACTGTCTGCAGTAAATGCCAACTTTAAAATAATATAAAAGCTGAATTCATTACTTTTTTAGCACACAAACAATTAGTGAATTTAATTAATCCTCATACAGCACCCCAAGTCATTGACCTGTCCCAGGATTTGAACCTGCAACCTTCTAGTTACAAGCCCAATTCCTTTCCTCTTGGCCACGGGTGAAATGAAAACAACAACGGACAAAAATATCAGAAAGTCATAAAAATGAGAAAGAGAAGACGGAGTTTATAAAAGGGGGAGGAGTCTGGGACAAGGAGCCTCGTGCTGGTTGGACGAGAGGGCAATGGCAGAGTGGGCTCAGAAAGCCAGTTGTCAAATGAATCCAGTTACCAGTGTTTAACCGGAGAGGGCAGTAGATACATCAATTTGTATCATATGTATAATTTGCTTTACACCAGGGGCATCAAACTCAAAAAGACCTGGGGGCCAGTGAACTTCTAGGCTGTTCAGGAGGGGGCTGGGTCGAGTGAAAAATGAACTGTTCAGTGATTAGAAATTAAATATATATCCAAAAGTAGAATCAAAAATAGAATCAAAACATTAAATCAAAAATAACATGTAGACAATAGTAATTAAAACACCAGAGAAGCTTTTAAATGATTAAATACGATTAAATTGTTGTTCACAGTTTGGGCCATTTTCATTATAATTTTTAAAGTAAGTGCAGGGCCGCAGGACATCGACTGAGGGGTCGTATGTGCCGTGCGGGCCGCATGTTTGAAAATCCTGCTTTACACCCATGTTTCTCAAACTGTGGTGCGTGTACCACCTCCATCTTAATCTAATCTCTCTATACCAGTGTGTGAAGGAAGATGAATTTGAACAAAGAAGTGGAGGAATGTGCAATTTACACAGGGTTTAAAGTTTTTTGCTTAAAAGTTTTCAGTTATTTTAGACATTTGAACTCAGTGGACCCTCTGAAAAAGGAATTTTGTGCTCGAGAAACCACCGCTTTAAACTTAGATCAGTAAATAAAATGAACGGCCCTTTCTTCCTCTGTCACAGATAAACCAAAAACTAGGTCACAGTTCACTCAGGTGCTCGTCAGGAGCCATTGGAGGCACCTGTGAGGTGCTCGCTCAGCTGTGAGCTGATCATCATCAGCTGGTCTATAAAGGGAGGAGCTTTGTGGTGGTCAGTTCAGTGGGTTGGTGACGGAGAAGGGTCAACACCTTCAGTTGTCCTTCTAGTTTACTGGTTTTTGTGGTTGAAATGTGTAGTTTTTGTTTGTTTCCTGATTTCAAATGATTTATGTAACAAGGTGAAATGGGTTAAGAGTGGTGCACCCTGCTGTATGAAACCCCAAATATTAAATCGTGATAATATCTGGAAACATGGTCAGTAGCCTTCAGCAAACACACCAGTGATGCTATCGCTGCAAAGTTATTCACCCTCAGTGCTTTAAGAAATCCACTGACGGTGGAGAATAACAATGTCAGACTCACAGAAATATGTTTAGAATTCCGTCCACAAATAAGTGGTTTGGATGAGGATCTGTGACCAGATGTACAAGCGTGTCTTCCACCGTCTCTCTCCATGTACAGCACACCGTGTCTCAGTTTTGTGTTTGGTTTGTTAATTCAATCCATGAGTCGGGGGTTTTAAGGCCCGTGATGCAGAATTTAAGTCGTCGCAAAAAGAGCATCTTCAGCATCCAGCAATTAATCAAACCTAGATGCAACGTTCTCGATGGCGGGAAGGGGAAACGTGAGGAAGCCAAGAAACATCGTGTGACACCTTCTGAATGTGGTGTCAAAACAAACAGGAAGAAACATATTTCAATGTTTTTTTTCTGCTGTCATTAATAAAGTTTATTAGGTTTCTTCTTCTACTACCACATTTTACCACAAACATTCTTCTTCTAAGGGTTTCATGTTGCATGAGTACCGCCACCTTCTGGAAGTAGAAATCTTCTTCTTCTCCCCTCAGACTCCAGCATATATTGATCCTGCAGCTTTAAGAGAAAAATATCCATCACAGCTTTGGGTTCCACTGGCTTTTTTGAGCATTTTGAGAATCTGTGGCAAAGAAAATCATAAGAAAAATGCTAAAGAAATGTGACATTTTTCAAATTCTTCTTCCTTTCACCAAAACTTCTTCTTTGTGGAGCTGGTGCCACAGCTTCGACGGAGGGGGTAAAAAAAGAACACACAAGTTGTGTGTCAAAGTGTGCAGCTTGACCGCAGACGATTACGATGGCTTTTCTGAGCGTGATGAAAAACGGTAGCAGATAAAAGGTGAAGGATTTCCCCAAAGGGAATGAATGGTAAATAAAAAGGCAGCTGAAACTCAGAAAAGCTCCTTCTCGCTCCTTCTAAATCGAATCCTAGTCCGTTTGCTTGGAAAGTCTGGTTGATTTGGGGAGGCGTGACTGTGCAACCGAACTCTGATCCGCCTAAGAACGTAGGTCTTGGTTCGCTTCAAGTGAAACATGCAGGACTACAACACAGGGCATTGTGGGTAGACGCAACCAAAACATACACGCATGTATGTGTTGTATGTTCACGTAAAATCCATGTTTTGCTCTTTGGAGGAAACCGAAGTTGTCCTGCATTAACCAACAGACGAGCAAGTTTTCTTGTTCATTGATTGTCTGGTCTTCTCCTTCGGTAAGTCTTGATGCAGCGCCGCCTCAGGCGAGGAGGGGAACGCTGATTCAAAAAGTCTGGTTCCTTTCACTAAAGTGCGAAAGCGGAGACCATTAGGTGTGACAACGACCTTGGAACGCACAGATAGAAGTTGCCCTACATTCTCATCCTTCTGCAGATCAATCCGCAGCAGACGTGGCCAAGATGCCTTCAAAGAAATGTTCCTCGTTTTATTCTGACTCCATTTTCTCGTATTCTCTTAACAAAGATCAAAGCCGGGGACGACTGACTAATTTTCATCTGGCTTGCTTCTCGTTATTCCTCCTCGTGACCTGCCAGAATTCTTCTGTGAAAAAACCCAGAAATCCCAGGTTTTCTGAGCCTTTTGAGTAACTGTAGCGAAGGAAACTCTCAGATTAAATGATGTGCACAAATAAGCAAGCGTGTTCACAATTTCATGTCTTGGTAAAAAGACTCTAAAGGACCTCGGTGGTATAAAACCTGTCAGCCAGGTAAATGATTCACAGTTCACCTGAACATCTTCACCTTCATCAGTCCGTCACATACCCACATTCTCTTCACCCAGATCTTGACAGCTCGTCTGGAAGCTCTCCTGACCGCAGTCCCTCTCTGTTCCAGAACACATTACTGACCATACGCTGTTTTCCTCTGGTCCTCCTGCTGTTCAAAGAATCAGGTGCAGTGCTTCCATCCAGCTGCACAGCTCCTAACGTGTCATTTACATTTTTCTGTCTCACTAAAATAACCAATTAATATGTTTAAACTGAGGCCCGAGTTTTTATATTAACTCGGGAAACTTACAAAGTGTCACTCAATATTTCCTGTCCATACATAAGTCGTGGCTTAAAGTTGTGCCGGTGTTTGGTTAAGCTCGAATATCTGCGCGGAAAATGTTTTCACAGAGTTCAACGCCAAAGTGGAGACTGTGCCCAAACTGCAGTGATATTTGTAATGTTGTTCCAGGAGTGGACAGAGCCCTCGTTCTGTTCACCGAGACCTGGAAAAGCTGCCACCTACAGAGCGTGTATAAAGTGAACGTGTACGTCTGGAAAACACGGGGAAAACCTCCAGTAGCATTCATGTCACCATCAGTTTTTTTTCATAGGTGATCAATGTGGTGACCTCAGTGTCATAGCAACAACAAAAAATACTTTATTTTATTTTATGACCCTGCATTGACACAGGAAAATGGATATGGCTGCCAGAGGACATGAGGAAAAAGTGATTTTAGTGATTTTTGTCAGCTTTTGCAGCACTCCAGTAACCTTTCTAGTATCTTTTCTGTGTTTTGACTTTATTTAGCCCTTGGATTTTTTTAGACTCCCCTTGTATGTTGAATACTTTTGCCAGTTTTGCCAATAAACTCTTTAAAACCTTGACTTTTGAGTCCATTCTGTGCCACATGTGTGATACGAGTAATCGGCTTGTGCTTTATAATAGATTTTTCTTAATGTCCCTTGTTATATCTTCTGGTTTTTGACTCTGTTTGACTTACAGTAAACAAACATGAACTGAGTCGTTCGCATAATCAAGCTTTGGGATTGTAAATAAGCATTCATTGTCCAGTGAGACTGAAGCGTGCAATTGGACTGCTGTGGCCTTACAACACTAGAAAGGATATCACAAATCCGTCCCCTCTACCTGCTGTTTCCTTCTTTGCCTTCATTGGTTTATGCACCAAGTTAGTTCGGCAGTCCATGGATTAGTGGAACTGAGTTTGGGGCTTGTAACCAGAGGGTTGTCGGTTCAAATCCCAGGACCGCTCAAGGGCTTTGGAGCTCCTGAGCAAAATACCCTACCACCGTTGCTCCCCAGCTGCAGATAAGTGCTGCCCAACAGTGTGTAATAAGAATGGGTTTAAATGCAGAGGTCAAATTTACTGTCCCTTTATTGGTTGGTGTGTGTGCAAATAAAACTAATTCTAAAGTGAGAAGCACATCCATTCAGACTCGTCAAGTCTTATTTTCAGGCTATGGAAAAATAAGTCTTTATTATAAAGCAACTATCCACACATGGGTAATTCAATTTCTGCCAATAAACCCTGCTATGCCTTCAAGAATCTGTTATTTCAATGTATTTAAAAGGGAGGGAAAAAAAAGCTTGTTTGCCTCCAGCTTGTATTAGGGCTTCAAATTCCACAGCTGCAGTCTTAATAACACACTCATATATACATATATATGAAGGTAAAGTAGATTTTCTAGCTCAAGGACTTCTTCTGACTCAAGCTCTTGACAAAAAGCACCATCTCATGTCAGAGTCAGGTAATGCTGAGTGTGAGCGCAGACAGAAGATGGTTTGTTACGTGACGCGTGTGCTGACAGTTACGCTGTCAAGACTTTTTCCCTCTGATCGTCCCCAGATGTTCTCCGCAGCACTCGTATCAGGTCCGCACACCAGAAAAGGCAGCGATCGCATCCCAGATGCGCATTTGGTAATGTTTGGCGGAAATTAGGACACTTCCTGTCTGTGTACATGACCCTGAGATACTGTACCTCCAAGTTCAACTCCATATGAGAGAGGGAGAACAACTGGGAAATGTATGAGATTAATGGAGCGTGACTTCCCGATGGTGACGTGCAGTTTTCTTGCGAGCTCTGACAGATGATGTGGAAATGGGTTCCAACCCTCGGCAAACTCTCCTTCCTGAAGAAAAATACATTATGTGCCACTCAAACTCTCCCCCCACCTCCTTCACCGCTGCTTCCTACCTCTGACAACATGGACAGATGCACCTACAGGAGGATCGGGTTCAAAAGTCTCCCAGCTCTTTCCTCTTACCACCACAAACTTAATAGTTTCCATAACACCAAGCTTGAGGTAGGTAAACCAATCAACTGTAGGGTAAACTCTGATAGACCTTTCACACAGGCGGGGCTCCAGAAAAGATGGTTCTCAGCTGGTTCTTCCTCGTCAACGGGGAGTTAATGAAGTGTGAAGAAAGAGTCCTGATGTTTTTGTTTGCTTGTTCCTCTAAAACTGGTCAAATGTGGGCTGGGTCGCCAGGAAACACCAAGGTTCTGAGACTCCAGATCCAGAACCGGGCCTGTCTGACAGCACTGAGATGTGTGTAACTGAATAATCACAATTATTTAATACTTATGAGGCTATGTACACATCTGAAAAATGACTTTTTAATGCGTTTCATCCACACTTTGGTACATTTTTTTCAGGAATCTCATTGGCTAGCACGGTCATGGTAGCACTCGTAGTGTGCTAACACAGGTTTACAATGTCGTCGTTCAAAATGGATGCAGGGAAAATACTGCTGCTAAGTACACGGCCTGACTCACCACAACTTAAACTGGATAAAGTCGAAATCCATATCAAATCAAGCTATAGACCCAGTCGTCATGACACCGGTTTTGTCACCGGTTTTGTCCCAATCCAAAGGACACTTGACTCCCCAGACCTTTTTAGTCTCCATGTTTTGCCGCCATCTCTTGAACAAAAACTAATTATCATCAGCGTATAATGAGTTTTTTGCCCTGTTCAGTTGCTTCTTTGTTGCTCAGGGATGGAAGGTCGTGTTTGAAAGAACCTTCAGAATGGGACAGTTGAGTCAGAACAGTGTGATGCAATCACTCCCTGGACTGAGACCCAGCAAATGTGTAAAACAATTCCGTCACAGTTTAAAGATGTGACTCATAGCAAAAATAAATGACCTCAAATAAGCCCGAAAAGCAGCATATTTGTGATAATTAAAGTATTTCGGCTTCTTCCTTGATTAATAACTTCAATTATAGAATTATTTGTCTTTGAACCGTGTCCACACTTGTCTCAATTACTCTAATCCACTCTCTCTCTCTCTCTTAGCTTCAACCTCTTAATCTAATTTAGCACAGCAGGCTTGTGTTAAGAGTTGCTGATCTAATTTATTGCATTAATTTGGTTACTTGGTGCCGTGATTAAGTGATATTTTTTTTTTCTGCATATTTGGACAAAAGCTTCACTTCACTCACGTTTACAAATGGTAAAACACGCCGGAGCCTCGAGGTGGAACGAGGCTACGCTATTCAGCTGCACGGCTGTTACCAAAGTGACTCGGGCCCTAAAAAATATTCCCAAAGAAGCAGCTGGAAGCGATTGTCAGTGCTTGGGAGGTCACAAAGACCTTGAAAGTGAGCACCTTTTTAGATGGCCGGGACTGGGGGATGTTTTTTGTTGTTTTTTTTTAAACTGACAAGTGTACGAGACCTTGGACGTACAACACATGACACCATGTGATACTGCAGTGTGAAGGAAACCATGGACTCTACTGGCACCTTGGAGGAAAAAAAACACGTGTGACCTCGGAGACAGCGTGGTTTTCAGCCTGAACACCCCCTCAATTTCATTTCACACTACATTAGTAATCTAATTATGTGGTGAAATGTTACACCGGCCGGGTCCTCGGGTGCAGAGAGAGTCGGAGCCTGTGGACAGACCTGATGAGCTCATAGCGAGCTCGCGCCGCAGCCTCTGCTACCGTTGGAGGATACAGTGAAGCCCAGACGGTGTATAAAAATGGACACAATCGTCTGGTTTTAAAGAGTGAAGCGCAGGATGTTGACCAGAGGAAATAGTAAGTTTACCCGCCAGGGTTGATTTATTATGGCGGTAAACCTTTTCCTGAGGAGTTCATGGTCTCAATCATTAGTTTCAGCTCTTCCTCAATAGAACATCATGTCGGCTTCATAAATTATGATCACTTTTAAGCCGGCATACGTCATGTGAAACTAACCCTAATCCAGATGGAAGATGGCGATTTCTTTGATCGTGGCTCCTCAACAGAGAGAGCTGTTCAAAGATGGTAGTTTTTACGGTCTTTGGACCAAAGCTAGCTTGTGAAAATTCTCCGACAGTGTCAGAAATTGAGGAGTACAATCTTAATCGACTGCCTAGTCAATAAAAATGCAACGTGCAATAATCCCTCACTGATTTTCTTCTGATTTACTGATCGCAGAGGGACTGGAAGCCAACTTAGGGCTAAAGGGAGGGTACATTAATCCCTCACATGGCCAATACATTGAGACAGCCATTCACTCAATTTAGAGGGTCGAGTTAAACCCCAATCTGCATGTTTTTGTACTGTGGATGGAAACTGGTGGAGGTAAAAAAATCCTACGTAAACATGCTAATGCCACACAACTTGTAACCTTCTTGCTAGGAGGCTCGACTCCGCCATGTGGCACCAGTCAAATACAGTGGATTTTTCTCCGTACGCAGACAGAACAATAACTTACGTGGATGGACAGTGACTCCAAGCCTGTGACTGCAATCGGTCCGTTGAGCGGTCTACTACAAAACTCAATAGCCAATCAGCAGGCAGCTTCCCAAGGCCCGCCTATGGTCAAAATCGTAAACAAAAACCCTAGGAGTTTGGAGCACTAACGCAAAAGCGAAAAAAGGTATTATCAAACAAATAAAATAAAATTTTTTGAATGATTAAATCGATATGTTGATTTTGTGGTTTCTGTTTGCTTGGTGAGAAGTGTTATTTATATAATAATAATAATAATAATAATAATAATAATAAAGGGACGCAAAAGCCAATGAAAAAGAGGAGGTGGGACACAGGACAATGCGTCGGAACACAAAGACGGCAGGAAGTAGCTCTCGCGAGAGTTTGATCGCGTCAGTTGTTTTGACAAATCGCGAAAGGCACAGCCGTCAAATGTGCGATCCCCGGTCTTTCAGTCGCCATAAAATAGTCTGCTGAAACTAAACCAGAGTACCCACACACGTGAAGAACATGCAAACTCCATGCAGAAAGGTCCTCCTTCCAATTGGGATTCCAACTAGAGATCTTCCTGCTGTGAGGCAACAGTGCTAGCCACTACTCCCCTGTGTGATCCACAACTGTGAACTTCTGATTTCCAAAACTTGTCATGGCTCCAGTCCAGTCAAACGTCAAAGCTTTTTTGTGTTGCGACCAGAAGACGACGTCCATTTTCATGCAGTCTCTGTGGTGAACTCCTGGTTCTTCTCTGCAGCCCAGAATCTCCGCTTTCATAAACGCCAGCAGCCATCGGCTGTCAGGCCGCATTAAGAGCGAGGGCTCCAGACTGGACACACATGTACACTCCTGCAGGGCGGTAACACCTCCCTGAGTGGCCAAAATAGATCCCCCCCCCCTCACACACACACACAAAAACACAGGCCTCTTCATTCAGCGACGCAGCCCGAGGCGGTGAAATTAGAAAGACCCTTCAACCCTGATATGAACCATGGGAATGCCGGCTGCCCCCGAACCCCCAGCTGCCCTCCCTTTGAAATTAATTAAATATAATTTCGCCAGAATAATGTGATTCTGTACATTCAACAGCAGCAGGTCATCGCGCAGAACTCTATTTAACCCACGCCGGCTCCTTCCACAGCCACAACATTGGCTCGAACACGTTCTCCAACATATTTCCCCTCAAAATGATTGTGTTCAACTAAGTGTTTTCAAAACTGTGTGGAATTTGCAGCGTCGTGGACGTTTCCTACCAAAGGCGAGCTACAGTTGTGTCTGAGCGCGGAAAGGTTTGTGTTGGACGGACGCCACATCACCTCATGTTTGAGATTACGGCACAAGCCACCCAGAAAGCAGAATCCAGCAGGAATTTTTTAATAAATTTCTCCAGCGTTATTCAACAGAAACCTTTTTGTTTTTCTATCATAACTCTTTCTGTTTGCTGGACATGAAGATAAAGTGATATTTACGGTGTTAAAGGGTAGCTACAAGAAAGATCTTGTGAATGATTTAGGGATTAACACCACACTGTTGTTCTCTTGATGAGATTAATCCCTAAAATAAACTGAATTCATATCATTTTTGGATTTATTGCTAATAAAGATCATGTGATATGATCTAAATCTCCTACATGGCTCTACTAAATGTACTTTAATTTATATTTTAAACAGTTTTCACTCTTTTTTTTGAAACAACTGAAAGTTAAACCTTACATTTTGAAGAAGAATGGAAGTTTAAAACACTGTAGTCTCAGTTCTGTCCGGTGCTTTTAAGTGAGACCACCCCGCTGCTGCTGCTGCTGCTGCTGCTGCTCCATTTCAAGGCATCTACAAATTGTTCTTGCATGTTCTTATCCGGGATTTAATCAGGGTCTGACCTTCCAAACGTGAGCTGCAGGCCTGCTAATCTGCCGCTCTCTGAATGCATAAACCTGTGTCAAGCTCCTTGATTGAGGGCTTCTACTCGTTAACCTGCTGATTTGAAGACGTCGGGTCACTATTTTTTGCCCCCGTTTCGTTGCATTTCTCATATTTTAAACCAGCTTTGACCACTTTACCTCCATCTCACCTCTATTGTATTAAGTGGAGCAGGACGTTGTGTCCAGAGTCTTGTATAAAGTACTTTAAAGGGATACTTGAGTAAAACGTACAAGTATCTCGCCAGAAAATGACTTTGGTCGAAGTTGTAGTCACTTTTTAGATAGATAGATAGATACTTTATTCATCTCACAGAGAAATTCACATCTCACAGAGAAATTCACACATTTTTAATAATATTACTTAAGTAAAAGTCTTAAAGTTTATGATATTTACTGTACTTAAGTATCAAAAAGTCATTTTCTGATATAAAATGTACTTCCTGGCTCTGCTAAGTCTACATTTGTCCTTGAGCAAAGACACTTAACCCCACGTTGCAGCGTGTGAATGGGTGAAAACTGTAGTGTAAAGCAGCTATATAAAATACAGACCATAATACCAACTCTTCTTCTGATTTTATTTGGTAGTAACGAGTGACAAAGAGAGTTAGAGCAAATGTAGGGCTGTAAAAGTTGCTAAGAAATAATGTTTAAAAGGAAAGAAAACACTCAGACCTCTGAGGATGGATGTTGGTACCACGTCTGAGCAGAGACAGAGTGAATCATGGGAAAAACGGGCTTAAAAAGTGGTACCAAACATCCCCGATTCCACTACAAACGGCAACTTCCAGTGTTTTAGGTTTGAAAACCTATCAAATTTAACAAATCTTCTCATATTAAATCTCCTGTTGTGTCCTTAAAGGCATCAGATGCTCCAGACCAACTAAAACTGCACAGTGGTGTATTTCTCTGCTCTCTTGTTGCCTTTTGACTTTTCTCTTCCCTCTCAGTGCAGGATGAAAACATGATTATTAATTTTTTTTTTGTCTGTGTGTTCTGTGTGTGGCCTCAGAAAAGATCAAGTGCTGCAGACCTGCAGGCTACAGCACAGGTATACTGCTAAATCTCCTCCCTAACATCGAGCGTCTGTCAAAACAACTCCGCAGGAGTCACGTGAATCTCACTCTCTCTCTGTGTGCGTGTGCGTGTGTGTGTGTGTGTGTCCTCATGGAGACCAAAACCTGGTCCTAATCAGGCAGAACCTCATTTCTGAGGAGCTCTTTAAGTTTAGGGCGCAGTGTCCTCAGAAGAATAGCTGCACAAACCTGTGTGTGTCTGAAAAGAGGAACATTTTAAACACCATTTTAAGAAAAACACACTTTTATATGACAGCCTCATGCCACTATTATCGCCTCACTTTATAGTTTTTGCACTCATTTAAGAATCTTTCGCCTCAATATTTGCTTTAAACTTTTTATTCTCACTTGTGTTTTTAAGTTTAATGAGTTTAAAAAAAAAAAGTCAAATTTAACAGGTAAATGTATTTGTATGGTTTTTATTTAATGATTATATCTTAAATGTTGTTTTCAACGTGAAATATATTTAACATTTATATTATGTTCTCAATTACTTGGGGGATTTATTCCTTTTTTATTCTTAAAATGTGCTTTATTAGTTGTTAAAAAGCTCCGTTTTATAATTGATGTACACTCGAGACGGTCCGTGTCCGTGACTGTAGGTTTTCATTTAATTATTTATTGAATTATGTGTAGATTTTTTTTTCCAATTTCCCAATGTTTTCATCCAGAATGAAACTGATGGGAATCTTACGTTTTTGTAACACCTCACAGAAACCAGTTATTGGTTAATCCCGTCGTCTCCACAGCTACTCGGTATGATCGCCTGAGAGCAAAAACCCAAATGTGGAGGAGGCCGATGAGACAAAGTCCCACAGACGTACCAAAGTGGGAATCAAATGGCTCTCATTGTAATTCTGCCTGTTGGCTGTCGACGAGATACGAAACTCGACACCTCGCGAACTCACTGTTCTGCCGCCGAGGTCCATTTGGTGCCCCGGCGACCGTATCCCGTTGCCACCGCTGGGAATTCACCTCTGCATAATTCAGCGAGCTTTCACCTTGATGCGGTCGCTGAGCCGGAGCTTCAGAGCAGCGTCGGGAGGCGGACGGTGAGAATAAGGTTTCCATCAGCTGAAAACCACCTGTCTGAGCGCAGAGATCACAAACACAGACCATGAACTCAAGCTGATTTGTGAAGTAAACCCTCCTCCATCCTTCCGTCCATCGCCTACCGCGTTATCGTCCATATGAGGGTTGTGGAGGCGGGGTCACACACTGTACACTTCACCAGACACACATGGAGACAAACAACCATTCACTCTCACTCTCATTTAGCATGTCCAAGTTTACCTTATCCCCATATTGCATGTTTTTGGACTGTGGGAGGAAGCCGGAGAACCCGTACGCACACACAGGGACAACATGCAAACTTCATGCAGAAAGACTTGTTCCAACTGGGCCGTGAACCCGGTCTTCTTACTGCAAAGGCTGAAGTGAACCAGTTTGTCAGAATTTATTTTAAGGGAGTGAAAGACTTAACTGTCATCAATAAAGTGCATCAGCAAATAAGTATTCTGTCGATATTTATGTGGACTGAACGTTAGTGGTTGGCAAACTTTATTTTAAACAATAAATAGTCTCCAAGCCAGAGGTCTCCAAGCCCAGAGGTCTCTTACTCCAGAGGTCTCCAAGGTCTCTTAATCCAGAGGTCTCCAAGGTCTCTTAATCCAGAGGTCTCCAAGGTCTCTTAATCCAGAGGTCTCCAATCTCTAATCCAGAGGTCTCGAACGTCTCCAAACCAGAGGTCTCTTAATCCAGAGGTCTCCAAGGTCTCTTAATCCAGAGGTCTCCAAATTCTCTTAATCCAGAGGTCTCCAAGGTCTCTTAATCCAGAGGTCTCTAACATCTCCAAACCAGAGGTCTGTTAATCCAGAGGTCTCTAACGTCTCCAAACCAGAGGTCTCTTAATCCAGAGGTCTCTAACGTCTCCAAACCAGAGGTCTCCAAGGTCTCTTAATCCAGAGGTCTCTAATGTCTCTAAACCAGAGGCCCCAAACCTGCGGCCAATCATTTTCATGCGGCCCACCACTTAATGTCATAAGTAAAATGACTTATTTTTGTGATTTATATATTGATTTTGCATCATAAATATGATTTTTTTTTTAATATATCAACTATATATGTTGTTCCATAATAATAATAAAAAACACTGTTTTGAAATTCATTGAAAATCGTCATTATTGCGATATCATACCTTGCCCACTTCGACAGAACAGTTGCTTTTCCCCCCAAAGGACTTTTTTCACTTGAACAGTTCCTCCCTGACCAGCCTAGATGCTCATTGGCCCCTTGGTGATTTCAGTTTAAGACCCCTGCTCGTAACAGTGAAGTCAGTTCCTCCCCTTCAGTCGCTCTAATGTCCATTTTAATCATCATGTTCTGCACTGAAACTCTCCTCGGTCAAACAACCTTCTTGCTGTGAGGCAACAATGCTACCCGCTGTGGCGCAGTGTGTCTCTATCGAATTTTTTCAGTCATACTGCACTATATTTAAATTCAGTCTTCAATTGATAGCATATAAACTTTATCCAGTGGAAACGTCCAAAATCAGTCACGTATAGTCATGTGTAATTGTAGTTGTCTTTATTTTTTACGTCTTTACCACAACAAACATCGCAGTCGAGAGGCGGGCGCTGACTTCATGCTTCCAAACGGCCGTCGGTGTAATCAGAGAGCGGACGTCGCGAGGCGTCTGGCTGCGTGATAGATGTGGAGAGCACAGACAGTCTGTGACCGCTGCGCTAAAACCAGGCAAAATGGGCCTTTTGTTTTTATTTTTGTTGCCAATCAGTGCAGGGGGATACGGCCTATCTTTGGATTCCAAAGGCAACAGGAAGAGTTGATTAGGTTTCAAAGGAAGTGAGTGGAAATTTGTGGTCACCAAAAACCGAGGTGGAGCGGCGCAGCTTTGACCATTTAGTGAACCCGCTGAGAGCAGTTTAATAAACCACATCGCATGCTTCCAAATGGTGACAAGCATTTTATATCTGCGGCTGCGGTCGACTGATGTTTAAACGGTGCACAGAACAAGAAGAAGAAAGGCCTTTGTAGAATATAGACATAATATTAAAAGCAGAAATGCATGTTTTCTGAAGGAGTTGTGTTATTCTACACAATTACGGCACGAGCCGAGTAGAGAATATACACGTGGGTCCGGCCCAACACAAACACCGTCACATCAAGTAGCCGCACGCCGTAGGAAATGGTGTTAGAGTGAAAATGAATTCATGCTCGCTGCTGCGGATCAAACGCTGACAGAAGCCGTTAAGAAGTTTTTTTTTAAAACCAAATAACGGCAAATTAATTCATTTCATATTTGCACGATGTAGAAAAACATTGTTTTTATTATGTCTTTCGTTTTGCTCGGTGTCGGATTGAGTGAATTTTGCAAAATGAGAGTCGTCTTCGAGAGCAATTCACGTTCAGTGTGTTGCTCGTGAACATGACAGGAGGAGCCACAATTCAAACCATCAACCAACCAACCGCCCTCAAATATAACCAATAAATATGGAATATTGAAACAATAGGGATACTCAGTTTTAAAGTATGACACATTTATGTAAATGCTCCTGAAAGAAAATATAGAAAATACCAGATAGACATCTTAAAATAGCCAATATTAACTAATATTACTGCTTTAAATTAAAACATTTCATTTTAATAAATGAAAATGCTCATCTAATAAAACCTCTAGCTGATTTAAATATCATAAGAATTTTGCTGTTTAATCTTACTGTTGGACCGTTTCTGGCTCCCATAATGAAGTCCATAGAGAAAATCAGCGTTTTTAGCTCATGGAGAGACAGCAGCTGCCGATCTACTCCGACCTCTTTTGCTGAGTTTGTTTCACTGAGGTAAACAAAAACAAAGAATTTCAAACACAGAAATCACGTCGTCAAGTAATAAATCACTGATGGAGGCGGCAGTGGATCTGCACCACCTGTGTGCTGTGATGTAAAATCGCTCATTTTCTTAATGGGATTTGGTGCAGGTTTTTACATTCAAATCTTAAAACTTTATTTTGTGTTTTTATTCATGAAGCACTTTGTTTTAGAGCAACGTATAATTCAAGATTATACCTACTCCACATTTAATCCTCAGTCTTCACCATCAGTGCACGCAGACACAGAGTGAAGGGATTTACCTGCCAGGAGAGTGGAGTGGAGTGGAGTGGAGTGCCAGTGGCGCTTAAGGGGAAACGAGCACACGGACAAGTTGCTGACAGCTCTGAAGACGAGAAGCTCAAACGCTCGCACAAGACTAATATTGCCCTTCAGCTGTCACAGTGTCTTCACCGGAGTCTCGTGACGGAGTCCAGAGCGGACGCCGTCCCAACTCTGGACGTTTCTGCTGCTCGGTTTGCACATTTCCCATCATCTGCGTTTGCATACCTGCGTGTTTGCCAGCCGTGTGGGATGAGAGCAGAGAGGAAATGTTTCTCAAGTGCCGCGCTTCAACGCCTTTCTCGTCAGACCAAACCATCCCGCTCTCTCACTTTACCGGCGCGGGGTAACTTCAGACTCGTCCTCTGCCGCCGCAGAAACGCTGATTCACAAAACATCTCTCAAAGTCTCCATTGTCAAAAACAGAAGGGGGGGACTTGAGACATTTTCCAGCCCCGAGTGGGCCCGCGCATAACCCGACATGTCTAAGTTTAATTGCAGAGATTAAAGTACAGTAGATCTTTTGAGTCTTTCCATGTGAGAGTGCTTTTCCACGTCTGAATCCACACCCTCGACACATACGTTTACTTCAGATCTCGGCGTTGTTTACAAACTACCAGTGAGAAAACCGCGGGGCCCCAACGGCCCCTCTCATTACGCTGAACCCTGAGACTTGCCAGAATGACTTCATCATTGTCATCGTGACATTTGAAAATCCTATCAAACCTCTCACCAGAACCAATAACTCCACGCCGGCCGCTGCCAAAGTCGCCACAGTCCAAGTTTTCTGCAATGACGCAGACGACAGCGCATTATCCTCTGACATGACTTTGGAACCATTTGACTTTTATTTTGTGGCAACAAGTGTTTGTTTGTGTGAAACCAGGAGATGTGATTGATTCAGACACAAAGTCAATCAATACAAGACCCAGATACTTTCAATCGCTGCAGATGTTTCCCAGATGTGACGCGTAAAAGACAGAACTACGCGCTGAGGATTATGGGCTCTTAACTGATCGCTGAAATGATTGATCAAATGGATTTCATTGGCTGCGACTGAGCGGCTTTTAAAAAACAACAACCTTTTTAAGGTTGATTTTTAAAAGTGCTGCGACCACAGCCGGTGGTCCCCGGGAAGACACCGAGCTTCGCGTTATATTCCTGACAAACATGTGACGAATTCCGATGAACAAACCGCGGACGTTATGGTCTCCAGATGATGGATCCTGAAACTGAAGCTGACGCTTTCAGACCTGCAGTCAAGTGAGGAGCAGAAACGTGAGAACGCAGCAAAACGTCCCGACGTTTTTCAGGAGTTTGGGTCTGAAAAGGTCTTTAAAGGTGATAAGAAATGTAGGATATGAAGTCATAAAGTCACCGTGAGATGTCGAGGAGATGAGTGGAGCTTTGAAAGAGAGGAATAATCCAGAGGGATTAAGGAAAAAGGATGAGGATAAAAGAACGAGGAAGGTAATGAAGGAGAACTTTGAAATGTGTTTGGGAGCTTTTGGACTGCGATGAAGGACGAGAAGAGGATGAGATGGATGAGGTCCAAGTTCTTTATTACAGTTCTTCTCGTCCTTTGAAGTGTCTTACACCTCCTCTCAGTTTACAGCCTGGAGGAAATTATGTTCTTCAGATTCTGTTTAGGGTTTCAGTTCGTTTTAATCTGTTGCTGTCAACCACACAAGAAAGCAAATGCTGAATATAACCAAACCTAAAAAGCCTCAGTACCCCTCTCAAGAGAGGAACTTTAAGGTCTGCAGTAGAGATGTGATAAAATATCTCTCTCACACTTAATGTTGGTGGATATTTAACTTCGATAAGGTTAATTGGTGCATAATATTAACACAGTTCTAATACTGTTTATATACTGTGTATTGGGTACTTCTTTATTCAACTCTAATATATTCGATACAAAGGTTTTTACACAATAAAATAATACAATATACCTTTCTTTTTTTCTTCTTCTTTTCAGACACACTTTTACGACATGAGAAAATAAACTAAATAGGTTAAAGGTCTATAAGAACATAAAACACACTATGGGACACAGGATTAGAATCATTGGTCCCAGCTCGGGTGGGTTCAGGATGGCTCGAAATTACTCGATTCCATTCATGAGGCTAATGTTTGCCCTTTTTTTAATTTGTTTTCCTTATTTAGTTCTTAAAACCTGTTCAAATGCCCTTGAAGGGCCAATGCAACCCATAACATATGCATTTCTAATAGCCAAACAATGATTGCAGCAATTTTTTCTGCCTCAAAATCACTTGGTTTCATTCGTGAGGGTAATATTTGGCTAAATGTACCTCATCCAATCCCTTTTACCCATTGAAAGACCATTGAATGGTCCAGTACGACCCATAAAATGAACATTTCCACTTGCCAAACAGTGATTGCAGCGCTGACCTTGTGTGTATGTTCATATGCTCCTTGTTTCCCTGCTCCAAAAACGTGGGTAACCACACTCTGCAGTGTGTAGACTAGGTTTGCACTGACATACGTATTTATTTACATAAGGAATCACGTTAAATTTCCTGTAACATGCAGATTCTCCACAGGAAGTTAGCGAATGCTAGCATGTCACATTGATTAAAATAAGATGATTACTGTATAAATAATGCCATGTCAGCCATTACCATAACAGTGTAAGCGTGTTAGAATGCGGAGACTTTAATCAGTCGCAGTCAATTTTAGCCACGTACGTCCATGGTTCTCAAACTGTGGTACGTGGTCCACCAGTGGTACGCAAGCTTCCTCTGGTGGTACTTGGAGGAAAATCAGAAATACTGTATGTGTTCGGAGTGCAGCTGAGAAATAATGTAGCTGACTTTAGTCGACCTAAATTTACACCACTGTATTTTAACAGCTCAATATGTTCTCAGCTGGTTCTTGATATAAAAAAGTCTGAGAACAAATTAGTAATCCCAACTGGAAAAGATCAATTTGAATGCAGCAGTGGAGGAATGTGCAACATACACGTTTGAACTCGCCTGACCCTCTGAAAAATCGATTTTATGTTTGCATCCATGGTTTAATTTGACTTCTCTACTGGGACTCAGTTAACTCAGAGGTGACGTCACTCCCAGTTCCAACTTCCTGGGAGGCAGCAGGACCTTTGACTGTACTCCTCTCCTCCGTTTACCTCGCTGTGTAGTTTTCATAATTTCATATTTAGTGGCAGGCCCTTCGAAATCAACATCATCAGAAAATGATCCTCACTTGTCGCCACCTCCCTGATTCTCACATTTGCACCTTCACTGACTCATGATGGCAAAAGGGAGCGTTTCAGGAGTTTACGGCCCTGCCGCCATTGCTGTTGTTGCCGTTGGCTTGTTCAGAGTAAATATTTCTGCTCCTCTGTTGTGATAGAAAATTATGTGTATTCACATCCTGACATGGCTCTCAACCCAGACTAAATACAGTTCTTCTGATTTGTTATTTATTTCTTTACAGTAAGTCGTTCTGTCACTTTCTCTTTCCCATTTCTGATTTGCCACCACCGTGGAATTGCTTCGGCTACAAACGGCATCCATGATTCTCTTGTTACCGAGTTTCACGATACTTCAAGTGCAACACTTTTATCTCTCTAGCGTCGTTTGCTTCACAGAGGCTTTGTAGTTCAGTCGCAGTGGGGGAAAAAAAAGTGTTTTCTCCACATCATTAGCAGCTGATTTAGACAGGGTTTATCTGGTGGGAGTCAGTGGCGCACATCTGATAAAGTGAGCTCCCTTTTCAAATGGGGGTCGCGGAGCAAATGGGTGGTCCAGTGATTTGTGGCCGCAGCCGAGACGCAGAACTCTGAGGGGATTTAAAAACATTTAAAAACCCCTCGGGCCTGTTTTTTCCCCTCCACAGCGCTTGTCACACAGCGTGAGTGGTGGCGTACAAGTCGAGCAGAAAACGGGTCAGCTGTCCGCAAAAAATACGCTAACACGCTAACACAACAATAGCAGGATAACTCAATTAAGGCATTTGGGGTGAAGTCGGGAAGGAAAGCAAACAAGCAGTGAATAAATCAATATATTCATGCAAGGCTCATTAAATGGTCCCATGGTCGATGTGCTATAACGCACGTATAATATAATAGAGAGTTCTCAGTGCTGGGCCTCGTCTTGATCTGTTTTCCATCCGTTTTTAGTGGAATTGTTTTGGTCAAAACTAGGTTTCAACAACACGCAGAGAGGGCGGCGAGACGGTCGTAACGCCGCCGCGAAGAGACGTCCTCCGTAGGGTCTTCTTCTTTTTTTTTTACGGCCAACTCCGAGGACACGCAACGCACTGGAATCATAAACACTTCTATAGAGCGCCTGGAAACTGAAATCTGCAGTCAATCAGACTCCTGCTGCCAAACCCAGAGTCACATCCTCGACTGCTTCCAGAGAGGACAGATTTTAAGGGCTTTGACTTCCTTGCAGACTTTCTTTTTTCAATCTCAGCCGGGCCAGACGGTGTCAGATCCTGTCCACAGCTGCAGCGTCCTCGGCCGCGGCTGTAGCTCGTACCTCATATAATTTAGTTTAACCGCTGAGGCCGCTCCTGGCTTCTGACATTTCAGACTCACAGGGCCACGACCACCAGGATAATCACGCACTCCGCTCTGAAGACTGCAGTCATTGTCTGGAGGAGTGGCTGCGCTGTGCACGTCTCGCAGTAATAACGGCAAACACATCGTGAGTGATGTGAATCTACGGCGCCACCGTGTTTTGACTTCATCTTTACTAAACTCTCCGTCTTCTCACCGCCGCCAAATACCAAGCACAAACAAAAACTCCTCTGTGGCTCAAACGGGGCTTGAGGATCCGTAATTAACATTTCACTTTGTTTGAAACAAAAGTTCTTTTTTTTAAGGAAAAAAACGAGAGCAGTGTTCAAACATGAGAACGCTGAGCTGCCCGCTACCACTCGGCCACTTCTCCTTGAGTGATCTGGCAGCAGATGAGCCGTCTGTTTCTGCAGGGGCTTAAACTCCAAATCTGGAGGTTGTGGCCTCACTGGAATTCATCCTCAAACACACACAGCCTCCACCACTCTGTCATACTGATTCACTATGATTGTTTCAGTCTTACACTCACTGACTCTTTCTTTCTGTCTCTTTTGGACATGAACACTGTCTTTTGTCTTAGCCCTCGCCAATAGATTAAAGACTTTAAGGTCATGTTAGGATTGAAATCTGGTGTGTCGCGCTACCTCTGCAAGGACGAGGTCGAGTGTAAATCAGCACGTCCTCAGAAGCCCTGTAAAGTGTGTGATCTCTGTGCTCCGACCAAAAACGCTTACATCTTCCACCACACCAGCTCCAATCCCCCAAACAATGTAACCGCACATTCTCCAAATAGCAAAACTGCTTTCAAAACAGTGACGGAGACAGAAAACCCCTTAAAATCTTGACATCTTATTCCTGCAGTGTTTTGCTCTTCAGACACAGTCAGTTAATGCCGCTCTACGGACAGATTACGACAATCATCCAAAACAAATACCTGATTCAGAGTCGAACATAATGGCCCAACAATGTGGATTCAGCCTCAGTCTACAGCTGTGGGAGGTGCACAACACCAACCAGATGCTTCCCCAAAACCTCAAAATCGACCTTTTGAGCTTCTCATTTATTTACTCTTTTAATGGGTTTCAGTGCAGCGCGTCACTGGATTCTGCAGTCAGTGGACCCCCCCCCCCCCCCCCCGGCAACTACCAAAAAAAAGCCCCACACCATCTCTTCCGTGTGCTCAGGTCACTCGTGCGTTCGATCATTTTTCAGCGCGAGGTGAAAACAGATGGCGACCCCTCGCCGTGATTTAAGGCTGTAAAGTGTGCAGTGTTGCATCATGACTCAGCAGCCTGAAGCCAAAGTTTTGATGAAGGCATAGAGGCATGGGGGGGTTACAACTCCCCCACAGCGTCTCCCCTAATTATGAAGTTAAATGTCAGCCATTACTGGGGGGAATTTTTAATTAAAGACTTCTTTTACCAGAATACTGTACATCCATTTTGGAAATGCTCGTAATTCATCCGTCAAGATCTGTGAAATTTCTAAGCGAGGGGCTTAGGTTGCACATTATCCTTTCGAAAAAAAAAGTGCCACAGTGTTTTTCCTTGTGTGTTTTTCATCATCCTTTAATGAGCCACCACAGGGAAACGGACGGTGATGAGTTGAAAGCCAAAAGGGATCCTGAGAAAAGGTTAACCAGGCTTGTTTGGAGGGTTTTCAGCCAATTTAAACCATCTATCCATCAAAATGTGTCAGATTTTAAGACGTTTTCTCATTTCTTCCATCAGAAATGAATTGAGAAGATCTAAGGCAGACACATGGTATGTACTACGTGTACATGTCATTGCTGTGGTCCATCTTCTTCTAATAATAATTCAAATAGTTCAAAGCTCTGTCACAGTTCAACGATCAGTTCCACAGATCAAGGTTCTTCATCAAAGATTGTTCTTTATCACAGTTCTTCTCATCATCTCCTCAACACAGCTCAAAGTTCTCCATCCAACTGCATGCTCGTCTTCGTCGTCGTCCTTATTCCGTAATCCATCTTCCCCTTCCCGGAAATTATTGTCATTAGAAGAAAAGGATGGTGCGTTCTCATGACTGAACACACAGCAAAGGCATCTGCCTTTCGTGTGTTGTCGTACGTACCCTGCCTGCCTTTGATCTGCCCTAAAATGTTAAAAATCAGACCTTTTTTAACGTGTGCCTGGTGGAAATCGACTGCACAAATATAGTGGTGGAAGATAGTGATATAACAGGAAATGCTGACTCAGCATTCCCAAATTCCCGACGGCTATACTCTAGTCTATTATTTGAGGCAATAATGTACCATCATATCAGGGCAGCAAGCAAGGCTGAAACGGAACAAGGGGGTTGCTGATTTGGAGCAGAGAGAAGAGGAGAGAGGTCAATGTTGAGGCAATGTTGTGTACATTATGGAGGTCCATTGTCGTAAAACTCCAAAGGAGAAGACCTCTGATACGAGAAATGCAGCTGGAGCGGAAACTGATCTGCTGTCGGATCTGCCACGACCTGCTGAAGGATCCTGTGACTATTCCCTGTGGACACAGCTACTGTATGAACTGTATCGAAACCCAGTGGGACTTACAGATCGAGAGGAGGGGCTACAGCTGCCCTCAGTGCAGAAAGACCTTCAGAGAGAGGCCGGAAGTGATGAAAAGTACAGTGTTAGCAGCTTTAGTGGAGAAGCTGAAGACTCGACTTAAAGATATCCCGGATGAACACTGCTATGCTGGAACTACAGACGTGGCCTGTGACGTCTGCAGTGGGAAGAAGCTGAAAGCTCTCAAGTCTTGTTTGGACTGTGTTGCTTCTCTCTGTGAGAAACATCTCCAGCCTCATTATGAATCGCCGCCGTATAAAAAGCACACACTCGTGGAGCCCTTTAAGAAGCTCCAGGACAACGTCTGCGCTCCTCACAACGAGGTGATGAAGATGTTCTGCCGCACTGATCGGCAGTTGATCTGCTACCTCTGCTCTGTGGACCAACACAAAGGCCACGACATAGTCTCGGCTTCAGACGAAATGAGGCACAAGGAACCAGGGGTTGAGCAGAGTCCACAAGAAATCCAGCAGAAGCTCCAGGATGAAGAGGACAATGTGAGGCTTCTCAAACAGAGGCCGAGGTGGATCTCTCTGCAGATAAAGCCATGGAAGAAAGGGAAAAGATTGTCAGAGCTGACGCCTTTTCCAGCAAAATGAGGATCCGATGTGAAGCAGAAGATCCCAAAGTGAAGCTTTGTGTCAAAACACTGATGTTATCATGTTTCAAACAGCATGTTATTTCAAGTTTGCTTATGTGATGATGTTCTCGAAGGGGTGTCCCATTTTGTGGGGATAGTTTTTAGCCATTTCCCTGCTGCAGTCTGTGGTCATGGCTGATGGAGACTTTGGGAATTAAGGGGCAGTTACCCACACTCACTTCCTCGATTGGTTTTTGTCTGTGGAAAATGACTGAAGCAGGTCCAGATCCTTACTACTTCTTCTTCTGCTTCCAATATGTTCCGGCAGGCTGTACACCGAGCGGTGCAATGCTGCCGATCACAGTTGAAAGTCCTTTGACGCAGATTGAAATTGCCCTTCCTTCACATCCTTTATCAGCTAACCTGTCATCACAAAGTCAAGAGAGGAGGAGACGCCGTCCATATATGGACCGACACTTCATCTGAGAAGGACGAGTTATTTAAAGACTAAGAGAAGGTGTAGAAAAACTACTGTAGAGTAAAGAATTATGAAGTAAAGACGGAAAACAGTTTCTCTCCAGTTCTTTGTTCCGGATTTTTAAGTGTACCAACAATATGGCTCGATGATGCATGTGAGCCATAGTTAGCGTAACACCTCTTTAAATGCTTTTATGATATCAATTGGAAAGCTGTATTAGCAGTTTACTGTTCACTGGTGAGTAAAAGGCACCGTGTTTTGCTTTGCTGGCTACCTGAGATGTCTTTGTCTTACTTACTGTAGTTAAACCAGCTCTGTGTTTGTGTACAGTATGTCAGTAAACTGAAAACGAAATGCTAAAAGTATCTCTTTTCTACGTGTTTGTTGAACAAGTGGTTACGTTAATATTCTGCACAAAACACTCGTAGAGATTTTACATGATTTGAAACCTATTTTTTATGCATTTAGCAACTGTTTTAATCCTTCAAATGCTAGTTGCTGGAAGTTGAACGCTAACAGCCGGAAGATGGACGCTTACAGCCGGAAGATGGACGCTAACAGCCGGAAGATGGACGCTAACAGCTGGCAGATGGACGCTAACAGCTGGCAGAGGGACGCTTACAGCCGGAAGATGGACGCTAACAGGCGGAAGATGGACGCTAACAGCTGGCAGATGGACGCTAACAGCCGGAAGATGGACACTAACAGCCGGAAGATGGACGCTAACAGCGAGAAGATGGACGCTAACAGCCGGAAGATGGACGCTAACAGCTGGCAGAGGGACGCTTACAGCGAGAAGATGGGCGCTAACAGCCGGAAGATGGACGCTAACAGTGTTAGATCTGTGCCAGTATTCACATTGCTGCCAAAGATTATTCAGAAGAAATTAGCATGTTGGCAACAACATCCATACTTCGAATAAGACAATACATATTTGGTCTGTCTAAAAAATAAAAGTTTTCTATTTTAAGCTTTTCAATGATAAGAATAGAAAGAGGAAATCAAGATATACTGTAATTTATTGGTAGTATTGTCACCAAATTACAGTTTAGAGTATAAATCATCACAGTTATGAGCCATTGGTTCCATTGCAGTCTATTCAGACATGTTAAAGATTTTGTTATTCGTAGACTCAACACTATTATGTTTACAAAAAAAGCTGTGATTATAAAATGTGGAATTCCTGAGCGCCAGAATAAATGTGTTTTTAATGCTGTTGTAGCAATCAGCGACATAATCCAGCAACATCTTAAATGAATTACCGAAAAACATGGAAAACAAAACATGGAACATTTTGCAAACCTGAACATCACTCAACAATCCCAGTGAGAGTGTGTCAGGATTTGCATGTGGGCGACATCCCTGCTGTTGGCGTGCTCCGGGAAACGTCAGGACAGTGAAAATCCTCGAGTCCGGCACGTCTGCAGGCGAGGCAGCGCCGTCCAAGAGCGGCGATGCATGACTCGGCTGCGAGGATGATTAAACGATGTGGAGCGGTCGAGGAGGAGTGACAGAACGTTCGGTGACTGAAGCCAGACAGCGAAACGGTTCCTGAATGAGTTTGTGATGTGAAGCAGGCCCAGCACCTAAAACATATTACATGATTACACTGTCATGAAGTAAGAATAAGGGGGAAGTTTTCGAGCTCAAACTGATGTGACTTCACTTTTCACATGCAACCATGCCTGAAACCAAAGTGTTACAGATACAACCAGGAATTTAACCCGCTCTCCAAGTATGGACATGTATGTTTCTTCTCCAACAGTGTTACTGATGGGGTGTACGATTATTAGATTTTCTTTGTGTCAGCAGAGCGTGCTGTAAATTTTACTGTGAAAAGGGAAGTTTGAACAATAGCCACATGGGGGTAGCGTTGAGGACTCGAACCACAATTACAGGTTTACAAAGAAAGAAGTAGCTCTAAAGTGATCGGATCCGACAATCGAGCGAGGCCTGGTTTCTAAAGTCAGTCTCATGATTTATACTGTGGTCCCGAGTGGAGTGATGTCATTTCATTGAGAAACATGTAGCGCATAGAAGTGAACTTCCCGAGAAGAATTGTTTGTGTTTTCTTAGAGCGATTATAACCATTTCACTGCACCTGAAAAACCCAAAATAACAACTGATATAGAGCTGACAGTTCCAATACAGGGAGAAACAATGTGTGTCTAAATATAAGAAATTCGAAAGCGTGGTTCAAATTGGATGCATCACGTTAAAGTAACACGATGTAGGATTTGCTCCCAGGCCCCCCCTACAGTTGGTAAACGGTAGTTTGATATGAGGAATTCTAATGTACAGACAGCTGTGACGTGAAGTAGAACGTTGGACCCAGAACTAGAAGTTACATAGTTCATGTACTATAAAAAATAAACTACTACTTCATGTCTCCTCCATAATTCAAGGAATCTTGGGTGGAAGTTACCTGGCTGAAGGAGTTATGTTGGGATAAGGGCGGAGAAAGCTACGTTAAGAGATGCTCCATGCATGTTCTATACATAGACTTTATGCACTTTGTTCTCTATGTTGTGATTTAATAGAGAAATTTTAACTTTTCACGATTATCACAGAATCGTTGTATCGTGATATTATTGGTATTGTGGACCGTATGTGAACCAAACATGAGGTATAAATTCAGCTTAATAAGGACAAAAAAACTATTTCTTTGCTTGTTATAAGCACATTTCTTAGATTTTGGCCTGTTTTTTTTCCAGATTTAAGGCACATTACAGATTTATAGGCTAGTTTTAACTCTTCTAGCCAAGCAAAATCTGCTTAAAGCATTGGCAGATTCTTTTTTTTGTCTTAAACCAAGAAAGTTTAAATCAATGTAATAATATTTGGCGTATTTCTAGTAGAGCTGTTTTTGTAGGGTAAAGTCACCCGTCATTATGATATTATGTCACATGTAGTGTATAGAACAAAAAAGAAATGTCCTCGTCGAGATTTGAAGCAGATTCTTGTTTCCAAAAAAGCCACGTTGATGTCATGCGGCACTGAAGCCAACGCGACCCGACCACATCAAGGCTGAGAATATACTGTATATGAACTGTACTCTTATATGTGAAGTATATGAGTGATGCTTTTTTAAGTTTATGGAACGTTAAGCGGGGACTCATGTGTTTTGCAAATATGTCTCTAGGTTCCAACACTCAGGCTATTTTTGTAGTTTATAATCAACACTTTCAAAGTTTCAGTGACAGCGAGGTTTTCCAACTGAGCATGAGGGGACTCATTGGTTTCACACCACTTAGGACTCACTAACTAACTGTTAATAGGCTAATTGTGCGGTTGCCATTGACATTGAATCAGTATATCATTTTGGAAACAAATAACAGTAAAAATATCTAAAAATCTGATCTTCACACACAAAGCATGTCCTGTTCCGATTTCAAAGTAAAAGCACCGTGGCCTAAGGCCAAGTTCCCATGTTACCTAATGTGAGTCTCCACACTGCCCATGTGAGACGCACCTGAGAGTGAGCCGCGTGGTCTTTTTGCTTATTTTCCACGCAGGCAGTGCACATTTTTACAGCAAGAGAAGATAAAAATAGTTCTTTATTGGTCCTGCAGTGGGGGAATTTACAGTGTCACAGCAGCAAAGACCGTAAAGACAGAGGTAATAAATAATAAACGTGCATTTTCACATCTGTGAATGTAGAAAAATAGAAAAATATCCACAATAAGACTAAAAAAAGGAGAAATCTTCATTGTCTCCATGTCATAAATGCATGTTCTGTTCCTGTTTCAAAGTAAAAGCCTTATAGCTGAGAACAGAGGAGTATTTGCACACACATCGGCGTGAACCCGGTGGACCATCTTCTCCACCGTAATGTGATGACTTTGCATCTTCTCCAGTGAGGCTGTGGCATGACAACACACGCTCAGTCACGTAGTGGATTATACTAAGTCCTGCCGCAGCGTGGGGGGGGGGACAACAGAGTGTGGAACCTGCCGAGAGTGAACATGTGTTTGGCTCCCACAGTTGAGGTCAGTGTTCTTCAGAGTGCCACAAACTAAACTAGAGTATGGAACTGAAAACACAGAGCGCTCTCTGCTCAGGAGCGACGTAGCTGAGAGCAATAAATTGAATAAAAACGGAACCAACTCAAAGGGGAAACTATTCATCCCAGCCCTATAACTCTTCCCGCTCCTTTCCCCCCCTATTATATTTTATGTCTGCGCTCTCTCGCACTGATTGCATTAGCAGGCCCCGAAGAGGCCTTGGAAGAACAAAGCCGTCATAGCTGGAAGCAGATCCAGCTCGCCGGAGTGGGAGGAGCCTGCATGTGTGTGTGTGTGTCTGCACCGCAAAACACAGTCAGTGTCATCCTATAAATGACTTCTCAACACACATGTCTGAGGCGATGCGTTTCGGTTTATGTAGGTTTTTATCGTTTCATGACAGTTGTCTTTGTCTGCTTTTGTTTATGTTGAGCGGCTTCTTTCCGTTCATTGTTGTGTTGTTTACGGCTCTGCACTTTTATTGTCTGCTTATTGGTGTTATCACCTCGCCATTATTGTTTTATTGTTTGACTCAGCAGACGAAACCCGGAGTTTATTTCCTGGCGATTGCAGTTGTGCAGGGGAAGTACCTACAATGCAAGGCAACTGTACTAGTATAACACAGTTCATACACAAAGGCATATGCATTGAAAAATTTTAAAAATTCTAATTACAATTTGAACAGAACCCAATTATAACAATAAAAGATGCATATTGTAAATGCTTTAAAATAGCTCAATATGAGAAAAGCAGTGATTTTAACCTGCATTTAAAAAAAACAAAAAAAAACCATTTGGTGCTAATTGGTTGCAATAATAATAGAAGTCAAATGTATTAGGCCTTGTTTAGACTGCAGCCCAAATCCAGATTATATCCAGCTTGATTTTTTGGCAGTCTGAACAGCAAAAAAGACACATGAGATCCAATATGTTCCAAAGCGGATTCAAACCACATATCTGATCTGTTTTAATCTGAACGTCACGGTCGCTAAGATAGGATTTCAAAGTGTCTGCATCGCGTTGTTGTCCGTCAGTCCGGAACACGGCGCGTCAATTCAGCACGAGCGGGACAGGAAGTCAAACATTGATACAACATAAAGAGTCATTTGTTTCAGAATAAAAGCCCCTGTGTTGACACCATATCCTATTTACAAGCATGCAGTGGTTTGTTGGTTCTGGACCGACAACAACAACAATGAAGTAGAACGTTAATTGGTTAGTTCCACAGAAACAGGCACAGACTTCTGTCGTCTTGTTTAGACTAGTTGTGACTAGTTGTGATCACTTGCAATATATAATGTGAACAGTTGGTCAGGAAGATCAGATTCTGATCAGATTTACTTACAAATCGGATTTGGGCTGCAGTACTTCTGATTGAAATTGGTAGTTTTAGTAGTTGTGGAATTAGAGCCTGATGCTTATGATGCGCTCCTGTCAGGCTTTTGTAAGGAAACAGCCGGAGAGGACATTATTGTCCCGTATCCTGACATCTTCAACTTACTGATTAATTCCCTTTATCTGACTCTGGAGAGTCACTGGACGTTTACAAGAGCCTGGATGAAATCTGGCTTTGCGACAAACGTTCAGGTCTGGGGTTTCTCGCCTGTGGCGCGTAGCATAGCATAGCCTCAGGTTAGCATCGCTGTGCAAAGAGTGTCCCTTAAGAATCTGTTGCTTGTGTTTGTTCCCATCGCTCCGTTGTCGTCTTCTACTCATGCCATGAGCATGTTTTATAGCAATGAATCCCCTCCGTCGTCTCTCTGGATCGGTGGAGATCCAGTAAAATGTTCTCCTGTTAGCATGTCTCCGTCTCATTTGGCACAACATCCATCCACCATCTTCACTTTTAAGGTGAAAACAGCCAGTGAAACGACGAGTTGTAGAGCGTAACAGTGGTGTTACAGGCCCTTCATCCATTCTACCAAACTCAATGTCATAGGTTGAGAATTGGAGGTTAGAACCTGGTTCATCATGTCTGCTCTGACTCCATCAAACCATTCGTAGCTCAGACTCGCAGTGTTTTTGTTCACCTGAAACTGCAGCAGTAGCTCATGACTCTCAGGAGAGTCAAGCTTCAAAGAGCTTTTATAGAAAGATTAGAAAAAAGGAGGAAAGAAGAAGAAGAAGTGAGGTCATGGCATCTGTTGAAGGCCACTTTTGGAGAAGCTCAGGACTGCCGCTGTCCCTTTATGGCTTCAGACTTGTTTACTTCCCCTCGCAGTGACTGCGCGCGCTGCATGTGATTCATTAAGCCCCCGCGGTGTCGTCATCGTGCTGCGGAGTTCACGGACGTTATCGGCGCGCTTTGTTGCGAATGAATCATGGAAATTGCCCGTAATTATCTCCAAACCAGATCCTCTTCATGTTTACAACCTTAAAGCCCGTGTTTTTCCTCGTCGCGCTCATTCGAAGTAGAGGCAGAGGAAATATCAATATGGCTTGCATCAAGTCGGAGGAGAAATTGGTCTTTAATTGCTTACAGAGACGCTTTGGGGGGTATGAGGAGCGCCAGGCTCTAAATGTGTACAGTAAGTAATTTATACATAAAGGTTTAAGTATTACATTTGCTCTAATGTGACTTTACACCCAGTATCTACTTTGTGAAGTACACCTGTACAGACTAATGTAATACACCTGTTCTGCCATGTAGTTTACACCCTCGTAGAGGTATGAATAATATACACTATTGTATATTTTAGGGAATTACATATGTAATTGTTTACACAGCGTAATTGCACATTTCTATCACTGAACATTATAAAGGGCAGAACAGGTTAGGAGCAAATTAATCGTAATAGATTGTGCACATGTTCCTGATAAAGTGTGCAACACTTAATTGAGTCCAGGTTGGGACTTTAACCCAAGAAACTAAGAGTTTAAAGCTCATGTTTCTGCTTATTTAAAGATTTTCTCCATGATTATTTTTAATTCATATGTTTTTCTGGGATGAAAACTTAAAATAAAAGTTTAAAAATGGCGAAAAGGAGAAAAATTACATAAAAAAAATTAACTTTCTATGCGAGGAGAGACTTTTTAAAGATGGCAAACTATCGTGACCCAAATCACAGTCAAAATAGCGACAGGAGCAAATTTGGTCAATAATGTAGCAACAAATTTACAGCCACCTGGTAGCATTTTTGCTAAATGAATCAAAAGGTAATCGTATTCACGTGATCTGAAATATTATACCCAGAAATCTTGAATTTGGGAATATTTAGCAAATGTGTTAAGGGACCCCAAAAAAATACCTGTGACCTCTCTGTGGGTTCCGACCCAGTCTTTGGGAACCACTGCTTTAATTGTAAAAACTTGTTATGAAAGGCATATGTGAATAATCACTTCAAGTTGGACTAATCCATATATAATCCATATATTTTGAATAACAATAACGGATATTACTTCTTGTTGTCGGATTAGATAAAAAATTGTAGCATTGTTGGCACACATTAAACTTATGTCTTAATTAGCTCTAAACAACCAACCTCACAGCAAAAGAATCTGTATAAGTCCAAAAAAGATGGTTATAATTTTCATTAAACTCGATAGATGCTTATAAGCATGTATATTAAGAACACGTTGGCCATGTATTAGTACTTTTGAACCCCTGTTAGACCATTTACAATAACTTCTATTTCAGCTGCTTTATGGGTCGTAGGTGAGAGAATTGTTCTGGTTTTATGGTCACAAAATGGGCCTAATTAATCTAACATGTACTTGAGTTTGCCCTCTGCGCTCAGCATACTTTGGTACTTTTGAGCAAGGTCCTGTTGTTTTTACTCGTGAAACTGGTCAGACGCTAATTCCAGACAAATTATGTTGTAACGTCAGCCGCAAAACAGCACATTTCATTATTGTAACACAAAAATGTGATTATGTGAGGTAAAGAGCTTAAAAAAAGTGCCTTTAAAATGTTTGGCAGGGAACAAAAATATACAATAAAAATACCATATGTTGACTTCATGGACGGCCAATTGAGAGAATTTAGAGGCACATTTAAATTGAACAATTGGATTGTATTTCTGCCAGACGTAAAGAATTTTACTGTTTGCTTAAACCCGGGGACAGAGGTAGTGAATATTCAGTCTCGTATTCCCATCGTCAAAATGTTTTGAATCCACTTTTAGCAAAAACAAAGCCATCATTCAACAATAGCACACTTGACAAGCCGTCAAGTCTCCGCATTCACTCGCTCAGCGGCGGTTACGTTTATGTTCTGTCATATCTCCGTAACAAAACCCATAAATATGACATATTTCTAATGAGAACACATGGAAGCACATTACAGCAGACCACGAGGAATCTATCATCCGGGCTGCACGTTGATATATGTTGCATGTATATTGATGCGGTAACTCAATTCCTGAAGAAGGAGGCCCTCCAGTGGAGATATGGACACCTCCACCACTGTGCCGCACCGAAGATGTGGGGCCCTAATTGAAGTTTCATTACCCACTTGCCTTGTAACGGCAAAGTTTCCTTTTTGGAATCCAAACTTGCCTTCACTGCAGAACACGGAGGCCGTGGAGTTTGGTGCAGCTCCAGGCCTTGTGCTTGTGTACTTGGAGGCCTTTGGCCCCCGGGAAAGCTGAACCCGTTCTACCTGCAACTGGGAAACCATGTCAGCGTGAATCTCACAGTTTGTTTTTCCACTTCCCTGCGCTTCTGCGCTCGCATTTTTTATGCGCCGTGACTCGCTCCGCACCCACGAATATCCAAAGATCCAAGGCATTTTAATGCTGTGGTGTGAATTGTGCTCATTCCACGGCCATCACAGGAATTTCCTCCAGTGCCAATGTTATTTTCACAAACTTATCTTTTAATTGACTTCGTCTCTGGAGCTGCTGAAGCTCTTTTGTTACTGTAACTTTCACATATCAGCTGGTTTAACAGAAGTGTAACACTTCATCGATCTGGAACGACATATTCAGGGAAGAAAGTTCTCTATCATTCTTCAATAAAAGCAGTTTAAGAATTTTTTTTCCGCCAAGATCTGATATTGGATACTCCTTTTCTCTGAAAGTTAAGTTTAAAGCTCCAGTGTGTGACATTTAAGGGAGTTTCTTGTCATAAATTGTTTATACGACCCATAAATATCTAAGTATAAGTGTGTAATCGCTTCAAAATAAAAATCACTTGGTTTTCATAGCATTAGAATAAGCTTTTGTATGTACTTTAGGCAATGGTTGTGTTTCTACAGCAGCAGAGTGTGTGTTTCGCACTTCTTACTTTATTATGCAAATGAAAAAATGACAGTTTCTGGAATGTTAAGGCCACCGTAGTTCACTGACCGGAGGAGTCCTCCGTTTGTTGCAATCTGCAGTCTCACCATTAGATGTCACTAATTCTTACACACTGGACCTTTAAAACAAGTCAAATATGTGTTTTTCATTATAGCATAATACATTTGAATGAAAACATAAAACAGTCTGTTGCTTCTTGGGTTATTCTCAAAACGGTGGTTACATTATAAAATGGCGCACTTCCTGTTGGGCGTGGCCAAAATCTCCAAATGACTTTTTTGTGTAGCTCGGCCTGATGCACCTTCCCACCAAATTTCATACATGTAGCTCATTCCTGCTGCTTGTTATACCTACAAACACACTTTTAGCCACTAAGTAGCCTGATCATGTGGCTAAGCTAACAGGTGCGTTTAAGCCTGATGTGGGTCCATGATTTATACAGCCAGTCCACTATACGAGTGGACCAGAGAAGTCCTGGTCCAGGCTGTGTCAGACCACATTGAACTGAGGTCAGACTCTTCTGGATAGAGAAGGTGAGCGGGCATGAAGTGGACTTTTATTTTGAAATCACAAATGGAGATTAGCCATGCTGCTGTTTGAATAGCCTGGCAGAGAGGCATGACATTTTATTGATTATTATTGACCTGGTAAAGCAGCAGTAGGCAGATTTGCTGAATGAAATATTTGATTATTGAGTTTTATGCACAGGTTAATTTTGGTTTAACACTTGCTTACCTAAGCTCCTCCCATCAGACCAGGATGGACAGATGCACTCTCCATCTCTGAAAGTCATATGTTCATATCTGTTCTCCTCTTCACTCTTAACTGTTCTTTTTAGGTTTCTTTGCAGTGTCGTCAGTAGTTGCCGGTGCTGGATTAACAATTGTTAGACATGTTAGAGTAGCTGTGGTGGAAGAGCTGTCCTGTGAGGCTGCAGAGGAGGTGGAGAACTTAATCTACGTCATGCTGAATTACAGTGCAATAATGCCAAAAAAAACAGTACTTTTTAAAGATATTACATGTAAAATTGGTGCCGATCAGGAGGTGTCACTGTCTGAAAACTATACTTTGACTGATGTGACATTTCCTCCCTATACAACAAGACCGAAATCCAGAAGTTTCAAACCAAAAAAGTGGTTTCATCAGGAGGAGAAAAAGAGCAGAATCTGCAAATATCATCTGCAGACGACTTTTTCATGTTGGAGCTGCTGGTCAGTCCACGCAGTCATGAGCTGATGTTGGTGGCTGTTTCTACGGTGATGTCAGCACAACTGCAGCAGTGAATGGGCCTGTGTCTGAGTGACTGAATCACGGATGATACGTCCTGGCCGCGGACTCGGCTGTGAAACGCGTGCCAGAGCACAGCCTGTCGAATCTGGCGGAAAGCGCAATTAGCTCTGGCGGCGGAATGAAAAGGCGCGTTGGCCCGTGCTGCTGTGTTTCGCAAAAACGCCGTTTTGTTTTTTTTCCAAGGACGGCGTATCCCCGTGTCTCACATGTGGGATGTGAGACGTCTGATGCTCACGAGCTGATTCGTCCTACTGTTTCTTGTGCATAAAGTGTTTCGGATGAGTGATGATTCATGATGAGATGAAAACCAAGTGCTGAGGAGCTGCAGGAGCGAGGGGGGGGGGGGAACCCCCGAGGCAGCTTCATGTGGTGAAAAGATGCAACATGGAAATGTATGTAGACACTAATGCTTTTGGTTAAAGCGTTTGTTTGTGTGTGTTTTTGAACGTCTTCAGCTCCTTGGTGTCTTTTGATGGACAGTTTTCATGGACCAAATGTTCGGAAGTTGCTCTGATGTGTTCATTAACTGATTGTACTCATTAACAATGCATGTCATTTGTAATTTAACAACTATACCAGTCACATTGTATGATAAAACACAATAGACATGTCTTTTCAATGGTCCCAGTTTGTGTTTTTGGAAAACACAAAACCCCCTGGAACGTCCCTCTGACCACCTGGCTGGAACACGCTCCATCATGTCTGCAGCTTGTACAGATTAAAGAAAAGTGACACGGATCACAACCACAAGCCAGCGCTGCTAAATCTATGGACTGCACTCTGGCAGGTGAACCTTAATCATCTGGATGCCTTCACCTCACCCTGAAAACTGATAAAATACTGATCGCAGCCTTGTCAGTCCGTGGATTTACGAGCATCTTTGGCCTTTCGACAAAGACTTTGTCTCCATTCCTCATCTCAAGGATTCTGGAGCGGCGATGCTTTGGATTCCTGGTGATTGTAGTCTCAAAGGCCTTATAATAACGTGTAGAAGGTTCGAGACAGTCCGACTTGGACGTAACATTAGCCGAAGATCTACGTCAATGTTGACACCATACATCATGTACGCCCGTGCTGGCCGTAAAATTAGGCTTAGAAAAAAACCAAGATACAGACCAAGTTTTTATTCCATCCACTATCAGAAACTGGGATTCTAGCTCTGAAAAACCACAAAAAAAATCTAATAAAAGCAAAAAAGCCAAGTGTTCTGATGGTAATCCAGTAGTTGATGGACGGAGCCTTCCTAGATTACTGGGGATTATACCAAAAATAGTAACAAAAAATGTACAATAAGTAGTATATTAGCTAACATAACACCAGATCACAGGTCTCAAACTTGCAGCCCTCCTCATAAGAACCACTTTTATTTTGAAAATCTGCAACACAGTATATCATTATTACAGATATTGTTATTGCAATATCAAGACGGAATATCGTTATATAATTTCAAGATCACATCGCCCGCCTCAACTAAACTGTTTTTCCCCAAAACTACAGACTATAGTTCCGCCCCTGCTCTGCTGCTGTATACACACAAGCGCTCCCTTAGTCAGGTCTAGTATAGTATAGATTGATAGAGCATGGGTTTTTAAGAATAATAGAATCGACAGCAGAAATCAACCATATAGTTGCAGCTTTGAAACTTGATGTTTTACAGTTTAATCACATTTTCACTATTATTAGTGATTATTAGAGTGTCCAGTTTGGTCAGTAGCGGGCCGGTAATGAGGAAAAAAACAAAAGTCCCAACTTTTTAATAAAATATATGGAAATAATGATGTTTATGATGATGTTGTTCCAGAATTTCAAAGTAAAAGTGTTTGTTTTGATGTGAGACTATAAATAGTTTGCATTTATGGTGTAAAAATGAATCTATTATGTAAAAAGTGGTAGAAAATGATGTAAATGAAAATGTAAAAACATGGATTCTTGTGTGTGGGAAACGCAGGTGCGTATGATTTATGTGTGTGAGTGATGTGGTGAATATTGATCCAGCTCAGGAGCTTCCAGTTAAAGGCTCCGGATCATTCCAGCTCCACTGGATTTCCCCTAAACCACTCACAGTCCGACTGACAGCAGAATTCGTTCTTGTTTTTAATAAACCTTTGAAAGGGTTTGTTCACTGTGTCGTTAGTGGTTTCATGGGAGTTAAAGGGGAAAAGGGAGTCTCCGTCTTCATGTTGCAACCGCGGTTTTTCCCCCAGATCTGGACGTAACAATCGCAGAGATCATAATAACGGCCAATAAGGGTAAGACATTCTCACACACAGTGACACGTTTAACATCATGAGTGACAGGGGGAACGAGGCAGCAGCAAGATGACAGCGAGCGGTTGGAATCTGGACCTGGAGTCGCCCTTGAGTCTGATGTCACTGCCCATGTCCTTGGCTGAAAACACAAAGAACCCACAAAAAAGTTTCTAATCCTAATCCTCACAGTCCTGAATTGTGCTGACAGCCTCTTCCTTGCTCTTTCCTACAGCAGCGCCTGGGTTTTTTAATTCCAGCCGCTTGTTTTTGACTTTAGATCCTAAAATCTGAGAAAATAAAGTACCTTTTTTCACTCTTCTGCTCCTGCTTGAGTTGAGTGGGGCAGTAGTAGCGATGCAAGCAGTGATTTGGCGGCATAAACGACACACTGGAGCTTTAATCTGGAAAACAAATGCTTATATGCTGTCTGTTTATCGCTGAACTGTCTCAACGGTTTGTTTGACAGGCTTCAAACTTGGCAGGTGACTTACTCAGGGCACCAGTGTGTGTAGTACCAACTTTGACGTTGTTTGGATAAGAAATGCAAGAGATATGGGTCAGAAAATCAGGCCCACCTTGAATGGGAACATCAATTAAAATGCAAATTCTGATATTGTAAATGTGAAAGGGTCACATCAAAGGTGTATTTTCGTCCTCACGTGTCGTATTCCCTATAGTCCAGGTCTCAGCTCTGGCTCTGTTTGTCAGGTTTTAGCACCGAAACCCTCCCATTGTTTTCTTGTTCCACCTCAGACTGTGACCATTTATTAAAAATATCAAAGACCCAGAGAGAGCGGGAACCAGTATGAACTAACAGCGAAAGAGAGGTAAAAGGGACACAGTGAAACCTGGAGAGACGCTTAGAGCGGCCCTCCAACTCAAACAGACACTTTGCCAGTGCTCTGGTCTCAGCGAGACATCCATCATTGGACGGGGACATTATTACGAACGTTACGTTTTCAGCGTTTGGCTCCATAGGTGCAAAGTAAAGCTTTTTTCGGGGGTATAATTGCAGTGGGAGGCCCACCCTGTGCTGGGGGAGGGGGCAGCTTATTAAAAAGGGATTCAGTGCGTGCATAAGTGCAGGCTATAAGTTGGACCGTGTTTGTCTTTTAAAATTTGGGGTGTCACCTTCATTCTCAAAGAGTCATTCCTGGGGAGAAGGGAGATTATTTCTGCCTCGAGCTATAGGTGTTAAGAGTTTTCACTGACATGACTAAGTGGATCCTGTGAAACTGGAGGTTTGAGGGTTCTGAGGGAATATACAATATCTAATGATGCTATAGGGTTCTTCATCCTCAGTTAATGAACCCCTTCACCCAAAGAAATGGCTACTACGTGAACATAATCCCGTGTCGTAAAAGAGTGATTAACCCACCGCAGGGTTCAGTCACACCACAGGTACGAAGAATCCGCTGACGGCTACAAAGTACAACTGAGCCGACACCTCCTGACCTCTGAGAGGGAGGTCCACTCGCCGAGGAGATCCCTTTTCAGCTTGTTCTCGTTCACACGGTGCATCCTGGTGAAATATGAATTGTGGTGCTGGAGCCAAATGAAAACACAGCGCTAAAGGAAACATCGGGGGATTGCCTGCGTCTCAAAACTCCGCCCCCCCCCCCTGGAGACCGGGAATGCCTGGACAAGGTTTTTATGACGATTCATGTAACAGCTGGCGAGATATTTCAGTCTGGGCCAAAGTAGCGCTAAAGCGCCGCTAAACAAACACGCCAAAGGTGAATTTGTACACTTAGAAAATGAGACGTCACAGTAAATTAAGTCAAACGCACGTCGGTCACAATGAAGACTTTCTAAACGTCTCAATAAAGGAGTAAGTTTGTTTTTATAAAAAAAAGGCCTCAGAGGTCTTAAAAGGGCCTAAATCAAATTAACAAAAGTCTTAATTATATTCTTTTGCCCGCTGCAGACAGTCATGTCGCTCATAAACTGTTGCTGTGTCCTGTTGTGGGCTACGGGAGTTACACGCTTATAAACTAAAAGAAGGCTCATTTGGTTGTTTGTGCAGCGTGAGGCTGCACTCACTGTGTTGCCAACAGTGCAGAGACGTTTTAACGTCTTAAAACTATAGAATTTAGAGGCTGTGCACAGAGTGCGGTTCCCTCGGGTCCTTGAAATCCTTGAAAGTTTGTGAAATCACCCCGAATAGACATGGGTCATTGAAAGTGCTTGACTTTTGTGAAAGAAAGAAGTGAAGTTGATATTTAGGGAAATGTCTCACCTACTGTTTCATGCCCTGCGTTGACGTGATGCTCCAAGATCAAAGACTGACTTTGACCAAGATCCCAAGGACAATCACTTGTCCGGATGCAGAATAAAAGTGGACGCCATCATGGGCGAAGCGGCGCTTACAAGTTGCCCTCCCATCTTAAGCTGCGTCAGCACGCTGTGGCCTTGAATTTGAGGGAATTGGTTTTCAGGATTAGGTTTTAGCCACAACCACAATATTGACACTGAACAACACATATTTTGGTTTTTTTCTCATGGTTAAAATTGGGGATGGCATGATACAATTTCCCGATAGCGATATCTTAAACTCCAGTATCTGTCTGATATCAGGTCATTTTAAACCTTTTAAACCATGAAGCTGTATTAAAACTTTGGTGCCATTTAAAGTTATTTTAAAGACATAATTCTCCAATTGTAAAACAAATATTCTTCCACCATAAAGAAGAAATAAACAGCCAACAACATGACTCAGCTAAAACGCTATCACCGGTGATCTTGATACTGCGTATCGTATCGTCTCTAGTTAAAATCGGACTTTCATGTTACAGCAGCGTGAGTAAAGCTGTGATTTATTCTCTCTCACACTTTCAGAGACATGACACCAGTGTGTATTTGTACACAGTCCACAGATGTGAGGTCTGATCTCATGTGGTCAGAGAACACGTGTGTGTATCTGTCTGTCTCATGACTAAAGTTAATATCAGGTCAAACCAAAACATGACATCACTGACAGCATCTCTAAAGCAGAAATACACAACGAGAGACAGAACAACACCACGTACGTTCAGATTTGCACCCATATGTCTTGTTTTTGACGACATAAATGTCTTGGTGGACGGTTTTCCGGGGGGAAATGTATCAGTTTACTGCACAAAAATGTTTTTTCCTAATCCATTAATTAAGATTTAGAGATTCATTATTGTCTCCTGACCAGAATCTTGCTACTCCCACATTTATCACATATGACATCGATGACATGAAAGATGTCTGTTACTTTTATCTGCTGGAAAATACTGGGGGGAAAAAAATGTATATAATAATAATAAAACAAGAGTTTATATCTTCCCTTCTGGTTTTCCATCACTCATGTAGTCAAACCTGAGACAATATGACCTTGAGAGAAGTTTTAAATTGCAGTATATGTCACATTTAAATGTAACTTTATGCATCCTGCACGTCTTCTGGTCAGTTTCCACCGAATCCGACCTCCGTACGACATCCAAACGTCTCTCAGAGACGTCAGGAAATGTGATGAATAGCACCCTCCGAGCCTGGAGAGTGACCTCCGACTCGGCGGATGATCGTATGCATGCATTCATTTTCTCCCCGCGTCCCCTCGGTGGAGTCGTGGAACCAGCTTCACATGCTGGAGCGCCAGATCTCTTTTCTGCTGGAGAGCTTCACGTGCAGCTGCGAACACAGACACACATATGGTATGAACTGGTGAGAATTCATTAGTGAGGGTTTGGGTTCAAAGACAGTGAGTCACGATGTGTCCACACACACACACACACACACACAGAGTAACTGGGCTTTTTCAAACTGTGATGGCGTCCATGTGTGAATGAGGTCATTACGCCGTGTCGTTCAGAGTGATAACACGACACAGCTCATTTGAATCTCATTACAAATCATTTCCCGTACCGCTCAGCTGTCGGAGCGCGACTCTTTCACACCGCCTCGCTCACGGCTGAGTCGCTTGAACAACTCGTACGTGAGTTTGCGCGAGTTTAAATGTTGGCCGGGTGTTAGCGGCGGTTAGCATAGTAGCGTAGTAGTAGTTTTTTCTAGTCTTGATTACCACTCAAAGCTGCTCACACTCACATACTTACAGCCGTCACGGGCAAGTGTCTTGCCCAAGAAAAAGGACATTAGCATGTAGACTAGCACAGCTGGGAATCAAACCCCACAACTTACTATTTGAGCCACGTCATCACCAATCATCAATGTGGATGTCTGCCATTGTTAGCTAATGAAATGGCACTCGAACTAAAAACATCAAGGATCCAAAAGCTGTGTTTGGGTCGTTTAGAGTTTGAGCTAAACGTGTAAACATGATTTCATTGGCTAGGGCCTGTTGCTGTATTTGGATGATGGGATTTGATTGGTCGACGCTGATGCAACACAGAAGTCAGCCGTTAAAGAAGCTTTATGTAAAATATGTGAAACTGCCAACTGTCCAAAACTAGTACTGCAATCCAAATGAAACATGGAGATTTAAGGAAAACACAAACTCATATACGTAATATACTAATTAACATCAAACCCACCTATTTTAGTTAACTTTCGCTTGTCAGCAACAGGCGGAGATTAAAAGTGAAAGTTTGTTGCTCTGTACGAGAGATGGACCTGGACTGGAGCTCCATTGCTAACCAGGCCAGAAGAAATTTAGCCGCATCAGCATCTGTCTCCAGATTTCCCTGCTTTCAATTGTCCACTCCATAAAGCACGCGTCAAACTGGTGGCCCGGGGACTAAATGTATTTGCCGGCAATATTTTTATAACAGTAATAAGACATTCGGTTGTAATCATTCCTTTATTAAATGTATTACACTCAACAGGAAATTACATATATTTAAGCTGTTTTAATCACAATTATCCTCGTCATTATTTGCAAAATTTTCAGTTTAATTCTCCGTTTTTGTGCATCATAAATATGTTTTTATTGTGAATCATTTTATATCAAAACAAGCACTTTTACTTTGCAATTCTGTCTAATATCATAATTAACATCTTATATTGCCCACCAGCTATAAATAGTTGTTTTTTCCACTTTTTTTTCCTCCACGTCGGCCCCTGCTTGACCAGACTAGATGCTCATTGGCCCCCAGGTCATTTGAGTTTGAGGCCTTTTAGGTTCGGACACTTTAGACTTTTTTGACTCATGGCTCCATTTCGCTGCTCGGAGCTGTGTGATTTGGTGGTTGGCTACGGGTGGCACAGCAGGACAAAACACCACACCCAAACAGTGATTTGTGTAAAAGAGGAAATCAATCAATCAATTAGTCACACAGACAAAAATGTCAGGAAACACTATCATCACTGCAGAAACACTGAGGTTGGAAAATAAAAAAACAATGCAGTCAGTATAAACAGTCTGGGAAGGCAGGGGAAATGAGATTGAATTTTAAATAAACTAAAGAGAATAAACAGATCTTGAGTTTACTTTTAAAAATATGAACATTCTTTGCTGCCCTCAGGTCTTTAGGGAGGATGTTCCATAAACATGGGCCATAGTGAGTTATTCTCTTTTTACTAGTGGGCTGATTAAAAGACCAGAACCAGAAGACCTGGGGGTTCTTGATGGTTCGTAGGGGAAAGGAAAATCCGATAAATATGAATATTGATTGTGAAGCTCTCAGGTAAACCACTGCAGAGATCTTGGTGTCGCCCGGGCTTCACTCACAGAGCAGGAAGACGTCGTCTCATCTGACCGCGTGGAATCTGTCCAGTTGTTGCTAACGTCATTCTCTGAAGCTTATCACACACTTATTCTTTGGCCGTCTAAGTTTACGTTTCACATATAAATGTTGGGCATTCGGATGGTGTTACTGAGTAAATGTCCGCAGGGAGGACGTCAGTGTCTCACTAAAAGCTTTGCACTTCAACATGTCAGCTGATGGATTGGTCACCGTGGGGATGGAAGCTGTGGGCTTCTGGTTAGGTCAACACCGCGGTGTTACAGTATCTCCCACTTTCCCACATGGGATTAATAGCATTTTTATTATTGTTAAAGAGGCAATCATTTAGAATGGGTTGCGTTTTATTTTGAAATGGTAAGAAAATATGACCCTCCAATACGGTATTGCAGACAAGTAAATCACAGAATAAAAAATGAGGTTTGTGATACAAAAATGTGTTCAATAATATCTTGAGCAGATTATATTTTATTATTAAGACATGTTATTCAGGTATTTCAAGTGGCTAACTGAAAAAATAGGAGGGTTTATAGTCAGAAATGTAATATACTGCCCATAATTCTGTTTGTATAAGTGTATAATCGCTTTTGTAGCCTTGAATATGTACTTTTGTCAAGGGCCTTGCTCAATCTTGTGTTGCAGTCTGCAGTCTTACCACTAGATGTCACTAATTCTCACACACTGGACCTTTACCAACATGTTGCAGTGCTCAGTCGTAGCGGATCTGATCAACCCACCACCTGACCACATCATTTTGTCATGTCATTTCAACTGTGTAATGACGATAAAGTTCCTTTCCTGTCTTTCCTTTCAAATTAAAATGCTAGGTTACCACATTTTTGGCTTTGTAAAGCAGTATCACTTGTCCAACAGTCAATTTCTTCAAAATAAAACTCTACTTTGATAATCCTGCTTTGGGAATTTTGACTAAAACAAGACTCGGTGTCTACGATATGCAAACTGGACGGTTTACGGAGAACACAATTTTAAAAAATGACGTACCGCGGAACCTAGCTTAGCTCTTGCGTAAGTAAGAAATGGGGGATTCCTCGGCTGACCCCTCCCTTTCCCACACACCCCAAGGAACTACGGTGGCCTTAGCATACCAGAAAGGCTTTTTATCATTTTTCTAGTAGGTTTCTGCTTCAGTGGTCACACTCTGGCTGGTTTGTCCATTAGCGCCGCTGTAGAAACATGGCGACCTCAGCAAAGCAAGGCTCCTTCCCCTAAGTGTATTATTAAAGGCTTATTTTAAGGCTACAAAAACCAAAAGCGGTTCCTATTTTAACGCAACTACACACGTGTGCAAATACACTTAACAGCTAGTATATTCAATTTCTGCCAATAAACCCTCCGAAATGTTACACACTGGACCTTTGAACCAGACACTGGTCTATCACAGTGAAGTCATCCCAGCTTTGGCATCGCTGACACACACACACACACACACACAGCTCATCCCTGGAGCTTCACGTCTTCCCCATATGAGACAGATTGAGTTGCGACCACAGCTCCTCGGTCTCGTCCTGCAGAAATCATCCTCCTTTCACGCTTTCCTGAGGCCACACAAAAAGGAGGCGGAGGCACTGATTGGGCAGCGGATTCTCCCCGCGCGCCGCTGAGGTCGGATGTAAATCCGCCAGAGGTCGGAGGTCAAGTGTTTTCATCATCTGCGCGGCTATTACTTTACGTGTTATTATCAGCTGTATGACATCTCCCCTCGGACAGGAAACCGGGCGTAGGTGCAGACGAGGAAGTGAAGAGACGTGGGTCTCTGAGTGGCTTGTTGCCCTGCAGCTGTGGTTTGGGTCTCTCTCTCTCTCTCCCCCCCCCCCCTCCCCTCAGGACCTCACACAAGCCAGTTTCACATCCATCCAAAAAGGCCCTCGCAGTCTCCGACTGTAAAGGAAGCAGCTGCGTTTCATCCTCGTAACCGCCGCTGGCAAGATTGAGTGACCGTCAACGGGGCCCCGAAAGCGTTACTTCCCTGTCTTTCTGACCACAGCTGCTCTGATTTTTGATAAGCTTAGAAGTATTGGGAGCTATTTATTACAGCGCGGCCTCTGCTTCCCACCAGAATCTCTCCCGTTTCTTATATCGCATCCAGCGGCGAGAGCCAAAAACCATCAACCATATAGAAACCCAATCCAAGTGTTGCGAGGTGCGCGATCCAAGAGTTTCTAATGAGAGCCTCCTTGTTTATATTTATTAGCTGACACTTGAGTTTCTTTGCGGTTTGGAAATGTTTATTATTCACTGAAGGCTCACACTTTTCCACAAACTGGGCTACTGCTCTCCCACATACATCAGCTATGTTACTTTACAGTGAGGAGGAGGAGGAGGAGGAGGAGGAGATGTGCAGATAACAGACAGAGTCCTGATTAACTCAGCGTGATGCAAATGTAATCTTCCCTCCTACACATATTAACAAGAAATATTTTGACTGTTGCTGAGCAGCAAATGACTGCTAAAGTGCTGAGTTTGCAAGGTGCTCCGATTTCCAGAGTCAAACAAGGATTTTATTGCCAATATTTTCTTATTTGGGGTCTTTTGCATTCACGTTTGGGAAACGGCGTCAAGGTCGGTCAGTTTTTTAAAGGGTAAAATGAAGTAAAGTCTGGTTTATAAGCAAAAAATCTGATATTATTTAATAAAAACGACACCAGAGGGTTTTTTTCTTTAATTTTCCATATAGAGAAATGTTTAAATCCCAATTACAAAGGTATTTGACCTCACCCTCAACCCAGGTCAGAGGTCAGAGCTGAACAGGGACTGAGAAACACATACACACATCATTTTAAAAAATAAAATAAAATAGAGAATAGAATGAAACACATATGTGTTTCTAATCTAACGCGTCCAGCAAAAAATTGACACATCGACTTCATACGTCAAACGCTGGAAATCCTGAAACAGCTGGAACCGCCAGGACAGAGTTATGAATCCACTGACTGATATAAATTCATATATATATATATATATAAAATAAAAGAGCTTTTCCAGTAGTCTGTCCAGTTGCTGGCTCAAAAATAAAGCCAATTACAGGAACCATAACCTGTCAAAAATCATTTTCATAAGTTCCTGGTTCAGAAAATCCAAACATTTCATTGACAAGGTATCTAATGACACGCGCACACAAACTCTTTCCAAAGTGGATGAAGTGCACTTTGGGATGCAGGCCTTTCCTTTCTGTAAACGGAGGTATTAAAAAAAGTTGCCAGTAAAAAAAATTATAAATGACCTCGGGAGAGAGGAGGTCCCGGAGCAGCCGGCGCAGGTACGCCGTCTCCGCGAGTCGCCCACACGTTCATGGCTCTTGTGAGATGATTCCCGCGCCAGGACTCCGTCGTCTCCAAATCCGTTCCGACAAATGCGGCACACCGAGGCTCTTTGGAGTCGCCGCGCTGACATTGGTTCAAAATCATCATCATTTACCATAAAACAAAGTCCCGCTGATTGATGTTGACCGAAGATGGCGTCTTCCAAGAGTTATGGGACGCGTGACAGGCGTCCCCCTCGACTCCCATTCGTTGACTTTGTGTGATGGCTCCATTTTTAAGAAATCCAGACCTTCAGCGCCACGGTTTAAGTTCTTACCCGGGGTCTGCTCTCCAGCCCGAGTGCTATTTGAGTATCCTTTCTTTTATTTGAGCGCGTAAAGGGAAAACGACTCTGTTGTTGCTGCCGAAGGCTTCATGTGGTCGCCTGAAACGACCCGGCGTGACCGGGGGGGTCAGAGGGCTCGATAAAAGACGACCGAGCATGAAACTATAGATCACTCTCCAAAGCAGGGCTGGTGTTAACCTTGGAAATCTGGCGGAGCTGTGAGGTTCAAAGAATACACGCCTTGAGTTATTTGTTTAGGGTTGATGTGCGCTGAAATGGACCCACTAAGCCACTAGAGCCACAGCTCAACCGCGCCGCTCTTCCTGGAGGGGTCAGAGGTCGCCGCTCCTTGCACAGAGCTCACAACAGCGGAGAGGGAAAGTGCAGGTTTTTAGTGGGTCTTTTTGTAGCCACCTTGAGAGCAAACTCATCGTATTATGACCTCACTTCTCGGCCTGTTTTGATAAATATGGCAGCATTCGAAAAGATTGCTTGTGTTTTCTTACAGAACCGCAAACATAATTCGTCTCCCTGTTTTTCATATATAGGTTATCCGAGGTGGCCGCCTGCGCCATAAAGATCCCGAAAACCACACACACTATAAACTATTTACAGAAGTGCACTGCACATCCGAAAAGGGTTTCCTACTCTAACTCCTCAGACTCTCTTTTTTTTATTCACGTGGAATGATATACCTTAGAAAACCTTAGGATTTTTCTTTTTTTTTTCAACCACTGACTCATACCTGACTTTTTGACTAAGAGATTTAAAATAGACTTTTTATTGCACTGATTATTTGTAATAATGCAGTAATACCATTTTCCTTCTTATGCAATTTCCAACGTTTTGTTTTTGTGTTAATATTAAATGTGGTGAACATTTCAGCAGCACTAACAGAGGGAATTAAACAGAATTAATATTTGGATAAAGAGTTAACAAGTGTAACGTGACCAGCATTTAATGCATATATACTGTATATTTAAAAAAATGTCATTTCTGCGTCTCCCATTTAAAACATTCCTGATTAAGTGACTGATCCTCTTCACAGGAGGCAGATTTCTCACATATACTTCACCCAGTGAGAGTGACTCTAATTATTATTATTTCATTTATTCATTTTTGTTATTTGTTTCATTTTCTACGCACTCTTCCACGGTCAAAATTCCTTAAATGTGAGTTTCCTCCAAGTACCACCAAAGGAAACTTGCGTACCACTGGTGGTACACGTACCAGAGTGTGAGAACCATGGTAGTAGACAACACATAAATGGCTGTTCGGATCGACGTTGTGCCAAAACAGTGGAAGAATATCCATATAGACGGCGGTAAATCATGGACTCAGACTAGATTTACCAAGAGCTAGTCTGCACAGCAACGCTAACCCAGCAGTTGTTTCCACTACACTAATGCTAGTGTTATGCTACGTCATGCTAATGCAACAACAACGCTGTCTCCAGAGTTAAATGTTTGTCACAAAGCTAAGATATCGTCCATTTGTTTCCCTCTCTAAACTTTCAGTGACTCTCTGGTGTAAAGACGAAGGGAAGTTAATCAGGGAGTTGAAGATGTCAGGATACTGTAGATCTGCAATAATGTCGTCTCTGGCTGTTTCCAAAGTCGTGAAAAGCACACCAGAGGCATTATAAGGATCAGATAGAGTCAGTCTGTCAGGTTTTGTGATGTATCGGTCGATCTCTGTGGATTTAAAGTGCGCCGTGAACTCTGGCAGATTGAATCCAACACCGGTCCCGTTCATTTTTGCTGCGTCTCAGGCTGCCAACATGGCGGGTTCATAGAAACCGAGTCATGTGACGTCCAGAGCTCGACAGTGAGTAAAACTGTGATTCCCTCCTGCACATAATCTGAAAATTGCCTTTTGTTTGACCCTTGAGGAGAACAGGGGGAACCACATATGTGTGCAAGAGCTCAAAACATCTTAAGTTGTATGTTTTCATATTCTTTTGTCCGTGATCCGTGGACCAAAGTGGACCGACCCGTCAACAATCGGGTCCCTGCGGCTTTTCTGACCTTTCTCCAATCTCATGAAATGCTTCTTATAATTTTTTTTTTATTTTTTTTTTTAAAGGCATCAAACCATAATGTGACAATATAAAAGGCATCAAGTGTTATGTTTCAGCTTTCAGCTTAACTGATTTGGTCCTCACTGCTCTCACAGCGTTGTTTTTGGCAACTGTTTTTTTGCGAGAAATCACTCACAACCTGCTCCGCAGCAACCGCGTCAAACAGCGAGTGACTAGAGCTGCTGCTGAGCCCATAGTGGAGCATTCAGCAGCTGAAGGGGGAAGAATGTGCGGCTGAAAGTCATGAGACGGACGGACACACGACTCCACACGAGCGATAACGCTGCTCCATTTGAAACTGGTGTTTGAAAAAGACAAGGATCTGCTGTTGTTGTCTCGAGCCTATAGGGCCTATATGGCGTGTCTCGTTTCTTCCCGCTAATCACACGCTGATCTAATTATTATAATGTCGGCTTATGGCCACTTCTTGGATAAACTATCACCCAAACGCTTGACTCACTGTGGGACGTGTTTATTTTAGCCAATCAATTTCCGAGGCAGCAGCAGCCCGGGATTACCTCCGAGGCTGATCCGACCCTCCTGCGACGGACTCCGAGCGCCGTCCGTGTCGTGCTTATTTTCCTCCAGCGTATTCGACTCTGTTTGTTGATCTTGGTTCGTGCTCCTCCTTTCCGAGACTGGACCCGTTTTGTCTGCTTTGTCTGGCCAGGCTTTGACACCGGCTGGAGTCGGGACTGCGACGCGGCCCAGAATACACAAACGTCGCTGGTCAGAGGGCCAGAGAGAGGCAACAGCGGCAGACTCTGATCACAAAGCTGTCAAACCTTCCTCTATGTGCAATTTGGGGGAATTCTGTGAATGCACTGAGGTCAACGCTGTGGTGTTTCTGTTTAACCCTTCCTCGGCACAGTGAAGGGGAAATACAGGAAGACCCTGTGCGCTGTGTATTTGTGCAGGAAGTTCAGATAGAAACCGGGGGGATCACAGAACCTCGATCCACAACCACAAAGGTCAGTTTAGCTAAATAAAAGAAAAAAATAAATAAAAGGAAAATTCCAATTCCAAAGAGAGAAGAAAGACGGTGAATAATTTCCTCAACACACGGGGGGAAAAAAAATTGCCCAATTACGTTGGACTGGTGGTCTCCACTCCCGCAGAAGGAAAGGAGTAAAAATAGTTTGCTTGGATTTGAACATTTCTGGGCTAAATTGGTGTATACTGGCATGCATTAATAAAACCACAGAACATGAGAGTTGTTGTATTCTTTAAACTAATGGGCAGTAATACAGTTCTTAGGAGTGTTCTGCCTCATTTGAAGTGACTCTTTGGACCCTGACGTTGATTTTTAAAATGCAAAAAAAAAGTCTGTGCGTGAAAAATGTGAGTAACGGCTCACATTTTCCTTCATTAAGTCTTTTTAATACGATGTCTTGTATCATTGTCATATAAACAATACAATACTATGTTGTTTTCCCGCACTTCATATTACAGCTGCATTAAAGCTACGGTCAGTAAGTCTGGAGAAGGCAGCAACAACAGGTTACACTTTGAAAACAATGCAACAAAAACGTTCAACCCCCTTCCCATCAGCCCCCTGGTCAAAGCTCCGCCCCCAAAACAGTTGAATTTGAATTTTTTTTGCCACACATTCTCTGCCATTTTTCCACGTCTCGCTAACATGCTAACTGCTAACTTTGTCGACAGAGTGGAGGCTATGTAACATCCTGAGTAGTCTTGTGTTCTGTTTCCTGTTTTATTTTGAAACAATTACCATTGCCTCTCGTTTCAGTGCTCGTGCTTTTTGGAAACCCGTTTTTGTTAAAGTTCAGTAAAAGTTTTTCTGTTCAAACTGAGACGGTTGTTAACTTTTCTTTTATGATTGTTATATTTTGTATACCATGATTTTTCATTTATTCTATTATATTACTTACTTCATTCATTTGTTACCACTGTTATTTACATAACTCATTAACTATACGGTTTTAAAGACAGGTACACTAGCCAATTGGGGTTTCTAAATCTATCACATATGAGAGTTTATTACGTTTATTTCTGTAGCACAATCTAAAACAACCTTAGTCAACCAAAGCTGTACAAACACTACAATTATAAATATAATTTATAGGAATAAACATGATTGAAAAAGCAAAAAGAAATGGATTTACAATGTACATTTAAAATAATAAAAACAAAGGTGTTGTGCAGAGCTCAAAGACAACCATATGAGCATTTTTTATTGGTATTATTCTATATTTTTACTGTTTTTTTATTTACAATTCATAATGAAATACTTGCATACTGCAACTTTGCATTGGAATCAAAACTGTGTGAAAGAATTTGTGCCACGTTGAGTGAGAACACATCATCCGCTGCAGGCCCGGTGCACATTAGTTGTCTTGAATGACTATTGTCTCATTGTCTTATTGTCTAACGAATATTGTCAGATATTGTCTTAAACGAATTAGCCAGATTTTCATTAGCTGCAGTCCTTGCACAGATGTGGCAGTCATCCTCAAAGAGGGAAAAACAAGAATATACGACAAAATGAAACTGATTTATTTAAGCGTTCAGAGCTATAATAAGGACCAGAGGATAATATTAAGGTTCGAAACATACACAAACAATAAAAGGCAGACTATTAATGTTAAAAGGAATGTGGATTAACGAAGAAAATACTGCGCTGCGTTAAATGACACTGACGGAAAAAAACGCAAAGCAGAAGCGCAGACATAAAAGATGTAAATCACCAAAAGCAAAACCACATTAAAAGACTCGCACAAATGTATGTGAAAACAGGCCATTATTGTCCAAAAAAAGTATTTAAAGCACAAAACTGTGCTTCCATTAACGTCCCACGGACTGGACACAAACGCCTGCTGCTGCAAATAAACAAGTTTATTCCTCCAACATATGCGCGGGATAACAACTGTGAACAAACGCCACTGTCCAGCTGTTTTTAAGAAAATAAAAGCCTTTATGAAAAAAACAACATACTGTATTTATGGACTCTTTTTGAAGGGTGAGGAAAACCAAAAGAAAAGCTGAGAGACATTCACACTTATTTGTTTTGGTTTTCTCTTTCCGTGGGAAAAAAAAAAAAGCATAATGCAAACCCCAGACTGTTGTCACATTAGAGAGCGGCACTGCCAAGTTCCTTTGGTACTTGTTTACAACAGTTTATGGTCTGACAGAGGAAGTTAATAAAAGTGGATGGGAGCGACACGGCTAAACTATTAGCGCTTCCTTTCATTTTGAGGCACTCTGTCAAAGTCAGAGGGAGAAAAACTGTTTGTTTTCTACTTTATGGCATCGTTCGTCAAAGTCTTAAAAGTTTGCCGTTAAATTCAGATTCACAACCAAACCTTAGGTTTGGTAGACGACGACAATGACGGCAGTTTAGCCAAGGGAACCTGAAGGCAACATCATAATCCCCGCCTTCTCTCATGATACCTTGAATGAAGTATGGTATGGTCGTGAGGTACGGACAGGACTTTCGGTGTGTCCTCTCGCTGAACCAGAACTGGTGATTCTGAGAGTGAATGTGAAATTACACATAAACATCACCAATTCTTCTTCTTAACACCAATTGTAGCTTGAGTTTTTAGCTTCAACAAACTGCAGGAACAACGCGATCCTGAAGTAACACAGCTGCTGCTGCCGCTGCTTCAGCTTCTTGAGGTTCCCACACCTTGGTTGACATCAAATTCAAGGACCTTTTCAAGGTCTTTTCAGGACCAATTCCCTCAAATTCAAGGACAGAATGTGCAGACACAGCTTAAGATAGACACCTGCTTCGTCTATGGCGACTTATTTCCTGCACAAAACTTTAAAAACTTCCAAACGCCAAGGATTTCAAGGACCCGTGGGAACCCTGGCTTCACCCATTTTCATTTTTTCCAGTAGCACCTTCACAAACATGGTGGATAGAGGCTCCCATGATCCTAACCTTTTTAATAAAGAAAGAAGGTCCGTAGATTACACTTTTAAAATTAAAGTACATGGCTACAATGGTTACCAGGATATCTATAGAAACACACAAAATCCAGCACCGTTTCAATTTGCAACCAGGCTCCTATTGGACGACACCAGCTGTCAATCACACGTATATGTGCCGTGCTTTATCTTCTATTTTCCACTAAATGGGGACATAATTGTAAAAAAAAGAGAAGCTAAATCTCATGTAAATGTTTAAACCGCTCCCTCCTTCCTACTTCCTATGCTTCACTTTTTCAATGAGATCACGAAATCTCATTTTAGTCCGGCCTACGCGATCCCCGGATTGGGACACAGCGTCTGGCTCCAAATGACATCACCGAGCACAAGATGGCTGCCGCTGCATGCAGGATGTTCTGGCTCGCCGTCGATCTTTAGATAAAGTGTGTGTGCGGAGGAGGGGGAATTGATTCGGTAAAAATTAAAAGGGAAAAAGCAGACATTCATCAGACAGAGTTGACGTCCGCAGCTGCACGTCGACATCCGCCAATAGTTTTTGTTCTCGCTTCAAGGTTCATCCCACAGTACCATGACCGTAGGTTACAGAGACATCACATGCATGTGTGTGCCAAAAAACCCCAGGAACCAAGAATTTGATTTGCAACATCCATCAAGTCTCATGGTGAAGTGGAGTTTGTTGCATTCAAGGGGAAAAAGAGCTGCGATATCCATAGACCAAAGGCTCCGGGGTTTCCATTTCTATTTTCCTCATGTCAAAGCTGCTGAAAGACGAGCGTATTGTTTGACTTCTCTTTTTGTTAGCGAGGGCGCTACATGAGATCCGCACGTTTGGAACCTGCCCGGCTGCAATTTATTCGATAATAACAGTAAAATTCATCGTTTCTCCCGTGCTTTTCCAAGAGGTATAAAAGATTTGGACGGTTTTCAGCTGGTTTCACACGTTGTCTCTGGTGGGAAAGTTTTAGTAGGGGGAGAGAAGAAAAAAAAGGGGCCACCCTGGATGAATTCTCATCACTCTTTCTCCATCTCTCTCCCTCTCTTTCTAATGTACACCTCGGCTCGCTGTGCTCGTCATGCGAGTTGAAATGTCGTGCCCAGAAAACAGAACGAGGCATGTTCACGATCAAGGCAATTATTCTCCAGCAGTTTTACAATGCAGCGGAATTAGTTCTTGGAGCGGGTGAAGCCCTGCTTTTCTCATTACGGCCCTGTTGGCTCCGGGGCATGTCATTGTTTCTGGACTCCTGCCTTTGTCCAGGCTTCACTTTTAACTGGTTTTGCGATGACATCACCTGAAAAGGATTCTCTTTTCTTCTTTTTAATAACATACTTTATTCCGATTCAATCAGCGGATGAAATGAAATCTGTGTGTGATTTCTGGGAAGCATCGTTCATGTGTCATTGGTTGAGTTTTGTGCTTGTGATGAGGTTCAAGAGAGGAAAGGAAATTTATGCAGATGTTTCAGAAAACGGAACGACAATCTCATGTTTACAGACCTGATACAAATTGTTGTTTTATTTTAATTTAAGAGATGGGTTGGTTTTTTTCAGAATAAAGACTGAATTCTGCATGATTTCTTAGTTTTTGTGAATTTTTAAAAAAAAAACCGGGCCGGATATTAATCCTGGGGAGCCAGTTTTGGCCCACGAGCCACCAGTTGGTGACTACTGGAATAGAATATCTATATCTTTGTCTGCAGCCAGGCAGAGATTCAGGGATTTGTTTGACCTGTTCTTTACTGTGTTTGACGTCTTCCCTGGATTAAAGTGTTGGCGTTTGGTCCTGGACTTTGTCTTTGGAGCTTTCTCTGCATCCGAGTTCTTTTTTTTCTCCCACGATCCGTCACGGATTCTCAACTCAATCTCTGCAGGATTTCAGACTCAAACGATCACTCCCAGCTTTACATTTACTGACGGGCTTTTTCCCCGGGCGTCACCTGAAACTGCGAGCGCGACTGCGAAGTCTCACATTAATTTTCTGTGAATGAAGAGTTTCTTTTTCAGCCAGTTCAGCACAAAGAGTCTGGAAAAGTAAATCACATCAGTGTCTGTCAGCCAGGACATTTTTCCTGAGTGAGACCAATCACACGTGCTGGACTTTTTTATTTTTTGAACAAAAACACACACAAAAAAAAAAACTCCCTCCCCTGAACTGGCTGTATCTCGAGTCACAATTGTGTTATAGCAATCAGTGATAGGGAGTAGAAAAACTGTAGATCTGTTTATTTGAATATGTCACGTTATATAAGATTCAGCTGCGATCATTCATGTATTCCGCCTGTAACTTAATCCGGTGTTACCCGGTTTTCCCATATTCTCTTACACACACATCTCCGGTCCTGTCTGAAAGAGTTTGTATAGTCATTATTTTGTGCAAAATAATACTCATCTGCAAAAGCATTATTATATTTTCTTTTCGCGATCGTCTGGACCTGCAGTGTGTTACAACCTGTTTGGACCAAAACATCTGCCAAATTAATGTAGTAAATCATTTTGTCTTGATGTTTATGTTCCATTATCACGCTGCAAATGTCATTTTTGGCAGATAAGATCCTTAAGAATATATATATATACTGTGTATAATAGAGTATATACTGACCTTGGACTGAAACACAGTGGGCGGTTATTCACATTTCCAGATCTACATTATCTTGCAGCTGCTTCAATGTCAAGAACAAAGCATTTATAAAAAGAGATGGAAAAAGAAGGAGGGTTTTTACAAACTCTAATGCCATGAGCAGTTTTCATGTGAGCGGCCTTTTGTTTTTGACTTTCCCGAGGTTCACTTGTGCCAGAGTTCTTGTCTTATTCCGTAGGTATGTTGTTTCCAAGCATCCTGCAGAACTTGGCAGGCGTGTTCTGTAGATTTAGGTTGTCTCTGTGTCTTGTGTGTCTTCATAATCCCAGACTGACTCCACTACGTCTGCAGGGGGTCAGACCATCAGACCGTCAGTCGAAGGACTCCTTAATCTTCTTGTCTCCAAAGATAGAAACTCGCTTTATGAGTCTGGCTCTGTGTGTGTGTGTGTGTGTTTTTGGGCTTGTTGTCCCGCTGCAGGATTAATTCTGGAGAACCATCAGACGCCTCCCTGATGGAGCTGCATGATGGATGAGAATCTAAACATGTAACGTGCCGAAAACAACGTGGGATTTCTGAAGAAGTCTGTTTTTTAACAAGCTCAGGAAATCTGTGAATTGTCCATAAACTCTGGATGAGCAGTGTGTTGTTCAGGAAGCACAAACACGACCGTGAGTTTGATTTCCTGAGGTTAAGAGGAGGGAAAAAAATGTAGATTTCACATCCAGAAGACGTGAAGAGCAGATTTTACTGCAAACACCTGCTGTCAATCACAGCACAGACAGCTTTAGAGTCTATTTGACTCTAAATGAGACCATAATTAAGAAAATGGACGTCCATACTGTATTAAAGGGAGGATTAACACTCATGATTGAGACGATTAACTTAGGGGGAAATTTACTGATGTTCCAAATCAAGTGAGAAATATGGTATTTTTTAAAATGTTATTTATTAAAAAGGGACAGTATACAACAATTAAATCACAAAGCTACCAGCCCACGCCCCGCCTACTAAGTAAAGGTACTGTTCTCAGTCAAAACACAAGCCTCTGTATTTATAAAGCACCCTTCTAGTCTTGGTAACCACTCAAACCTGCTTTACACTACACTTTTAGCCATTCACTCATTCACTCACTCATTACTACAGATCATCAATGTGCAGCACATTTTCTATCACACATCTTTGGGGTTAAGTGGTGGTTAAGTGTCTCGCCCGAGGCTTGCGGAGCTGGGAATCAAACCCACAACCTTGTAATATCACGTCAAGTTTGTCCAGTTTAGTCACTCATGTCTTGTTTTCATATTGCACTTCCTGTTTTATTTTGTATTCACCTTTCCCTCTCATTTCAGAACCTGACTTCCCGCCACTGTGATCGTCTGCCCCGCCCCTGATTGCTTTCACCTGTTACCACTTACCTCCTGCATAAATAGTCCTGGTCTTCCTCTGTCGTGTCGCCAGTTCGTATTGTTTGGTCCATGAGTTAGGTTGTAAAGTTTGTTCATAGCAAGTTATTCATGTTTCCCTGGTTTAGTTTACTAAGTAAACTTTTTGTTAAACCTTACCTTGACTTTGAGTCGTGCATTTGAGTCCTCCAATCTCGTGTCTAAAAGCAAGTGTGTTTGTGTGTCAGTGTGATGAAATGGTACGACACCATCTCGTACAGGAGATGATGTTAAAGCGTTGAATCTGAATCTGTGACCTTCCCGCCACGCTCTCCCTCTGTAAACTGCAGTGAAGCCCGAACATCTCTGCGGGCGTTAAACTCCGGTTCTGAGGAAAAATCTGTTCTTCTGTTCTTCTGGAGCCATAATCAGCATGGTGTGGGCTTCAGACCCAACTTACTTCTGATCGCAGAGAACATTGAAGACAGGATCTGGCTTTCAGGCCCTTCACAGAGGTCACATCATATTTCTGGGAATGCAGCCACCCTCCAGTCGTCTCCAGGCCGTGTTACATCAAAGCAGCGAGTTGTCTGCCCCCTCGCCAGTGTACAATATGCTACAGAACTAACTGGCTGTAATTCAAATCCCCCACTAATGACCTCCAAAGCTGAGCGGGGACACTGTGTTGTTTGAAAATGCCTGTTTCTTTGGTAACCGTGTAAAGCACTGTACGGTGTGCTAAAATAAACAGAACCCCCTGAGAGCTGCAAAACTGTAGATTACAGATTGTACATGAGATTGCGGAAATTACATTCTGTGCTCATGCTTGTGTGTAATTTGTAATCAGTTTCACGTTGGTTCAAAGTTGTTGTTTTTTTTGGTTTGGTTTTTCTTTGCAAAAAAATAATGTTCCTTGAAGAGTTTGGAAAGAATCCAAATACATTATAATAGAGTTAATTACTGAAAGTAGCTTTCAACATGTCTCAAAATGACCAAAAACCAGACCACCAAGACATTTAAAAAGGACCACAAAAACACAAAGTAATGAGAATTCAAAAGAAATCACCACACAAGAATTCAAAACAACCACAAACTAATTTTAACCAACCACAACATCCACAAAATGATTAAAAAAAATAACACAGACACAAAATAACTATAAAAGAAATAATGACAAAAAAATGATGACCAGAAAGGGACACAAAACAACAACATCCAAAATGTCCATAAATTGACACAAAATGGCCACCAAATGACCACGAGGCTACGTGACAAAAAAAGGCAAAACAACTAAGAAATATTAGAGAGGGACAATAACTGACCACACAAGGAACCAAAACTAGCAGAGATCAAAAATTAAACTTAAATTGACACAAAATGGCAGCCAACTATTGAACAAAGCAACACAAATTTACACAAACACTTACAAAATTCTTCTGTGCAGTTTGCGAGAGCTATAATATCGAGTTATTCCACATAATTGTTGCACAGGTTTATTTGTGGCAAAGACACAGACAATTACACAAAACCAGCCCAAGGCAACAAAAAACAGACGTCAAAGAGACCCAGAACGGCCACAGAGCAACATAAATAACAAAGAAGACAACAATTTACCATAAGACCACAGAGATGCATCACGTACTGTCTTTTCCGTCTTTTTCGCTCCATTGTCTCTATCCAGGGACTCATTGTCTAATAATCCACGCATGTCCATGAGTCTTTAGAGTCCTCACAGGAACTCAGCGAGACGAGCAGCTCATAAACTTTGAAGTTGTGTACAAGCAAATGCAACAATCAAAGTCATGGCCGCCATGGGAAAACACAGCGACTACAATTCTGTTGTTGACATGTCCATTTATGTCCTCCATGAGAATAAAAGTGTCTTTTCTCTTTGCTCCAGGATAAATCAGGCTCAGCAGTCACTCTGTTTGTTAGCATGATGTTTATTAAACTCGGAGACTTGGCGATAATCTGGTTGGACTTGAATTATTATCGCATGTACATGTTCAACTAGATCTTCCACAGGTCCAACCCCTGAGCTTTGACCTGGAATTAATAAATCCCAGTTAAGAGAGAATCCATAGAAAAGGTCTACCACTGACCTTATTGTTGCTATGATTGGGCAGAAGTGTGATTGATTGGTATTGATCAAATTGGACGCCAGGTTTCTGCCAAAATGGCGCCCGTTAAATTGCAAATTTAGAGGCTTTAAAACACGAGTTTGGTCAAGCTCCACCAGTACCATTTCACTCTGGTACCCCAACGGAAGGGTGCAGAAAATGGAATGGAATGGAATGGTTGGGGGCTGATTTATTTTTCTACTATTTCTAATGGAATCACAAAAAAATACATGTGGTACCACACCGAACCGAACCATTCGATTGCCTGCTCGTGCTTGTATCCTAAGACGAGGACAGTAGTCCACTTAAATTGTGAAGTGTATTATACTGAGTGTAAAAACGTTGGAAAATACTGCACCAAACTGTACGACCCCAGACTCCAATACCCGCAACTCGCAGCTCCACGCCCAGACGTCGCTTCCTCTCCTTCCTTTACAGCCAGACATTGTCCAAACTCTGTATGGTTGAGGAGTCAACTGCCACCTCTTGACACCAATCCGTACAGGTTAATTCACAATGAAAATACCTGGAGGGAAAACAACTCAAGATTTAAACCTGGCCATATAGGGTTATTAAAAAACAGTCATGGGTATGCCGCAAAGAAAACAGCGTGGCTTGCCAATGAATGGGTATTCTTTCTTCCTCTCGAATATGTTGTTTTTCTTTGGGGAGCTTGTGGTCTTGAAGTGCTTTGGACCTCAGCTCGGAGGCAGTTTAATGGATGTACTGCAGCTGCACGGTGCAGAAAATAGCATTAAAATATGTTCCTTGTATTTTGACACCGAAATTTCGGCTCAAGGCTGCATCGGAGGCGTCACGTTCACTGGGTGTAGAGAGCCGGACAGGTTTCATGGAAGATGGCGTCCGGGAGTTTACAACGAACGTGATGCCGTTTTGCCTCGTTCTCACAAATCATGTTGCTGGATCATTGGTGTTAACTCACGAGATTAACTGCTAACTACTCAACTGGGGCTAATCTCAGGATTACACTTAATGCTTGTCGTGTCAAGCTGAGTCTCGATCCGTCAATATTCACCGGGAAATCTATAGCATTATAGCAACAACCAACAAACAGTAGCTATGTTTATGTGCAGGATATATTACATCCGAGAAGATTAATTCCGATTTGGAATTGACAATTCCATCGTTAAAATGAAATGATCCGATTGTGCAGTTGGACTATTTTGACTATGTTCAGTTTTGTCTAATTCTCCAAAAGTAGAAGTAGAAGCAGAAGAAGCTTCACTTCCACTTCTGTAGAAGACAAACGCAAACCCAATATCTGTCTCATTTTCCTCGTCTTCCACGTCTGGGACTTTAGTGTCTGCTCATTATTCTTTTTTGAAATGGAAATACAGCAGTGACAAAACGGGAATATGTCACGTTTACGCGGATCTGACACGTGATAGCGCAGTACTGAGATTTATTTTTGAAATATTAAGAGCAACACAAACTTTACAAAATAGACACAATATAATATAAAACAGCAATGTTCAAATTAAGATAGATATGTTAAATAATAATATTTTAAATAAAACCAGAAATATAAGTATTGGTTGGCCAATCGCTGACAGCTGACAGCTGAAACAACTAAGAGCTGAGAAACCCGGAGACAAGAGACCAAAACCTGGAGACAGGAGACCAAAACCCGGAGACAGGAGACCAGAAACCGGAGACCAGAGCCTCGGTTTTAGACACAGTAAACAACGAGCCGCTGGTGTGTTTTAAGTCCACTTGGAGCCGAAATCTGCGGCTAACAGCTAAGCGGCTAACAACTGATGCCGCGGCATGGAGTCACATGACAACACTTGTCATGTGACTCAACTGGCTGCATTTGATTGGCAAGATTTTGTCATCCATAGCCAATAGGGACAAAAATAGATTGTGCATGTAATAAAAAAATAAAGTAACGAAATGGAATGGCGTAAAAGTACGGTTCTTTCTTCAAATGTATATTCAAGTAAAAGTATGTTGCAGTAAAACTACTCCTAAAATTACAATTCATCCAAAAAGTTACTCAAGTATATGTAACGGAGTAAATGTAGCGTGTTACTACCCACCTCTGGTCATTGGTATTGCGTCATTTACCGGACATTTTGTGGTTAAATTTAAATATTTCAACACTGGTAACTTGAGCAGATAACGTGGCTTTACTTGTGTGATTCTGAGCCGGTGTAAAAGTTCTCTCCTTTTAGCATTTTGACCTTTCGCATTTTGCCGGCTGGAAACATTCAGGCCCATTTTCATCACCCCAAAAGTTCTGTTTTTCACTTGTTTCTGAAAAGTTGTTCTTTTGCAATGACTTAAGTTTCATCTCGTGCATCACCGGCCCTAAAAAACGAGGCTCATGGATTGAATTAAGTAACCAAACACAAAGCGGAGACACAGCGTGATCTTCATGGACAAAGACACCAGAGCACACGCTCATTTTCTGCTCACAGATCTTCATCCAAACCACTTATTTTTTTATATTCCATATTTGTTTTGAGCCTGACATGTTGTGATTCAGCACTTCTTGAAGCACCGAGGGTGAATAACCTCACAGCGATAGCATCGCGACTGTGTTCGCTGAGGGCTGCGGAGCTTGTTTGCCAGATATTATCAGTATTTAACATTTTGGTTTGGAAAAGGAACCATCGAGCAGGGAGCACGGCTTTGTCCCTGTGAAAGTCCCGCAGACACTCTGTCTGTAATCGCGCGTTTACTCACAGCTGCATGTTTTGACAGCGTTGCGTCAAATGTTTTGACAGCAGCTAAACTTTTAAATCGCTCTGCATGTAAGCCACGCTAAGGAAAGAACAGCTTTACTCATCTCTGTGCAGTTTTATTATCCGTTTGTATCACACTCGGTGTTATAAAGACGGATGGCTTCGTCTATACTTCATCTTTTTCCTCCTCCTTCTGTACATAAACCAAGCCAAAATGTAAAGTCCGCTGTCATCAATCACGTCTCACATCGTGTGGAGTTTGCACAATATAATGACGCTGCCAATACCCACACCCAAAACAAAGCAGCACGCAGTATCGACTGTCAATCACAAAGTCGAACCCCATTTTTGTGTGAAATAAAACTAAAATGACTGTATTTTAACATATAAGCGTGATAATGGTGTTACTTCAAGAGTTCAACGTTTTCTCAACCTGGAAAATCCGCAACACAGCCCCACTTGAGGGTCGAAATTCTATATTGTGTCGCTTTAAATGTATATATTACGTATGTTGGTTAGCAGCATAGCTCAAAAAGTTTGAGTGCTCCATTTTAATACATGAACAGTCTAGTAGAAATGTCTCTTTTTCAAGCCCAAGCATATATACGTAGATATTGATTATTATCTAGACTTAATTGTGTTTGTTTATTGACATATTCGATATTTTGGATGCTTAACTCACCGGCTACGCCCTCCATCCGTCTTAACTTGTCTATTACAGTACCTGGTGTAGCAAACTAACCGTTTTTTCCAGGGAAAGATCGTTTGTTACATAAAGTTTTACCCTCAAAAAAAACTAAAAAATGATGGGAAATCTATTTTTAGCTCAGGATTTGCATGTAAATCCTGAACGTGACGTGATTTACGCGACGGCTGTGACGTAAAGTATTTATGGGTTGTAGTAAATGAGCGAGATTATATGTTCGATTTTTCACTTCCTGTAAATGGAAAAGTGCCAAAATACCTCGCTGACGCAGCACAGCGCCAACACGCGTCTCCATTATACGAGAGTGGACGTTTTTCTTTATGGCAGTAATTTAAAGTCATGAGAGTTTTATCTGCGCTGTTGTAACGCCGTGTTTGGATTAAATGTTACTCGCGGAGGAAAAGAATGTTTTTCATTTTCTAAATCCTTGATATCCAGCGCAGAGCGACGGAGCCAAGAGCTGCGGCGCGATGAAATACAACTGCAGCAGCGACAGCGACACATGTGCATCATAAAATTTATGACCTTTACCTCATCGCACTCTTGGTTTTTTCCAACTTTCAGTGAAGCCTGCTGTGTTTCTGACGGTCCTGACATGGAGGCATCCAAGAACACGGGGTCCAACCCGCTGTCCTGTCATGACTGTGCTCTAATGAAGAGTCCAGAGTTCAGATTAGTTTATCAGTGCAGCTCCGGCAAAGCCACGGCGGTAAATTAAGTTAAGATGGGTGGCTTTTAAAAAAAATAATAAAAAGTTGGCAAAAAAGTGTCCACGCACCAGAATAATCATTTTATGACCAACTCAGGGACGATTGAGGCCCGAGCCTTTCCTCAGACTAACAGAAATGCAGTAAAGACACGTTCTGTGCACCTGCAACAAGTCAACAACATAAAAATAAATAAAAATACAAAAAAAAAAGTTATATAGTAATAGAATTTACCCCCAATACAACTTCCTTACTCTCAGGTGAGCAGATAATATATTGCGAGGGAACAGCCTCTTGAAATTAACACGAAATTATTGGTTTAATTATCAGCGACCTGCATCTGAGAGACATGTATCTCACAAAATAATTGAATTAAGCGCCGTTCCTCATGTTAGAAAGCAAGTATTGCTACAAGAAATGTATGCTAACAGCTATGCTAACTACGCTAACAACCGATGCCGCGTTTCCACCGGCTCGACTCGCCTCAGCACGGCACGGTTACGTTGCCTTTCCTCTAGCACGTTAACCTGGTACCTGGTACTTTTTACGTAGCTGCTCTGCCCCGCGTTACTGCGCGTGACGTCGCCAGACTGCCGGCCAGTGCCGTAACAGGAAGAGACGTCCGACACAAGAATCGAGCCGAACAATGCCGAACTGTAGAAAAGTTAAAAAGACTTAACAATCCTAAAAACGTGGCTTAATCTCCAACAATTACCAGGGAAATGTGTATTTGTATTTGTACGTAGTACGGAAATGTTGCAAAAGCAGACAATGAAGAAATTAGCAATGTTTACTCACGTCGTACGTTGGAACGGAAACTTTTAAACAGATGAGGTCTCAAACTTATAATGAGAACTGACCCACACACATCTATCACGATTTTAAATGTGTTACATTTCACGTAGAATTATACACATGAGCTTGTATGATGTTTTAATTACAGGTCATTTATGAATCCGTTTCATTTTGCATGATACATTTGATTAATTAAGATAAGATAGTCCTTTATTTGTCCCTCCTTACTGCTGTTACAGCAGCAAAGACAGTAAAGATAAAGATAATAAATAATAAACATACATTACTAAAAATGTACAATATATAAAGATATTAACACAAAAACGACAAAAAATGACTATAGAGGTTGTTGTTTTATTGTGAACTTGTGTCGTTCCATATCAGAAACACTTTTACTTTGAAATTCTGTGAATATCATCATGAATATTCTGTGACTTTAAGCTCCCACTCGTGCTGCACGGTAATTTTTATCTAGCCCCCAGGTCAGTTGAGTGTGAGACCCCTGGATTAAACAGATTAAACACATTCTCACTGGCAAGAATGTTTAAAACCAGGATTAAGACTGTACCATCTTACATCTGCCTCATCTCATGTCCCTTTTATCCTCTCTCTGTATCTTTTATTCCTTTGTATCGCGGTTGCCATCCGTTTGTAACGTTCCGGGACGGTCTTTTCCATTCCCAGACAGCTGGAGCGAGTTAGTGGCTGCCTGGCGATCGAGCCGGCAGCGGGAGGGGCGCGGGGGGGTGGGGGGGGGTGGGACGCAGATGGTTCAATTCTCATGTCACCCCTCGTCTGCTTGGCAGAGACGTCGGGGAGCAAGTGGAGAGGGATTTATTCACACACACAGAACACACTGTATATACATACGTATACACACAAACAGGGTCCAGTGCATACACAGTCAGTCACGCATGTATGCGCGGTGGGCCACTCTTCGCACACATTTTTCCCATTAACTCTGTGGACTTTGACATGACACTTCGCGTCCAGAGACGCCAACGCGAGCCGGAATTCAACAAGGAAACACAACATACAGGACGGAGCAGAATCATGTCAGATATCACCCAACAAATATTTCCACTAACAAATCTATGCAAGGTGAAGAAAGCCACAGAAACAACATTTAGACAGTTGAGGGAGTTTGGGATTAATGATGAGCGTATGGTGATTTAAACATGTGACCGAATGATGCTCTAATAATCTGAAAATCTATGTTTGTACGTGAGAATAATCCGATTAAATGAGATTGGTTTCCCTCTCAATCAACACACTTACGTTCGTTTATTGATCTTTTTAATAATAAAAACTTGACCTTAAACGACTGAACTCAGTGACTCAAAAACAGCGAATCCACATGAAGGTTTCATGTTTTAATCATTGAATTTTCTATCAAACAACCATCAATCTGTAATTCCACACACACACACACTTTATGCATGTCTGAGCTTATTAATATTTACCCACTTAGGAGCATATTTCTCACAGTACAACAACACAAACGTTGCCATGCTCAACATTTGCACTTTATTCAGAACATACTTTTGGACGTAACGTGACTTTATGTGGGTGAGAATTTTGAAGGGGGGGAAAAAAAGAAAAAAGCCCTGAATTTACTTTGGAGACAAAATAAAGTTTATGGGTTTCTCTTTGATGCACTTTTTTTCTTTTTTTTTTCTTGTTTTTGTTTTTGTTTTCACACAATTCGCCACGTTACAATTCGTGTGAAGCTCAGTTTCAATAACTGTTTGTTGAGGGTTTGTTGTCGTACCTAATTTGGCAGAAGGGCAGGCCCGCATTCCTGCAGTGCACGGCTCGGGCTTTGAGGCACCCCCCACCCCCCCACCCCGCTGGGGAGGAGACTACTGTTCTGTCAGTGTATGTGTGTGTGTGTGTGTGCATACACAGTAGGTGGGAGGTATCTGTAGCAAGAAGACCCCGCTGACAGCTGGAGACCGGTGGGAAACCTTAGAATAATATTAAAGCACTTGAGTTGAGGGATTCTGTGTGTGTGTACCTGGTATTCCTTATGTTGTGGGGACCTAAATCTGTTTCATTATGGGGACTTGTCTTCCATATGGGGACAAAAATCATGTCCCCATAATGTAAATGACTACATATTAAGGTGAAGACATGTTTTAAAGTTAGACTGAGGTCAGGGTTAGGGTCCGGGTCATACACTGTAAAATAAACAACTGTTGTTTTTACGGTACAAAAATGGCAGCTGTGGTTGCCAGAATTCTACCGTAATAAATACTGTAGAACTTTTTCTTACATTGCAGTAAAAGGATATTAGTACTGCTGATTTTCGGTTTTTCCATATTCTATATTATATTATATATTATTCTATAAATAACATAGTTTTTAATTGAAAGTAACAATGTTTTGCCATATATTTAACGTGAAAGTAAGTAAAGGATTGCTCCATGAAATAAAACAGCATTTATTAACATAACGTTCTACTTTATTCTGTAAAAAACAACCTTGACTTTTATGGTAAAAACTGGTAGCTGTGGTTGCCAGAAGTTTTGGCTCTTATAAATATTATGGTATTTTTACGTATTTAACACAATGGTTAATAAGTTTAACAGTAGGAAAATGTATTTTTTACCAAAAAAAAAACCCGCAAAAGGTACAGGTTTGGGATTTTCCGTAATTAATACGGCGCAGTTATTTAACACTAGATTAATGTAATTTTATTTTAATTTTTTTCGGTAACTATATATATTTACAGTATTTCACTGTTACAAAAACTGTAATAAACTCTTTTTAAGTTTACGGTCTTTTGCTGTCATGGTTTGACAGTTTGTCACTGTAAAATCTGCGGACATTTTTTACAGTGTTAGGTAAAAGGTTAGAGTGAGTCTCCAGGAAATGAATGTAATGTCCTCTGAAGTCATGGAAACCTGTGTGTTAACACAAACACAGTCTGTCCTGGGGACAGTGTCCTCATCTGACGTTTTCCACTAATCCCATTCTTCCAATGGTTGTGACCTATTTCATGCTACAGCAGCGCGAGTGGAGCTTTGTTTCACTGGAGCTCCTCTCGCCGAGTTTGTCATTGCAAACAGTCATAAAGTCAGTGTGGAACTCCAGAGTTGGACATATTTCCGGCAAAAACACTGACCTTGTCGGGACCAGTAGTCCTCATGGAGACCAAAACCTGGTTCATATGAGGCAGAACCTCATTACTGAGGAGCTGGTTACCGTGTTACTGAGTGACTGAGTGAATGTGTTGCATATAAACTGATATGTATCCATATCAGAGTCCCAGCACGTCTCTCTCTTTATCAGCAGATGTGTAAAATTATACCAGTAGAACATCTGCTGTTTATCGTCCTCTGTGTTTATCTGTTTGAACTGGAATTAAATTTCCCCCCAGAAATCAAAACATGTTATTTTATTTCTTCTTTCTTCCCTCTTGTCCTCTGACCTTCACCAAATTCATTCAGGAAATAAAATGAATGAACATCACATAAAAGAGCAGAGTCCCAGCTTTAATTTGAGTCGGCTTACGTCAATCGAGAGTGGACTGTGTGGGAGAAATTGCACATTTACTGTAAACAGAGCAGTAATCAGCTGTGTGTCGTGTCAGCGCACAGAAAGAGGAGGATCTCAGGGCGAAAACCCAGACTTACCATTTTGATTTTGTTGGATTGGTTTGGCACTATGAGGAAGGAAGGGAGTACGTGACCGTCCATGTGAAGAACCATTATCTCCCACACATCATGTTCCCACACAACCAAACTGGCACATTCTGTCAGGAACGTACGTTCTCCAAGTCTGTGTTTGTTCCTGACGCGTTGACGGTGATTTGCAGCGATATTCTCACCAGGAAAAAAAGGAGAAGGGTGGTTTAGATCAAGATGTAAAACCATGTGTTTTTATGGGGGAAAATAAGAGTAAATAAGCTAATTTTGCTCAGAAAATACATTTCAAAATGCAGTGTAGTTGTTCGGGAAGGTCATTTTAAAGACGGTAATAAAGACGGAGATATCAACAAGTCGGTTTACCAAATTTAAGAGTTGGGCACGCTGGCTACAGTGTTCTGGTCAACTGAGGAGAACCAAGTCTTGTGAATGAGAGGAAAACAATTCTGTAATGACTACATAGCAAATCAAGAATGTTCTCCTGGATCCAGGGCAGACAGGATTTCTTGTCAACGATCGAGAGAAGGCTCAAAACCACCAGATGCAAAACCTCTGCCTGGTAAACCTCTGAAACACAACATATATATGTGAAAAATAGTCCTGGTAGAGTTGTGGAATAGAGTTTTATAGACTGATGAAACAAAAATCGGCCACTTTCAAAGTTACATGAAGCGGAAAGAAAAACGTTGCTGGAACCCAAAGCCGCCATCTCATTTGTCAAAAGCATGGAGATAGGTTTACAGCTGCGAGAATCGACTGTGCGAGTGCAAAGGTACAACAGAAGCAAGCTGTGTGATCACATTATGGAACTGTAAATGGAGCCAATGTGGAAGTGTCTGAAGGGCAACTCTACAGATTTATATGTACATCTATGAGAAAATCAGCCCATTTCCCACTTGATTTATGTCAGTAAACATTTGTTTCAGGAATTCTTCGATGCAGCGTGATGCACATTTTCTAAATTCCTGGAGTTAAATAAATGATAAGCAGGATATTCTTTAGCTACGACAGCAAATACCGTGCAGGCGCGACAGCCATCGTGGCAACGTTCAGCGGGATAAGAACAGGTGTTACTGATCACATTAACGATGGCTGTGTTCATTTCAGACACTGAGCGAGCACACGCCCTGAAACCGAGGAAGCTTAATGGCACTCAGCCGTCATTAATTTTATTATTAACACCTGTGATTTGCCAAGTGTTCCACTGAAACAGCTGGCAAGTATTTTTAAGTCAGTAATATGAGACCTACCCTTTTTTTTCTGGCCTAGCGTTCTCTTAACCCATTGTATTTTTTCAGTTATTTTGAGCTGCTTGTTTCAGGCTAGTTGTAGCTCCATCATTTTACATGAGCAGCTGTAGTTGTAAGAAAGGTTTTTTTATATAATGTGTCTGATTGGATTAGACGTGAAGGTCTATTGTGTCGGAATGAGTGACCTCTAATGGCGAGACCGCAGATTGCAATAGAACTTTCTGTGTCCAGGAACTACGGTGGCCCTCCCATACCAGAAATTATTTAAATACTCACAAGGTTTCACAACTCTTTATGACACTTCCTCCATCTTCTATGTTGGTTTATGCTTCAGTTATATTGTTTTCATTGTTCACATAATAATCTTCCTCTTCAAAACACACGTCTAGAAACATGTCAACACAAGATGACCGTCTCCATAAAGCAAGGCCATAGTCTACTGCCGTGTTTGCCAAACTTTCCATATGGGGAACCATTTTTTTTATGGATGGAAAACTAATGTGACCCACTTTGCAGTATAAAGCAAATTTGTGCATCATGTAGTGACTAAAGTGACTAATTTAAAGCCAAATCTGCAACACCTGATATCATTTTACATGGTAAAAGACTCGTTTCCAAGAAACTTCATATCTGCATGTTATTTAAAACAAATACACATAGTGTAGATCTTAACTAAAAGGTTTGGCAAAATTCTGCACATTTTTTTGGGGACCAAAAAATAATCTTGTGTGACCCATCTGTGGGTCCCGACCCAGACTTTGAGAATCATCGGTCTAAATAACATATAACAAAACAAAGATATAATAAGTTCTGCCAATAAAACACATTGGACCTTTGATGATTTCAAATTATCAGTGTACATTTGTGAAAATTGTTACCTAAATCCCCAAAACTGGGCCTATAACAGGGCCCTGTGGTGCTCCCACCCAGACGTTGTAAATAGAGGGATGACTTGAGCGATTCACTGGAAACAGAGGGGGGAAAAAGACAAAAAAAAACACACCTTGTATCATTGTTTCGTAGGCCGTAGAATAAAGATCTGCTCCAATCCATATTTCACAGCAGACATTTACGGCACCTCACTGGAAATGCCTGCCTGCAGAGAGTTCCTGGGGTTTATATGCTGTTTCCACAAATATGTCCAAAAAACTCGCTTTTATTATTGTTGGAAAATATGCACCGGAGAACTCCAGGTTTAGAGTTTACCTCGACAAGAGCGAGAGGAATGAAAGTCTCAGTTTGAGGAAAGACTGTCTTTCGTTTCTGACTGGGTCGCGATATCGGGTTTATCCTGAATCCTGCGATTATTTTATTAGTCAGGAGAGATTTATTGTCCCAAGATTCCACAGGAAACATTGAATTCTTGTCTTTTTGTCTGCTGGCTTTACATTTATCATACTTATGGCTATTGGATATCAGGACACAAACATCCGTGACCACTTTCAAAGCGGCCGCCTGTGGGAGCGTGACATTTGTGTGTTTCATCTACACACACCCCTGTTGTTTAAGAATCTTCACCTGTGCACCGGGTTCATCCTCTCATCTTTCCCCTCATTACAGGGCTGCTCTGCTTGATACGCAGCTTCTGCCAGAAGAAAACTCGACATGCAGGAGTGGAGAAAACCGAGTGGTGCCAACATGAGTCACATAAGGAGTGAAAAGTTTTTCTTTTGTTATCTGAACGTCTGCAATCTGCTCAACAAATGTGGGCAGGACGTCCTCGTTCTTTCCCCACGCCTCGCCGATGGTTTTTAAGAAAGCCGCACAGGTTATCTCCAACTCCACTGACATTCCAAGTCAGAGGACGGTGTTGACTGCAGCTCTCTAATTGAAGACACATTTGAGTTGATGCTTTTGCCAAAAATGGGTGCCGGCAATCCTGGTGCAAGAGGGACCTCCGGTGGCCGTTGCGCTCATGACAGAAACATTTTTTTGTTTGACTGTGTGGAGTAGATGTCAAATATGATGAAGAACACACACTTCTGACTGAGTGGAGTTCCCTATAGAAATCAAACGCCTGCTCTATTAGCCTTGATTGCTTGTTAAGAGTTTAAATTGTAGTGTATGTCGGGGGAAGTTAAAGGTCACCGACAGTTTGTGAGACGTTGACGTCTGGAATACATTGTGAAAACGTGTAATAGTTCATTGTGTAACGTTTAAAATGCTTTATTGGCAGAAATGTAATAAATTACCCCATGGAGGCTTTAGGGCGCCAACCCACCTGTCCCACATAAAGAAGGAAGGAGATCGGAGCAACATTTCATGTTTTACAGGGTTCCCACAGGTCCTTGAAATCCTTGAAAGTTTGGGAATTTGAAAAATAAAAATTCAAGGCCCTTGAAATAGACAGGGGTCATTGAAAGTGCTTGAATTTTGGGCAGAGGAAGAAGTGAAGTTGATATTTAGGTAAATGTTTGTGACGACGCCACCTACTGAATCATGCCCTGCATTGCTTGATGTGAGTCATAATTGCTAGCCGTGTTGTAGACACTGTCTCTCTCTCCGCCAATGAGCGAGTAACGTTAAGCAAGAAGCGAGCAAACGACAACGGAAATGACAATTCAATGATCTCTGTCTCAAAGACTGACTTTGATCAATATCCCAAGGACCATCGCTTGTCCAGAAGCAGAAGTGCTGTTAATCAATAAAAGTGGACGCCATCATGGACGAAGATGCTTTTACAAGTTGCCATCCCATCTTAAGCTGGGTTAGGGTCAACATTCGGTCCTTGAATTTGAGGGAATTCAAAAGGAAAAGTCCTTGAATTTCAAATCATGTGAGACATCAAAGTGCTTGAGGAGCCTTGAAGAGAGAACTGATGATTTAAATGTGTATTGCGTCAGTATAGAAATGCTTTGGTTTTAGCGTCCAGGCTCCAACTTGGAGTCTGCAGGTGGAGGCGGGGCTTAACGTGCGAGCAGCAACACCAGTGCGGAGCATGTGGCATTGACAGGAACATCTTGCAGATTGAGAGCGGAGCGTTTGTGAGGCGTGTCTTATCGGCGTGGACATGCAGCTCAGGTTGACTGCCTGAAATAGCTCACAGGCGCCGCATGATTTAAAAACAACACCTTCTGAGAGGAGAACACCTGCTGTTTCCAGCTTTTTAAATGAGAATTTGTGTCGGATGTGATCGTAAATGAAGAGTCTTGGTTTTGAACTGATGGTTTGTCAATCTTGAACCAATTCTTAAGCATTTTAACCTCTAAATACACATGTTAGATGCACCATTTGGGTGCTTTGGCGCACTCTACCAGTGATAACATGGTTACAGCACATCTGAACCATTAGATATCACATATTCTTACATCGTGAACCTTTAAATACAACGTTCATAAATATATTTATCTACTTATTCACTTGTGCTTTGACAGATATTGATATTATAGGTAAGTGGTGGGATTATCGGCATATAGCAGATCATGATCATGTTAGAATATGTTCTCATAATCCATTAAAAAAGGATTAATCAGGTTACTAACACTAAGTGTTGGTTTCAGTTTACGTATAAAAAAGTCTCTAAAGGTTTTACAAAGTCTTAAATTTCATTTACAAAGACCCTCAGTGTTTTTATAGCCTGATGCAGTCAGGGATCGCTCATATAAAGTGTCTTTGCTTGAAATTTGAGCAAAAACTGGAAAATCCCAATCCCAATTCTTCCTTCCTTAAACAAATACAGTTTATCCACCCAGTGTCTGCCGTCTCTTCAGGCTGTTTCTCTGATATTAGTAGGAATTACTGTTATTTACTGTTTGGATAAGTGGACAAAAATGTGATAAATGTGTCCAGAAGTTCATGTACATTATTCTTGGCCCCGGTTTTATTGGTATCTTTCACAGCCTGTTTGACCATGAAATGTGGTATTAAAACTGTCTTTAAAAGCTTAGGTTTAAAATGTGAAACTCTGTATTTAACACTGTACGGACTGAGACCAAGACCGAAATCGCTGCACCTTTTTAAATGAATTATTTTACAGAACACCAGGAAACTTTAAATTTCTACAATAATAGCAGTGCACTGCTAAACTTCACTGAAAACGGAACAATTATAAATCTCTCGATAAAGATTTTCCATCCAATTGCAATAATGTTGTTTTTTTTTCTTTTATTGCACATAAATCAGTTGTGGTCTTCACACAAATCCCAAGTCTGACACCGAGACAAAACTGTGTAAATGCGTGTGTCTGAGTCCAAGACAAAAACTCTCACTATCTGCAGTAATAACCCAATCTTTTGACCCCTCAGTTGACCCCTCAGTCTGTTAAAACAACAACTAAGCTAACGTCAAAGGAGATTTAGTTCATTACAAAAGTCAAAATCAACAGAATTGATCACCAGATAGCAGACAGTAGACATTGGCATTCAAATGTGATCATTTCTTCAAGGTGAAATTGAAAAAAACAAAACAAAACCCAGCAATCTCCTTTTAATGATTACTGTGGGATTTCGTATGTACGTAACCACACCGCTCGAGTGAATGCTGGCCATGTAGCGTTCAATAAATTCAAGGTGAAATTGGCCAACCTGCCTCGTATTATGAGAATAAATGTGAGGCAGCTGAGTTGTTTGTTTCTGGACGTTTCTCCATTTTTCTGCTTCATGTCACATTCGAGCGTGGGAGTTTTTTCCGCCGCAGCTCTTCATCGTGGCTTCACATGCAGAGGAAGACTGTCCTGACAATATTTCTCCGACACAACATGATATACACGCACCAGGAACCAGGAAGTAGTAGCTCAACTGCCGCTTGCACGGCCAGGCCGAGGGGAAAGCACGCCGAGACATCCCTCCTTCTCCACTGGTGTCTGACAAAAACCCTTTGACCTCCTTCCAGGGATCCTTCGCAGGCCTCTCGCTTCTTGTCTAGAAAGGTGCCAGAAGAATGGCTGGATGCAAAAAATAAAGGGAAAAAAGTGTAGGATTCAAATGGAACGAAAGAGGGGAGAAAAAAGGAAGAACGATCCTGCCCTGGCACACAAAAGGTATTTCAGGTCTGTGAGAAAATGGGTTGCAGATGTTTCTGCCAAAATGTGAGGAGGAAATGTTTACAACCTGGTGCACCTTGTATACCAAATTGGTGCCAGCAGCACCACCTCATTTCAAACGATTCAAAATGATTGAAACATTACATTTTTCAGGGATCTGTGTGCAAGACAAGTTCACACACCCACAAATCCAACGCATAATTATTTTTGTTGAGCTCAAACCTTTCAAATGTGAGCGCGGTGGGACACGGGATTTCAGCGAGGACGCCTCTGATTACAGGTAAACCAACCACCTGTTGGTGATTAGCTGATGAGTCCTCGCTGCTGAAAGGATCCAGAGGATTTGCGTTTAAGCTAAAAGATACTTGTGTAGCTTTAGGGTAGAACCTGTTAAAGCTAATATACTTAAATAAAGCAGCTTGTTGGAAACCGTACAAATAAGTGCTTTGATGAGACACACATATTGCTTCCCTGTTTTCCCCGCACACCACCTTGATTCACGTCTGGCAGGTCTTGGCAGCTAACGACAGCAGCCAGTAGCAGCAGTGATGCTAAACACGCCACTGTGACGTCAACTAGACACAGGCTTCACAATTTGGCTAACGCTGTCCTGGGGTTTTTTTTTTAAACCAGCAGAGAACATATTTACAAGGGTGGAGAAGACCAGCAGGTTCCGATATTTGAAGCATACTCTGTTTATTTGACTCGAAATGGGACCATAATAACAAAATGGACGTCAAGCTATTTTGTGCTAGTGCCTGAGACCATGAAGTCCTCAGGGAAGTGTTTACTAAGTGTGTGTTCACACAAACAGAGACACAACTCGTCGCAAAGTGCCTGTTGCGTACAATGCAATCTCCGGAAGCCCCTGTACTTTCGCAGGAAGAGAAAAGAAGAAGTTGCAGCTGTTTTCTTTGAACCATCAAATGCCCGTTTAGCTACTCAGATTTGACGTGGTAGTAGTAGAAGTTTCGTTGAGCTACGAGTGACCACACACCCTCCATTTCGAGAGCAACATTAGGATTTGGAGCCGTTGTTCATGTCCCTGATTGGATCTCATGACACCAAGTCACATTATTCAAACTTGTGCGCCAAAATTTGGATATTTCAACTCAACAATGCATTTGATGCGGCAAAGACGCACACCACTTAACATGAGGCCACCCAACTTTATTTTGCATACAGGTTTCAGCACGGTGGATTAGTGGTTAGCACTGGTCGTGGTAAAAGGGGAACCTGAGCTGGCATAAGACAAAGTTCGTTTTACCCTACTGATGATGTGTTGTTGCAATAGTAATCTCCATCAACTGGATCCCAATATATCAAGGGATATGGGTTCCATTCCCAGTCTGGGACCTTTCAGTGTAGAGTTTGCATGTTCTGGGTTTCCTCCAGGCCTTTATTTCCTCCCACCATCATAATATGTATGAATGTTAGACACATTCGGTCAGGTTGGTCCATTGTGGCGGATCAACCCTTCATCTGACCACGTCATTTGGGTTGTATGATGACAATAAAAAAGATCCTTTCCTTCCCAACAATACAAATTGACGTGACAGTGATTTACCACCTGACATGAGGCCACCCAACTTTATTTTGCATTCAGGTTTCAGGTTCTTCAACAGTGGCTTCACTTTCCATATATACTGTATATGCAGTCTATGCTTAAACTTTAAAGCACTCTGCGTGTGCATAAGAGTGTTTAAGATACAAATCCCTCCAAGCTAATTGTTCTGTTGGAACATTAACAGCAGACACTTTGTCTTCGCTGTCCAGCAGCACAGCAGGGACAGACCGACTCAAGTGGTAAAATATGCACACAGGTTGTCCTCTCCTGCAGCTTCACCTTTGGATACCAGACGATGCATCTTCAGCAAACACTTAAACCAGTCACCGAGCAGCGTTCACATGCTTATTTCAGCCTAATTTCCCCTGAAAAATGCAAACTTTCAGCCACCTGGAGTCCACCAGAGTCCCATAAACTGCACTGGGTGTGTGTGTGTAGTTGTATAACAAACCCTGTCCCAGTTTACATGACTATCATAACTTATGACAATAACTGACTTCGCCAGCAAGCAACTACTTAATGAAGAGATTCATTTTGTTTAGTTAATACACAACAGAAACTGAAATGTAAAAACAGCAAGTTGTGGTTTTGTGGTGGAGCGAAAAGCCTCATTTTCAAGTTGCCAGCCGGCCAAAACTAAGTGTTTCCCCATGTTCCCAGACCTTATGCTGAGCTAAGTGAATCACCTGCTGGCTCTAGCTCCTTGTTTACTGTAAAGCCATTAATGAGACTGAGCATAATACCAAAATGTCAAACTACTCCCTACAAGGATAGCCCTTCATCTGGATTTGGCTATTTCGGCCCATACATGTTCAACCTTCACCCTCTTTTTCACCATTTATGTATTTGAATGTAGTCTTTGAACACAACATGAGATCAAGAATGAGCTCGCAAAAAAGCAACTGAAAATCGAATTAAGGTTACAGCACTCACCTGGTCAGCAGGTCACCCTAGAAATCTACTTTTAAAAAGCAATTAATCAAAATTTAGCAAGCACACCGGCGATATTGACAGTGCAATAACAAAGAAATACAGCCACCATAATATCAGTCAAAATGGCCTGCCAGTGTAAACACTGTGTGGAGTGGAAAGTATATTTCTCAACATAAAACACATCTGTCTACCAGACCATTGAAAGTAGGCGTCGTACGACAGTAAAGGGAGGCTTTTCCTCCAAGTCGGCCAAAGCTGGAACGACCTTGTCGCTGAGCTTCACCTGTGCACTCAATGGTCCGAATGGTTTCGGCAACCGTCTGGGGCTGCCACACACACACACACACACACACTCAGAGTCACCCTTCAGTCACCCCATGGGCTGTAAAATAAGCCGCCACCATATGCCAACCAAGGGTCAGTGGTGTGTCAACATCTTGCCTCTGTCACGCAAGAAGACATACACATAGAGCCATAAACACATTTGCATTCGCTGCAGTCGGTAAGGCCTTTATTGTCTACACATTCATGCGCTAACCTCAAACCATTTTCCTTCCAGCTCTACAGGCTAAACCACAACATTTACCTAAATCTAAACCCGAGTCCAAACCCATAAACGCTGCCTGAAATAGCGAAGGCCAGCCAAATACACCCAACCCTCGCATTGGCTGTCATGTGGACAGCAAAACAAAGACGCAGCCTCTCACTCGGTGTTACAACGGTCATCAATCTCTTCTTGAATCCATACTGGAGGAAGGCTATGAGCCAACGCGGGGTGACGCACTGGTGAGCACGTTCGTGGTAATAGCAGCAGCATTGTATGTTGAAGAAGAGTTTTACAGACAAAGGATTTAGCTTTACAAGATATAACGATGCGGATAAATAGCAGAGAACTTGACAGCACACTGCTTCTCTGTGTGTTGTTGTTGGGCGTCTGTTTCGGAAGCTGCTCTGCCGGTTGCGTTTGAGGACCGCGAAGGCCAATATAAATACAGTACGCTGCGTTCAAAGGGGTTATCGTGTTCACGGGATGAACATTTGAACACTTTCCCGTAAGAGTCACAACCTTAAGTTATTCTTAAGTGTATGCAGTTCAGGGTGTCCTGCTCATTACTTCACATATCACCGTGACAAGTTCACAAGTTGTACTTGAACGCGGCAATAAACACGGAGAGTAATGGGCCAAGTGCTACAGTGGCAGAGCGTAGGTTGGAAGGTCCAGCTGGAGGTGGCTCTCTGGTTTTACTTCCAAAGAAAGCCCTTTCCCCGGGCTGTCTTTTCTTCTGTCAGTCTGGCCAATACTCGTGATGTGAGTAATTATAATGGTGTTTGTTTTGCTCTGGCTTCTGTTTCGTATTTTGTACCTGCAAGAACGTTTGAGATGTTCCGCTGTCAGCTCCTCAAGAGCAACAAAAGCGCTCTATGGGCCTGATTTTAACCATGAAATCTCATGCCAAAGAGAAGAAACCTGTTCAACACAAACAGGGCTCCTGCAGAGTGAGAGTTTTAACTTCACTTTTAATGGTTACCACTTAAATTGAATCAACTGTCCAATCTTATTACAAAAAAACACTTGCCTACGAGTTTAATGTGGACACTTTTGAGATATGTGAGTTTTTGAACTCGGTTCCTGATAAACAAGTGGTTTTAAGTGAATTTGATCAAATAATGCAAGTAACCACCAGATAAGTGTAGTAGTTGAGTTTTCAATGTGCATACGTGACCCACGGACGCTGGAATCCTGACAGAATCTGATGGGTTTAGGTTGGGTTTCATCACCACTACGCACGTCCAGTTACACACTTCCACTTTACATAGTGCTTAAAAGTAGAAGTATCCTGGATTTTCAACCTAATTTCACACCTTTGGTGTCATTTTGATGATTAAATGTCTTGTTACGGGGAGATTGGGGGGCTGTCTCCACTAGACGGTAGTCTATTCGTGGAAAATCAGTTTTGCAGGACCGGGTATCCTAAAGTTTTGGGTCAAATTGCGTCACAGCACTATATGTCCAACCCCGCCAATGGATGCCAACCAGCATGGACATGGCTCCACGGATTGTGTTCAGGATGAGGGTGAAGTGGTATAAAATAGATGGATGGAGTTTTACGGTAGTGACGTAAAAATATCTACTCCGAAACTGCATTGGCACTATAGAACTCAAGATGAACCTAAAGGAACTAGAAAAACTCTACTTTTAGCACTCTTTAGCACGTTGCACATTCATGCTTGTACATTCTGTTTTCTGTTTTCTGAGGGGATGATGATGTGACGTCAGTGTGTTTACATGCAGATATCAGCGCTGTGATATCGCACAGCTCAGCCGGCCATTTATCAGTCACACAAACAAGGTCCTCTCAAAACCCCGACACCTAACCCTCGTGTGTGTTTACTCACGCCACTGTCAAACATTTACATACCCATCCAAACAGTGTCGGAGGGAAAAACCACATCATCTCGCTCTGTTTTGCATTAGCATGTGGCTGAGAAGGTTCGCCTCTTCCTCTGCGAGAGAGAGAGAGAGACAGAAAAAAGCCCAAAACATCCATAGTAATCAATCTGATGAAACCAAACAGCGGTATATACGGAGGACACGGGAGTAAACAACTCTTAACTCAGCTGGATTCTCGTCTCGTCTCCGCGGGGAGAGAATAAGACGTGACCGTGTTTTTTCCCCTTTTCCGTTGAAGTTGTGATCCTCCAACAGCAACATGTCAGAATTTGTTTTGTGAGATTAGAAAGAGGAATGTTTCTCTTGATGTTTGTAAATGTTTAATAAATGCTTTCTTTTCACAAGAAAATAGTCATTTGCAAACACACGGGGCCTCTATCTCTGACGTATGAATATGCAGCACATGCTTCTACCAGAATTTATTTATCCGAATTTCTTGAGACGGGTAGCTATGTTCCCATTTAACTTTTGGTAAGAATCTACCTAATGATTATTAAGTCTCTGTCCAAAGAAACCTGGTATGTGATTGCAGGATCAGACTCTCCACGATCAGATTTATCCGGTCTTTTGGATCCAGTATGTAAATATGGGTGACAAAGTGTTTAACCCTTGGTTTTTAGCTTGGTGTTGAATATCTTTGATGTGTTTTCTCTGATTGTTACTCTACATTTACCACCTAACATCAATGTCACCGGCTGTACTCGCCTCGGCACGGCACCGCGCGGTTAAGTTGCGTTTCCACTAGCATAGTACCTGGTACTATCTGGTAAGGTTCCAAGATTGTTGGTTCTAATGATTCAGTTACACTGAAAACAACTGCTTTACAAGTCACTAGTCACATATTTGTGTGCGTTTGCGTCACTTGTAAAACGAAGTCGCGGCAGTTTCATGCAGCTGTGCGGTGATGACTCCGCCCCCAGACTATTTTTGTATTGGAAAACCAACCTAAACCGTGCCGCGCCGAGGCGAGGCTAGCTGGGACCATAGGTGGAATAAGGGCTTTACTGGTTTAGTATCCTGGGTGGACCCTCCTAAATCCTGCTCAACATCAGCTGGGACCGCTCTTGTTCACAACCTCCAAATACATGGGCTGTTGGGTGCGTGGATGGCTTGATTGTCAGATTAGCTTTTATCAACTCCCTAGCAAACTTCTCTGCTTTCTTGTTGGTTCCTCACAAACCCACTGGTGGATGCTACACCGCCCCAAACTTGCTCATCACTGAGGGGTGCGTCACGTGAGTGAATGCATCCTTCTTGGCCCAAACATTTGCCTTGGCGGTAAACTGTTGTTGCCTTTGCGACACGTGTTTAGCAAATGTTCCGCATACGACGGAGCTTGCGAGTCGTCATCATTAGCGTAGGAACCAGTATCACCACCTTAGATGAGGACAAGCTGGTGCATAAGTGAATGCTCTGATCTTCCGAGTCAACGCGTAGCGAGCCCTCAATGGGGAAACAATCAGTCGAGCTTTATGTTGGTCAAAAAAAAAAACACGTTTCTCGTTTCCTCTGCGCACCAGCTGCTGGTTCCCCTGCGAGGAGTCGCTGGCAACACAACAAAAAAAAACCCAGAACATTCTCAGGTGCTTCTGCTCCTATTAGTGGTGTTGATTACAAGGTTTGAACAATAGACAATTACTGGAAAAATGTGACCAGGCAACTTTGGGCACATGTGATGTGCATGTGTCACGGGGGGGAAAAGGAGGACAGCAGCGACCACAGTGTTTAATCCAGTCATATATCACGAGGAAGATGTTTTTCGTGACAGCCAAACAATTGTGGAAGACAAACAAAATGTATGGTTTCACGGGTCGGTTTTTCCAAGATTTTCTGTTTTTTGTTTTTTTTCACACAATGACTGGGAAACATTCTACATAGCTAACCACACACGCAGACATCCAGTCATTATCTTCTGGTTTGCAGAAGGTGGGAAGAGAAAACGCAGATGAGTCCAGGCTCCAGGCTTCTGTCCTCATGGAGGTTTCTGGTATCCATTGATTGGAGTCGCTGCCTGAGTACAAAAAAAATAAACTGTAAGTAAAGATGACCAAAGTCAATACGTCTCAAGAAGGGATACGCAGTGAGAACGGGTAAAAATGGCATGTCTTTACTTACGGATAAAATCTCCGCTTATTCTTCTTTCTTAAACCACCTCCTTCCAATACAAGTGAATGCACGTAAGGAGCTTTAAAACTATGGGTTGATAAGTGTGGAAATCTAGCAAAAGCAGGCTGTGAATTTTGGCCGCCATTGTCTCCGCTTCTCCAGCTTGTTGTGAAGACTCACGCGGCCAGTACGCGGCAACAAAGAAGACAGAATAACGCAGGACATACAATGCAATGCTTGCAGAATGCAAACATGGAAAGTATGACGCAACCTTAAAGCAGCGACGCACTCGCAGCTGACAGCCAGTACGTCTGAAGTTTCAAAGTTTCATTTTAACCAGCAGATCAATGTTTCTTATATCAATCGCTTCAGGCAGCAGTTGTGGTTTTCTCCCCGTTCTTGTGTCACATTACTTCTTCTATCTACAGGCTGCGAATTCGCTGTTCGCATAAATCATGTCAGAGCTAGTAATGTGTTTTATCATAGCTGTTTCCTTTACGTCTCCGGCAGTCCCCGCTCCTCCAGCTAAATTCCCTCCCTCTCTCAGCTCTGCAGGGACTGAGAAGAAAAAGAAAAAAGAAAAAAAAACACACTCCCAGCATCATCTGCACTCAATCAGAATAATTATCCCGAGAAATGCAATGCAGAGCCCGTGAGAGGTGAGGGGAATGTAGCACAGAGGCTACTGGCAATCACTTCCCTCCAGTCATTATTAGTCATCTCTCTGCTGCTTTGGACGAGGACGTGGACGGTTTGGGAAGACGCCATGTGCAGCCGACAGACGGGGGGGAAACTGAAAAGGCCTGATGTGACTCCGGTGCATAGAAGCGATCGGTGATCTCTGAAGGCTCTGGCAGCACAACAGCTCCACTGGGGACTGGCAGCCGTTCACACACACACACACACACACACGTATTAGCATTATGTTCCATCTGTCAGGCTTCTTCTTGAAAAACACTGAACATGTCACTCTGAAGACATGGGGAGCTTTTAAGAAATTCCCCGAGGCAGCCAGCAAACACCTTTTTGGGTGCTTCCTTTTAGAAAATACTCGAGGACGACGACGATGATGAAGCTTTTGAGACCGTGTCAGGATTTCTGAAGGAGAAACTAGCTTTTTGTCAAACATTGCGGGGTTCCTCTTTGATTGCAAAAATGGATTTTGCAATCAAAAGTTTCTAAAAAAGCCTCTAACTCAGACAAAAAAACTCAACAAAACACTGATTAGACTCCAGTACCCATGAAGTATCAGTTTTATGGATTTTCTGGCAGCGCTGCAAGTCCACAGGGGGCTGGCAGTTGTCCTCAGATGAATATCTTTGTGTTTTGAATTTGAATTTCACCCCTGAGATTTGTACTTGTCCCCGGTCCAAAGGCTTTGAGGGGATGAACCCGGTGAGAGGATCTTCTCTAGAAAAAAATAATGTGTTCTGTTAAGTATGTGCCAAAGCTTTAAAAATATGAGTTTGACCAAACGCAAAGTATCAACGGCACAAATCTGAACCTTTGACCTGACCGTGGAACGAGATGGCAGGGAATTATAAAAAACACAAATAATAAGCTACAGTACATGAGTACTTTGAGTTGAGTACTTTTCTCTTGAAAGACTGTACTTCTCACTTTATTGTTCGATTCATGGATTTTTTTTTTACAGCCGTGGTTCCCAGCAAAAACAGACAGAGACAAGATTTGTTGATAATGGTATTTACCCACCCTAAGTACTTATGTTACCTGTCAGCGCGTGATTTATAAAACAAAAACCCTACTAATCAAAACATATTGACATTCTACCAGCATGATTTGGTAAAGCGGACACCTCTCACTGTAGTTCTAGTGTCTCAACTGAATCAGAATACAATAAAAACATAAATATTGTATTTTTTTAAAGTGTTTTAGCAGCTGTGCAGATTCCCTCTCCCAACTGTCATAGATAAATCAGAAAATGAGGTCAGAATCATATTGGTGGTGCGGGGGAGACGAGCGAGACGCAGCGCCAGCACAGCAGCGACGCGCGCACGCACACGCGACGCGTCCACTGTGAACCTTTTTAAACCCCATCGGCAGCCAAGGAGTGTTTGAATTTCCCCCAGCAGATTCTTTTCAGGAACCTTCACGTTAAATCTGCAACTAAGCTTTGACAAGTTGATTGATAATTAATCAATTTTCCAGCAAATATACTTCAAATTTTCCTGATTTTGACCCCTGAAATGTGAGGATCTGTTGCTTGTCTTTGTCAGGTATCGCAGTACAGTGAACATATTAGTGTTGGAGCGTCTTGAGCTGCTGGGAAAATTTCCTGATACTTCGTAGGCAAAATAATGAGGACAATAACAGGCAGATTATTGGATAATGAAAATAATCGCCGTCCATATTCACGTAGGAGAGATCTGAGGAGATCTGAATTTGTTATGTTCCATATTTGCTTGCCAGAGAGCTTTTAACTAACCCAATGGGTACTTCAAAATCGGCTTTCTCGTCTAAGAGCCTGCAGCTGACAGAGACACCCACGTAGATGCATGCGTCCAAGATGAACTTTGGTGAATTTAAACACTTGCTAATGAATCTCTAATATTTGGCCCCGGAGGTTTGCACACGTCTCCTGTCCAAAGATTTCCTCAGACTGCACCGGTGCACTTTAATACGGAGGGACGTTTACACGTTCACCTTTTTCTGCCGCAGTGGAGAAGATTATTTAAACACAACCTGGTGCAAAGTTCACTTTCAACTCTCCAGACTTTACAGAGCGCATTTAAAGCAATACCTGGTTCAAAAACTCCTCGTACAGCGAGTTTGACTTCTCCACCTGAGACTCCAGCGCAGCCACTTCATCCACATCCCATGATGGTAAACTGCTTCAAAAAAAAAAGGCAGGTTAAATATATTATGAAGGCTGTGCGTAGGTGAAGGTTGTACGGGGACATTAAAGGTCCGGTGTGTATTATTTAGAGATACCTATCAAGAGAAAATGAATAAAATATTCAAAAGTCGGTTGTAATTAATGCCTTAATAACCTCAATATTATGAACGGTAGTGTTTTTGTCACCCAAAGGCCTTCGTACACGTGTGATTTATTTGTACGTTATTAATATTTTATGAACCTCTTATGCAGAACCTCACACCCACTTTCATTTTTGTTGCTGCTGTGACATTCAAAATATTCAAATTATTGATGGATGCAGGATCATCTTCAAAACTGTCACACAAACATCCTAAAATTCATTCCTAAAGTGACAAAGTGGTAAAGATTAAGCTTCTAGCTTGCCAGTCGTGCAACATATACATGTACAGAGTTGCTTCCGTATGCTTTGTTCATTATTTCTTACCCGTCACAGCGCTCTGTGTCCTGCAGGGGGCAGCGGAGGCTCTGGTTGGGACCATCGCCATGAGAGCTCGTCCTCAGTTTCTCAGCTTCCTTTTCCAGCATGTTGACCTGCTGCAGCAGAGCGTCTCTCTCCTCCATCAGAGAGTCTTTGAACCTACGAGGTGAAGACAATAAAACATCATTTCTCACTTGGTTTTTCAGATTTTAATGACGTATGGGATAGGGCTTTTTAGTCATGGCCCAAAAATCAATATTGAAATTAGTAATATTTTCTGGAAAATTGGGACAAAAACTTCAAATCTGGACATTTTTGGTGTCCTCAAACCTCTGAAGTTTGGGATCGTCTGATTTTTTAGAGGCGTGATTTTGTGCGTAGCGTGTAGACGCTTGTCTTTTTTCCCTCAGGACTTTGTGGTTGTGGTTGGACTTTGACTGACAGCAACAACAAAAGCAAACAACCTAACAATGGAACCAATGAAAGCAAACAGCGCAACAGCTGTCATCGGCCACACTGTTTGGGATTTTTAGTTTTGTAAAATCCAACTGGTGCATGGAAATCCTTGATCGACAGATCTGTTAGTGTTTTTGTCTTGCTTAGTCAGTCCTTGTGTTAGTTTAGGTTTAAAGTCATGTTAAGTTCATGTCACTTTTGGTGTGGGTTTTGATTTTCACTTCCCCTTTTATTTTGGTAAACGCTCATGTCTTCCTGTCGCGTTGTTTCTTCATCTGTCTTGACACATCTCCCCTCATGCACTTCACCTGGTGATCCTTAAGTAATCACTTGCACCTGCCCTTGATTCCCTCTTCCCTATATATAAAACTCTTGAATCCTTCATCGTGCCTCCTGTCTCGTGCATTTGGATCCAAGCAGTGTATTCGCCTTCCTAACAGAACCCCACTAAAGCATATAAACTAGTATATGTGTCTCAGAGCAGAGGAAGTTGCTGAATTTTCCATGATTTGAAATGTACTTTTTAAACATTTAGCAACTTTTTTAAGTATGATTAGTCGGAAGAAACAGTATATATTTATCACTTGCTAGGTACTTTAATGTTCCTTCAGCAGGTTTTGTGCTCCTGTGTTGTGGTAAATTCATCAGTAATCAAACACCTACCTCTTGACGCAGCACATCCAGCAGCGCTGTTGCTGACACAGCCACTCAAACTGCTCCGCCATCTCTTGCAGTTTCCTCAGGCTTCCTTCGTTCTCCTGCTGCAGCGCCCTCACCTGCAAAAAAAAAAACTTTTTTAATATTAGACGACAAAAAGCAGTAAATTACGAGGGTAACGTGGTGCTCAGCATCTTTCTGGGGTTAAATCCTGATCAGAGGAAGAAAAACAACCCTCGCACTCACTGCTGTCGTCTGGACGGATGAGCAAATCCAGAAAAGTCAGACTTAATCTCTGACTCCCATAATAATTCACAGACTTGATCCACCACAAATAAATGTTCTCACAAGTTTTTTTCTCTGTGAATCTGCAGTGTTCTCTGGGACGTGTGCAGATCTCAAACAGAAGATAATTGTAGACGTGGTTGTTTGATGGACTGGTTGAAGCAGAGGCCAGTGAGTGAGTAAGTCTCTGAAGCCAAACATAAAAAAGAATTGTAAAAAAAACAAAGCAGCTGACAGGTATTGAGTAATGTTTCACTAATGCCCAGACCCAAACACAGGAACCAAATGCCAGCAAAATCTGAATTAGTGTGTTCTCTAGGGTGGTTGTAGTTTTTAAAATGTGGCTATGGAACGTACATTTAAACTTGAGGTTTTACATTTCATGAAAATAATTACTCAAAGTCCTGTGTTGGGCTGTTATTCTTTTTTTCTTTTTTTGAAACTGGCACACTGCCACGCTGACCAAAATTAGACCGAGACAGCGTGTATGGTGATAATACATTACTGGAGATTGGAGGAGCTGGCGGTGAAGCTGAGGCTGTGCTGCGTTATTTCTGCAGGAGTTGGCTGAGAGCGTGACAAAGAGAAATACTCCTCATTCACTGAGAAGCTATTAAAAGTCCAGCACTTACATCTACTGTAGATATGTACGTTCACTCAAAACAGCAAAAGATAAAGAAAGTGTTTAATCCTGACATCTGCTGGACGAAAATGACATTGCATGAAATACATTGTATTTTATTTTATTGTAATTTAATTTATTTAGCCTAAGTTGTCAGTTTTGTGTGACACATGTTTAGTTTTTGTTTAGTAAATTGAATTTAATGCATATTCCCTATGTCTTGTATACAGTTACAATACATGTGTTTGTGTTTAAGGAATCTGAATATGTGTTATTGTTGTTGTAGTAGTCATAAACATAGAAGACATTTCTCACTTATCTTTCCAATTATCCAACTAGCCGGGTAGTTAGTGCAGTATCTAGCTAATTATTTATCTAGCCAGCTAGATAGTTCACTATCTAATTATCCATCTAGCCAGCTTGTTAGTGTGGTATCTTGCTAATTATTTATCTAGCCAGCTAGCTAGTTCACTATTTAGCTAATTCACTATCTAATTATCTATCTAGCCAGCTTGTTAGTGCAGTATCTTGCTAATTATTTATCTAGCCAGCTAGCTAGTTCACTATTTAGCTAATTCACTATATAATTATCCATCTAACCAGCTTGTTAGTGTGGTATCTTGCTAATTATTTATCTAGCCAGCTAGCTAGTTCACTATCTAGCTAATTCACTATCTAATTATCTATCTAGCCAGCTAGCTAGTTCACTATCTAGCTAATTCACTATCTAATTATCCATCTAGCCAGCTTGTTAGTGCGGTATCTTGCTAATTATTTATCTAGCCAGCTAGCTAGTTCACTATCTAGCTAATTCACTATCTAATTATCTATCTAGTCAGCTTGTTAGTGTGGTATCTTGCTAATTATTTATCTAGCCAGCTAGCTAGTTGGGTTGGGTATCTAGCTAAAAATCTCAGAGTTTTAAATACATAAATAGACTTTATTCAGTCTTTAAAATTGACTGCTTGGCTGCAGGAAACCTTTATATTGTTGATTTGCGAAGGTGTGTTTAAGTGCGACTTCTTACTGACAGAAACATAAACCGCTCCAGTCTCATTTCTTCTGCTACAGAACATAATAAAACTTAACGTGCAGCCATTTACATGTTCTGTGGGGTTTTTTTTCATTTGTTCTGAGACGTTTTTCTGGAGCTTTATCTGGCCTCTGCTCAACAGGAGACCGTAAATACAACGTTCATCTGCTTTCAGGGGGTCACAGACAGGGAAAATGGAAAACAACTCGTGAAGAGAACATATAGATTATGATGTAGAGTATATACACTTCTTCTTTACCTCTTTCTGATGCGCATTACTTAAATCCTTCAACTCGTCTGTCAGAGTTTTGTTGATGACCTCCAGCTCCTCCAGCTCCGATGTCTTCCTGTTACACACAGATACACAAAGACATTATTCATACGTACATACATACATATAGAAAAGTCAGAATGATATTTATGACATACCTTTAATTTATTGTATACAGCAACGTGTTGTACATTTTGGCATTCTGTTTCACTTACACTGTCAATAAAAGATATCCTTATGATGTACAGTGTGATATATTGTACCATGACATGCTGAAGAAATAAAATCTCCAGATTAAGTTCTTGAAATAATAAAAAACAACTATGAAACATTGGTATTAGGTGGGTTTTAGGCAACATAGTATGTAATAACTGTAGCCAGAAAATATTTACATTTAAGAAGCTGAAAAATCACATAACTTATTTTAATAATTAAAATAATTCTTCAGCAGACAGATAGTTTTTGTATAAATTGTAATTTTATATAAAATGATCAGTAAAATCAGTTTTGGTGGTTTCTACTTGTCTGTATCCAACTCCTGTGAGAGTCTCCTCTTGCAGGCAGGTTTACCTGTGGAGCTCTGCCTGGAGGCCCTCTGTCAGCTCCGCCCTATGCTGGGCCTCAGCGTGCAGCTCCACTTGGAGGCTCTCTGCCACGGCCGCTCTGTGCTGTGCCTCAGCGTTGAGCTCGTCCACCAGGCCCTCCAGCTTGACCTCGGAGCTCTGGAGACAGAACAGCTCTGAACCGACCTGTCGCAGCAGCTCCGCGTCGCAGGAACTCTCCTCCACCAGCAGGACCACGCGGTGTTGCAGCGACACCACCAGGTCCTGCAGGAAAAACACAGCGTTACATACTGTACATGCATTTAAGTGATCTCTTCGAATGTATGTACCCACTTCACTCATTTCCTTATAATTGTCCCTTCTCTTTGGATAAATCTGTAACTTTAAATGGGTAGTTCTGTTTTTTGAAGACTGTTTGTACCTTAAAATACCATAACAATATATTTGCTGTTGTTAGCTGAGATGTAAAATTGCTGATTTTCTCAATGGACTTTTGTGCTGAAAGTGAGCAGTTTCGAAAATGACACAAACTTAAATTACATGGGAAAAAAAAAAAAAACCTGAACTATTGTTTTGATGGCGTAAAACGTTCCAAATCCCTTTTATTTATCTTGTACAGAATCTACAAATGAAACCCAACTATTCATGCAGGCCAACAAGGTTGTGGCAAGTCCAAACCTGAAGCTACGTCAAATCTGCGCAGGGAAAATAGAAGAGAGTCACACACTCACAACCTCATCTTTTAACAGCTAGAAAATCCTGGAAAAAAATTATTTTATGTGGTATAGAATTAAAAACAATTTATAAATAAACAAAACAAATCATGCTTGCGTTTAAAAGCTGCTCACACCTGTGTGACCTGTGTCAAACAGCCGGGAACCGTAAAGTCTGGTCACTGCTGCCAAAAACTCCCTCCGCTGCATTTTAAATATGTTAGGACTGGCACGGACTGACTGTGAGCCCAGTTCTGGGCTGTGATTAGTGTAATTGCAGCAGAGGTGGCTCACTGGTTAGTCACGGCTATGTTCCTTTAAAGAACGGCCACTGTACGAGTTTAAATCACATAACACTGAGTCTGAGCTGGACAAGGTTCACCCAATCAGGAACACGTTTTCTCTCAAAAGGCTGCTAAATGAGTTCATTATAGTTTTGGGAATTATCTGAATTATTGATTTAAGTAAAAAACATAGGAACCTGACACGTGACTCTAATTTACCCAAAAAAGCTTGTAGTGATTCTTGGTAAACTTGGAATTAAACTCCTTTTGTCTTGTTATTTCTACACTTATGTCTCAGTAACCTGGTATTTTTAAGGGAATAAGAGTCAGTTTTGTTGTTTTGGTGCAAAATAAAGACTTTTATAAGGAAATATACAATAACAACACCTGAATTTTTAGCTGCTTATGGAATCACAACACAACAATGGAATCAAGGTATACAAAATAAGTGTAAGCCTGTGTGTTTGTCACCTGTTGCTGCTGGATCACGCTGGTGAGCTGCCCCTGCGTCATCCTCAGCTCCATGTTCAGCTGCTCCTGGTGGACGAGACGCGAGGTCACGGTGCTGAGGTCATTCTGCAGCTTCCTCTCCCGCTCTCTGGACAAGAGAAACTCCCTGTCGAGAAGGGCTGCACACACACACACACACACACACAGCAGCAGAACACAGATGTTTGGGGACCTTGACCTGGTTTATTATACTCATTATATATTTATATTTATATATAATTTGTGCCTTTAAATGAGCAAATGTATCACAAAATATGGGAGTTTTGTGACTTAATGACACTGTAACTTATGAAATGATGAAAAATTGTTGGCGCATTTGGTGCATTTCATTAAATAATCAATCAGTGAAGCACATTTATCTTGAAATAACTGAATTTTACAAGGGTCATATCTTTTTTTTTTTAAAAGCAGATAATTATTCTCATGTTTAATTATCTTATCTGTTGCCAATATTGTGTTTTTTGATTATGAAGTAGCAAATTAAACGCAACCAAATTCCATTTTCCTTGGGATTAATGACGTTTTGTGCTACAATAAATGATCCTGTGTGTTTGAAAGAGGTGCACGTTAACAGCACTGCAAATTTGAGTCTGCAATTACTCAATTATTGTTCATAGTCGAGTCATTATTTGGTTCATAAAATGTCAAAAAATGTTGATCCTGGAAATGATGATGTTCTCAAATGTCTTGTTTTGTTCACAAAACCAAAATGATTCACTTTGAATGATTTCTTTGTTATTACGGAGAAAAGAAACCAGAAATATCTGGAAAATCAGATAAACTTTGTTTTGATTATTGAAAGATGATCAAAAATAGTTGACGATGACTGACAGAGACTAGATTAGGTGTTCTAATGTAGGCAGAGAATCCTTACCTTTGTCGTGAGCCAGGCGCGTGCACTTGGCCGTCAGATACTGGATCTGACTGTAGTCCTCGTCCCGCTGTGATCTGAAAAACCTCCTCATGCTCATGTGTTTCTGAAGTGCTCTGACCTTTCATAAAAAGAATTGAAAAAGAACAAAACGTGCCTTGATCCTCAGGGCAGAGCAGGAGCGTCCCTCATGGTCAGAGAAGACAATATTTAACTCACCTTCACAGTTCCTCTGTGTGAAAGACAAGACTTGGACCTTTTTCTAAAGCGAGATTAAGCATTAATCCAAGCTGCTGTTGCCATAACATGGAGGTGAGGCGATCTGCTGTTGCCGTGTGTCGATGCCAACTGGCCTGCTGCTTGAATAAATAGGAAAGTGATGAGTCATAAGTACTAAATGATGTCTTCTTCTTCTTCTTCTGATGAATTTGTCTCTTACGAGTTTTCCACTGTCAGACTCCCTGAAGGAGGCAGAGCCGACGTGTTCAGTCACAGCAGCAGCCTCAGGTTAGTGCTTTTATTATGTGGGATTATAGTTTGTTTTTGTTTTTTTATAGAGGAAAATCCCACTGGTATTTGCCCTGTGAATGTACAGTACGTGTGTGTTGTGATCCAGATTTGATTAAAATGTGTTAAATATATGATATTAAGACATAGTATGAGCACAATGTGTCGTCAGAGATTAAAGAAAACATATTGCAGCCACTTTAATTTCAATTTTAAAGTTTTGTTGCTTTTTTTATGTGAAGTTTTATTTGATATATAACTGCTCTTACACTTTCTGCCAGCAGAGGGAGACAAAGAAACCTTTATTCATTTGTGAGAAAAAAAATAATTATGTCAAAATTAATTATTTTATCAATTAAAGATTTATTTTCACCTGAAATTATAATTTTTAATTTAATTTTGAGTTATAATCCATCAGTAAACATTTCTCTTTCCTATGATAAATATTAAACAAACTGATAATCTAGACTAAATGATTTATTTTATTGTGTTTTTATTAATGTCTCGTGTAACAGATACTATAAGATTATTCTTCTTCCTGCTCCTTTTCATTTATGTTTCTCTTTTTATGTGTTTGTATTTACTTGAAATAATAAATAAATAAATAAACAGGGTTGCAGTTAAAAAATAATATCATTGATAATTATCACAATAATGCTAGATATTTATTTTATTTTCAGCCTTTAAGTCTGTCTGTTGTATTTAGAGTCACTCAAAGCAGAGGATGTTCAAAATTGGCCTTTATTTAAAAAAAAAAAAAGGGAAAAGAAACCCACCATGCTAACTGCATAACTGCTGCTTCATTAACATAATAGTTGGAGATAGAAAATGGCTTTGGACATTGACACAAAGCGTCCCATTTAAAATAAATAAATACAACATCCTGCCCCAGCGGAGGAGAAACATAAAAATGTAACATCACAGAGAAACTCGTCCCACAGCTCCACGCCGCGCTCCGTCACGTCACACAGACAGTCAAGAGACAAAATTCAGCTTTAAATTCATCGGTCCACAGACACACACTTCTCCACCACCACCACCAGTGGGTAAATCTACTGTAAGAGCGGTTTTGTTTTTGATTCAGTCACATGACAACATGCACAAATCATGTCAGTAGTTTCCAACATTAGCATTCTTTTAATAAAAAAAAAAAATACTGAAAAGCTGCCGTAACTGAGGTCAGGATGATCTCTGGAAGAATCAAATATGAGACGGAAAAACAAAATGTCAGTTTCAAGTGAAGTTTGGGGTTCAAGACGTTCGATTCTGTCGGCCAATTTCCGATGTTTTCTCCCCTTTAAAAACATTTTTCTTTAAGATGGAAACACTCACCTTCTTAAATAAACGATATTACAATTATGAGCTTATCAATGGATGTTTTAGGACATTTTCTGACATATTTGCTGCTCCTCTTGGTCTTAAATTTAAGTCAAATCAACATTTCTGTTTAATTATTGACTAACATGAGTAGAAATTAGCACTTTACTGGTCAGTTTTTACAAGACAAATGAGAAAAATCTTATCTTCCAAAGAGAACATTATTCCTAAACATCATTTTCCAAAGAAAAGAAAACAAAAGGAGAAAAAACGCAGTTAAACTTAACAGCAAAACGGATCCATCGCGCAAAACCAAAACTTGACTGAGGAACTTAACTTTAAAATGAAAAGTAAAACAGGAAAACCCTGGAAATGCTGGTGTGACGAAACACGGCGGCGCGAGCAATCGATCGATCTGGAACTTATGTGTTTAACGAACTGTGGACTCTTACTTTGAAAGAGTCAGAGCAGACTAGTAGTCACATTTACAAGCTTAAGGCTTGTTAGCAGCTGACCGGGCCTTTTTTTATAAGCAGCCCCGGCTCTTACTTTAGCTTGGCTGCTGTCCTCGGGCTAATCCCGTGCTAGCCTGGCAGCTACTACAAACCTTTAATGCTTTCTTGACCTGACAGTGCAAGGCTAACCCCAACTATCAGATGTACAGAAGAAATAACAGAGAATATGCTGCCTGCATCCCAGAGGCCCGACAAAAAAAAACCTCTGAAGTGACAGCGAAAACTAACACTTTTTATCCTTTTTATGCAATGAGAGTGAGAAAGAAAGGTCACATCTCTGGAAATATAGCAGATTTAAATTACATTTACACATTTGAAGGGGTCTAAAAGACGTGCATGGCTGATGGCAGTTCTTTCACACACACACACACACACACACCGGCTTGTTTGCCAAGTTTCACAGCTTAGTGCTCGTAGCGTTGAGAGAACAAAAATCTACACTCTACCAGCTGAATTTGTACACTTTCGACAGACACATCCAGGCTATGAAGTCCGTGTCCAACGAAGAGGGAGCTTTTTCATAAAAGAGACTAAGTCTAAGACTTAACATCAGTTTCCTGCTGATTAACTTTCACGTCTAACATCTGAGCTCTACACGTCAGAAAAGCTTCTTCACAGCATTTTGAGAGCATCAAATCATCAGGAAGAAGAAAGCCATATTAGCCCTGTCCTTTTAGTCAGATCACATGTTTTGATTGGATTTTTTGTTCATTTCAATGCTCATAATAGAAGCTCACTAACACAGACGTCAAATAAGCAAGACTCAAAATGAGGAAAAGTCCAGCTGAGGATCAGTAGTTTTCATCCCACTAATGTCAGTTTAACAAAATGCAGGCAGTAGAAATAAAGATTAAAAAAAAATCAAATAAAAAGAACAATGTATTGCACTGGTTTGGAGTGAGTCTATTGATGGGTGGTGGTGGTGGTCGTCATATAAATAGCAACAACAATAACCAAACAGCAATACCATAATAATCATAATAATAACGCTAATAAAAACAGTTCAGACTAAGGTGTTCTCTCCCTCTGCTGCTTTACCACTGCTGCCAGCTGAAGTCGTCGTTGGATCCGAAGATGAGGAAGAAGCCCAGGATGGTCCCGAAGATGACTAGGTTACCTGTTAGCACGAGCGCACACGCCCCCCATTCGATCTGTGTCAACAACGACGACAACAACAGTTAAACGCTCGATAGTTTACTACTGCATCTGTCAGTTTCTCTGCATTAGATCGGATTTGAAAGTTTTTCAGCTTCTTAAATCTGAGTATTTTCTGCTTTCTTTGCTCCATATCACAAAGAAATCATTAAAACGGATTCATTTTGTGTTTGTGGACAAAACAAGACATCATTTCAAGGTTTGGGAAAACCGTCTTCAAACATGTTTCGGACCAAACTTTTCATCGATGAAACTTGGGGTTCCCACACAAAGTTCCATGTCTTAATTTAAAAAGTATTCACTTAAAAAGCAATAAAAGCAATGAATAAAATAGTATAAATTCCGATTTATACTAGGGATCCGTTTGGTGACTCTATTTATCTCCAAGGCAAAGCGAAACTAACTTACAACTTCAGCTCTGGCGAAGACTATGGGCAGACCGAAGGCTGAGATGACGATGCCCGTCGTGAGGAAGATGGCCAGCTCTCTGCAGGCGTTACTGGCCGAGTCTGTGTCGTCCACCACCCTCCGCGAGATGCAGTAAGGGATGGGAGAGAGGATGTAGAAGAAGAGGAGGAACAGTGGCCAGTATTTGCTGCGGAGACAGAAAAAGGAAATACCATATCCATCAATAGTTTCTTGGGATTAAGACATAAACAGTTATTACAAATTCAGCCATTGTTGTTTTGATCAAACGATGTAATTATCAGGACACTGATTTACCAGTTAAAAACTGAAACTAAGCACATATTAAATAGAAACCGGTTCAATTGTTTTGGGAAACACGCCCAGTATATTAAAGTAAGTACTACTACTTTTGCGTTATTAAGCAAGAGACATATGCCCGCCCTGCCGTAACAGAAAAATAGAATACTTTGACAGATTGGATTAGTTTACAGTCTGAGTGTGATGGACATAAATTGTGTTCTTTTGCCCTAATAATGATAAAAATAATCCACAAAAAGGTCAGATTGGGAGTCTCTTTGTTGCATTTAGTGTTGGCCTTAACTAATGTTATGTCTTTAATTAAATTAATTTATTTTCCTGGATTTCCTTGGATGTGCAACAGGCTGTAATAGTGTGGTCCTGTGAAGGCAGGGATCCTCAACAAGCCTGGGTCTACTACACCTAATACTGGTTCACTCAGTGCTGGCTACTGGACCACAGAGCTATAATGTGGTGACAGCAAATGTCCATTCTCTGTAGAAAAACCTCTCTGCCACTCCCAACAACACATTTTCACTGTTGAGTGTTTCTCTGCTGCAGCAGAAGCCACAAGACATTTTGTGGATATGGAAGCGAATTTGCTTCTCGTCCTGCAAAACACTACTTATATTTCTGTTTTGTTGGGTTTAATGTTGCATATTGTTGCTTTCTATGTTGGAGGGTGTCGACAACAGGATTACCAAGAGATGAAACAGGGAAATAAGAAATCCGTTTGTTACTGAATTTGATCATTTTTCACAACAGCATTTCTCGGTAAAGGATGAGTTTCATTTTACATGATGTGATATCCAAATGTACTTAAGTTTCACTTTCAGTCCTGCTCTCTATCTATATATATACTCTCTCTCCTTTCTTCTTTTTGCAACGCATTCATCATTAAATAAGCTTATCTTGTGATGAAGGTGCAGCTGAGTTTTCACAGGTATCTGCAGTGAATCTTGCAATGAATCTCTGCAACTTAACAGTGGGATTTGGAGATGTGAAGCCTCCAATGTGTGAAGACACTGAAAAAATCATTGCGTCAGTAAAGCAGGAGATAAAAATCATCATGATCATTAAAGAGAAGATCATTTAAAGGAGACTGAGTTCAAGGGTGCATTCACTCTTATTTATAGCTGTGAACCAGTGACTTGATCTCCCATGCTGCATGCACCAAACGTGAACAGTATCCTTAATAACAGACACAGTAGGATTACATGTTGTGTGACAGTGGTACTTACTCGTACACGGGGAGGGCACATCCGAGCATGAGGAACATGAGGCCAATGGCCCCTCCGAAGGACAGGCTGATGAGAGCTGCAGGACAGACGGACACACAGAAAAAGAGAATGATCAGCAAGGATCAGATTTTGCCAGTACAGCAGCGAACGCTGGGATGGTAGTCTTGGACACAACCGTCACCCAAGGTGCAAGTGTGCAAATCACAAACATGTCCATATTGTCCTTGTTGTTAAACGTTAATAAAGCAGCTGTTGGGGTGAATGCTGTGTATGATCATCATACTTTAAAATAACTTTGAGGAAATGCTTTAGCTTTAAGGGTAAACAACTGGACTTAGCAAGTTTGTTTAAGACATTTGACCATTGCTTTTTGAGAGGTGAAAGATCTTTACGAAACTGAAATCCAATTGACAGCCTTTAAAGGTCCACTGTGTGCAAATGAGTGATATCCAATGGTGAGACTGCAGAGTACAACAAACATTTATCCTATTCCCAAGCACACTAGGGAAACGATGGTGGCTTCAGCCAACCAGAAAGAATGCAAACACTCTAACACAACTCTCTCCACTTTATCACTCGCCTATTCTGTCTGCCAATTCCTCCTTCTTCTAACCGTGCCGCTTAGTGGTAAACCACAAAACCAAACAATGGAGGAACTTTGGTGTTCAAACCTAATTGGTTTTTCACAAGAAGTTGCCCAGTATTATATCCTCACTTCCTTTCTTTGGTTTGCTGGATAGTACGTTTGCATGTTAGGCCGGGCCAGAGTTCAGATGAGTTTTCAAACCTGCCCAAATGAAACAGACTTTCGAGAAAATGGACTCTGGTCCGTTTAAAGCAGACCAAACAGCTCTGAAAGTGCGATTCAAAATACAGTACTGCACGCTCAGTTTATTTCAGGCTGCTGTAGAAATAAGGCAGCACACACTAAAATACACAAAAAGGTTTTAATAAGGCTAGAGAAACAAACTTATTTTTTATTTTGAACACTTATACAAACATAGTTATGGGTAACTGATTCAATTTTCTGCCAATAAACGCTCCTACAAATGTTACACACTGGACCTTTAACACACAGAGGACCCACTGATACTGTGCTTTAGTGGTTTCTCTCACTGAGCCTGAATAATCACAGCAGCAGCAGGGCCCCTGGCTACTGTGGCAATCATGTGATGAATCTGCTGGTTTCACATGTTATAACAGCGTACTTCGCAGTCCAATAATGTAAACTACTATGAATACATGTTAAATTACACAACGCAGTAGGTGGATGTGTTTTTTAACTGAATCCACATGCACAGCATCTCGATCACAGACTTAGCATCACAACAATAATAACTACTACGTTTTCCTCCGCTAACAGGATCAGCGTCAACTGAGGCTGCAGTGTTCGACGTTGCGTGGCGACTAACTCCTAATAATTAATGCGTAATTGTTTATAACGCAGCTAATCAAATGAGGTTATCCAGTTAGCGTATGCTAATGACTTGTACTGGCCCCGCAGCTAGCTAGTACAGTTAGCTCCTGGGACGTAATAACGCATCAATTTAATCTCCGCGCTGTTTTTTTGCGCAGGTACACGAGCCGAATCTGAGTTCAGACTCTTTTAATTTAAGGTACAACACAGTGAAAAATGGCTAACCTTTAATCCCGGCCATTTCTCTTGGACAAAAGCCCGACGTACAGCCGCGGTGAGTGACAACAGTGCCCCCTTCTTCCCACGGCCCGGAGTCCGAGTCCAGCACCGCGAGCCCCGATGCCTTCACGTGTTGCAGCTAAAAACGGAATTATGTGTACTTATGCTAAGAAGACGTTCCAGGAAAACGCTGTTTTTATTGTAACATTTAACGTGTGGAATCCTGAGTCATTGTTTATAACTTTACTATACTTATTTTTCCGCACTTTACTGACTTATAACCCAGTATTCCGCCGTTTTCAATTGCTTCCTCCTCATACATCGCTCACGACATTCCTGTTGTGACTTTGAAATATCGCTACTTTCTGCCTTTATTAACTTTTTTTCGACCTTTGATCTGCAAATTGGAGTGCCGGCAACGCCGTGAGGCTTCCACACCTACCTTTCCGTGGAATTCCGTGTTACACTTTTGCGGCACCGTGCTGCGTTTTAATTGGACCATGAAGGCAGCATTTGCCTGCGTCATCGCTCAATTAAAAAATAAGATTATTTCAACATGCCAATTATTATGTATGTAAGGGACATGAATTCACCCTCATATTCTCACCTGTGGTCAGTTAGTTCAATTCCAACCTGCATGTCTTTTTTCGGGTTTTGGGAGGATGCCAGAGAACCCGGACAGAATCCACAAACACGCTGGACAAACATGCAAACTCCACAGGATAAGACCCTCAGCAGAATTATCTACAACTACACGTACAGGTGAGATAGTGTACATGTCAAATTATAAATAGAGAACACGAAATTGGACGGAATGATTCATGTTTGGCTTATTTTAGTCAAATCGTAATGTATGTAGGCAAAATGTATGAACAGCATTGTTAAAAACCAGCAATATTTACGTGCTTTTTGAAATCAAATTCAAAACTTTTATTTAAATAATTCCATTTAAATTATTTTATATTGTTGTAAATCGTGTTTCCATATTTGTTTGTGCCGAATTGTCGTATCGCAAAATGTTATCACAGAATGCTCAAATACCTTACAGTGTTGTAAATGAGAAGTTTAAATAAATAAATTAATTAAAAAAAGAAATTCTAACCGGGTTTCGAAACCGGTGATGCTCTAAATGTGAGGCAACAATGCTAGCCATCATCTTACCGTGTGACCATCCATTTTTATGAACACTGAAATCATTTTACCAATATTCGGGTTTTGTAGTATTTTGATTTTATTTTGTGTTTATTCTCACTGATCCGGATGTGAACCTATGCTACTTCCGCTTATCCAGGAGCCCATTCGGCCAAGATGGCGAGCGGAGGAGTGTCCGTGGCTTCGCTGTGGACCGAAGTGAACCGCTGCGGGCAAAATGGAGACTTCACGAGAGCCCTGAAAGCTTTGTCAAAAAGTAGGAATCAATTCTTGTCAACTTTACTCCGAAAAATGACCAACGGGAGCGGTTAAAGGCGAACATACTGCGCGTGTGCGGGTGTCGCAGGGCCAGCTGTTAGCGTGTGGCTATGCTAGCGGCTGTTCAACAGCGTCTTGCCACATTTTTACAAACGTCGGCGAAGCTTTAATGACCAAACTGCTGCTTACAGACGAGCACCTAACTGACGTGACGCCACATATAGAATATTGTTGTATGGGATCGATGTGTTATAAAGAATTGATTAGGTGCCACACAGCTGTGCCGTTCTTTTCCAATCACTGACGTGTCCCTAGCATGACAGCTTGCTAACTTCTCATGGTTGGCAGCTGATCGGCTTTCAGTCAGCTGCAGAAACCGCTATACTTCTCCTTTAAGGAAATATGCAGCACGATACTAAGCAATGGTGATTTAATAGGTTGAACACTCTTTTACAACACACCTTCATGTTTGTGAGATCTTGTATGGGAAACTCGAAAAAAGGAGTATTCGTCTTCTTTTGCGTCTAGACCAGTTGTCTGCAACCTTGAGTATCAGAAGAGCAATTTTTCACCCGTCTCCACTCAGTAGAGCTGCAACTAACGATTATTTTCATAATCCAATAATCTGTCCATTGTTTTCACGATTAATCGAGTAATCATTTGGTCCATAAAGTATCAGAAAATGTTGGTCTGTGTTTGTCAAACCTGGAAATAATGAGGTTCTCAAATGTCTTGTTCACAAACCAAAATGATTAACTTTTAATGATTTCTTTGTTATATGGAGCAAAGAAACGAAGAAAATATTCACATTTAAGAAGCTAAAACAATAAGAAATATTGTTTTAATCATGAAAAAAGCTTATGTTTAATGGTCTAGACCCTTGGTTCACAAATTGGTTTGGTAGGGGTGGGTCAAAACATTGATTTGGTGATATATCTTAGTCCTTCCTTGTGCTATGCTATAATCGATACACCAGAAAAAATATTGATATATTAAATGAACACATTAGAAGGGAACTTTCTTAATCCCTTAATGTGAGGTGAAAAAGCTTTACGTATTTTAATGTCCGAAAACGGCGATGAATCATCACCAAATTTCTCATGGACACCTCTAGCCATGCCCACTTTCACCAAGTGGAAACCCCAATATTATTGATACTGTCTGCTTTTACAGAGAAAATGCTTAACGTAGCTTAAAGATCCACAGATACCCCATAATATTGGGGTTTTGGCTTTGAGGTGAACGTGGACATAACTTGAGATGTCCATGAGAAATTTTGTGGTGATTGATGGCTGTTTTCAGACATTAAGCTTCTAGCTAAGCGATTGCATTCCCCAAGTCTGAGTTCCAACAAAATATGCGAAACCCACAGAATCTGTTACCCAAACCACATTTAATTCCAGTGTTGAGTGAATTTCAGAAAATCCGATTATCGTTTTGAATTTTGTATTTAGTTTTTTAATGTATTTTTGCACAGCAGATTTTCTACAATGTGTGTGTTCTCTCTTCTGTCATAGTTTTGCATGAAAACAGAGAAGACGTGACAGCTCTTCAGTGTAAAATAGTTTGCCATGTCCAGAATGGCAGCTTCAAGGAGGCCCTGAATGTCATGAACACTCATTCAAAAGTGCTCGGCAGGTAAATTACAAGCTGTTATTTTTAAACATCTACCCTCTGCTAAGTCTAGTAATGGTTATTTTATATTGAGTTCCCTGCACATTCTTGTTCAGAATTTTGTAGTCGTGCAACAAAAGGAAACTAGTAGAACAACAGACATGAGACTGAAAACTTGACAGACCTGTATTAAGTTTTGTTATTAATATAATCTTATTGCATACCCTACACTCAAATGGGTTGAATACAGACGTGGACATGTTGTTAGTATTCCTGCAAGCCTTAAGTTTGTGATACAGTAGAGTAAACCAATAACAGTGTGAAAAAGCTTTGTTCCCATTGAAATAGATATAAATATTATTTATTTATTTATTTTTCCTTCCATCAGTGATATTGTGTTTGAGAAGGCGTACTGCGAGTACAGACTGAACAGAGTGGAAAGTGCCCTGAAGACCATTGAAAGTGCCCCAGAGCAAACCGACAAGCTAAAGGAGCTTTACGGTCAAGTGGTAAGGATCTTTGATGAGTAACCAAATTATTATAGAGCTTTGGCGCATTGTGAGTTTGCTCACAGTGCCATGTTGGCAGGGAAAAGCTCCTGGGAAAAACGGCACTAGCGCCACTTTGAAGCTGTGAGTGTTCATCGAGTGCTTCAGATCCGCAGAGATTGAGCAATACATCACACAACCTGACAATAAAAGCATGTATAAAAAAATAAGAAGATATTTAATTAGCATTGGAGTCGACATCCAGATTCACAGCTTCCTGGTTGCCACAATCAACTTTGTCAAATCAGCTACCTGAGCTCTATATCACTGTATGCAAGCGTTAAAAATCACCGAAATACATGATGTATTGTTTCCATTCATCCGTTATCAGATAACACAGAGACGTCAGCTGACGGGATTTGTTTCTGTCTTGTCATTTCACAGTTGTACAGACTCGAGCGCTACAACGAGTGCAAGTCTGTCTACACAGACCTGATCAGGAACTCTCAGGATGAGTACGAGGAGGAGAGGAAAACCAACCTGGCTGCTGTGGTGGCAGCGATGAGTCAGTGGGAGAAGGCTCCACTGGTAAAAACTGCACAAAGAATCATGCTAAATAGAATTGATATTCATCACACCTGGCCTCATGTTTGAGGATTATAATCCCTCCACACTTTCTCACTGCAGGAAGATCTAGGTCTCCCAGATTCAACATATGAGTTGTGTTACAACACTTCATGCGCTCTCATTGGCCAAGGACAACTGACGGAAGCCTATAATAAATTACGCCAGGCAGAAGGTGAGTCCCAGTCGTGCTCCTGTTTTTGTCAAGTCATTTTTGGGGTCATTTGTTGGTAACTTCTATTTTTTCTTTCTTCAGAGCTCTGCAGATTGTCACTGGCAGATGATTCAGTAAGTGTTAGCTTTGTAGCTTTCAGTAAGTGTTAGCTTTTTTGAAGAAGATTGGCATCATTGATTTAGGCACGTCCATTTTTGTGGAACCCCATTTAATATGGTAAAGTCTTTTGGAGGAATTGATCTTGTCAGGTCATTAATTTAATTTGATTCAAACTCTAGAGGTGCCAATAAAGGTATTAATCCTGTCATCAATCTGGCCACTAAAATTAGATTTAGATTAGAAATTAGTATTACTGAAATGATCTCAGGAAATTAGATAAGAGAAAAACACTGACATTCACATTGATCAAGGATAATATGTGTCATCCGTTTGTTCTTCAGGATGTAACTGAAGAGGACATCGAGTCGGAGTTGGCCGTCATCCACTCTCAGATGGCGTACGTCATGCAGTTGCAAGGTCGCACAGATGAGGCGCTGCAGCTCTATAACCAGGTCATCAAACTCAAGTAAGGCAGAAGTTTATAGTGTCAAACTTTTTCCCTAAAGAGATAATGGAATCACAAATGAGACAATAAGGGCTGAATTGTATTTCAGTTCAAAGTGTGTCTTGGATACGAAGGGGAAAGTGTCAACAGGCATCAAAATGACCTTCTGTATTTGTAAGCGAGTGTTTGATTCACTTTCAGGCCGTCCGATGTGGGGCTTCTTGCTGTGACTGCCAACAACATCATCACGATAAACAAGGTAAGTGGGTGGAAAGCTCGCCAACAATTACAGTACTTCTACTCACCTAATTAGATCAAAACATGAGAAGTTTCTCATCTGGTAAAAAAAAAGATCTGTCTCACCTGATCTATGCTTCTATTTTCTACCACTTTATGTTGAATTCCTTTTTTATGCCCCATATATTGATCCACACTGCAGCAGCAAAGTGTGCAGCAGCAGTTAGGGAACTAAAACTCTCGAGTGCTTTTATTTTGAAATTCTGTGACAACTGCTATAGACGTTTAAACTGTTTTTTCAGTCTTAATTGTTGCTGTTATAAAAAGAGGTGAGGGGTCAAAAACAACCACAAATGAGAACGGTCTCATTAGTTGCTGAGAGAGAACTAACGATCACACGTTGCACACACACATTCAGTGTGAAACCGCTTTCACAGATGTTAACAAGTCATTTCTGTGGGAGCATTGGAGCTGGAGATAAGCCAGACAGTGGAGTTTAGAGCAAAAATGTTTTATTTTCTTGCTTCATTCTGTTTTTGAATGAATTAAAGGCTATTTTTTCAAGTGATTAATTTGTTTTTTTTGCCTTAAAGATAGTGATAAAGTCTCGTCTCGTGAGCAGACTGTCCTCTCACACGACAACAAACTGGGAATTCACAATAAACCCCATTACTTCATTCTCAGCTGAACACTGCCAAGCCAATAAAACTTTTGTGGGTTGTTTTTTCCCCTCAGGACCAAAACGTCTTTGACTCAAAGAAAAAAGTGAAGCTCACGAATGCTGAAGGTGTCGAATACAAGCTGGCGAAGAAGCAGCTGCAGACCATCGACTTGAACAAAGCTCTGCTGGCCATGTACACAAATCAGGTTCGATGATAGAAGAGAAGCCAGCGTTGCAGTGATGCTTGATTCTTCCCAGAATGCCATCTTGAGGTATTTACATTGCTGCTTGTGATTTCCAGGCTGACCAGTGCAGGAAACTGTCATCCAGTCTTCAATCTCAGAACCCAGGTCACCCACGACCTGTCCTCATCCAGGTCGCTCAGCTGTGCAGGGAGAAGCAACATAGCAGAGCCATTGAGCTGCTTCAGGTAGGAAAGTGCAGTCGGCCATCGGGGGAACGTGAACATTTCCTGTCATAATTATGCTTTATAATAACTAATGGTGACACCGTGCTAACATTGCGTTCCTGTGTTTTCCAGCAATTCTCAGAACAGCATCCAGAGAGTGCGTCTGGCATCAAACTCACGATGGCACAACTCTATTTAATACAAGGTACTGACATGTTTTAACAAGAAATGTGATCAGATTCCCTCTACTCATTTTAGCCCTCGATATACTTTTAAAGAAGTCAGACAAATGAAAAGAATTAGATTTTTGTTACAGTGGCTGATGAACTGATGAAGAACCTTTTTTGTTTTTCAGCTCATGTAACAAAAGCCTGTGATGTTCTGAGATCCATTGAAGAGTTCAAGCACAAACCAGGGATGGTAAGTGGTTTTACACAAGTGCTCTGCTGTAACGTCTAAGGCAAACAAACCCCTGAAACTGTGTTATTAGTTGGATGGAGAGACCCCTAGTGGCAGGAATAACATACTGTGGGTTTACATTTTGCAGTGTTACGTCTAAAAATGTTTGTGACCCTGTAGCATCAGTAAACTGTCTGCAGCTCTCACATATGTCTAGACGTTGCTTGTGTCTGAACTGTGCAACGTTTGCCTCCTCAGGTTTCAGCTCTGGTAACGATGTACTCCCACGAAGAAGACATCGACGGTGCCATCGATGTCTTCAAACAAGCTATTGAACACTATCAGTCTGAACAGGTATGTGTAATAATGACTTTATACTACAAGCCAAACACCACGTGTTAGTTCCTGATCTCCTGGAACATGTTTCCACTGCTTAATGTTCTTTTTCTTTTGTTTCCCTCTCCGTAGCCCGGATCTGCTACACATTTGGCTCTTGTACGAGAAGCTGCCAACTTCAAACTGAAGTACGGGCGGAAAAAGGAAGCTATTAGTGATCTGGAGCAGCTGTGGAAGTGAGTCACTGCTCTGTCAAACAGTCCCAACACGTGTGCAGGATTTAGGACGAAAAGAAAATGCATGATGTGCTGCTTGAAGGAGCGGCTGGTTTTGCTTCTTGATATTACAGCATGCTTAATAATGGAATTATTTACCTATTTTCAAACAGGCGAAACACCAAGGACATCCACACACTGGCACAACTCATCTCAGCTTACTCCCTCGTGGACACAAATAAAGCCAAATCGTATCCTTTTTAATGTTTACTGTTTATTTTCTAAGTTGACGAACAGGAATTAATTTTCCCCCTTGATTGATCGTTGTAAGATATTACAAAGTTATGCAGAAATGATTCCTTAGCGTTCCTCTTCAGCCTCAGCAAACACCTACCTTCTGCAGACACCATGTCCTTCAACGTGGACGTGGACGAGCTGGAAAACTCGCACGGAGCCACGTACGTTAGGAAAAAAGCTGCTAAAGTCACGGGAGAGAATCTGCCTAAAGAACAAGGGTAACAACGCCGTTCATCTCTGCCACATCAGCTTTATGATCATTTTTTAAATGAATCGTCATCATTTTTACTCCTTTTTTTTTTTAAACAGCCAAGTTGAGATCGAGATCAAGAAGAAGAAGAAGAAAAAGAAAGGTAAATGTCATTTACTCACCTTAGAGTCAAACACTGGCTAAAATACAACTCAGGCTAATAGTGTTTAACTGTATCAAACTCCATATTAGTGTGAAAGTGAAGCATTTTGAAGATTTAAAACATAATTTACTTGTTTTATTTTCTTAGCAAATCAAAGGCAAAGCTTAAAAAAAAAACATCCTTTATGGCTGCAACTAACAACTTTCTCGATTAATTGATTAGTTGTTAAGTCAGAAAATGCTGAAAAGTGTTGACCAGTGTTAACCAAAATTCAAAACCAAAATAAGTCATTTTTTAATGCTTTTTTTGTGTAATATGGCACAAAGAAACCAGAAAATTCACGTTTAAGAAGCAGAAAAAAATGAGAATCGTTTAAATTATTAAAAAAAGACAGGACTAGATACATTTCTGACTCATGGATTATTATCTTAAGCTTTGTTTACACTTGATCTTTTCTGTATGTAGTTAATCCTGACGGAGTACAGACACCAGCTGAGCCGAATGTTGCCGCTCACTGATGCCTCTTCATCTTCATTTTAGGCAAACTACCCAAGAACTACGACTCTAAAATGACCCCCGACCCCGAGAGGTGGCTGCCCATGAAGGAGCGTACCTACTACAGAGGCAAGAAGAAAGGAAAGAAGAAGGACCAGATCGGAAAAGGCACACAGGGAGCGACGGCAGGAGCCTCATCTGAGCTGTGAGTAAACCCCACAGTCCTGTGCATGTGCTCGTCACCTGTGAGGAAGGAGAGATTGTCTGGCTCCAATTTCCTGTAATTGAAAATCTGATCATTAATTCCTCTAATGGAGGAAAAGGAGGCGAGATTGTCCTTTGTATGTTTCGCTGCCAATGAATCCTCGGGAGTTTTCCAGCTGCTGTGCAGGAGAAACTGCACGTGTGAATAAGAAATGACTCAGTCTCACCCCAAGGAAAGGATTATCTTAATCTCTTTAACACCAGGTGGTGTAAAGTTTGTTTTTAGAATGCTAAAAAAGCCTTTCAGTTTGTAAGATATTTAATCCATTTTCAAAATAATCAAGCAAGAAGCTTCCAGAGTTGAGATCTGGTTGGTGCTGTGTTGACTGGTCTGCAAACAGGCTTCTATTGGACAATAATAATAAAACAATATGTGCCGTACTTTAGTTACGCACATCTTCGGCTGCTTTAAGCGGATGAAGAGTTTCAAGCGGACCAGAGTTCTTGCTTGGTTCGCATCAAGGGTCTCGGACTGCGTTCACACTGACCCAAACGAACCGTACGAGGGATTAAAACGAAAAGCCCCAGGTTCGATTTAACCACACTTAAAGACCTAAAGAGGATAAAGTGGTAGACAATGACACATCTAAAAAATACAACTATCTAACCATGATTGTGAGAAAAAAGTATTTCATCTAGGTCTTTGAAGACTATCTCTGACTGGATTCTGGTTCTCGGTTCATTTTTTCCAGGGATGCCAGTAAGACGGCCAGCAGCCCGCCTACCTCCCCCAGACCAGGCTCTGCGTCTGGCTCGTCTGCGGCCGCTGGCAGCAGCGTGGCCCCGCCGCGGCAGCAGAAACCGGCTTCATCGGGGGCCACTCGCAAGAAGGCACCAGCGAAGAAGAAGAAGGGAGGGAAGGGAGGCTGGTAGTCAGTGGGAAGCAACATGTGAGGCAGAACAACATCATCATGAGAACATAAACTCTTTTTTTTTTCTTTTTTTTTCTTTTTTATGTTTCAGTGTTAATTTTAGTTTTGTTGTCGCCATTCATTTAAATTTGTAAACCCAAAATCTCCCCTTGAACTTTTTAAAGGACAGTTTGAATAAATCTTAAAACTGCTCTTCACAAGCTTATGATTTCTTAGAACGACGGGTTTTGGAGTTACAGCCGTAGAGGCGAGAGGAAATTACTTCATTTAAGAGACACATTTCAAGTTCTGGTTAAGTAGATAGCTTTGAATCCTAACAAACCCTGGCTTCCATTTTAACGCAGAAGCCTTCAGAGATTAAAATTCCAATCTTCATCCATCCATTTGCTTGTCCTATTCACCCTTACGGTCTCAGTTGAAACTAAACCCAAAGTACGCGGAAAAAGAACGCACTCCACACGGAGTTGCCGATTTCAATCAGGATTCCAACCAGAAATCGCCGCACCACCCTGCTTCTGCTTTTCCAACTTCATCCAGGAGAAAATGAATCATGTCACATTTTACCCGGTGCATTAAGAAACGCAGATCTCCACTGTTTACTGCAGCCTCATGCAAGAGCTGGTCTCTCCTCTACAGTCACAGATGGAGAACACGAGTCTGAGCTTCTTCATAATTGTTCAGGCTTCAGATGTTCACTGTCATATGTACCTGCACGCTCTGTGTCCGTGGAGAGCCACTCCACCTTTCTCGTACTTCAGTGAGCGTATGCGTCAAGTCTCTACTTTTCTACACGTGACGACTAAATCTCACATTCCATTCCAGTAACTGATTTCTCATAGAATTGTCCTCAGCTGTGTCACCTTGTATTCTCTGAGCACTGTGTTGTACATCTGTGGATACCAGTGGACTTCCTCACATAGTCTCAAGCAGGTTTATCGTCGTATCTGTTGTGTCTTCTGACTGAAAACAAGAGTGCGTCCACCATCTGGAGCGGAGAAGGGTTGTGCCGCAGGGAAAGCACACGTGCAGACTGTCCTTGAAGTGCTATGTCTTAAAATGACTGAGATTGAGTGACATCTAATGGTGAGACTGCGGAATGCAACCGTTTCACTCACCACTCCTTCCCAGAAAAAGCAGCAGGGGGGAACTACGGTGGCCTTCGCATACCAGAAAGGATGAAAGAAATCCTTTTCAACATCATTTGCATCGTAAGCTCCTGCATCAAAAAAGCAAAAGGCACAGTCATAACTTTTAGTACATATAAAAACCTAACTTTTTACATTTGTTTATGGTAGTGCATTCAGTTTCTGCCAATAAACCCTCTGAAATGTTACATACTGGACCTTTAAGCTGCTACACCAACAGCCTCCAGCTGAGCTTTTGAAGATGTTTGGTCTCTTTTTCACACTTAACTATCAGACAAGCTGTGTTTTCATCAAACACAGCAATCATCTCTTGTTTAATATCACTGTGTGCTTATTGTTTTTTTAATCATTAGCCGTGTTTATGTTGAAAAATGCATATTTTTCTACTAGCCACACACACACTTCTCTGCTTTTAAAACCATGAGTTCTACAGTAGCATCTTGCATTTTGTGATCACACTGTACGTCATGTTCCTACGCCGCTGTGTTAAACCTGTGATTTTGAGAAAGGATCGAGCTCATCGTGACGCAGTTAAAACTCATCGGTCACTTAAATAACCTTTCAGGACGACTGCTGCGTTTGTGATGTGACTAAAAAGTTCAGTTTTGGGAGATTTTGTCTTAAATCTTTCTCTGGATGAAGTAGTTTGGACGTCACACTTTGTTTTGTCTATACTGCGTCTCTTTTTAAACTGTCCCTGTACTTTCAATATGCTGACCGGCGACCTCTGGATGCATTGTTGAAGAATATTTATTTTTTTTAATCCCTGTGTTGGTCTAAATTCGAGAGCGAGAGAGACTTTAAATTGTTGATTTCACCGTCAGATGACTGAGTGCATGTTTTAGGAAACGAGGACAAAGACTATTTTGGCCAAACTCGTGTCCCGTTTTGTTAAGTCTTAATAAAAACCTTGACAACAGCGACAAAAGACTTTGTGTGTTTCTGACTTTTAACTGTATTTATGTAGCCCAAGCTAAAGATGTGTGTTTGTAATATTAACATAGATAGCATTGATTTCAGCTGAATTCATAAATTAGTTACTTACATTTTGGGGTTTCTTAAATAGGGGAAATGCAACAATTTCCAATTAGTACAAATAATGTGAGATACTCATTGAAGACTGAGAAAATAATAATTTTAAGCTTTTAAAATATAATGGAATAGTTAAAAAAAACCAAAAGCAGTAAAATAAGAGTTGCTTTTTAAAAAATGTAAAGGTCCAGCTGATTTTCACTTAGAACTGTTCGACACGAATATTAATGTCTTATTTCATTAAACGAGTTAAGATCTGCTGAGATATCTTATTTGCTTTGAATTATATTTGTTTATAAATATAAAACAAAAGAAAAATATGAGGAAAATCGTACTGTATAGTATGAGTCACGGTGCTTAAAAACAATGAAAATCAGAACAACATTCAACAGGAAAAAACTGTTAACACACATTGCACATTGGCTAATTGACATATTTAAACCCCACCCACTCGTAGACTCAGCTCTCGCCTGATTGGCTCACAGTGAGCCTCACCTGCATTGACTTTCCACTCCTCTGGGATTGTGAGGAGCAGTGTTTGCAGGGTTGAACTTGAAGCCTCGCGTTTGCTTGTCGTGGCGGACACGATGCCTCGCATGCGGCCCATTTATTCAGAATTGTTCTACGACCCCCTGACAGAAGATGTGGAGGAACTTCTCGCGCGGTTCCAGCGTGCTGACTCCGTGAGATACCAGCTGTTTTCATCCATTTGGAAGGAGATGGGCTTCTCGGACATCTTCATAGGTGAAATGAGCATAAGTGAGATGAAGAGGTTCAGCAGAGTGGCTCTGGCCACAGCCTTGAAGTACTTCATGCCGCCGTACAGCTACCAAATCAGAGTCGGAGGCCTGTATTTGTTGTTTGGTTTTTATCACACACAGCTCGTTATACCACCTGTAAAGATTCGACTCGCTCTGAAGGACTGGGACCCAGTTCAGAAGTTCTTGAAAGAGTCTGTGGACGCAGGCCACTACGACGTGGTTTACATCTATCGGAAGCTTGTCTCGGGTAAAGCCTTTCACTACGTCGCCATGCCACATTTCCTCACTTACGATAAGCAGAGAAAACCAAAGGTGGAGCCCGTGTGTGCGGAGTTTCTGAGCAGAACCACGGCAGTGCCGGACCTCCTCTCCTCTGACATCGTGGAGGAGCTGACCAACATCCAGGACAAGTATGAGAACCTGAAGGAGGCCACAGTGGAGGTCAGCTGCCACGTCACCATGACCCACCGAGACGTCGCGTCCCGCCTCATTGACTGCATGTCAGAGTTCATCAAATGGCAGCAGAAGGTTTTCCCTCAGAACAGCAAGGACAAGAACACTCAAGATGAAGCGGAGAAACCAGGTGTGGAGGAGTCCAACAAAAACAGCAGCAGCAGCAGGGCCAGACTCCTCTCCTCCATCAAGAGCAAGAGCTACAGCAACTTCCAAGAGGCATCCAGGTCCCGCAGGCACCGCCAGCCTGAGCCGGTGGACTCGTCCAGCTCAGGAGCAGAGCAACTTCAGGAGTTTGCGGTTGTCAAAAGGAAGGGGAGGCCTCCATCTCTGCGAGCCCGCACCACAGAGAGCCTCAGGGTGGTGCAGGAGGAGGACAATCTCCAGACCTGGCTCCTGAGTGCTCCTGAGGGACAGGAGAAGATCCCAATGAAGAGGATCAACCAGCCTCTACCGTACAGAGCAAGACAGGATGGGTGACATTCAGGGTTTGTTGAAGTTCAGGCACTTTTAATTTGATACGGAGTTGAATTTGAGTTGATTTGTTTGAATTATGTGTTTGTTTAGTTACTGCGTTGACAGTATTTGACTCTTTAATTTGTGAATAAATGCACTGGTCTGCTTGTAATTCTGTCTCACATTTATTATTCTTACTTCCAAATGCCTATATATTTGAGTTGGACTCAAATGTTTCAAACCTAAACATTTGTTTTTACCTCATTCCTTTGGATTACACATACACTCATCACAGGGGATCATCCCAGTGAAAAAGTTTTCAATATTTTTAGATCTAGATTATTTACATATACCAGTAATGTATTATATAATATTACCCTTTATAGTATTTAAGGCCTTTAATTTAGTTTTAAGGAGAAGAGATCCAAATCACACGTTAAGAAAAGCGACAGAGACACGGTAGGAACTCAAATCGTTATTGTGAGTTGCAGTGACAGCTGGCGGTCAAACTGTGGCACTGCATCAACAAAGAGGCGCTCACTTTATCCCGGAAGTAGGCTTTGAAGAAGTTCCTCGTGAACTTCCTGTGTGCGCTTTAATCCACTTGTTGAGCAGTAGAAGAAGAAGAAGAAGAAGAAGCACGAGAGGAGGCGAACATTAAAGTTCAGACTTTATAAACACGCTTATATAAAAAATAATGCCCGTGTAACTGGGTTTTAAAGTGAAGCCGCCAGCTGAGCACCATGGTCGGTTTGAGAGAAACCGGTTTCCTCGGCGCCTCCGTCGCTCTGGCGGCAGGAGTCGCTTATCTTATCTGGAATTACGCGTCCTCCTCCGGGCAGAAGAAGACGGGGAGCCGGCGGTCCGGAGAGAACGACACCAGTTCCACACGAAAAGAAGATAATAGGAGGAAAAAAGAGGAAGAAGAGAAGAGAGTCGTAGAGGAGGAGGAAGAGCTAACCGAGCAGACTGCCGTTGTAACTGCTGCTACTGCTGCTGTTACTGCTGCTGCTGCTGCTGTTACTGCGACTAAAGAACCTACACTTTCACAGGTAAACGGTGTTTTTACTGTACTGAAGGTGGTGAGAGGGAGAGAGATAGAAACAGAGACCTGTTGGACCTGCTAACAGGGGCGGGTTGTTGTACAATGCGGCCAACGGCACTGTCATGCAAACCCCCCCCTCACCACCATTTTGTGGCTGTTATGATGCAGTCGGAATTTCTGAGTTCCTAGTTGGAAGTTTTAACTGGAACACGCCCCCTGAGGTCGGATTTCCAAAGCCCCGCCCCACACTAGAGTATACTTGGCCGGATTTCGGTCTGATCTGGCTCTTCCGACAGTCGTCGCTGTTTTCTGATTTTTGGCTGATTTGAACAGATTATCTGGCCAAATTATCCTCTAGTGTGAGGGATTAACAAACACGATTTACACCAGAGTCTTTCCGATTTTAAATCAGCATTATAAAACATGTTTGAGAGCAAGGTCACCGGGAAACGGATGTTGCATACTTTTGTTTAAAACTGTTTCTTGTACAAGCCGACGTTGGTTCCCTCTTTTCAGTCATGACTTCATCAAATATCAGCACAAAACATCACACACACAACAGCTATTAACTGACAACGCCAACAGCCTGTTTACATTCTGAAGTCACGTTAAATCACGTGAGTTTGGAATCTCCTCCCTAAATTTGTTTGATTAAACGCCATGTGTATGGTCCTGCGTCTTGGATTGCCTAGTCTGTGCTTTCTCGGGGTTAAAACATTGGAAAGCGGTTGTGTCTGTGGTCTCTCACGTCCACAAAGTGTCAGAAACCTCCACACAAACCGAAATGAATTAGTTTGAATGATTTCCTTTTTCTATTTGGAGCCAAGAAACCAGAAAATCCACATTTGAGAAGCTAAAAACTCAGAGAACCTGTTTTAATTATTACGAAATGGGAAAAAGATGACAATAATTATTTATAGTCTGCGTTGAAAACTTGACGTTTGGGCAGATTTGTCCTCACAAGCTCTGTTAATTACCTGCAAACTGGTTTTGCTAAGCATTTTTCCCCCATTAATGAAACTGTTGTTTACATCATGATAAGTCGGAGTATTGCTTATGATATGTTTATAATCCTCGTGAAACAACACCCAGCTCTAATCTGCTTAATCTTTGTCTTTTGCTGCAGTCCCAGCATGTGCAGCCTAGGGGGACCCAGGTTCTGGTTCTGGGTCTGGAAGGAGCCGGTAAATCCAGTCTGCTGCACTGTCTGGCCACGGGCAGCCTGGAGCTGGACCTACAGCCGACGCAGGGCCTCAACGCCGTCTCCATCAACAGAGAGGACATGCACCTCGAGTTACTAGAAAGTAAGTGTGGACTTCTGAGCTCAAAAACACCTGAGCACAGTCACAGGAGACAAAGATGGTGAATGTGGTGTTTTCTGTGTTTGTCAGTCGGAGGTAAAGAGGAGCTGCGGCCGTACTGGCAGAAATACATGTCCAGGGCTCTTCTGCTCGTCTTTGTGGTCGACTCGTCCGACGCGCAGCTCTTCCCGGTTGCTAAGGAACATCTCCACGAGCTGTTGGCCTCTGACCCCTGCCTGCCTTTAATGGTGCTGGCCAACAAGCAGGTGAGCGTGACAATGAAAACACTCCACATGATTCCCGACAAAAGCCTGCCAGCCTCTTATCCTCAAATAGCCTGGTTCAGTTTTTTCAAATGGGCTTCAATTAACAGTCATTATAGGAATAATGTTTTATTTAATAACTTCTATGGCTGCAACTAACGGTTGTTTTCGTAATCGATTCATTTTTTGGTTATTTTCTTGAATAATCGAGTTGACATTAAATGACATTAAAGTCTGAGCTGTGGAGCAAAGAAACCAGAAAATATTCACATGGAAGAAGAATGAATTAAGTAATCGATTAATAAATGAATAATCGCTGCAGCCCTAATTATTTGTATTAAAAAAGCCAGGAAAAGCACATAAGATAACAAAAAACAAACAAAAATAGTGCAAAAAAAGAAGTCATTTTCTTGGTCTGTGTGTAAAAATGATTACTTTAAGTATCAATCGCAATTATCCGATCAGTTATTTCAGCTGTAGTGTATGGATTGGGTTACATGGATAATTTCTCTGTTTTTATTGAGCAGCATCATTTCAATATGCCTGTTCTTGTTGTCTTCGAGGATCTGGTCTTTAAAAAAAACCATTCATTTCCCCTGATTCCCAGGAAAATTGTCTCATTTGCTTTAAGTAATAAAGAAAACTAAATTTTCTCACTCGATTCATTAGAAATGAACATTGTCATTGAGAAATATTTTTGGATACCGTTGTTGTTGAACACTGTGTTAATAATGCTGACATTCAGTCCAACACAAAACGACTCATCGTTTTTGTTCCTCGTGTTTCCAGGATCTGCCGGGCGCCTGCAGCATCACCGACCTCCACGACGCGCTGTCCCTGTCCGAGGTCGGAAACCGCAAGATCTTCCTCATCGGTGCCCACCTGAAAAAGGGGGAGGCGGAGCTTAGCGCAGGTGTTCAGGATGCTCGCGAACTGATCATGCAGATGGTTTGTGAGGGCAGATAAATCCCTGGTTACAGTCTTTAACTACTTTAATCCTGTGTTTTCTTTGCACTTTATTGTTGTCATCGCCAGTTTGGTAAAAAAAAAATATGATATTTGTGAGAAAATTTTACAGTTGGGGATTAAAGAACAAAAAATGTATTTAATTTTTGCCCCTTTTCATGATATTTAGACAATTCTCATGTTACTTTTCAATCTTAAAGTCTTAATATCAATAAGTGATGATACCTGTGAACCTGTTAGCCGCTTTATCACCAGCAAAGTACTAACCTTTTAATCACAGCACACTTTATAATCTATAATGTCTTTATAATTTGGACTGATACTCATCCACAGAATACGTAATACCTCGAGAAAAGACCTGAATCTGCTCAAGATCTTCATGAGGAAATGAATATATCAACCTCAGATCCTAATTGAGGTACGTTATGGTCTGTGCGACTTCAATTCCGTCATATACGGACAAATACGCGCTCACCTCCATTTTGATCTAAAAGTCGCTGAGAGCAGCTTTAAGGAAAAAAAGCAGGCGTTTAAACCAGTGGGACTTTGATTCTGACAGGAAACACTACTTCATCATGTCGATTGTTTTATTGTGAGTGTTGGTTTACGGCTTTAATAAGAGTTCATAACGTGTTTTGATACGTTTTTCAAAACCTTGATATTTGATGTCATTTATTTTTCTACTTGGTAGAAATTCAGTGTCTGTAAAGTTGTGGGACAAAGCTTTCACGTGAACACTTTTTCTGAATTATGTTAAAATGTGAAAGAGCATTTTATTCTCAACATTGTCTAAAGCCAAAACCAGTTCCATTTTAAAGTATTATGTGAAAACAATCCCTCACAGTCTTACTGTCCAATTATAATTTAGACCGTTACAGTTTTTTTGTTTGCGTTTGGATCACTTTGTAAACCCATCGCGCTCCCACACCAAATTCCATAGAGAAAACCAGCGATTTTACATCACAGCACACAGGAGTTGTTGATCCACTGCTGCCTCCATCACAAAGTTCAAATGAGTGGTTTTTGTGAATTCTGTGTTTGAAATCCTTCATTTTGATTAACGTCAGTGACACAAACTGACCAGAGGTGGCAGCAGTAGAGCAGCAACTCCTGTGTCCCTGAGAGCTAAAAACGCTGTTTTTCTCAATGGACTTTGGTGTGTAAGAATGCAAACTTTAGGTTCTGTTATTATATTATTTGAAGGTGTGCTGAACCATGTAGCTAGAGGGAAACAAGTTTTCAAGCTTTGTACTGTAAATACAGTTTTTCACATTTAAATAAAAATGTCTCCAGTCAGCGGTTGTGTTGTTTTCCTTTGTGTTTGTCTGTATCTATCAGAACAGTCCAATAATTGACCGTGTTGTCACTCTGTCCGCACACATTCACTGTACGTCTGATTAAAATGCACTCGGCAGCCGTAGCAGTCTGTCCTGACCTCATCGTATCACTTTCAAAGCGCTGTCTTCGGAAGTCTTGAGATGCCCAGATGGGTGTTTTAAATGATGCAGACTCCAGTTTCAAGGAGTCCTCGGGTGCAGCGTTGGTTACTAGGGACTCCTGGCTCCATAGCAACAGCAGGAGATTAGTGTGACACTTGCCTGCCCAGAAGCATCGCAGCAGGTCAGGATGGAGTCTGACAGACGAGGTAAATTTCACACTTCTCGCGTCATAATATGGTCTTAATATTTACATTCTCTTCATGTGTTGTTTTTTTTTAAATTTCAGCAGGTGTCCAGTCCAGTTTCGGTCCGTCACACAGGTGAAGTCAATCAAGCTTCTTATATTTTCAGATACAGACACTTAGTGAGTTGGTGTAAAAATAAGATTTTTTTGTGAACAAATTCAAGGAAAAATCAATGTAACAAAGGAGAAGAGGTATTTCACATCTGTACAACTGCTTTAGGAGTGCTAGTTTTTTCTGTTTTAGTTTATCTATTTATTTTTCAGTAATATTGCAAATAGTTCAGATTTAAGTATATTATTGATTATATTTGCGTCTTTTATCTGCTCTTTATTCGGATTAGTCAAAATAAAAAATAATTAATTCAAGCATCACATCAGCAAAACATCACTGACAGGGAAAATACAAAGAAAAACTGATTTTAGCCACTTAAGTAAAGCATAAAAAATATGCCTACTTAAAGTCTACGATGTCTTATGTCATATTTCTGTCACTTGATCTCACCGTTTAAGAGATTTTTGACAGAAAACCTGGTGATCATGAGCTACTCACTCTCCTGCACCAAAGTCCATAGAGAAAATCAGCGATTTTCGCTCACAGGGACACAGGAGCCTCAGGTCTATTGACGCCTTGTTTTTCAGGTTTGTGTCACTTAGGTAAAACCAAATTAAATATTTCTAACACTGAAGTCACAAAATGACACTTTTGTACTTAATAATGGAGGCAACAGTGGATCGGCAACTCCTGTGTGCTGTGATGTAAAATCGCTGGTTTTCTCTATGGACTTTGGTGCAGGGACGTTGGCGGGTTTGGAAAGTGACACAAACTTCAGTTTCCAGTCAGACAATGCCGCCCCCTGGTGAGATAAAGTGGTGAATACATTCTTAAAATATTGTTAAAGGTGAGGATTTTGTGAAGTGGATTAAATCAGTTTTATTTCATGTGTTTGTCGCTTTAACCAGTCAACATCCAGCATACACCAACCGAGGGAATACAGTATATTTTGGGAGAATGGTGTTTGACGCAGACAAATCTCTCAACAGTTGTGTCTTTGCATTTGATTAGTGGCCACGGTGAAGTCATGAGCAGGATCAGGTTTTTCAGATGTTAAAAAACCCTCAACGCACACACACACACAAACGTAAAACCCACACAGTGATTGCACATTCATTCCCTGTGGACCCAGAGGGCCTGGAATACACTTGTGTGTGTGTGTGTAATGCTGATTTGAGTAAATATTGTGTGGTGGTTTTCTTTTCATTTCGTAGGATCTTGGAGCTGGCACAGCACAAAACCTCAAAAACCATCTGGGCCACGGCTCCTCGGTGAGACGCTCGAGTCATGTGAACATTCCTTCCTACGCATGAAACAAAACAAGCGCACTTTTGTGACACCGCGGGAAGGATCACAAAGGCCTCGGCCCGTTACGTGTTTGAGGTTTTCGGGCAAGTTGTCCTCCAGCTGTTACATCATATTACATTAGAGTTTAGTTTGGTCACTGATGGAGTGGGAGCCAGTTTTCTCTGTGGTTTCGCTGTTTCTTCCTGTTTCTTCCTGTTGTGCAGTTTTCTATAAACCAACATAATTAAAGATGGCTGCTTTGATGAGGTCACAGCCTTAGAATGACAAATTATTTAAAGGACAGAAAAGATAGAGAGTGGCTGTTCAACTGTCTTGGGGTGACAGGACTGATGTGTAGGAGTTTTCTAACGCCAGGAGGTGGCAGTAATGCAATGTCACGGACGCAAGCTGCTGTTAAACCCCAAAGAAGAAGAAAAGACCTCAAAAATGAGAAATCCTTTATATTTATACATATATATATATATACATATATATATAAAATGTATATATGATGTATATGTGTGATTATTCATACTAAGTGTATTTTAAAGTGTGTCTGTATGCGGTACGGACTCATTTTAAACACAAAAACAGATTTTTGCAACCTAACAAAAAGGCTGATTTAATCAGATCTATGCCTGACTAAGTCTATGACATCTTAAGACTATGTTCATAACTTCATCTTGCAGGAAAAATGCCTTTTCTGACTGGAAATGTAAGATTGCAATCTGCTCAGTCTCCCACACCAAAGTCCATTGAGTAAATCAGTGTTTTTAGCTCACAAGGACGCAGGAGCCGTTGGTCCACTGCTGCCTCGTTTGTTGAGTTTGTGTCACTCAAGTAAATCCAAATGAACAATTTCAAACACATAAGTCCCAAAATGACACATTTGAACTCTGTGAAGGAGGCAGCAGTGGATAAGCAACCCCTGTGAACCCGCTGTGATGTGAAATTTACTTTTTTTTAATGGACTTTGGTTTAGGGAGCGTAGCCGGTGACAAAGTGACACATAAAAGTTTATTTTCCTGTTAGAAAACATTGTGTAACAGCAAAATAAACTGGAAAACACAAGATATAATTGGGTAAAATTGGTTTACTTGTGTCCTCACTGACACACTATGTTTTCATTGTAAGGTTTTAGTCAAAGTTCGTTCTAAATATGTGTTTTGAATTTAAATATTCAAATTTGAGGGGTTCTATTTTGGTCAGGTGGGTGAAAAAAGATTTGACCCCAAAACAGTTTGGGTAAAATCAACAGTTTATGTAGCAATAAGAGTATTCTTGGTTGTTATTGCACACCATTTCAAAATAAAAGCGTCGATATCTAGTTCACAAAAAAATACACATTTATGATGTGAAATGAATCTATGAATAATAAAAACTGACAGAAATGAAATAGAATCAAAGGTTAAATGTAGACAATTGTACTTAAAACACAAAACAAGCGTATATATAATTTAATGTTGAACGTAATGCTTTTAATAATGTGATAGTTTAAATGAACATGAGTTTGAATGCTCATGTGGTTTGTTTATTTTTGTCTCATTTATGTTCCATTTGATCCACTTGTTATAGTCATTGTTTAGTTTTTGTTGTTGTTGTGGCAGACTTGTGGAAACTTAAATAAAACATTGACTTTTTTAAAGGAAATAACCAAAGACAGACATTTGGCAAGTTCACAACACATGGAAACTTTTGATTTGACGTATTATTCCTTGTTTTGTCCACTATTTTTTGCTTTTCCTTCACTGGAAACTTTCTACATTTTCCCCATCGATCAGTGATCCGGAGTGGCCCATCCCCACTTCAGCACTCGGAGCCGTTCCAAGTGCAAGAATCCAATACCTGTCCAAGCACAAAAGAGACTTCTCAGCAAGGGAGGGCCACGGGAGGTGAGTGCAGCCACCGCCAACATTATTGATGACTCTAATCAAAAAAGCATGAGAGTGAAAGCTGTTAGAGCAAACACACACACACACACACACCTACATTTGTGAAACTGTTTGCAGAAACTGGACGGTGATAAATGCCGTGATGCTCTTTGGCACAGACTTGATTGAGGAAACAAAACAGTAAAGTGATGTTCAGGACTGACGCCAACTGAGCCGGTCCTTACACTCCATCCCCCTCCACCCGAGGCTTTTATTTTGATAATGCTCGTTCTTTCCTGACTCAGCCGTCACATTAAAAGCCCAGAAACGTGCAGCATAATTCAATCACGCGCACACACAGGAAGTGCAGCTGCCAGTTAAAGGATAATAAAACGGAAAATAATACAATTTTCTTGGAAAACAGTCATTGATGACGACGTCAATGACAGCGGTGATTCCCAAACACGTGTTTGTGAGGTCCAAAATGCTTACAAACCTGTCTCTGTGAGGACATTTTGACCTTTTGGGCCCCACAGAATGCATTTATGGGTGTCCTCATTAAGGTATAAAAACAAGTTTGTGTGTATGTATGTTCCAGGTATTACTCATGTTGTGGGGACCTAAATGGGTCCACAGTCACATTATGGGGACAAAGGTCAAGTACGCGTAACGTAAATTATTATATAGAGTAAGTCTCCAGGAAATGAGCTCCATTTCTGCAAAGAAATGAGATGAACTGTATTAATAATGATATACACTGCACAATATCAACATTTAATTCAGCCATTTTTAAATATTTGTTGATCTTTTTCAGTCACAACTCCATTGTTCCGCCACTTCCTTCTAACACCACGACTATTGTGTTGTCGTCACACCACACTGTAATGAACGCGATGATAAAACGATTCCATTTTTCCCGCAGGGGGGACGACGAGGCGAGCTTCTTCTTTGGCAGGAAAAGCCGACGTCCTTCCTCCAAGACGTTCCACTATGAGAGCATTGTCCGCTTGTCAACACCCAAAAGCAGGAGCGGCAGTTTTCAGGAAACAGGGTAAAACAAAACAAAAAAAAACACTCATTAGACTTCAAAGCAGAAGAACATGTTGCTGATATCATCAAAAGCTATTTATAGGAATTTTTACTAAAGTAATACTTAAATAAAACTATTAAACTTAATTATATATACACATAAACACATATTTTATCCAGTTTGTCCACTAGAGGGCACTAAGAGTTGTCAGTTTATTAGGAACACAACAGCTCTGCAGTCAGATTGTGGTCACAATATTAGGAACACAAGTCAACAGATAGATAGATAGATAGATAGATAGATAGATAGATAGATAGATACAAATATATGTATGTACACAAATAAATATAAGCTTTATAAATATGTGTTATAATGCATTATAGAATGTGCTGTTCCAACATTTTCCTGAACACATTTTCTGCTTCCAATGTCAAGAGTGTGAGCAGCAGCTTCATAACAAACTCCCCGTCCCACTCCTCAGTCGACGTCCTTATCACAAACACATGAACAGTCCCGCTCTCAAACCGCAGTCGGGAGAATTTAACGGCTGCAGAATAAAAAGAAATAAATCATGAAGTGAAACGTGAGACAGCAGAGCCGAGACTCACGTCCAACACTAACGTCTCCTCGACTCGGTGTGAGGAAGCCGGCGTTTGGACATCTGTTATTTCAGTGTCAGACTGTGGCAGAGAGGGGAGCGGAGACAATAGAGCTTATTGTCCAAAGTTCAGGACTCCTGGGACGCTCGCAGACAGCCGCGGAAGTCTTTTTATAAATCCTCAACACAGCAGATACTGAAATATGTTTTTGTTTGGCTTGGAATGTAAAAAATGGGTTTATGGTGAATGCACAAAATATGTCTGCTAATGTAATTTCAAAAAAACAAAACACAGTCAAAAAAAACCCTCAAAACAATAGCAGTTGAAAAACCCACTCGTCTGGAAAGAACATCACACAAAAGACATAAAACAGAGACAGTGGGACAGAAAATTTGCTCTGAATATACAAATAAAACTTAAAATAACATGTAGCAGATTAAAAAAACACAAACCTTTCCTTTACACGTAGAGCCCGACATATTCCGCGATACGGAAATTGCAGATGGAATCACGGAATTGAGCAATATTTGCAAATATTTTTGCTAATATTTGACTGAAATTTTGTTCTTTTAAAGTTGTTTTATTATTTTTGCAGAGGCAACGTTCAAGTACGTGGGACCGGCGCAGCTTCTTTACGCAAACAGCTAATGGCTACGCTAACAGCTATACTAAAAGCTGGAAAATGAATACATGAAATTAGCGTGTTAACCTTCCCACACAGGTTTTAGCCACTTAACGAAAGACTCACCAAATAAAATCTTTTCCAAACCTAAGTTTGTAAACCACTTACTATCCCACACCAAAGTCCATAGAGAAAATCAAGTTTTTTTTTAAAACATTTTATTATGTCGCTAAAATCAATTTTCCCTTTGTTTCTTTGCTAGCAGCGTACCACTGTGTGTCTTCAAAAAGCAGATCTATTCTTTTAACTTTATTACTTTAATCATACATTACTCAAACATAAATCTAAACCTGTATGATGTTGTCGAAAATAATGGATGAAAAAGTGTAAAATACAGCCCATAAACACGTTTCCGGGGTGTTTGTGTTGCTCCCTCAGGCCTCCTCACTCGGCTCAGTGTGAGAGCAACTGTCCCATCTGGCACATCCATCCCCGAGTGAAGACTACCAGGATCTCACCTCGACTGCTGCAGCTCTCACATCCCAAACTGACCCGTCCAGACTTCCAGAGCAACAGCGAGGTAACATCTGCCTTGTTACTCGAGCTGCATCAACATTAAATCTGATCTGCCGTCTGTTTGCTGCCACAGAGCGTCACCTCCACCGTGTCCTTGGCGTCCAGGAGAAGCCACGCCTCTGAGCGACTGGTCCAGCTGTCACTGCCCAGACTGAGGCAGAGCAACATCTGCAGCGAGCTCGGTCGTCCAGAGGACTCTATCTGGTCTGTAAGTATGGAATGCCCTCCAGGTCAAATTTAAATGAAGGAATAAAAACACACAAATAACTAAATATGTGACATGTTTCATCATCTCTGAAAACAGGTTTCAAAGGCAGCGAGAGGAGCCTCAGCGAGCGCTCGTGTTGAGACGCTCGCGACACCGAAACAGCTTTGTGAAGATTACGTCCCGCCACCAGAACCAGACTGGAGTCAAAACAACGACCGCTCCACCTGAACTTTTCTCAGCTTCACAAACATAGCTTTTATGAATGAAAATGCAGTGAGGTAGTAATAGTAATCATTAAAAAAAGCCTCTTTTGCTGGCAAAAATGTCTAAAATAATGAGTTTCTTAGATCATTTGCCATATGTTTTTGGGTGATTTTGGACGTCGTACTATACTATGACGTTTTTCACTGTTTTTGGACAACATACTATACTATGACGTTTTGAAACGATTTTGGACGACATACTATACTATGACATTTTGGACCATTTTTGGACGACATACTATACTATGACGTTTTTGAACATGTTTTGGATGACATACTTTACCATGACGTTTTTGACCAATTTTGGACGACATACTATACTATGACGTTTTTCACTGTTTTTGGATGACATATTATACTATGACGTTTTGGACCGATTTTGGATGACATACTATACTATGACTTTTTTGACCGATTTTGGACGACTTACTATACTATGACGTTTTTGACTGTTTTTGGACGACATACTATACTATGACATTTTGGACCGTTTTTGGACGACATACTATATATACTATGACTTTTTTGACCAATTTTGGACGACATACTATACTATGACGTTTTGGACCGATTTTGGACACCATACTATACTATGACGTTTTGGACCAATTTTGGAGGACATACTATACTATGACGTTTTTGAACGATTTTGGACGACATACTATATACTATGACGTTTTTGACCGATTTTGGAGGACATACTATACTATGACGTTTTGGACCGATTTTGGACACCATACTATACTATGACGTTTTGGACCAATTTTGGACGACATACTATACTATGATGTTTTTGACTGATTTGGGACGACATACTATAATATGACGTTTTTGAACGATTTTGGACGACATACGATAGGAAGATGATGTAATACCAAGTAGAACTTCAAGATTGGTGTAGTGGTTGTCACTCATGCCTTTGATGCAAAAGATCTGGGTTCAAGACCTGGTTGGAACAAGGGAACTCTGCAATCCTGAGTCCTGGGATTTTAATTCTGGACAACACACTATACTATGATGTTTTGGACGACATACTATACGATGACATTTTTCACTGTTTTTGGACGACATACTATACTATGACATTTTGGACCAATTTTGGACGACATACTATACTATGACATTTTGGACCAATTTTGGACAACATACTATACTATGACATTTTGGACCGTTTTTGGACGACATACTATACTATGACGTTTTTGAACAATTTTGGATGACATACTATACTATGACGTTTTTGACTGATTTTGGATGACATACTATACTATGAGTTTTTGACCGATTTTGGACGACATACTATACTATGACATTTTGGACCGTTTTTTGGACGACATACTATACTATGACGTTTTGGACCGATTTTGGACACCATACTATACTATGACGTTTTGGACCAATTTTGGACGACATACTGTACTATGATGTTTTTGACTGATTTGGGACGACATACTATAATATGACGTTTTTGAACGATTTTGGACGACATACGATAGGAAGATGATGTAATACCAAGTAGAACTTCAAGATTGGTGTAGTGGTTGTCACTCATGCCTTTGATGCAAAAGATCTGGGTTCAAGACCTGGTTGGAACAAGGGAACTCTGCAATCCTGAGTCCTGGGATTTTAATTCTGGACAACACACTATACTATGATGTTTTGGACGACATACTATACGATGACATTTTTCACTGTTTTTGGACGACATACTATACTATGACATTTTGGACCAATTTTGGACGACATACTATACTATGACATTTTGGACCAATTTTGGACAACATACTATACTATGACATTTTGGACCGTTTTTGGACGACATACTATATATACTATGACGTTTTTGAACAATTTTGGATGACATACTATACTATGACGTTTTTGACTGATTTTGGATGACATACTATACTATGAGTTTTTGACCGATTTTGGACGACATACTATACTATGATGTTTTGGACGACATACTATACGATGACATTTTTCACTGTTTTTGGACGACATACTATACTATGACATTTTGGACCAATTTTGGACGACATACTATACTATGACATTTTGGACCAATTTTGGACAACATACTATACTATGACATTTTGGACCGTTTTTGGACGACATACTATACTACTCTCCGGGAACCATCACCTTACCGTGGTGGAGAGGTTTGAGTGCCCCTGTGATTCTGAGAGCTGTGTTGTCTGGAGCCTAGTGCTCCTGGTAGGGTCTCCCAAGGCAAATTGGTCTCAGCGGAGGGGCCTGACGAAGAATGGTTCAAAGACCTCATGAAAAAACAACAGAGGAAGAGAGTGACCCTGCCCGGAGGAAGCCCGGGGCCCCCGCCTGGAGCCAGGCCCAGACGGAGGGCCCGTGAGCGAACGCCTGGTGGCCGGGTCTACCACGGGGCCCGGCCGGGCACAGCCCGAACAAGTCCCGTGGCCTCTTCATCGTCCTCCTGTGGACCCACCACCTGCAGGGAGATCGACTGGGGTCGGGTGCGCTGCCACATGGGTGGCGGTGAAGGTCGGGGATCTCGACGTACTGGACCTGGGCGGCAGAAGCTGGTTCTGGGGACATGGAACGTCACCTCGCTGTGGGGGAAAGAGCCGGAGCTTGTGCGGGAGATGGAGCGCTACCAATTAGATCTGGTGGGGCTTACCTCCACGCACAGCCTTGGCTCTGGAACCACACTCCTGGATAGGGGTTGGAAGTTATTCTTCTCTGGAGTTGCCCAGGGTGTAAGGCGCCGGGCGGGTGTGGGGATACTCACAAGCCCCCGGCTGAGCGCCGCTGTGTTGGAGTTTACCCCGGTGGACGAGAGGGTCGCCTCCCTGCGCCTTAGGGTTGCGGGGGGGAAAGCCCTGACTGCTGTTTGTGCTTATGCACCGAACAGCAGCTCGGAGTACCCGGCCTTCTTGGAGGCCCTAGATGGAGTCCTGCAAGGGGCTCCGTCGGGGGACTCCATAGTTCTGCTGGGAGATTTCAACGCGCACGTGGGCAGCGATGGGGAAACCTGGAGAGGCGTGATTGGGAAGAACGGCCTACCTGATCTAAATCAGAGTGGTCGTTTGTTATTGGATTTCTGTGCAAGTCATGGACTATCCATAACAAACACCATGTTCGAGCATAAGGACGCTCATAAGTGTACTTGGTACCAGAGTGTCCTTGGCCGAAGGTCGATGATCGATTTTGTGATCGTTTCATCTGATCTAAGGCCGCATGTTCTGGACACTCGGGTGAAGAGAGGGGCAGAGCTGTCAACTGATCACCATCTGGTGGTGAGTTGGGTCAGAGGATGGGGGAGGACTCTGGATAGACCTGGTAAACCCAAACGTGTAGTGCGGATGAACTGGGAACGTCTGGAGGATGCCCCTGTCCGAGAGGCCTTCAACTCTCACCTCCGGCGGAGCTTTTCCTGTATCCCTGTGGAGGCTGGGGACATTGAACCTGAATGGGCAGTGTTCAAAGACTCTATTGTGAAAGCTGTAGTGGAGAGCTGTGGCTCCAGGGCTTTAGGTGCCTCAAGGGGCGGTAACCCTCGAACATCGTGGTGGACACCGGTGGTCAGGGAAGCTGTCCGACTGAAGAAGGAGTGTTTCCGGGATATGTTATCCCGGAGGACTCCTGAGGCAGTTGCAAGGTATCGACGGGCCCGAAGGGCGGCAGCCTCTGCTGTGGCAGACGCAAAGCAGCGGGTATGGGAGAAGTTCGGAGAGGACATGGAGAAGGACTATCGGTCGGCACCAAGGCGTTTCTGGAAAACCATTCGGGGCCTCAGGAGGGGAAAGCGGGGGACCATCCAAGCTGTGTACAGTAAGGATGGGACACTGTTGACCTCGACTGAGGAGGTAACCGGACGGTGGAAGGAACACTTTGAGGAACTCCTGAATCCGACATCTGCACCCTCTGTGGTGGAGGCAGAGAGGGAGGCTGATGGGGGATCATCGTCAATCTCCCTGAGGGAGGTCACTGAGGTGGTTAAACAACTCCGCAGTGGCAAGGCCCCAGGGGTTGATGAGATCCGCCCAGAAATGCTGAAGGCTCTGGGTGTGGAGGGGCTGTCTTGGATGACACGTCTCTTCAACATTGCGTGGAGGTCGGGGTCAGTGCCAAAGGAGTGGCAAACTGGGGTGGTGGCCCCCCTTTTCAAAAAGGGGGACCTGAGAGTGTGTGCCAATTACCGGGGCATCACACTTCTCAGCCTCCCTGGTAAGGTTTACTCCAAGGTACTGGAAAGGAGGGTTCGACCGGTTGTCGAACCTCAGATTCAAGAGGAACAATGCGGATTCCGTCCTGGTCGTGGAACAACGGACCAGCTCTTTACTCTTGCAGGGATCCTGGAGGGGGCCTGGGAGTACGCCCATCCAGTCTACATGTGTTTTGTGGACCTGGAGAAGGCGTATGATCGGGTTCCCAGGGAGATACTGTGGGAGGTGCTGCGGGAGTATGGGGTGAGGGGGGCACTACTTAGGGCCATCCAATCCCTATACGCCCAAAGTATGAGCTGTGTCAGGGTTCTCGGCACAAAATCAGGCCTGTTTCCTGTGGGTGTTGGCCTTCGCCAGGGCTGCGCTTTATCACCAATCCTGTTTGTGATTTTCATGGACAGGATATCGAGGCGTAGTCGTGGGGGAGAGGGGTTGTGGTTTGGCGGGCTTGAGATCACGTCGCTGCTTTTTGCAGATGATGTGGTCCTCATGGCTTCGTCGGCCTGCGACCTTCAGCGCTCACTGGATCGGTTCGTGGCCGAGTGTGAAGCGGTCGGGATGAGGATCAGCACCTCTAAGTCTGAGGCCATGGCTCTTAGCAGGAAACCGGTGGATTGCCTTCTCCGGGTAGGGAATGACTCCTTGCCCCAGGTGAAGGAGTTCAAGTATCTCGGGGTCTTGTTCACGAGTGAGGGGACGAGGGAGCCGGAGATGGGCCGGAGAATCGGAGCGGCTGGTGCGGTACTGCATTCGCTTTACCGCACAGTTGTGACGAAAAGGGAGCTGAGCCGGAAGGCAAAGCTCTCGATCTACCGGTCAGTCTTCGTTCCTATCCTCACCTATGGTCATGAAGGTTGGGTCATGACCGAAAGAACGAGATCGCGGGTACAAGCGGCCGAAATGGGATTCCTCAGGAGAGTGGCTGGCTTTTCCCTTAGAGATAGGGTGAGAAGCTCGGTCATCCGGGGGGAGCTCGGAGTAGAACCGCTGCTCCTTCACGTTGAAAGGAGCCAGTTGAGGTGGTTCGGGCATCTGGTGAGGATGCCTCCTGGGCGCCTCCCAAGGGAGGTATATCAGGCACGTCCAGCTGGGAGGAGGCCTCGGGGTAGACCTAGGACAAGGTGGAGAGATTACATCTCCACTCTGGCCTGGGAACGCCTCGGGATCCCTCAGTCGGAGCTGGTCAATGCGGCTCAGGAAAAGGAAGTTTGGGGTCCCTTACTGAAACTGCTGCCCCCGCGACCCGGCCCCGGATAAGCGGAGGATGATGATGATGATGATGACTATACTATGACGTTTTTGAACAATTTTGGATGACATACTATACTATGACGTTTTTGACTGATTTTGGATGACATACTATACTATGAGTTTTTGACCGATTTTGGACGACATACTATACTATGACGTTTTGGACCGATTTTGGACACCATACTATACTATGACGTTTTGGACCAATTTTGGACGACATACTGTACTATGACGTTTTTGAACAATTTTGGACGACATACTATACTATGACATTTTGGACCGTTTTTTGGACGACATACTATACTATGACTTTTTTGACCAATTTTGGACGACATACTATACTATGACGTTTTGGACCGATTTTGGACACCATACTATACTATGACGTTTTGGACCAATTTTGGACGACATACTGTACTATGACGTTTTTGAACAATTTTGGACGACATACTATACTATGACGTTTTTGACCGATTTTGGACGACATACTATACTATGACGTTTTGGACCAATTTTGGACGACATACTGTACTATGATGTTTTTGACTGATTTGGGACGACATACTATAATATGACGTTTTTGAACGATTTTGGACGACATACGATAGGAAGATGATGTAATACCAAGTAGAACTTCAAGATTGGTGTTGTGGTTGTCACTCATGCCTTTGATGCAAAAGATCTGGGTTCAAGACCTGGTTGGAACAAGGGAACTCTGCAATCCTGAGTCCTGGGATTTTAATTCTGGACAACACACTATACTATGATGTTTTGGACGACATACTATACGATGACATTTTTCACTGTTTTTGGACGACATACTATACTATGACATTTTGGACCAATTTTGGACAACATACTATACTATGACATTTTGGACCGTTTTTGGACGACATACTATATATACTATGACGTTTTTGAACAATTTTGGATGACATACTATACTATGACGTTTTTGACTGATTTTGGATGACATACTATACTATGAGTTTTTGACCGATTTTGGACGACATACTATACTATGACATTTTGGACCGTTTTTTGGACGACATACTATACTATGACTTTTTTGACCAATTTTGGACGACATACTATACTATGACGTTTTGGACCGATTTTGGACACCATACTATACTATGACGTTTTGGACCAATTTTGGACGACATACTGTACTATGACGTTTTTGAACAATTTTGGACGACATACGATAGGAAGATGATGTAATACCAAGTAGAACTTCAAGATTGGTGTAGTGGTTGTCACTCATGCCTTTGATGCAAAAGATCTGGGTTCAAGACCTGGTTGGAACAAGGGAACTCTGCAATCCTGAGTCCTGGGATTTTAATTCTGGACAACACACTATACTATGATGTTTTGGACGACATACTATACGATGACATTTTTCACTGTTTTTGGACGACATACTATACTATGACATTTTGGACCAATTTTGGACGACATACTATACTATGACATTTTGGACCAATTTTGGACAACATACTATACTATGACATTTTGGACCGTTTTTGGACGACATACTATACTATGACGTTTTTGAACAATTTTGGATGACATACTATACTATGACGTTTTTGACTGATTTTGGATGACATACTATACTATGAGTTTTTGACCGATTTTGGACGACATACTATACTATGACGTTTTGGACCGATTTTGGACACCATACTATACTATGACGTTTTGGACCAATTTTGGACGACATACTGTACTATGACGTTTTTGAACAATTTTGGACGACATACTATACTATGACATTTTGGACCGTTTTTTGGACGACATACTATACTATGACTTTTTTGACCAATTTTGGACGACATACTATACTATGACGTTTTGGACCGATTTTGGACACCATACTATACTATGACGTTTTGGACCAATTTTGGACGACATACTGTACTATGACGTTTTTGAACAATTTTGGACGACATACTATACTATGACGTTTTTGACCGATTTTGGACTACATACGATAGGAAGATGATGTAATACCAAGTAGAACTTCAAGATTGGTGTAGTGGTTGTCACTCATGCCTTTGATGCAAAAGATCCGGGTTCAAGACCTGGTTGGAACAAGGGAACTCTGCAATCCTGAGTCCTGGGATTTTAATTCTGGACAACACACTATACTATGATGTTTTGGACGACATACTATACGATGACATTTTTCACTGTTTTTGGACGACATACTATACTATGACATTTTGGACCAATTTTGGACGACATACTATACTATGACATTTTGGACCAATTTTGGACAACATACTATACTATGACATTTTGGACCGTTTTTGGACGACATACTATACTATGACGTTTTTGAACAATTTTGGATGACATACTATACTATGACGTTTTTGACTGATTTTGGATGACATACTATACTATGAGTTTTTGACCGATTTTGGACGACATACTATACTATGACATTTTGGACCGTTTTTTGGACGACATACTATACTATGACTTTTTTGACCAATTTTGGACGACATACTATACTATGACGTTTTGGACCGATTTTGGACACCATACTATACTATGACGTTTTGGACCAATTTTGGACGACATACTGTACTATGATGTTTTTGACTGATTTGGGACGACATACGATAGGTAGATGATGTAATACCAAGTAGAACTTCAAGATTGGTGTAGTGGTTGTCACTCATGCCTTTGATGCAAAAGATTTGGGTTCAAGACCTGGTTGGAACAAGGAAACTCTGCAATCCTGAGTCCTGGGATTTTAATTCTGGACAACACACTATACTATGATGTTTTGGACGACATACTATACTATGACATTTTTCACTGTTTTTGGACGACATACTATACTATGACATTTTGGTGTCATTTTGGACGACATACTATACTATGACGTTTTGGACCAATTTTGGACGACATACTATATATACTATGACGTTTTTGAACAATTTTGGATGACATACTATACTATGACGTTTTTGACTGATTTTGGATGACATACTATACTATGAGTTTTTGACCGATTTTGGACGACATACTATACTATGACGTTTTGGACCGATTTTGGACACCATACTATACTATGACGTTTTGGACCAATTTTGGACGACATACTATACTATGACATTTTGGACCAATTTTGGACAACATACTATACTATGACGTTTTTGACCAATTTTGGACGACACACTATACTATGACGTTTTGGTGTCATTTTGGACGACATACTATACTATGACGTTTTGGTGTCATTTTGGACGACATACTATACTATGACTTTTTGGTGTCACTTTGGACGACAAACAATACTCTGATGTTTTTGGGTGATTTTCGACAACATACTAAACCATAGCATTTTGGTGTCATTTTGGACAATATACTATACAATCACGTTTTTTTGGGCGAATTTGGACGACATACTATACTACGACTTCTTTGTGAATGAATGAAAATAACAAAATCAAACCTGAGCAGTTGGGATTTAAACAGATCAGACAGAAAAATGTGTCCAACAATCCAATCTGGTAAAGTCTGTGTATCTTCTCTTCTATGAAACCTTGAGCTTTGAGGTTTTTTTTGGATTTGCGACATTATGATTTATTAAAGACTGCAGTTTGGAAGCACTGATGTTCTGGCAGGATTGGAGCAGTGAAAGTGAGATCAGAATAAAAAATGATCTCCCACTCTCTCGCTCTCAGATCTTCAGCTTTTGTGTTTGAGCCTCTGCGTCATTTAGTGATTCATATTTCTTTTGCAGTTGAGCTGGATTTACTGTTCCTGTCACCACCACATGTGTGAGAATCTCTTTTGATTTTTATTCAGTATGTATTTTAGACTAACCAGTCATTACAGTCTAAAAGCATCTGCTCATGATTCTGGGACAGATGTATGTACTGAGACTAAGGGAACATTTATCCACTTTATTTAAAATAAAAGTCACCGTATGTGTGACCGCAGCTGTTCAGAAGCTCCACTTTTTTTCTTTGTAGAGGACAAGACTTTTTGAAAACACCACAATCTGACCACAGTTTAGTTCACAAAGGCCTCTGTGGTTTTGTCTTGGAAATCCACTGTAATCCCACTTACACGGCTTTTCCATAAAAGGCGGTCACAGTTGAAGTGTGATATTCAGAGATTCAGACTCTGTGCTGTCTTTATGTTTGAAGAACCACCTCAGGTTTGTGGCCGAGGTTCGTTTAACCAGTGGTTTAAAAAATAGAAAAATATTTAATCTTGTGTTTTAACACTCAGGGTTCAGTTTATTTTTCTACCCTCTTAAGTCATTAAGGACAGAAATGTCCATAATGATGCCTGAGGGTTAAGGGGTTTTTTGACCACTCAATGGTCCAAATGTTTTTTTCTTATCTTATATCTTATTTCATTTTTATAAGTGACTTAAAGATATGTTGCGTATGTGTAAAAAAACGGGACTAATGTTATATATTTTCGAGTGTACATAACAATATTAAAACATCTTCTAACACATAGAAACTTATATTTTTATTCATGGAAAAATACTGTTTCAGTTTGGTTGCCTTTTAGTTATGTAATCCACTAAATCAATCAAATATAATTTGTATAGCAATTATCGTACAACTTCCAAAAAAGAGAGAGAGAGAAACAAGTGAGGTATCCCTTCACCAGGAATGGTGCAGTGCATCAGATGTTGCATATAAACATACATGGATGAATATAAGGTTATAAACCGATGGTGAAATATTAAGCAATACTTAAAAATTGATCTAAAAACATGAACATTCTTCAAATGCAAAAGGTCACCAGTCCTGCAGAAAACACATGCAAATAATGGTTGTTGATACGCTTAAAATTATGTCAGAAATGGCAATAAAAATAGTAAAATAAGTAAAAATATTGTGACTTGGGTCAATATTAATATTATATATAATAATTGATCGTGAAGGCTCAGCCTGTTATGCAGATGTTGTTATATTGTGTCCACACCCATGTTAAATATGGCTGACTCAGCTCGTATTTCCTGCTCACGGTTCACTGGGTCTTTCTTTTCTCAGCCTCACACAGGATGTTTTCTTTGTGCACTCAGCCTGCACCTTCTGCTAAACACAGGAAATGGTTAGATGAAGACGTTATCATGTGATCATTCCACGCCTTTTGATGCTGCTCCGTCTAAAACACTTTGGCCTTTGTTTATGGTGTTCACTTCAAGGTAAAGCGGCGTTTTATGACGTTTCCGCCCTTCACCTATGGAACATTAGTGATATGTAACAGTGCTGCGATTAAGGGCCACGTTTTATTAAAGGAAAATCAAGTGAAACTTGCTGCAGATAAGAAAATGAATCCAGTTATGATAGAGGAACAGTTGATCTTAGCTCTAAGACTCACCTCAAAAAACCTGAACTTAAATCTTAAAGCAAAATTCACTTTCAAAAAAATCACTTTAACCTTGAAAGGGGGAAAAAAAAAAGGCCTTAAAGTAATTTTGCTGCTAAATTGACTTGTAACATGGAGACTTGTATGAAACGAGCAGACCAGTGGAACACTAAGTGGAACAGAGAGAGTCAGGGAGCAGAAAGTGACGCAGCTCTGGCAGCTCCTGAGCGACAGATTCCTCACAGATCTGCCGAGTTTTCTTAGCAACACACAAAAACCACACTGCATTGACATTCTGCACACACACCCTGCGACTCTGGTGTCCAACCGTCAGACGCTCGCATCGTTAATTTCACTGGAGCGACTCGAGGACTCCAGAGAAGAGCTGGTCGCACATTTTCTGTCAATCCAGCAAACAAGAGGAGGAACATGTGAACTATGACCTCTGACCTTTTACTTTTTTCACCTCCTCATCTGCAGTGAATAACTTTTAAATATCCAGTTCATGAGTTTACACAATGCTGATTAAGTCGGTTCAAGATATCTTCTCAGTATAGCGGCGTTTGAATGTCGTGTCGCCTGGTGACATTCCTGCGCCGCACACAGGAAGTAGTTTGTTTTATGTCAAGACAGACAGAGGCAACAGCCACATTAAGCTGCAAACAAGATGGGGTACGACTAAAAAAGTGAATTCTACTCTTGGGAACACTTGTTGTTCCCACCCGGCCCTGCTCTGCTGCTGTATACACGCAAACGCTCCCTCTGTCGGGTCTGATACTTCTTTTTGACAGCCTGTTTTCAGATGAAGGAGGCAGCAAACAAATGTTCATGTTCGGGACCAAACAGAGGTAGAATAATTACAGCAACAAAAAGTCCGTAAAGGTTACATACTGCAGCTTTAATTGTCTGTAATATTGATAATCAAGAAACTGGAGTTTGGACAAATTGATCCTCTGATTCAACCTAAAATGTTTGTCTTTTCCCCACAAACTAACCAAGAATGTCGTTTTTAAATTTACCTCTTTCATGGAAACAGAATGTCCAAATTGATGGAAGCCAGTGGCGTGTGTGTGTGTTTCTTTGGTGTCTTTATTTTCACACTCTGTTGCACAGAGGAAAACACCCCACAGGCTCAGGAAACAGACACTACCACAGTGTTTTTGCACTGTGTGTTCCACATCTCCACATACACAAATAAAACAAGAGTTTTGACTATTAAAATTCATGCATTCATGCATTCATGCATTCATACTTTATGACTCCATGTGTGTGTACACAGTGTGACAGCAGCCTGCGGCCTCATAGTGGTGCGTTTAATGAACAGTTGCACTACCTGTTGGGCTGGTGTTGGTTACTGTTGAGCTTGTTGTGAGGACCGTTCCCACATTCACGGCGTTTTCACTCCTGACAAGAAACCTCACCCTCTTTCTTTCTCACCTGCTTCAAGTCTCCTCACACACACACACACACACACAGAGGAGAGCTCAGGCTTTTTGTTCCACAGAACAAGGAACAGTTTCCCGTCTCACTCCTTTCTGATTTCAGGAAAAATGTTCTTCCCTCCTCAGCGGTGGGAGGTGTGACTCTGCATTGTGGTTTTAAACTGTAACAGGGGGAGGCTCTGTGAGTGGAGGAGGAAAAAATATTGCTTTAGCACCAAAGAGGGAAACCATGAACAGTGTGATTTAAAGATACGGTAGTTTTAGGAATAATACATTTTTATTTGATGATTCTGGTTATTTAAGTAATTAAATGGCAAAATCACACTTTCTAAGCCATGTTGCAATAAAAAAACGCACCTGAGGCCCTTATCTACAACACAGCATATGCAGCAACAAACATCTTCACTTTATTACAGCCAATAATCCACTAGTCTAATTACCCTTTAAGTGTTTTAACAACATTAATTATGAGAATTAGTGACATGTACGGATGACATCTACTCCTTCACTCACTCTCTTCAGTGGCCTTCAAAAATCCAGAAAGGATGTCATTATTTTGTGTTTACATAGTAATGCTCTGCCGGCCTCCGTAAACCAAAGACCCATGCTTTTACAGCAATTGCACAGCTATTAATTCTAATTATTTTATATGTATTATATTTAATTAATTTTCTTACCACCACGTTGTTTTGCAGTTGCCTTTTGACACCCCGTGGACTCTTTTCAAAGGGCGACAACGTCCATTTTACGAAGCTTAGTCACATGGAAAAGGGGGACAATGTAATGACATCACCTGCCATTTGTTTAGCCCATGATGCCATTCAGTTCTCAACTGCTGGACACGCTCCAGCTTTGATTCTGGAAGTTCCTGGACAGCCACAGCAGATTCCAGCTGCATCTATTGTGATCCCCGGCACTTCCTTACATCGCTTTTAGCCCTGTGAACAGCTCGGCATCCAGCCCTGCTCCCTGCTGACGGACACACATGTAAACAAAGCCTGAAAACAAAAGCCTGCCCTCTTTTTTTAAACTCCATCCAACCATTGTCTATCTCAGCTTCCTCCTCAAATCTGGACCGCACATGTTCAGACACTCTCTGATCACGCTAGGTGGGTTTCCATGAGCCTGTTTGTATGTACATTTTATTTTAAATTTGCACTTAAAATAGAACATTTTATACTTGTTTGGTCCCTAAAATGTTGAAAAATGTCAATCAGTGTTTACCAAACCTGGAATCACTATGTCCTAGAATGTCTTGTTTGGTCCACAAACCGAAATTCTTCAGTCACTTTAACTTATAACAATATGTTTATTTCTGTAAACATGGCGGTTATACTTAGCATCAACACAAACACAACTTCACATTCTGTAAGTTAAAATAGCTTCGTAGGTACAAAAAAAGACAAATGGACACATAAGGAGGAAGAGGTGGGGACGTTGTCTTGTCAAAGCGAAACGGAGTCAGCACAGAGCTTCAGGCGTCCATGAAGGTGGAGTCTCAGTCCAACACCGAGCCCAGTTGAGCTGGAAGACCCTCCGACTGCCGCCACTTCGCGTTACGTTGCTTGAACCATTTCTGGAGGACACGGACAAACAAAGGGAAAAAGAAGAAGTGGTTAAAATCAGGTTCTTGGGTGTTTTGTGTATTTTTGCACACAAACTGATGCAGAGTCCGTAACGTGAGAGTGATGAAGTAACTGCTCTGGCTCATAAAGTATCGTCATGATGACATGAATATTCCTGAGAAGTTAGCAGGCGGAGTTTTGGTATTGTCAAAAATGATTTGAGTTTTCAAAATTACGTTGTTCCACTTTTCTTGTCCTCAGGCCACGGGCTACATTTACATGGAAACAATGAATTACAAAGGTTGCTCCCTATGAGTCTTAAATGTGCAACCTAATATCTCCTTTTTCACATGTCCTGTGGTTACTGCAAGCACATAAGCTGAAATAAAACACAGTAAATCCAAAATATTTTGACAGATGTCTGTTAATAGAGCTGTTTTGGTACGAAACAGGTCAATTTCGTCTTATGTAACATTGGTACACTACCATCAGCTTTTAAAATGAAATGTATCTCAGATTTAGATGACATCTAAATAAATCTTGTTGACATAATAAGCTACCGTATAGTTAGGAAGTGTTAGCATTAGCTAGGGGAAAAAACATGTCGCATCTAATCGGAAAATCTAACAGTTTTATTTTTGCTTCTAAATTCAAAACAACATACGTAATCTGGAGCCGATTCACCGTTAGCAAGTTGATGTGAAGTTAGCAATTAGCTGCCATTAGCTTTGTGTCATGCTATCATTAACATGTACACATTAATGTTGAAATACTGCGTCATGATATTGGATTTTAAAATGAATTGACTATGACGGTTAGCTTCTCAGCATGACATCTTTAGCATTTAAGCTTCCATGTTAGCTCCGTTAGTTCCATTTAGCACATAACATTTAAATTTTTTAATAGTATTTTTAGTATCGTTAACTTGGAAACGACCACGTTAGCAACTATTGGTTTTACATGTAGCATCTAGCTGTTTTTGATAATTAGCATGTTAACATCAATGTTAACAGCTACAAAAAAAAGCATATTTAGCTGTTTTTCTTAATGGCACGTTCATTGCTCTGACATTTAACATTTAGCTTTAGTATTCTGTCATCCCTGTAAACATGCTAACGTGCAAACAGCTCACATTCAGCATGTGACTTACATTTTTAGCATGTTATAGGTTTAACCGTATGATGATTAAGCATCAAAATGCTAATGTTAGTAATTCATAATCTGAAAAGCCACCTGGCGCAAATTTAAGGGTTTAGGCGGGATTAATACAGACATCCAAAAAAATACATGTGAGATGGATTACTGTCATTTATCCTGAGTCACAATTATATTTTTATGTAGGCTAAATGTGGTTGCGGAGTCATGCAAACACAGCAGAAAATTTTTTTTTTAAAAAATGCCTCCATCTAATTTTAACAGAAAATGCTGGCACTGAGTGAGCGTGCACTTTTCTCTGGTTCCAGTTGCCTGCAAGTCTGCACGCCGACCACACAGCCACCGAGTGCAACACTTGAACGTTGACCAGATGGCGACTACGCCAAGTACGGTGGCCATCGCACACAAACACACCCGACAGTGACCTGCGGCGTCACTATTTTGCTGCTCCATGTTGTCAAGGGATCCACAACAATGCTGACATCATCTTGATAAGGCTGAGGGGAACAGGGAGGAGTGAATAAGTGAACGGTTTGACTGAAAACATATGAGGTTCCCGTTTTGGGGTTGTCTGGGTTTGCACTTAAAATTCTTGAGACAATATCTTTACAAAGTAGTATCTGAACCTGGCTGCTCACGCCGCCGCCTGTGTTGTTACAGCTTATTTATCTTTAACTAAAGTACACTGTCTTAAGAATATGTTGACCTCTTTATCGCGCTGTTTGGACGCCTTTGCCACCTGGAAACCATATGAGAATGTGAAGTTTATATTGCTTTGAAAACCACTTACTCTCTCCCACCAAAGTCCATAGAGAAAACCAGTGTTTTTAGCTCACAGGGACACTGGCGTTGGTGTTCTACTGCTGCCTCATGTGGTAAATGTGTGTCGCTGAGGTCATAATAACACATAATAACACATTTGGACTTAGTGATGGAGGCAGCAGGGGATCCACAACTCATGTATGAAGTTTGGTGTGGTTTTTCAAAGCTACACAAACTCAAAGGTTTTTTGTTGGGGGAAAAGTAGCCAAAAAAACAATATTGTATATTTGTTGTGTGACAACCTTTGTTTTCAGTGCAAACCCCCCCCCCCAAACTTTCACTTTAAAGGTTTCTTTTAAAAAAATGCCTTTTTCTCTCCCAGTTGATTTGTACCTTTTTTGTTTCTGGTACAAAAGAGCTTTGAACTTGCACATGCTGTTTCTGAACAATAATGCCTGGATTTATAATCCTGCTGAGCCATACAATGGCGCTTATGTCATTTTCTCCCCCATTGACTTCAAGTGGCTTACATAACAAGGTCTTTCAAACTTGACTCTACCCTTAAAGCACTGTCTCCGCAGCGGTGAAAACAAATAAACGGCGTGACAGGCGCTCAGATGTGCTGCACGGAGGCTGAGGCACATTGTAAATGTCGTTAATGCGGAACAGGGAGTGGTAGCTGGGGTGTGTTTCCTCAGCCAAAGCTTTGCCAATGAGAGCTTTGTTAACAATCACACAAAAAAAACAGTCAAACAGGAGGAACAGAGAGAAAAAACAAACAGCTGGGAATTCAGAGAAGTCTTTTTATGAGGAGCCAGACCTTTACTTCACCCCGCCTGTTCTGCACTTCCCTTCTCCCACCTTTGATTCATATAAACCATCACTGACACCAGAGGACAGGGGTGCTTTAAGAGACTTTGGGGGGGCCCCCAGCAGAAGAATCCCGGGGGGCCTACACCGAACCAAAGCAGGCTAATGGTATTGTGTTAGTTTAGGGGGTTGAACAAGTCTTCTCTACACAGATCATTAAATTGGGAGCAGTACAGAACAGTTTTAGTTAAAAAAAACACCCAAATATAAAGAAAATCTAAATATAAGCCTCCGTGATGTCATAGCAGGATATAAACACAGGCCAAAAATGTGCGCACGACTTCCTGGTTGAAGATATTAAAAGGATGTGAACTAAAGACCTGTACTTTTTATGTGTTTATATTCTTTGTTTGTCTTAAATTTCCCTCTTTTTTAAAACCATAATATGACACAAATGTAATATATTGTTGTACATTGAATATCGAATATGGAAATGAATGTTGTTACATGTTACATTTACTTTTTTATTGCATAAAAGTCCCTGCACACGTAAATATATCTGTTGTTGACATGTAAGCAATTCAAAGCAGATTTCTGGGAATTTAGGGTTCTTTTTTTTTTTACCATTTTCTACAAATACATATAGGATTGACATACTGATATACCTGCGTATTATTTTCTTGAGTCTGCAATTTCAATGCAATGTGGTATTTCTTTTATATTTGATATTTTTGGTTTTAAAAACTGAACAAAATGGTTGTAAAAAAATAAATCCTTGATAAGTTAATCATGTGTTGTATCTTTAAACAATGGTGTTTGACTTTGCCAGAGGTGCTATAACTGCTCCAATAATAGAAACTATAACTTTGCTTTTTAAATAAGTAGGCATGTGTATATGACTCATGTATAGAAACACTATTTTCCTTTCCCTTCTTCTATTTACACCAACAGGTGTAGCCGATAAAATGTGTTGCATTTTTGTGTGTGTGTTTCTCTGTTACTATGCAACCCCCTGAGAAACCCGGGCAAACCAGTTAGTGGAGACAAAGCACCGGCATTTGTCTGCCTGACATAAACAAATGATTAATTTGTGACGTGTTAGTACTGGGAGATCTAATTATGACAAAGACACGTGTTTCGTAGCACGTGACGACTCCCTCCGCAGACTAACCTCATCCGGGCCTGAAAGTCAAGATACATTTGACTATGAAATGAACCTAATGCAAGACAAACACAACCAATTTACACATTATTCCCAGCTAATGTTTGTCCAAAAAATCCCAAACACACACAACAACGCTACGTTTTAATTCAAATAATGAAATAAGATGTCCGTGAGTGTTTTTACAATGACTTATCTATGAGAGGAATGCTACTGGAGGTGCCTGCATAACTTCAGTTGTTGTTATCGCGGCGCTGAAGCTTCACATCTGGCTCCTGATGTGACAGTTACAGCACAAGGCAAAGGCATTCCTCAGATAGAGGCATGGTGGGAGGGTGTGTGTGTGTGGGAGGGATCAAATACCGATGTAATAATGTGATGTTTTATCCAATTAAATGACAGTGTTTCCTGTTTTAATCACTGACTATAGCGTGTACGCAGCTGAAACGCTTCATGTTTCACTTTGAATAGAGCGGCCTTAGCCAATCGATCAAAAAGCGCTATTCAAATATACGCTAGTCAATCGAATCACATTTACGTGTCAAGCTCAAACATTACCTGGCCCTCGGACAAGGTTTTTCCTTGCAAAATGCACCCAACATCACTTTAGCAACCTTAGCAACTCTCGCTATGTCGTTAGCAACAACAGACAGTGCTCTGCTAACCGCTGATAGCTTCCTACAACAACAAACATCCTTCGTGTACAGACTTTCCGCGTTACGTATTCTGCTTCTCATTCAGTGGACTTTCTCACATAATCTCAAACAAGTTTCCATGGTTACCCTATTCTTTTGTTTGTCTATTTTGACCAAAAACAAGAGCACAACTGGACTGGAAAGTGTTGCGTTAGCGGTAGCTTGTCTACGCGGAATCAAACCCTTGGCGCGCTTGTGTCTGCACACAGACCACCGCGGAAATGGGCAGATGACGTCATTTCTTTTACGGACACAAACAGTATATATATATAACTTACAGTTTATAACTTTAATATGTTTTTTTGTGGTTCATTTACATCATGAACTGCATACCACAGCTATTGTCTTGTACAAGTGTGTCTTTCCTCTTTTTTTTAATAGTTATGATTGTAAATGTCTTTGAAATATTTTCCAGTTGTGAAAACATGTCCCAGACTTGATTGTTCTGTTGTTCCGCGGGTTTGATTTGTTGTATAAATAAATAGAAACAACAATGTTGATAGTAAAATTAACTTACCGAACCCAACGCAAGAGTTAAGAGTGATTTTAAATTCCGTTCCCATGGCACATAGTTTCCATGACTTCATTGTTTGTTAGTCTGTTGCTTATTTCCGTAGTTAATTAACGTTTATTCTGTTTTTGGTTGATTTGTTTTATTTGGGCTTACATTGTGGATGCTATATCATTAGCCTATGCTATACAAGACAATAAACAAAAAAAAAGTGTATTTGTTTTACTATTGCAGGCCAATTTGTTTTGTTTTGTTTAAACATTGTGTGGAAATTCATTTGCTGTCCAATTCCTAATGTTTCAAGCTAAACGAGGCACTCAAAGAGCCAAAGAGATATCTAACATGTTGTGGTTTTTCCTCCTTGTAAATGAAACCCAAGCTAAAGTCGAGTTTCCCACCGCGCAAACGTATCGACTCTTTAAAAACAGATGAATCACTGTTGGTGAGAAAGAACAGCAGTCGTTCCCAGAGATGAAGAAAACCAAAGAAAACTCAGCCAGAACCACAACTCTCTGACATATGACTTCATGATGAAAACCAAACCCGGAGCCGCTCCATTGACGATCAATGGGGGGGGGGGGGGGGGGGCAGTTGGGGGGGGGGGCGCTGCCTTTGTCACCAGCGTTTGTTTGCACACAAAAATGAGGATGACTTCATCACACGTTCCAACAGAAAGTGTCGACCACAGTCACTCTGTGGGTCACAGTCCACAGAGTCGCCCCATTCACTGTCAACGGAGCAGCTCCAGGTCTAAAGGCTTGCTTTGTTTTTAGAGAAGCCACACACACACACACACACACACACACACACAGAGGTCACCTGGCTGTGATAATCCTCATGAACGCTAAACGCGTGATAAACATGAAAGGACGTTTCCTGAGTACAGTCCATGGTTGTTGTTTTTTTTCATGATTTACTCATTTTATTTATTTATTATATTTATTTTTACTTAAAAAATACAGAGGTAAAGTCAAAGTAGTAAGTATTTTTTTTTTTTTTTTTTACACATTTACTGTATTTATAGGGGTTTATCTCTCTTTTTATCAACCACAATATGAAACATAACATGGTTCTAACTAAGTAAAAGTGACATGTATACTTGTTCTGGAGTAATATTGCATTGCAGTATGAGTATTTTATGCAGTAGTATTTGAGTTTATAGCAACACAGCAGTAAAGTGAACATACCAACTGCCCCCAATACAAATAACTGATATTGTAGCCTATGAAATACCACTAAGAGCAATAAAACTTGATTCATGTTATTGTACTGATTTCAGAGGAGATTTAATTATTTTAAAAACTCAATATTTTAGCCAATAAACCAAGAAAACCAAGAGTTTATGTTAGAAAACCTTAATTAGAGGGTAATATACAGACTCACCCGTGTGTCTTCCTCTGACAGTCCGCACTCTGCAGCCACCAGCATGAGCGTCGTCCCGTCCGGATACTTGCAGTCTTTAAAGCCGCCCTCCAGCACTTTAATCTGCTCCTCCGACAGTTTCTCGAAGTCCGTGGATTCTGAAGCCATCACTGTTGTTCTCCTGCTGTGGATTTTTCCTCACTTCAGCTGCTGCGGCGCGAGGGTGAGACAGGTTTGCGCACTGCTGCAGCTGTAGGCGCGCGGAGCAGGAACAGGCGCCGCCGGTGGACGCGCACAGGACGCGCAGATGGAAGAAGCGTGGAGTGGAGTGGAGTGGAAACACAGGCGGTTTGTGACGCACTGACAGCGCGGCGGGAGAGTGTGACTGTGGGTGTGGGTGTGTGAGTGTGTGGAGGTTTCACTACTGTCAACAGAAACACGTCACGAGGCCAATCCCACCAGCTGGACCCTCCCCCAAACACAAGAGAGGAGGAGGAGGATCACAGAACATCCTCTGTGACTGACTGTGTTCATGTTGTTGTTATTAAAATGAAATCCGATTCGAATCGGATTCAATTTAGGTCAGAATTGATGGTTCTTGTTCATGACTGCAAGGCTACGTTCAGATTACCAGACTAAAGAGACCCAAATCTGATATGTATCAGCACCGTGTAGACACAGAAATCAGAGGCTAAATCCAGATTACCAGCCACATTGTTCAGAGTTGAATAATTACAGATTAGATTGATGGTTCACATTTATAACAAGGCTACATTCAGGTTAATAAACTCAAGAGACCAAATCAGAGGCTAAATCCAGATTACCAGCCACATTGGTCAGATCTGATTCAAATCGGATTAATCTCAGGTCAGATTTGATGGTTCTTCCTCATGACTGCATTCAGATTATCAGGCTAAAGTGACTCAAATCTGATGATTTTTGTTTTTGTCTGGGTTGAGCATCAAGTGGACACAGAAATCAGATTCAAATCAGATTCAAATCAGATTCATTTCAGATGCGATTTGTGAAGGCAAGACTATGTTCAGATTACGGATCTCTGGTGCGAAATAAATGTATCAAACTGAAGAAACTTCAGATGAAAGTCACTTGACACATAATAACCAACGTAAACAGGGATATTCTGTAACAGCAGAGCATAAAAAATCCCACTGGTTTACTATTAACTGGCTGTAGCATCACAGCCATAAACTGTGTGTTTTTAATTTGGAACAAAAACTTAAATAAACAGTAAAAGACCAAATAAACACACTCTGAAGGTTACATACTAACAAATCAACTTCAGCACATTGTTTATGTCCCACACTGGAATATTACTGGATGGTTTTTTTCCCTCCCGCTGAGGATAAAGGAATATTTCCAACTCTTTCAACTTCCCTTTCAGATGAATCCGTCTATGTTTATTATGTCCATGAGTCTCATTACAGAACACGTCGACTGACTTGAGGAGGATTTGTGAGTCACCTGTTCAAGCACAATCATAAATCCCTCTACACACACACACACATTCTCGCACAGCAGTCTTAATGAGGACACTCATAGACATAAGGCATTCCTTAGTCCCTTACCCTAACCTTAACCATCACAACTAACTGCCTAACTCTAACCCTTAACCTAAATCCAACCCTAAAACCAGGTCTTAACCCACAAAAAGATTAAATGCCCTCAATCTCTGCCGTTTAAACAAGTCAAGTGAAAAAAAAAGGTCAAACTTCTAACTGTTCAGTCAGAGTGGACAATATAAACTAAGATTATTAAGATCACGATACTCCATTATGATATAAAAATAATGTAATTTGTGACGAAATTTGACTGAATTTCAAAATAAAAGCCTTTGTTTTGCTATGGAATGACATAAAGTGCACAATCGAAACATATTTATGACGCAAAATGAAACTATAAATATCAAAAACAGACAAAAATATAATCAATTTTGGTCCTCACGAAGATAGACATACAAGAGAGGATACATTTTTCTTAGGACTCTGCATTGGCCTCCAGACTAAACAAAGCCTTAACCATAACCAGTTAATGTCTAACCCGAACCTTAACCTAACCACAATTCAAATCTTAGTCCTAAACTCAACCAGTTCCTCAGAAGTGTAGTTCTGCCTCATTAGGAGCAGGTTTTGGCCTCCATAAGGACTACTGGTCCAGACAAGGTCCTAAACTACAAGCACACAATCACACTCATACTATTCTTCTCCCTAGCGAATGTTATTATGTAATCCAAATCAGATAAAGTCCGGCTGTTATGGCGATTTTTGCAGCGAAGCAACCGTGTTTGTGCATGCCGACTGTTCACATGGTAGAAATGGTAAATACAGGCCCGATAAAGCCCCCATACACACACACACACACTCACACACACAAACACACAACACAGAGCGCCTTTTGATGATAACTTTGGATTTTCGATTAGACCCGTAATTATGTGGTTCTCCCACTGAAAGCTGGACTTGGGCACCAGCGGAGCTCGGCGGCTGATTTCCTCTCGTCTGCCAAATGGTGGCTCGCCTCCACAAACTCTTACAAAAACATAACAACGTATGCCCCATTAAAGCTCGGGGTAACATTACTGAGGAATAATTCAATGCTGGGCAACAATAACGGACTTCTGCTACTTTCTCTAATCTCATAAAAAAGAAACAAGTGTGCCGCATTATTTACACTTATTTTACTGATTCAAATGATCATATTTAATCTCTTATTATTAAATGTTTTAAGATGAAATCCTTAATTTAAAGACACTATACCAGTACAAATTACACATTTAATTGTAGTAACAGAGAAGAGTAAAAATGTTAACATATAAACTGTTAAAATAATTTCATTTCTAAGGATTGAGACGCTCACACAAGCCTCTGCTCTTATTGTGCATCACATAACAACACGTTTTCCCAACTAAAAATGACAGAAAAGCATATTTCTCTTGTTTATTTTGGCAACAAACACAACTGTCTCCGGTTACCGTGGACACTGTTGTTTCTGCCAACGCTGAAATCTCCGGATTAACAAACACGGATAATCTGACAGAAGCTGTGTGAGGGAGGACTGGACTTATAAGGAGAAACACAGTGATAACAGCGAGTGTCTGTGGATCCACAGTCGACACGATGACAACAGTCGGAGTAAAAATATCCCAGGTCGTGACTCTTTATTTCCAGGCAGATAATACGGTCACATGTGAGCCATTATTCATGTGTCCTGTGGGTCAGAAACCTCATGGTGACCTGTTCATTAAATATAGTGACAGATTATTAGTTCTTTTCCACTTTCCTCATTTAATAATGTAAAAGGTTGGGAAATCAGTGTAAAATGGACTACACACAACGTAAACAGGCTCAATAAGACAGACTATTATACAAACTACACAGTTGGAGCAGTTACAACAAATTAAAATTGTCGAATTAACTTGAAAAATATTGAAGTAATGTTTTCCAGGTCGAATCTCAAGTCTCTGCGTTAAAAATGGAGCAAACAATGAGTGTGAAGGTTTAAATTAAGTTCAAACCGCTGTAAATTAGCCAGATCCTGCCCAATTCCTCGTTACGCGGACCGAAAACACGCCCCCTATCGTGAAATATTTTCTAGTCCAGTTGGTGGCACTGTTTTGGTCAAAAGGCGACAGCAAAGAAGATGATAACCATGGAAACTTGCTATCAGCGCTGAAGTGCTCAAAATAATACAAATGAGGGCAAAATTCTGGAAACACAAAAAAGTGTCCAGGAAATGTTTGACCCCGCCCATCCCTGCTCTGCTGCCGTATGCACACAAATGCTCCCTCCGTCAGGTCTGATAGTATTACATGACAGAGCCTGTTTTCAGGACACAGCAAACAAATAACGTTACATAACTTCTTGGAAGGTCAGTCCAGAATAATAACACCAACCTGTTTCAAAGAACTTAACTGAAACAGAATGACTTTGTTGAAAGTAAAATCGACAACAAAGGTTACGTACTGCAGCTTAAAATAACCAATAAATCAGTATCGAACACATATGTAGACTCATTTAGGTACCTGCAAAGAACATGTAACAAGTAAAGTGACATTTTTAGTCAGATCCATGTTCAAATTTGGGTGTTAGCTTAGCATAAGCTTGTAATCTCAATAATATTTTAGGTTTATCTGTGAAGCAGCAGCCTTCATGTTCCCCCCAGATGTGATGTAACGCTGCCCGTAAAAAGCTCTGAATCACTCTCTGCAGAGAGACGTGGGACAACCATCTCCTCACAGTGTGAAGGTGAGACTGTCTTGTGCAGGCATGTTGTAAATTGTTGTAAATTGTTGTTTTCACACATACAAAACTACAGACAGCAGCGTCGCCGTCGTCGTCGTCGTCAACAGTGTCCACGCACGAGCGCTCGCCTTGTCCCGGGAGCGTTTCTTTGTGATTTGTCACCGTCCGTGCGACTCGCTCGCAGATGCTCGTCCAGCTGTTTACGGTCAGAGTCGGAGGCTGACGTCATTGTAATGATTCAAACACGTTCACATGTGGAACAAAGTCAAAGTCAATTTACCTGTCGGGGTTTCCGTGACGACAAACGAGAGAGAAACTTCCTGTTGACCTCATTTGTTAGCGAATTAAGAAGGAGCAGTTCTTTTACAAGTTTATTTTACTTTAAATGAGAATAGTAGTACTTTAAATGTCACTTAAAATACACTTAAATTAAATGGGCTTGATGTTCTGTTAGTTAGTTTACTGTTTTAAAAAAAAAATTGACAGGGGATGGTTTATTTTTTGGTAAAACATGTTGTAAGGTAGCTAACGTAGCTAGCTAAATAACTAACAAACTAGCTAGTTAATGATATAAAAGTTTTCCATTTAAAAAGTCATTACTTTGTCTTTTTTGGCAGATATTACAACATTAAACTGATTTGATTTGTAGTATTATTATTATTTCTCGTTTTTTGGAAGGGGCAGTGCATGTTAATGAACATTTCAAGAGTGTAAACACAGCAGATTTTAGCCAAAGGCTAGTTTCCATCTGTTCTCCCCAAGGATGTGAACAGAGGCAGAAATTAAAATACAGATTTAAAAAATCCTATGTGTTTTTCTTATACTTTCTTATACTATTTTAGAAAATGTTTTACCCTCGACGGTTGATTAACCATAAATGGTAAATGCATTGGGAACATTTTATATTTTTAAAGTTAAAGTTAAAAAGGTCTTGCATTCACCTGCAATGACACTCGAGGTTTGAAGGGTTCATTTTGAATTTCCATATATTTCAAGGACTGCCCGATAAAGGGTTAAACAAACATCCGCTGAGTTCACGCAACACTGTTAAAAAATATCCCCTCCACGCGACTCTCCGTGTTCCTCACTATCGCCGTGTTTAGATCTCGCGTTGCCAGGCGAAATGCCCGTACTCCGCACAGGAAGTGATTCATTCTCTGCAAACACGTTGGGAGTATGACTAAAACACAAGAAAAGGTGAATTGTATTGTTCATAAAATCCGGCCATTCAGCAGTTTGACAGGATAATTGCTTCTTGTCTTCCGCCCGTCCCTGCTCTACAGCTGTATACACATAAACGCACCCTCGGGCGTGTCTCGACAGAGCCTGTTTTCAAATAAGGGACGCAGCAAACAAATACTGTTTCTGTCAGACAGCATAATAACAACAACAACAAGGTTACGTACTGCAGCTTTAAGGAGTGCTGGTCTACTGTATCTGGGAATAAGCATCCAGAGGGAAAAGGGAAAAAAAAAAGGGAATAAATCCAAGACAAACACAGAGTTTTGTGTTCATCCTCCTCACGAGACAGGAAATCCACAGAGAATCAGACACGAAACAGTGGTTCACTATTAATAAACCTCTGCCTCCCGTGGGACAAATAAAGAGAAAACAGATCTGTGGTCGTCCTCATCATTTAACCCTTATAATTCACAGAGCCCTGGTTTCATTAAAGAGCGGCTGCGAGTCAGACCCGATGCCTGGAAGAGAGCGAGAGAGAGACTTCATTACCGGTCAGCACATGGTTCTTACGTAAGTCTCCTCGACCCACGCACTCACACACACACTCACACACACACACACGCCTCATCTGAACGAAGGATCTAATTGACACTGGCCCGAGAGAAGTGGAAACATGGCTGCTGCTCCACAGAGTGATTCCACTCGACTGCTAATGACAGACATGAAAGCGTCTCGGGCTGATAAATGTTCTTCGCCGGCTGAATTCAAATATACAGCATTGTTCACAAACTTTGCACACATTTTCCATCTGGCTGCCATTATCGCACTTAGAGCCACAGTGTTGCGGACAACAGACTCTATGAGAGGTGAAGCCTAGGAAGTAGGAGTTTACCACCAGGGGGCGACTCTGGTGATAAGTACGTTTTGAATGGATGGAATTGGATTTGTGGCCCTTTTTTTAAGACGCAAATAAAATATCAATTTAAGTGTTCGAAAATGTTGTATTTTATGTTTGAAAATACACTTCTTTGCACTCCCTCACTTGACCAAAACTCAGTAGCCAATCAGAAGGCAGCTTCCTAAGGCCCGCCCACAAACAAAAAACCACAGCGCAAAGAACTGTATGTTCAAACAATAAAATACAATATTTTTGAACGATAAAATCGATATATTATTTGCTCCGTGAAGTGTTGTTGCTAATTCCATACCAAACTACCGTAACCCAAAGTGCTATTATCGTGAAAATCGTAAATCGTGTCGAGCAAATTTGTTCATAATGTATAGCAAATAAATAAAATAAATAAACATGTGACAACATTTGTATTTAGCTAAAAACTCATTACATTTAGTCATATCTTGGTGGTTCACGCCCCAGTGTTTGAGAACCACTGTTCATCAGTATAACACAATGTCGTTTTTGTAAATGATGTTAGTATTTAAAGGAAAATATTTTACCATTATGATCTATCCGGGTCAAATATGAGTGGACACCAATGTGACTGACAGTCAGTGTACTGTAAAAAGAAAACGGTTCATTTAAAATAATAATTTAAACAAATTCAGTTCAGACTCGATTTTTAGCTGAATTTGAGTAATTTTTGGAGGTTTGTCAACCATATTCTTTTTCTTAGAGGATTTCTGTCATTTATAAGACCTTTACGTTTTTTGCAGTTTTATTGTGTTATTGTTCTCTTTGTCAGTGTGTCTTTATATAGTTGTTCTGTTGCATGTTGATATTTATTTACAGTTTATTTAACAGACTAATGTTATAGAGATGTGAAACGCAGCTTTAAACTGTACGTCACATCATCCGACCATCTTTTAACGTTTATCTCAACCACTGTGATTTCAAACATTTCCACAGAATTGGTAAAAACGGAGGTGTGGAAAACGCCCCCGTTGAGGATTTTATAGGCTCTTAAACGGCAACTGTGGACAAATTGCTGGTTTTCATTGCTTTGTTTTAAGACTTTAGCAAAACCGAGAGCAGCTCATTTAACACCTCTCCACAGAGAAGACGGCAGTTCTTCAGTCCTTCCCTTTGGCCTGCAGCACACAACCCTGCTCCAGGAGCCGTTACCTACTGAGGGCCCCCAGTGTTTTTAACGTGGAATGTATGAATCCACCCAGTTACGTAAGAGATCCTGCCCTTACGCGGCTCACAGTGCAGCTCCTTAAAACTCACTGCTTCCTCTGTATTGACTGGATCCTCAAAACCCACTCAGGAAGTTACTTCCTGCTGTCAAGTCTTGGCTTCCCCTCCTGGCCGTTCCAAACGTCTCGGCACTTCCTCTACGAAAGAGCGAATGGAAAAACTCTCTGTCATCGTCTATGTGCCTTCACAGGCTCAAACGTTGCACTGACAAGTGAATGATAATCGTCCTAAAAATACACACGTGGCGTTAAAAGTCAGTTTGGATTTTGGACCTTCAACCAGCCAGTCAGTCTGTTCCCTCGTTAAATCTCTGGATTATGTCCGAGGGAGAAGAAAACACATGAAGTCAGTGAGAGAATGTCTTACCTTGTGCATGTTGAAGCCTCGTCTGGATGTCCTGGACGTTCTCCTGCTCTTCTGAACGTGAATATTCATGCTTTTTCTCAGGGCGTGAACACACCGAGATGATCCGTTTCCCCTCCATCGTGAACCAACGAGGTCTGATGCCGTTAGTCGGAGAAACTCGAGTTTTTGCCAAATTTAAGATCTTTCAACTTGAGCCAACGATGCAAAAAGACAAAAAAATTTAAACTAAAAGAGACTTATTTACAGTACTTCTTAAGCCAGGGTTTAATATAGTGTCCACATGGCAAGGATGCATCTAATAATGTCTATTATTACAGATAGATTTGAGGACTTTTAGTTGATTAGCCAATAAAGGGAAAATTGTGACAGGATCTGTCCAGACATCAATATACAATAAAAACAAGTTGACGTTAATCCAGACGGGAATTGGAAAGGAATTGGATGGTTTTTTAAAATGTATAAATTTCATTTCAGGGTTTTTTAGGTTCCTCATCATTCGACTGGACGAAAGAAAAACATGTTTTTGTAACAAAACCCAACCACTTTGAGCACTTGTGGAGTAAGAGTGTGTTTTCAGGCCTCCACCAACGGCGCCGCGGCATTTGCTCTCTCTGAAGTCGTTCTACATGTGGTTCAAGTTGAGGACTCGGGGCTCATGTGAGGAGAAACTCTCGTCAAAATAAACCCAGCCGGGTTTTCTTTTTTATTCTGAAGCGTCTGGTCAGGAGGAGGCAGGTTGTGATGTGGCGTGTCGTCGCGTCGGCGCTGCGGGAAAGCTGAACAAACAGCAGCGTTTGTTCATCACGCGGTGATAAAGAGACGCGATGAGAGCTGAAAACATTCACAGACACGCGCCGTGGAGCCGGGTTCTGTTTGGATTCAAGGAAACGTCCACATCCGGGCTCTAAATAGTAGTTAGTAATGAACTGATGATGAATAAACCTCCTCAATATGGACAAAACATGCAGCCACAGACACACACTCCCCTTATCTGACCTCAGAGACAAATATTTTCCCTCACCAACTTCAAAAAGAGGTTCTATTTTTTCTATTCTGACCTGGGAGACTATCTGCAGTCTATCTGCTGCAACAATAACCCACTGTTTGTTTACACCGAAAACAAAGATACTCCTTTTTTTCTTATTCTAGTGAAGCCAAGACCGCATTCCCCAAAGAAACTCCCACGGACGGGCAGATAATCAGCGAGAGAACAACGGAGCAGAGTGCGTGTCGAGCGCTCCGTCCTCGTTTCAGAGAAGAGGGGAAAAGGAAGACGTGGAAGCAAAGGTGAAGACGGAGGTTATCTTTGAAAAGGATGGTTTAAATCAAAACTGAACACACACGTCCCGCCGCCCTGTTACTGCTGATTTACAGGCTGAGGTTTTAGCCACTTTTTACCCTCGCTTTACTTTTTTAAAGTAGCATATACATACACTGATGCATTTATGGTCATTTAAGGTTTAGGAGGATTGAAGTGTCCTGTATTTTTTGACCAAATGATATATGTATGTATATTTATGAAATGTTTACGGCAAATGTTCAATTAATCACAAAAAAACCACCCAATTTTTAATTCAGTCAATTGATGTGACTGAACCCGACAATAATTTCTGGAATTTTGCACAAAAACGTCGCCCTTTCACACTGGCAGGGATCTGCGCTGGATCCTGAACCTTATTTTGAACTGAAGAAAATTGGTTTGGAGCATGAAAAACGTTCTTTCATCAGTGGGCGTGTCATATAGCGGGTTGTGAAGATGAGGAAGTATGGAGCTTTCGCAAAAAAGGCATTCCGAGATATTCATTACGTGAGAACAAAGCCTTAATCAGCATTGTGTGAACTCATTTCACACATTTGTTTATATTTAAATGTTACGTACTACAGCTTTAGTCTCATCAGTGCTGCATATCTGGCCCCAGCGTCGACTCTCCTGAGGTAAAACACCCAACTGTGTGAGGAAACTGTGACTTCACGGTCGTAAATAAGTCAAAGAGGCTCTGTAGTAAGAAGGGAAGTTGGAGCACAGGTCTAACGGTGGTGATGGTGATGGTGGGGGGAGTTGGACTGGTGTTGGCGGGGGTATGAAGGGCCGGACCAGTTAGAGCAGCAGTTTAAATATAGCTGGCAGAGCAGCACAACACTCACTCTGTTGTATGTGGAAAAACAGAGAGAGAGAGAGATTGAAACTCAGACGTGTGCTGGTTCAACAGATTTCAAAATGCAAAAAAAAAAGAGAAGTCTGGGATTTATTTTTCACGGCCCGTGCACTCCAGTGTGAGAGAAACAGAGACGAACATCTGGCGTCACAAATTATCAAATTACTCCACGAGATCTAAAACGCTGCTGCTGCTGCTGCTGCTTTGAAGAACTTTCAAACTTCCAACACCCTCTTCCAGCTGGATGTGGGCGCTCGTCTCTCTGCCAGCGTCATATTTTATACCGAACCATGTTTTTCAAATATGAAAACGGAGAGATGTAAGATGCCTCGTGTCTGGCTGGCACCGAGCGCTTGAACATAGTTGAGGTCCAGTGCGCAGTTTTCCATGAGGAGAGCAGCAGTTTGACCATGTGGGAGCCAGATCTGTTTGCCAGCGGTGCAGAGAGCAGTTCAGAGGCTCTCTCTCTCTCTGTGTGTGTGTGTGTGTTCGTTCATTACAGGCAATTAGCTCCACAGTATTTAACAGCCTGACCCTGTTAATTTCACACCAAGCTTCTCTGCAGGTCTGTGATGCTAACTAACGATGTTTAAGTTTGGAAAAGTTTAGGGAAACATGTTTTTGCTGCTAAATCAAGTGACGACAGGGTGAGCAGGTCTGCATCGACCTGCAGTGGCACCATGGAACTAATGGTTTTCGGGCATACGTAACAGGGCCAAAGACCAAACGGGGTTAGGAAAAGTGACAGAATAAGAGGCTGGACTACTGGTCCGGCTTTCACTCGCTGGTGTGAGCTGAAAGAAGCAGAGTGTAAATAGTTTGCTCGTCAGCCACAGTATATGAAGAGTGTTTTAGCCAAGATGGACACACTGGACATGATGCCGCGTCACGGATGTGACATTAGTCAGAGTCTTTTTCAACTCGAGCAAATGATCAATGCGTCTACTCACGCCTGTGCATTTACTTTCTATGTCGACTCGCGGCGAGTGTCAAATTGGCACCGTGTCCGGTCAAAAATGTTTTTAGTTTTGTCTCATGCTACAATAAATTTGTGTTCTATAACACATAAAAAAAAAGCGAAAATCGACACCACTGACAGTTGGTGGATTTCAAGTGTGCGCAAACAAGGACCATAAATATCTTGTCATCACTGACACCGTCGGACGAAACCAAGCACAGTTCTGTTTTTGTTTTTTATTTAATAAGCTGGTTCATAAATTATCGCACATAAAAGATTCTTTTTCAATAGTTACAAAGTGGAAAGCAACTCGAGTAAGCGCCTGGGAAAAAAACAACAAAAAACAAACAAAAAAGGAGAATAAGATGGTTGACATAATGCGTTCACAGAGAGGAGGGAGGGTTTTTGTAAAAATGTCTGTTGAATGATGAATTCTATCCTCAGACTAGCAGCAAAAAACATAATCAATGACATGCGAGTTTCAGATCACGTGCCGTTAAAATAACAGGAGGAATGCTCGTGTTTTTTTTTGTTTTTGTTCTCCAGTGTATTTGAAACTAAACAACGGGAGTGAGGAGGAGAGGAATAAATTATAAAAATATGACCAAAAAAAAAGACAAGACTGGCTACATGAGAGTATCACAAAAACAAGTTAAACTAAAAAAAGAAAACAGAATAAGTGGCATCTTCTTGGCTCGACTTTCTCCTGCCTTCTTTTCTCACGAGTCATGGTTAGATGAGGATTAAATCCCTGTTCCTTCATTAAATCTTTAAGTCATTCCTGTAATTATTTCCCACATTTTCCTCACGTTTAGACGGCCAAACTATTGCTGACCAGTTGCTTAAGAGGACAGTTAAAGACGGGAGGGGACCCACCTCACTAAAACTGCTCTGCGCTGGTTGTCCTTCACTGGCTAACGCTAGTTTTCAATCTACGAGGCTGAAGTCCGTCCTCACGACTGTTTTTTTTTGTTTTTTTTAGTGGTTGGCGGTTCGCTCGTATACAACTGGAGCCTACTTGGAGATTTGACTCTGGACGTGCTGCAGGAATTCTTGGTAGGATGAAGCCGACTCTGAGCGATCCTCCACCAGCTGCTGGAAGAAAATAGCTTTGGCCGACGTGTCGTCCCTAAAAACACAGACACACACACACACAAAGATACAGAATTAAGTTCCAATCCACTTTATTTATAAAAAGCACATTTTAATCAAAGTGCCGGACATAGACACACACACACGGCAAAACTTGCACTGTGTTAAAGGCCAAAATTAATAGATGCGTTTTCAAAACAGATTTAAAACAGAAAGTGATGAATCCTGCCGTATGTGCAACTGAAACCCGGTCTACCAAGACAACTATTAACAACTTAAAATGGATTCCGAATGGTGGGCGAAAGTACTTTGGGTAAGAAAGTACAATGACCAATGATTGTTAAATTCCAGTACTGGCCTCAACTACAACAGTGGTGTTCCATCGTCCACTTTCCATCCAATAATGCAGGTGGTCACATTTCTAAACGCAGGTTACCAGCAGTGAGCTACAGCCGTGTGTCGAAAATGCCAAAAAACCTCAGTACCGTTTCTCAAAAACGTCTCAACCCTGAGGAGAAGAAAAAAAGCGGGTCTGTGGTGGACAAACGTTAAATTATTGACAGAAGAAAGTTTTCAACGGAGCCTGTGAACACAAGCCGTGAGCCATGCTAGCTTCTGCGTTCTAACAATTCTCGCCATTTGAAAAAAGCCGGTCTAATGTTTACTGGTGTGTGGCCCGTCGCTCGGACGTTCCCTCTTCCTCCTACAGCGGTTTTCTCTGCTTCTTTTTCGCCGGCTCTGCCATGACGAACGTCTAAAATACTGCAATTACTGCTGTTAAATTAGGGTCAAAATCCTGCATAGTTCCGCTTTAAAGCCACTTAGTTCATTTGCTCTCCTCCACAACAACACTGTGGTGTAAACATGTGGTTGAGCAACAATGCTGTGTCACAATGAGAAGCAGAGAAAGAGAGGAAACAGAAACAATACATCCCCCTGTGGAAGCTTTTACCACCACTGTCGAAACAGTGACCTCAGTTTACTATGTTTTCACACTGGAAAAGGTTTCCGGTCGAGCTCAGGTCCATCGCCATCGCACACAAGAAACCAGTCACACCCTGTTATTGTTGTTGAGAGTCGGAGCGAGAGAATTTCACTGGAAACGTGGATGAGCTTCATCACAGAGCTGATCAAACAGATGGGGTCACAGGTCACAGGTCACCAGCAGGCAAATCACCGGCACTCCAGAAATCACGATTTAATAACAGCATTTAACGTCTTTTTCTGGACGACCTGGTGGTTTAAATGTATTCCACATACAACTGTAACCTCACTGGGTCAAGTCTACCCAGGACTTTTCCTCTATTTCATTTCCTGTCCCCAATCCCCAATAAAACAGCTGACAACATGCTCATGAATAGTTTAATAACAGTGAGATGACTGCAGTCAAGCATCCACGCAAAGCTTCAGAAGTGAAAAACCCGGTTGTTCAGCCGTACGATGAGATAAATGTCCTTGGCCCGCCCTGCCCCGCCCCTGCTCTGCTGCTTCATACACCCAAGCGCTCCCTCTGGGCCTTTCTCTTCTTGATAAGCTTTCCATAAACAAGAAATGTCTTCATAAACGCTAAACCGCCAAAAGGAAGTCATAGTACATATGCCAGGCCTGTATGTGGTGCTGTAACGCTGCCACAGAAATACACCAAAAACACAGAAGATGTGGCACAGAAGAACACAAGAGAGACGGGACTATAGCAGAGGTTAATTGAACACTCTAAATTGACTGTAGGTGTGAGTGTGAATGGTTCGTCTCTGTATGTTGTACCCCCGTGGTAGGAAATGAGCGAGTGAAGTTCTTACTTGACGATGTGGATTGTGGAGGTGAACGCTCTGTTGTCCTGCAGCCAGTCGAGGAAAGCTCGCACTCTCTCCGACAGCGGAGTCTCCAGCTCGGGAATGTGACTCTGGGATTCACAGAGAAAAAAGAGGCAGAACATTTGCGCCTGTGGTCTGAAATGTGGGGGTTTTGTTGGATGTAGTGACCTTATATAGAAAAATCAAATTAAAAGCGTTGAAACAAGTGCTGACGGTGCTTGTTCTGGTTGTTGTCATCGTGTCCACAATGAGGTCATGGCAGTTTTCTAGGTAGATGCAGGGATTGTTTCAAAATAAAAGCCACACCAGCAGATCTGTTGTGCTGACTGTGACTCACTGTAACGGGAACAACGCTGTATTACGTCATCATGCACAAACTGGGCGCAGGCGTTTCTGATGTTTCACTGAGTCAGTGAGTGAGTGACACTTTAATATATAAAATCATAATTTAAGTGCACTTTTAAAGAGATTGACATGAACGTAATAGTAAAATTGCGTTTGTGTCACTGACCATGTTGGGTGGTATTGAAGCGTAGTTGTTGCAGCCCAGAACGTCTCGTATGAACATGTCGTTGCAGCATTTGCCGATCCACAGGTAAAACACCTGCAGACAGAAACACGGCGTTAGTGGTGTCACACACTAAAATCCCTGCAAATCTCAAGTAATATTCAACTTATTCACAACTGAGTGAGAAACTAAGGCTACAACTTTATTGTGAATCAATAAAACAAGCAAAAAAGTGTTTAAGAAATAAAATGTCTTATTCTGCCTGAACGAAAGTCAAATTTAATCATTTAAATCAGCTGATTTGTAAATTGATTAAATGACATTTAAGATAAAACAATCTTTGGGTAATAAAACATTGTTGACATCTGTTGATAGTTAAATAATCAAAATCTCTGAACGATGAACAGGATGTATTGTTTTTGTTAAGATGATTGAGAAAACATGGCTCCATGATACTAAATCAATATATTTAGTGGTTAAACCAACTAAATTCTTGCCCGTCAGAAACTCAAATGATTCATTTTCCTCTGTATTTTTTTTTTTGACTGGGGTGGAAAAAATCCCCTAAATTGAATTAAATGACAGTAAAGTTCAGCTGAAACTGGGCTGGTGATGTTGCTACACTGAGACTCAGGCTGAGGCAACAGATGGAAACACAAGCTCTTACACAAACAAATGACATGGATTTACTCACATAAGTTTATTTAAACAAAACAAAAAACCCAACATTTAAATTAAAGGTTAATTTTTTATGAAGAATAATAAGAATAAAAGCTTACATTGCCACAGTCCATGAGAAAAGCGCCGTCTCTGCTCAGCCTCTCTGACGCCAGGTGGAGCAGATGAGGCTGCGGAACCACTGTGTCGTTCAAATGTAGCGCCCCCTGTGGACCACAGATAGATCGGTGCAACGGATTAGCAGGAGACATCAGGAGAAAAATCACTTGTTTAGTAAAGAAAAATTCTTCTAAATGTTTACAAAAAATAAATTAAAGAGGCCATAGCCCGGAAGTGCCAATTAATGCTGCATTTTTGTGTGTATCTGCGTCATTACCTCGTCTATGAAGCCCTAAAAGTCCATAACAATCAGTTCAGCCACTGCTGAGAGTGCAGGGTTTGATTGTTTAGCTGAGCTCTAAGAAGTGGAAATGCACTTCCGTTGACTAATAACGTCGCTGGTGAATTTCACCACTCCTCTAAACAGCAGCGCCTCCCAGTCCGGGCACTAGAGTCCCGGCACATCCGGTACTTTCAATCGTAGAAGAAGAACTACTCTCGTTGTAGCTGCTGAGCGTAACGGTTATACAGAGCCGCTCAGCAGCTACAACAAGATTAGTTCTTCTTCTTCTACGGTTGAAAGCAGCAAAAGAAAGCAGGACACAGCACCAAACTACACCTAAAGGAAGGAGCAGTGCCAACAATATGTATATTACAATTTTTACAAACCATAAAACTGTCTTGTGTGCTTGTTTTGTCGTTTAGCATTAGCAATAGCCGGCTACAGGCTAAGCTACCAGCGTTGCGATGGAGGTGGTTCACTTGTCAGTGTCTTCTGACTCTGGGTCAGACTCCGGATCAAATGCGTGAGGGATTACGGCGAGGGGTTGTGACGAGGGCATTACTCAATGTTTTGATAATTGCTAGCGGTGCATCCGCCTTTCCAGAGGGGGAGCTGCGGGTCTGAGAGCTGACGTGCCAATTACGTCACTTCAAGACAGTCCGTGTTCTGCGGGTGTGGTTTTGGTCTGAAACAGTGCGGCTGACGAAAGCGTCAGTGATGAGACATTTACATCAGCTCGTTTGCAGCAACTAGGAGGCTCCATATCTCACATATAAGCTATGGCCTCTTTAAATATGATTCAATGAGAGTCTTTTTTATTAAACATTCTCCAAGGACTTTGTTAATGTGACCGGTGTATTAATAATAATTTATCTGCTCTTATATTAACATACATCATCTCCTGCAGAGGTCATTTAGTCTCTTCTGTAGAGAAATGAACGTCATCAAATATGCAATTTTCAGGATCACAATCTTAATCATAAAAACCCCATAAATGAGCAAGAACATGTACAGGCAGATGTGTCCACCTTCAAGTCGTTCAGCATTTCCCTAAAAACACCCAGTGTCAGTAGCAGTTGTGGGCGCTAGCATAGAAGTCAAGGAGGTAGCTGTGTTTTCGGCCCACTGTTTTAGTAATTAGTCGTATCGGCGGATGTTTGCGTGTTTGCCGGGATCCGATAATACATTTAAAAGCCAATATCTGCCGATGCCCTACTTTTTATACCACTCAAACATCCGTCCTTCAGCTCGGCTTACCTGGTCAGACATGTTGTCCAGTCTGTACAGATCAGGATGAACCATCCGCATCAGCTGCTGCAGCGGCTGCGTCTTGAACTCACACATGGCAAAGACGCGCTCGTCCAGACGTGTGCTGGTTCCTGTTCGCAGCGCTTTCTGGGGGGGGGGGGGGAATGTGTTCAATATCAATTTATTTTTTTATCATCATTATTATTGTTATTTCTTTTACACATTAATTTGTTTGATTTCATTCAAATCATGAAATGCTTTGTTTTACAAACTGCGAAGAAGCCATTTGAGGCTTCTCTCTGATTTTGTTCCTCAAACTGGAGCTATAACAATTTATGGATTATTAATCATCAACTATTTTGTTTTTCAATTTATCAGTGTTTTTTTTGCTGTTGTTTTTAATTTAATGAAAAGAAATTCACAGATTTCTGAGCTTCCTAATGGTTAATATTTTCTGGTATCTTTGCTCCTAATGACAAATAAATCAATAAAACAGAATAACATTGGCTTTTAGACAAGTTTGGGAAACACTGATCAACATTTATAACAGATGAGGCTGCATTAAAACATAATGAACGTGAAATCATAAATTTCAATCATAAACAAAGTGTAATTATCTTGTTTGTATTTCTCTTTAATTCCTTTGCATTTGCTCTGTTACGGTTTGGCGTATTGGGGTGTATTTGTCTCAGATGATGTACAGGGTGTGAATGTGAACACACCCTGTACATATGAATGGACAAGTCCAGTGCGGATGAATACACTCATTGACTGTGTGACTATAAACTGAGCCTTTATTACCGTGTGTGTGTTTGCTGATGATGTCATAGCATTTCATGATGTGTAACACAGTTATACAGGCCTATTCCTGTGTGTTTATAACCCTTTTTTATGTGTGTATGTCTGTAAATGTTGTAAGTATGCGAGTCTAAAAGCTGTGTGAGTTAGAGTGCATTAATGGATAAAGGTCCATTTATATCTTTGGAAGTTGGAAGTTTGTGAAGCTGATTTTGTGAAGCTGATTTTTGAGTTGGAAATCCAACTAGGAACTCAAAAATTCACCTTCCCACTTTAACTGGAACACACTACTAGAAATAGAATTAGTTATTTTTGTACACACACCAATAAGTGATAGTGATAGGAATACCTCACGCTTTGACCTGTCCCAGAATGTGAACTGGAAACCCTTCAGTTACAAGCCCAAACTTAGCAGTGAATACGTGGTCTCACCTGTTTGAGCAGAGCGAGGATGTAGAGAGGGAAGAGGCGCATGGACGAGGGGACGACGAGGCCAGACTGCTGCAGGTTGGACACGCTGCTCTTGTAGGAAGTCGCCAAATCGACCACGGCGTTCACCAGAGCGTCTCGAGCGTCAGAGAGGCTGGACGATATCGACCGGTCGATTGCTGGAGTAAGAACGGAGAGAAGAGACGGGATGAGTGAGAGTTGTCCATTTTTAAGTGGTTATTAAACCATTTTTAAACCATCCAGAAGTTTGGAGATTTAAATTACATTTTTAAATAATGTATTTGATGGATATATGATGTAGGACCACATTCTGAAGTGGCACGGATCTGATTTGAAAATTGTAATTGGCGGTTGGGTTTTGGTGTCCACAGAAATGACAAAGTCTTGGATCAGAGTCACATCAACCACAAAAAACTGATAATGTGGACACAGCCATAGACTCACCCATGTTGGCGAGTAGACAAGTGACAGCTTGGACATCAGCTCCAGCGTACACATCACTCAACTGGTTGACCACCGGCAGACACAGAGTGTGAACTCGGATACGTCTCTTTCCTACAGGGAAAAATCACACACATTTCAAACGTTTTAATCTGAAAAAGACAATTTAAGAGATTTATGACAGACAAAAGGAAATTTAAAAAAAAAGACTCCTTACTGTAGGAGAGAACATATGCTGTGCTAAATCTACCTTTACTGGAGGTGTAGAGCAGCGCGGCCTGGAAACAGGCCAGAGACGAGTCTGCCAGAGAGTCTTCGATGGACATCTGGACGGCGAAGGCAGAGTCTGGGTTCACATTGGCCAGGGACAGCAGGTCAGTGGAGCGCACAAAGAAGTTACCGTGGAATGTGTGGATGGATAAACCTGAGAGTGAGCACAGGAGAGGACAGGGACAATTTATTTTTCTTGTGTTTTACTCTTTTCCAGGAGAGACTTGAGAACAAAGATTGATTGTAAAGTGCAAATAATGAACAGAGACATGATACAAAGAACAGACTTTTTTTTAAAAAAACAAGAAAAACAGTTCCAAGAATGAAAAAATACTTAATAACTTTGAAATCATACTCCACTCTGAGAACATTTGGAGCTCATTCCATTTAAATGGAGCATAGAACCCAAAACCAGTTCTACCAACTCTGACACGCACATGCAGCATGTCTGAGGTTAAGAAATGACTCGATGTTGTGCTGCAGAAGTCTCACAGAATGAGATTAAGTGCTGTGAGGTGGTGTGGAAGTTTCAGAGTTATGGTTTTATAAATGCATAGAATGAGATGCATATTCCGTCTTAGCTGTAAAGAGTTTCACCCCACCTGGCAATTCAGAGGTTTTGAGTTTGGTATTTATAATTTGTGATAAAATACAGTGCACATAACAGTTGGTGTCAGTATAAATGTCTCCATAGTTGATTACGGACATAAAAATTGACTGTATGGTGGGTTTACATGTATGTAGGAGATTGTCAGGCCAGATACCCAAGTATCTGTGTTTGTGTACAAGTGTATTGTGGGTAAGATTTTGTATTGTAATAGCTGAATGTTCAAGGTCAAAACCATGTACTGGGCTTTTTCGGCATTTAAAACCAGCTTGTGTTTTTATCAGTGACAGCTGGAAACAAGTCTGAGCCTGAGGTGAATAAAACTATGTCATCTGCAAAATAACAGACATTACTTTGCTGATTTGGAAGAGTCAGGTTTCTGACGTGTAATTTAAAACAAACGTGGACCATGGATAGACCCCTGAGGCAAGCCATTTCTTTGTCGTGACACAGGAAATAACATCGTGATTCGTGATATGGGACAAAACATCCCGAGGGTCAGAGCGAGTGACGTCTAATCCAGTTACCTTTAGTGCATCGTATTCTCATAACGGCCTCAAAGCCGATCTTCCTGGTGAGGTAGCGCTCCAGATCGTTTTGGAACTTCTCCAGTTGTGCAGGGTTGTGGATGTAATGAAAGGAGGGGTAGTAGAAGATGCTGCCCGCTGAATACTTGGAGATACAAGCTGGAGAAGATGGAGAACAGGAGCAGGAGAAGAAGTTTGTGTTAAGAAAAGAGTACAAACTTTGCAAGGGTTCTCAACTATTTTGCGTCACATGCTGCAGTGAATAACACACACACTTGAAACTCCAGGGAAACACAAATCAACCAGGTGACTAAAAGTTCCTCTAAAGAGGGCACTAGCTCTGTTTTTTCCATACAAAAATGTAGTTTGTTTCATGTATTTAATATTGAGTTCATACATTCATTTTTATTTAAAATATAAAAGGTGCACTGCAAGATTGGAGAGACAGACCGTAGATGTTGTTCAATACATTCTTGTCAAGCAATGTGGTCTATCAGGTGTTATTGTTATACAAGACGGAGGAAATAAAGAAAACTGAAAGGATTGATCAAATATTTAACAAAGGAAATGGGCATCATATTTATAAAATTCATCAAAATCTACATCAGCCACAGAAAAAAAACACATCTCCAATCCACACTCTATTGATTTCATGTTATATTACTGCATCTTCTACAGTTATGGCTGCTGCTGTTATGGCTGAAACAGAAACATGGAAATGCAGCCGTATGTAATTCAGTTAAAATGTCTGGGTGAGCCTTTTTAATACGGACCGACAGAAATGAGGATATACTGTAGTTCATTCATAAAAACAATCTGCTTCCCGTTTCAATCAGGTCATGTGACACACATTTTCAGCTGCGCTTGTGTGGACACAGATTATTCCTGATATGGAGCTAAAACGCTCATCTGGACAGAGATATTTCCCACTTGCCAGAGAGCGCCTTATAAGTCCACAGTGATTGTTTAAATCTGTAAATAAGTCAGCACAGGAAAAAACAAATGATTACCTAGCGAGGCAAGGTCAGTGTACTGGGAGCTGAGCAAGAAAAGATCCACTCCTATCTGCTGTCCTGAGCAGTCCAGTGCCAGTTTTTTATAGAAGTCTGTAGCAGGGCCGAGATGCTGAACTCCCTGCAAAGACACAAGATTTTATAACTTATTGTGTGGTCTCAGAAGAAGATGACATCAACATTGACACGTTCATTCATTAAATATGAGTAATATATTATAAAATTGGTAAAATAATGCAGACATTGTATTCAGCAGATGGAGGATATCCCGTGAATGTAACCGAATGTGTATTTTCAACTATATTTCTTTGTGTTTGGCTTTAAAATGCTCCAGAAAAAAACAAAATCTAAGGAAGAAAAATAATGGCTTTCCCCGAGAATGAAAGCACATCTGTTCCTACTTCTTTTAATTAATGGTTTTTGGACACAAGCACAGTAACTCCTTGGCAGATTTTCCACAGTGACAAAATAGAAAGCAGTGCGTACTTTCTGTCTCTAAACTCAAACGCGAGACCAACTTGTGACCGTGACACTGATCATAAGAGTCAGTTGTGGCAGGAAGGTAAATATGGAAGTACTGAAAATACCAGGACAATAAATATGAATCCACACAGAGTGGAAGAGAAATCCTCGTGCTATTTCATCAGTCATATGGTTTTAGTTTGTGGAGTCATTAATCAAAGGGAGGGGGACAAAGAGGTTACTTGAGTGTCTCTACTGGCTCAGGAAAATAATAAAAGCAAAAACATTGTGGTTACAAATTAGTTTTCGTGCTGGGATTCTGATTCACACAGTCCTGATTTTATTAAATTTCCATTTTGATTAGATTCAATGTAGATTCATTTAGAGATAGAGAGAAGTTCCCATACTAATTTTGTGAGTTATGGATTACGGATTATAGGAAGACAACAGTGATGTGTTGTTTCATGGAGAAAATGGAGGCAAAAAACAAACTAAACTGTTTTCCTGACCAAGTGTTTCTGGTTCTGAAACATAGATGGCAAAGTAACACACTTGTAACAGACTCCACTAAAGCTAACAAAGATCAATTTAAGGGTTTTATTAATCAATATTGGCTCGCTGAACAAAAGCAGTGCAACCACTATAAAAGAAAAACTATATTAAAAACCAGAATAAAAAGGTAGAGACAGTTCTCTCAGTCTCTTCATACCTTGCTGCTCGAGCGCTGGTTGGGGTCTTCTCTTGACTGCAGCAGACCAGCGCCCAGTGTGGGCAGCTGGGTCTGGAAAACTGAGACACGCCCCCCGGTGGATGACATGAGCTTGAACGCGGCCTGTAACGCCGGGCCGAGGGCGCTGTGGGTTTCCCTGGTCTGACTGAACATGGCCGGCAGCGAGGTCAGCAGGTCCTTCACCAGCTGGATGAGATAGGTGCAGAGAGGAGGAATTGCAACTTTTAGTCTTAGTTTACTGTACAAATTTGAATGTAATGAATTTAAAAGGAAAGAACGGATGGATGAAGGACAAAAGGGAAAGAGGTGGAGGACAGGAAGTGTGTGAAGTGTGGCTACTTCCTGTCAAAACTATTAAACATTATTAAAAAGTAAAATAATGTTATATTTAGAGATTGGGGGTGGGTTTCCTCCTTTCGCTTTACAGCAGGTGGCAACCACAACTGTCATAAAACACAGGCTGTAACAGGAAGTAGCCGCGCTTTCGCGTGGAACTAGTCAGTTATCTCGTAATGACAAGAGGGGCATAATTTGGTGTGTGAGCACGAGTTTCCATCGCCTTTATCCAGTACTGTGTATCAACTTGTATGTTTGTGCACTCATGTTCTCTCTGGGAGAAAAGAGGCGACCAAAGAAAAATAAAGAAGAATGTAGTAGAGAAAATTAAATGGTTAAACAACTAAATGAAAACAAAACAAGTTCATGACTAAATCTTTATATACCTCTTTGCTCTCTTTTAGGTTCACTATCAGACTGTCATGAGACGGTATGAAGACATCTGCAAGAAGGAAAAGTGACAAAACAAAGCAGAAAATCCTTTACTGCATATTTAATCAAAATATTCACAACCCATAAAACTAATAAAAATGTTCTCTTTCAGAAAAACAGTTTAATTTCATTCCAGTGTCATTATTATCATATCCTTTTATGGGCAGGTGTCAGAAGTTTCATCATGACGTACCATCGATGTCAGACACCACCAGCATCTGAGGCTGTGACAGACCCTCCTGCAGGTTGTAGAAGTGGATGGTGCTGTCAAAGGTGAGGAAGCCCACTCTGGTGCGTGTATCCCCGGGCAACCTGATGCACAAAAAAGAAAAACATGACAGAGAAACTGCTGAGACACAATATCCGATTACTTGATCCAATTAATGCAGGAATCTACACTAGAAAACTTTAAAGGCTGGGTCACACTTTCCGCGTACACTGAGCTCCACAAGGGACAGTGTAACGCTCATTTCATCATAACCTGTGTAGAACGCATGCACACTTTATATTTCAGTCCGGACGGCTGTGGAGCTAACAAACTGATATGTGAAACAACACTTGACACTGCGGTTGGTTGTGTGGTCCTTCTTTCGTTATAACAAAGAAGACAGAAACCACGGAAACTTGCTTGAGGTGATGGAAGGAAGTCGCCACACTTGCAAACCTCAGAGCTCAAATAACACAAGGAAATACAAAATAAGGACAATTTCCTGCTGAGAAATAGCCACTACTGGAATGTGCGGGATGCTAGTCTGACAGACCCTCATTTTACGTATGAACTGACTGATATGTTTGAACATACAGACATGTGAAGCAGCCCTATGTGGACGCAGTAGGTCTGACCCGTCCTTAAGTGTTTTCAGTTATAATATCTGTAAAATTTTAAAGACTGGGTTAGGGCTGCGCAATAGAACGTTAAAAAAATAATCACGATTTCGATTCACAACTACATGTGATCTCATTTCTAAATGACAACGATCAGAGGAGAAAGTGTGTGCAAAGGAGAATAAATACAAAATGGATGGTGATGAAAACCCAGGTGGTCGTGACGAGAATCCCACAACAACCCAAGCTTTTCCACTTCATAATTGTCACTTGCTTGTCTCATCTCATCGGCACTCACTTGTCCAGATTCTTGAGAAGGGATTCACAGAAGTACTTCAGGTAGCCTGCTTCCACTGCATTGTGAGACACGTCGAGGACAAACAGGTAAGCTGCCGGCTGAGGTGGTCTCAACTGAAAGCAAAAACAAGCACAGAGGTGAGGATGCAGAGAACTTTTAACTGTCTAAAAATGGGTGAGGTTAATTTGACTTTAAAAGGTTATTTTCTTATGAATAAAGCATCACCACTGTTTACTAGCCTGCTGATGATCCAGCACAAAGACAAGGCTGCTCTCTAGTGGACAAACATTCACACTACACCAAAATCCTAACTGCATACAGTAATGCTTCACATTTCTACTAGAGGAGACGGTTTACCATGTAGTCTGAGGAGGCGATGAACTCCACAGTGGCATTTTGAACCTCGGGTCTTTTGTGAGGCTCGCCGTATGACCTGGTGACCGGGTTGTACATAAACTCATCTGGAACTTCAGGAAGGAAATAATCAAGTCAAACATTTGCAAAATGACATAACAGCGATGGTTTATAAATACAAACACAAACGTGCCACTGAGAAGAAGGCCAAGCTGGATTCTTACCATCGTTGACGCGGTAACAGAGGTTGCACTTCCACCTGCGCTGGTCCAGGAAGGTGACAAAGGGATTGATGTAGGTGCGACACGAGCGACAGCGCACTATTGTGTTTGACGTGATCACTGGTAACTGCTGCAGAGGAAAACAAAGGTAGTTCATAGACTGTGTCTTGTGAGCTGAGAATTTTTTTTTTTTTTCCTAAAGATTCCTGTCTCAGAAAAAAAACCTCAGGGTATCATTTGTTTCTGTTACTTTACTTTAGTCTCTTTCTTCATAACATATTATTATTTATTCTTCCCTGCAACTAGAGCTGAAATGATTCATTTACTAGGTGTTTCAGACGATTAAGTGGCCACTAAGTGCAGAAACTCAGATGAAATCATTCATAAAAATTACAGCTGATCAAATAAAGAGAAAAAAAACATACTAATTTATTTTACAAAATGAAATAAAAATAAAATCCATGTTGTTGTTTCTTTAAAATGGACATGTGGTGTTAGATGTAAAGCAATAGTGTCCGTTTATGCTGCATAACCTGAACATGGTTCTAATGTTGTGCAGTCATTTTAGAACATTAATGCAAATAAAAGTGCTTTTTGAAAATGTTCAGCAAATCCCTTAAATACCTCAAAACACAGTGAGAAGACGAAGGAAAAGACAACCCTGTATTTGGAGCTGCTGTTGTACCTACTTGGGAAAATAAAGTTTATACTATGACAGCTGTTTATCTGAAATTAACACTCTCTCTTTAGTGCATCACTGTTCTCTGTCTGTTCACTCTTTGACACCGTGTCACCTAAAAGTCTATAAATACACTCCCTTATCATCGCTCTCCTGCTTTCACTGCAGCTGATAACTATACACTAAAGACTGCAACTGAAAAGGGCTGGTCTAATAGATCACTTCACTGACTTTTTGTCCAGGCGACCCAGTGGATTATTTTTTTTTGGTTTTCTTGTCCTATAAAGTTGTACACTGATACTAATATAAATCTAATTTTAAGGGTTTTTGTAGGATTTTTGGTGGATGAATAATCCTATAACGCTTGAGCAGCTGACGTCACGCAATACCACCAAGCAACAGTCGGAATAACAATAACAATACCAATAGCATTTTGGCAGGAGGCCACACTATATTCAAATCTATCGAGATAAAAAAGTAAAGGTAGTGGATATTTGTTTGGGGAACATTTTACCAGATCACCAAGATCCCAAGAGACAGCAGGCTCAAAGTGAGAATAGAAGACGGAGCGATGGAAATCCACAGGGTAGAGATTCCCCCCGTGTCGTGATCACTTCAGGTTTGCTAATGAACTTCACAATATGCTTTTATAACAGGTTCTGAGCATGCTACAAAGAAATAAATGGGATGGAATACCGCAGGTCAGGCATAATGTCTGTGCTGTGCATTTCCATACTCGTGATAAGCACCAGGGGGCATTATAAGGGCCAGATATATTCTGTCTGTCACTGGTTTTGCTCATTTCAGTTGAAGATCTTCCTGCCAACATGGTGTAGTTAACAAACTGGGTCATGTGCTGTCTGGAGCTCCAGTTATCTTTGTTGACATCTGTTTGGTGGTTTTCTAAGCGATTACTGTGTTTGCTGGCATTTTTAGGATGCAACAACAGCACCATGGTGTCGAGGTGTTTTTATTAAGTTTTCTACTACTTTTTGGCACTTTGATGACAGGTTACAGAAAGATGGAATCTCTAGATAAAAAAAAAAACGGTACATAAGGAATGTGCTCACGTCAAATTTGCAGCTGAATATACCAAATCTCAAATACAGGTATAAGTGTCCATTTTCTCATATATTTTAATGTAATTATATTAATGTAAAAATCACTGGTTAGTTAATTTACCTCTAAGTCTCTGAAAGGATGGAGGAGAAGACCCAGAGGAAGCCTGGCCTTGTTTAGTAGAGCCTGCGTCTGAGGGATACTGGTCAGCGTACACCTGAACGTACTGAGCAGCAAAGAAACACAAAAACGACACAGAAAGAACAGGTTAGAAAACACATCCACACAGTAGATAAAGGAGATTTGTGTGTAAGAAAAAAATCAAAAAAGTTAGGGAAATATGAAAAGGACAAATGCTTCATGCTAAAAAGGTTCCATTAATTAACTGTAAATTCACATAATTGTCTGTTTTTCTTGTCTGTCACATGCATGATGTCAGTGAGTATTTGAATAAAAGGCGAGGGGAAGCCAGACCTGATGTCATGTGGTTACCAGGTCGCATTTAAATACCAGGTGTGAACATTTGTACTTATCTCTGTCCACACGTGATCACACCACTGTTGACGGATGTTAATACCAGGTTTGAAAGCACCTGGTAGTGCTTTCAAACCTGGTAAGTCAGTTTAATGACTTCACTCACTTATACTCACTACATCGTCAAAGTGTTTACATCAAAAATCCACTACTCTTCACTTACTGTGGACTGCAGTTAACCTTCTTGAGGTCAGCGCTGAGGTTGGGTTCAGGAGCCTCCAGTGGTCTGGGGGGCAGCAGGTTCCTCTCCTGCAGCAGGTTCACCGGCCTCAGAGCCTCCACCTCCAACTCCGGCACCCCGCTCAGCCCGCCGAGCGCTGCAGACAGCTGGGACATGTTCGGGAAAGGCTGAAAGAGAGAGAAAGTGTTTGTATCAACACCGAGCTGGTGAGGCAAAACAGGACAAACAATGCATTTCCATTATCTGTTTTTAATTGACTGCTGCATCATCGTTGCGTGAACCATTACATCACAGACACATCATAAATAAATAAAAAATAAACCTCCTTATTTCTCAGCGATAACATTAAAATATTAATGCCAACAGCTACAGTATGCCATCAGTGAAATAAAAAATAGAGCAGATGAGGAAATTAGTGTGTGTACAGATGGAGCTAAAGCCAATAAACAATTGTGCTCATTTAACCCAATTTACCACATTCCCAGTGGTGAAAAACCATTTAAACCAAGGGTTAAACTGGTGTCTGATCGGTGGAAATGGGATATAAGAAAAGTTTATTTGAAACTTATCAGAAGCCGCGGCCTCACCTGAGATAACTGCTGGTAGCTTGTCTGTCCGTAAAGGTCGTGAGCGGGAGAAGAGTCCGTGTGGGGGGCCGGTCCCTGCAGATAGGCTGGCTGCATGCTGGGGTAACCATAGTTACCATAGGGCTGAGCCTGATCGGTCATATCATTAACAGGCGGCATTGAATCTGAAGAACACAGAGTTCAGTTCAGATACTTTCAATGACAGCATATTAATGCAAAGACTTATAAAGTTATCAACTCACAAACTAGTCAGCAGACCATGTTAAGCTGTTTCAATGTAACTGATGTAGATATAAAGCAACTTTCATGATGAGGATATACCTGGATAGTTGCCTCCTTCAAGGGAATCATAGTTGTTGGGCACCGGAGAGGCACTGCCAGTGGTGGAAGAGGACGTATCACCACCTGAGACACACAGAGAGAAGAATGAAAAAATTATCTAATATAGGTCAAATAAATGAAATCAACCTAAATAACCAGGAGAAGATGTCGCCACGCATCCAGGTAGATAAAGTGCTGGTTATAATATTTCAAAAATATCACCTGAAAAACTTAAATGTGAGGTTTTGTTTTGTAAATGAATTTTGGCCGTCAGTGTCAATTGCAAGCCAAGATTCCTAAACAAGATAGAGCTGTGTATCGTGCTGCTGCAAACTGCAACGTTACTGAGGGTTAAGGTTATTTCAAATGTGATGAAAACCTAACTGTTCTTCAATTTCAATTTCTAAAATTGTAGGAAAGGTGGCAAAACAGTAGGAAAGGTGGCGAAACAGACAAACAAATTAAAAGTTTCTGTTTTGTTTGTTTGTATTGTAGTTATTTGAGCTCAGAGAAAAGGACGAGCGAATACAGGGAAGTAAACACAAGGAGCGCAGGAATCTGAGGACACAAAATGGAGGACATCTACAGGAGAAAAGCTTAGGTTTAGTAATTAATTCACACCAACTTTCTCGTCTTTATTCTCTCCTGCACATTTGTTTTACTAATATTTTAAAACGGAGAAATATACAACAATTCTGGCAATTGACAAAATCTCGGAGCTAATCATAACTCAACCATAAAAATGTTTGTTTTAAAATGCACAGTGGAAGAGGACAACACACAGAATGACTGCTTTAAGTAGCAACAAGTAAAATCCTGAATTAAGAATGCGACTGAGGCAAAAGAACAATCATCAGCAGAATGCATTTATAGTGAAACTAAATAGCAGCGCAGGTTAAACAATTTTCTAGCAATCCTGCTGACTACAGCTTGGATTAAAAGCAGGATTTTATGTATGCGGTGGTGCACAGTAGAATAATGACTTTGTTTTCAACTGGGTGGTTTAATGCACTAGTAAATCCGAGGAGTCATGAGATGATGCCTTTGCTTTTAAAGGATTACAAGGGTCGAATATTTCAATGAACTGATTAATCCTTGAAAGCCCAAATGAAGGATCCACAACAGAGAACAGAGACACAGCAGTGATCTCATTGGACAGGACAGGATCCAATTATCTCACGCTAAATCAGACCAGAGTACGACTGGATTATCTGCTCAGGAGGAGGACGAGGAAGAGGAGAAAGAGCCCAGATCAGCTGAGCCTTCCTCCTCCCTATTCTTCTCCAAGACTCTTCTGATATCAACACCTCTTCCTTTTTGGCATTTGTCCTCTCAGTTCACAGATTAACATAAGAGAATAAATACAATGACTATCTATTAAGTGTTTAGTGTTTGAGTTTCTTTGTCGCAGACTTATTTAGCCGTCTTTTTTCTTCACGGCCTCATTATTTGGTCAAAAAAACTAACAAAAAAAACACTTTACCTGCCCCTTAGCTGTTCCCACGCTTCATTACTGTCACATTAAAATCCACTGTGGTGAGTGATGTAATAAATCCACTCATTGTTTGATCTACTGTGTGTCGGATTTAGTAATAGGATTAGGATTCAGTATTTCTATTCATTTAAGTAGCCGAAATGCCTTCATACACAAAAAAACAACTCTACAAACAGCCAGGCCTGTAGGTGGCGCTGTAACGCTGCCACAAAAATACTTATTACTAAAACAACTAATCTTCATTCATATTTCATTCAAGTTCCTGCAGTGATATGCATGAATAAATGTATGCTCCACATGATGCAAACCATTGCTAGTAACACTTGTACGTACAATTAAACAATGTGAATGTTCATTCTGAATCCTCTAATCTCTCATTTTACCTGACATTAATTATCTTTGTGTGTACCATTTGGTATAATCCCGTAAAACAATAATAAAACAAAAAAACAAAACAATTTTATATGATAAAAAAGTTGTTCTTTTGTTCCTGGGTGAGTGGGGTTTTCCTCACTTAGGACTTGGCGCTCACAGTAAAGACAAAGCTTTTCACTCAGGTTCTCTCTCTTGAGGAGCAAGTGAGTCAGCAAACACACACACACACACACACAGTCAGGACCAGGTGACAGGGGAGCAGCTATATTTAAAAATCCAGTTAACCTCTAGCTGATGACACAGTGCCCAGGGGACTGCTATCTGTAGAACACCTCAGTAACTACAATAACATGTGTGTCTGCACTATGTGTATGTGTGTGTGTGTGTGTGTGTGAGGCTGTAAAAGCACAGTACAGTATTCTGGTCTCCTCCAGTAAATACAGATATGATATGAGTATGATTCGTGGGCTGCAATTAACAATTTCTTTCGTAATCTATTAATCTGACAATTATTTTATTGAATTATGAAGTACTTGTTTGGTTCAAAGAAATCTTAATACAAAAGCCACAGTTCACGGTCAAACTGTGCATTTTAGTGAATAATTTGTGTTTTTTTCCTAAAACTGAAGGAAGATTTTAATGGTGAATTTCAAGCAGAAGAGAAAGAAGTCTGAAGAATATTAGTAGATTCTGCTATGATCTTCAATCTTAGCAGGCACTTAGTACACGGTCTTGGATTTTTTTCCCCTGATACTTTGCTTGAGATGTCACAAATGACTTGACTGTTAATTATGAATTGTATGCACCCAAGACCTAAAGGAATGTTCTAAGATAATCTCTTTGACGGGTGAGATGTCTGAGTATGAGCTCTTACACTTGTAAAATAAGACAATATTGATTTTCTTCTTCTTCAGAAACCACAGTTGGAGGACGGCTGCTTATTTCAAGTGCACTTCAGTTACGTGACCATATTAAAGAGATGACTCAGTCAGAACAAGTGAGAGGGTAAGCAAGAAGTTTCCTTTGCAAAAACAATTACAAAAGAAGAAAATGACTGAAGACTCAGGAGATAAACTGAAATGCTTACCTACAAGATACACATTTACAGTTTTAAATTGTTGAACAACAGAGTATGGTTAAAAAGATCACTTGAAAAAAATGTGGAGTGGAGGGCTGATGCAGAGGAGGAGGAAGAATCTTATTAGCGGAGGAGAGAAAATCATTAAGACAGAGATGAGGGAGTCACATGATGCACGAGTGGGAATCACAAATGAAAACGAGCGGCTTTGGGGGGCATGGTGAAGTTTAAAGCTGGAGTGCGTAACTTTTAAGCGTAAACAAATGTCAGATTCCTTAAAAAAAACCTGTCAAACAAGTTCTCACAAAGAATTCCAGTTGTTAAGGAGGAACGGAATTCCCAGGTTCGTGGGACTGAAACACCAGTGAACAGGTCGTGATTCGGCTCAAGATCACCAGCTTTCGGCAGTGCTGTCGCTAAATACACCAGACTCCTGTTAAATATTGACATTTTAGAAATGTCCTTGCTAAAAATTGGGAGTATGACGATGTCACATTTTAATATCGGCTCAGGTCACTTGGAACCTCACCAGAGCAGGTACCAAAAAACTGTTGTATACAGACAAACGCTCCCTCACTCAGGTCTGATTAGCCTGATCATTTCTGATCATGAGGACCAAACCGAAGCACACCTACAACAAAGAGTTACGCACTGCAGATTTAACACATGACAAGAGGATATTGTGGGGATGATTGCAGATACAGGAGCGGGTTGTGAGGGAGGTAAAAGCTCAAGCAGACCTGCTTCCTCATCCTCCTCATCATCATCATCATCATCTTCATCAGAGCTGGATGATGAGGGGGCCACCGCTGCTGCAGGGCCTGAGGTGGCGGCAGAGGCAGAGCTAGCTCCGCTATTAGCAACATATCCATACTGCATACCTGTTGGAAGAGGGAGGGGTGAAAGAAAAAAAAATGTCACAAACAAGACTGGAACGAAGACGGCGGGCAGGACGGTGGTGATCATGCTGTAAACGTCATCCTGAGGAATTGGAGTGTGAACTTCTCTCATTCACTCATCAGCACAGGCGCTAGGCGGTGAGTCTCAGACAAAATAACCACACAGAGGAAAGTTGTGCTAAATTATTAACAACTTTCAAACCAAGCTATGAACACTGCAGCGCATTTGACCAAGAGTTGATACACAACTGTTAATGAAAGGTCCCATTGGGACATATGCTTTTTCAGTACCTTCCCTTCATCTAGTGCCATGGTCCTCAAACTGTGGCACGCGTACTACCAGTGGTACGCGGGCTTCCTCTGGTGGTACTTGGAGGAAACTCAGAAATACTGTTCTACTGTATATACCAGGGTGTGTGATCAGAGTGGAACTGAGGAATTTGGACCAGAGTGCGTAGAAAATGAACACGAGAATTACATGATACATTATCTCTCACTCCATCTTTATCTACTTTCACTTTACCAGTGTCTGAAGTATGTGAGGAGGGAGAAGGATGAGAGAGAGAAAAAATAACCAATTGTTTTATTAAATGCGGGGACAAGATCTCTCTTTACTCAGTGCCAAATGACAATGGCAACGTAATGAAGAGCCAGTGTTTTTTATTTTATTTACTACCCCACGGCACTTCATCGAGGACTACTTCACAAATTGTACAAAGATAAGAACTAAAAAAATAAGTAAAATATTCTATGGCATAGAACAATCAAAATAAAGATTTAACTGCAGTCTGCCAATTACAAAAGCTGCTGTTCAGCCAACTAAGACTTTAAATACATGTCAAGGTGTGTCCTTTGTTTATTTATCCTGCTTTTATTTTTGCTATTGTTTTCAAATCTTTGTTGTCTGAGGCTAAAGAGGATCTGAGAACACATTACGTTGCCAAACAATACAATTTCCTTTTTTTTTTTTATTGCTGCTGTGGTTGGTTTAAATACACTTTGTAAAAACAAGGTTTCTGTCTAATGTGAAGACAATGCAAAGCTCTGAAGATATTTGCCATTTGCTACTAAAATTAAGTTTAAATATAGATGCAACTGGTGCAGGAGTCTTCAGTCTTCACCTGCAGGAACAGTCACAGCAAGAACAGTATGTGGAGAGAACCATGATGAAACCATACCACATTTGTGTCAAAGCTCACACCTGCATTTCTGAAAGTGTGTGTGTGTGTGTGTGTGTGTGTGTACACACTTTTAAAGAGTTTTAAGGGCAAAGACCTGTTTCTTTGGTTAGGATTAAGGTAAGGCATTTAGTTACTTAGATAGTCAAGGTGAGGGTAAAGTGCCAGGGAGTGCATTGTGTCTATGAATGTCCTAACGGATTCTGTGCAGGAATGTGTGTGTATTTTATCACCTCTTTCTCTTCCTAAATACTGACCTTGCCAGGACCAGTAGTCGTCCTGGAGACCAAAACCTGGTCCTAATGAGGCAGAACCTTATTTCTGATGGACTGGTTAAATTTAGGCTACAAATTTGAATAGTGGTTATGGTATAAGCTTTGTTCAAATGAATGGAATTCAATGCAGTGTCCTCAGAAGAATGGGTGCACAAACTAACAAACATTTTCAATGTAAATCAAGTTGTGAAGATAGAATGACAACTGACAGCCACAACATTAAAACCGTTTTTAATATTTAAATGTTGTGGCTGATCAGTGAGCTTATAACTTTGTTTTAGAGAATAATAAAAGGTTTTTGATGAATTTAAGATAGTTAAGAAGGAACTCCTTTCAAAACATGACACAGAGATAAACTGTTCTCCTCCACAATTAAAACTGTGGCTCATCAGTGAGTATTATTGTTATCTTTTTAAGTGCTATAAAAGTGTATTTGCAAGTTTGTTTAAGTTCAGTTTAATATTTTAAAACGTCTGCAATGTACAGTGTATGATCTGATAAATGAGGGAACGTACATAAGTACCTAGTCAGTTTCCATCTCAGGACAGACAAAAACATAAATAAAGGGCCCGACACATACATACAACAATGTTTTTTTTGTGTACAAGCACATAAATTCTACTGCAGACATGTCAGATGTCCACAAAACTCAAACATTTTACAGTGGCTGCATTTTCCTTTTTAAAACTCCAGCGCTGCATTCTCTGCAAAAACAGAGTGACACAGTTACCCCTACATTCACTTCCTGATCGGTTCACGTCAGCTGCGACTCGACATTTGGCCACACGAAGAGCATTAAAAACACATGTAAATCTCAGTATTACCTTTGTGGTGGCCTGGTGAGGAATGAACTGACGTGGAGGGGGTTCTTGACGGTGTTCGCTCTGTGTCTGCACCACTGCTTCTGTGAATGACTCTGCCGTAAGAGTCGTAGCTCTGCAGCGCCTGGTGGCTTTGGTCATAGTGTTGTTGAACTGTTGTCTGAGCTGCAACAAAAAAAAAAAAATTTTACTGAAGCTGATAATTAACCGTAAAGAGTTATAACAGAGTGAATCTTCTGAAAAATGTCTTTCAGCTTCAGTGCAACAATTAAAGCCTGTTTCTCACCACAGGACTTGTGACCTCACTGAAAAACTATGATCAACACCATTTCCAGTGGTTTTCACTTGTGTGTGTGAATTGAACTGTCGCAAAGCATTGAAAACATGTCAGAAATAGAAAAATATAACACAGTGGATCTCTTCTTTCAGCAACAATGCCACCATTTTGGATGATAAAGAACTATACCGAGTGCTTTCCCAAGTTGTAAACAGTTGTTGATTATTTTCAAAATGAATCGTTAGGTTGTTTGCCCCAGAAAATGTCATAAATTGTTGATTGTTGTTTCCCACACCTTGAAATAATGATCTTATTAAATGTCTTGTTTTGTCCACAAACCCAAATCACTCAGATTTGAATGATTTCTTTACCACAACGAGCAAAGGAACCAGAAAATATTCACATTTAAGAAGCTAAAAAAAAATAATAATCAGAAAACAAAATCAAGCCAATTAATCAACTATCAAAATAGCTGACAATTAATTTAGTAATTGATTAAATGTTGCAGCCATAGGACAAATATTGCCTCACTGTCAAAAATAAGGAAAAGGGAGAAGAAGTTAGCACATTTATCCCAGTCAACAGTGAGACAAACCTGTGCTTCCTTGACCGTTGACTGTGGGTGCCGTCTGACTGGGTAGAACCACACCGTACCCTGGCTGCACTGGTGGTGTAGGTGCTGGCTGTGAGGTGTTGTACTGATGAAGGGGTGCACCCATCTGAACGGGCATGATTCCAGGAGTGGAGGTGGTGCTTTGCATGGAACTCAGCGTGCCATATTGGCTACTTCCTTGTGGCGATGGGTACGAAACGATGGGGTATATAGGAGCTCCTGCGCCGCTAGCTGGTGCTGGAACCAAACTGGGATGCTGCTGTTGAGGAGGAGGAGGGGCTTGGTAGGACTGTTGCTGTCCATAGTAGGATCCTGGAGTGGTATAGGGTGGATGCTGCTGCTGCTGCTGCTGGAATGGCTGTTGATTGTACTGGGTATTTGATGGTGGAGGTGGCTGAGAAGGAGAAGCACTGTATGATGAGGCTGCTACATGATGCTGAGGGAGATGATGACGCTGCTGCTGCTGCTGCTGATGGTTGTTCTGGTAGTAGTTTGCACTGTGGCCACTGTTTGTAAGAGGCGCTTTGCTGGGAACAGGATTGGAGTGTGCAGGGATTGTGGGGTAGCTCTGTTGTAGAGGTGGAGCTCCGTAGTAGCCTGTAGGTGGATACACGGATGGGTTTGTCTGCGCTGGACCTGGGAAAGATGGGGAAGCACAGGTGCAATTAGACTTGTGTCAAATATTGCTTTGTTTTTCCATGTTAATAAAACAAGTAGGACAACAAATAAACAGAACTATGATTAGCTACAAGCTTCAACAGCAGCTGCTGAGATAAAAAAAATCTGGCAGAGCTAAAGGCTGCGGTCCATCTGGAACAAAACATCATGCCTAAATAACAGTTTCTGACTCTGAACCCCTTCAAGAATATAACATCATACATTACAGTGTAGAAAAATTAAACTATCACTAAATGAACTGTCAGGTTTATTATCATTTATTAATTTATTAATACTTTGTAGATTATTTGCTCTGTGTACCAGAGAAAGCAAGACATTTGAGAATGTGATGATTGGGAGGTCTGGGAAACATTTTTCAACATTTTCTGACATTTTATCAACCAAATAATACGTTGAATATGATAATTGTCATTAGTTGCAGCCCTATTACATCGTTTTCCTGGGAATTTCTCCCACCGGTGAGGCTGTTACGGCAGTGTCCACGAGGATGCCATAACAGCGCAAATGGCTTCATTAATTTTTTGTCTTTAAAGGTGATTTTTTTTCATCTTAATTTGTAGTTTTTGTCACTCACTTGTGCAATTTATGAGAGAAAATTTTACATTGATATTAATTACAATACAATTTTAGCAGCAGTGCTCAAATATCTAGAAGCAGGATGCTTAATAAATGTATAGAAACCACTGCATGACAACAATTCTCACACTTTTCTGCATCTACACCTATAGTATATTCATATCCTGCTCAGGTGCTTGATGTTTTTGCACATTTGTAAAGTTCTTGTACATTAGCTTTGTATCTTCTCTTTTTGTATCTTCTTGTCGAGTAATTGTTTATCTTCATTTAATGTGCTTTAATCTAGATTGTGGCTGGTATGTTTTTAATAAATGTAATTTTCATATAATTACTGACATAATACTTTGTTACAGTCGTGGTAGTCAAGTTTTTCAAGTTCAAGTTCATAATTTAATAAATGTTCAAAAACAAAATACTGCATGGCTATATGATGGCACAGTTTGACTCTAAGTACACTTTCTTTCTTTATTCTTACAATTATTTCCTAATTTGTGTGAACATATATGAATATGGTAACTAATATGAAAAGCTCTCATATTCCTATGAAATACAGAATAACATAGTGGCTATTTTATACAGTTTTAGCTGTTTATCTTTCTGTGAAAACGGTACATGTTTAACATTCGTGATGTTTTATTCTTGCCTCAACTCTACATTTCCCCAATGCTTTTATTTCACATTTGTCGGAAGAAAAATAACTTATTGGCAATAAATAACATATTCTGAAAGCCCATTCGGATAATTTAACCATCACTGCAGTGACATTCGTGCATAATGAGTATTTTTAAAGTGAAGTTAACTAAGAGGCGGTGTTTATTTTAGCTTAAATATTAAAAGAACATTCATAAATAATGATACGCAGGCTATTATCCCGCTAACACTTAGCTAATATTTCGCATTAGCTTGGTAGCTAACGTTAGCCGCCGCTGTCCCTCAGTTAGCTCTCGGTAGCATCTGGCGAGCTTTAGCCGAATCACTTTTTTTGAAAACAACGTGATAATACCGGCGTTATTAACACTTCATTTCGTAATTAATAACCGACACAAGATAATAACCGCGTGGACAAAAACGCCGCAGCGGCTGACAAACTATTGACCGTCACCGAGCGTTAGCATGCTAACACTAGCGTGCAGGCTAATCGCATCAGCCGGCCTGTGTTACCATTCTGGTAGGCGGGCGCAGCTCCACCGTTCGGCGTTGAGTTCTGGTTGTAGCTGCCCGGGTTCGCGGGACCCGGCGCGGACATCGCTCGGTCCTCCTCCGACCTTATTCCCGCAGACACACCGGTGGGTAAATACACATGAGCGCCGCGGTCTCGAAACCTGTTCCACCGCAGAGTAGTGCTGTATGAAGGCCGGAGCAGGTCAGTGAGGACCCGGGCAGCCTGGCCAGCTTCGCTCGCCTGAGAGCAGAAGCTTCCAGTGCGGACTCTGCTGAGGAGCTTTACCCAGACCAGGCTGTGGTGCTGCAGCGCCACCTTGTGGAGTTCCACAGCGACTGCAACAGTTGAGTTAATGTACTTTCCCACATGTATCAGATTCAGATCATACACTGTACATTGCAGACGTGTGGAACAAAATGTGATTTTTGAAGTAACAAAATTACAATACTACGTTAAAAATTCATGTAATGAGGAAAAAGGTCGCATTATTTTAAGTCATATTAAGAGGGGAAAAAACATAATATATATAAAAAAACTCTGACTTACAGATAGTCTTACAAGACATGCAAATTGGGCAAATGCAAATTACTGATAAAAAATGATTGTTATATTTGATTCAAGGATTTTTGCATCTTGCATACACCATATTACAAAAAACTTATTTTTAAAAAAAAATAAACAAAAAATAAAAAATAAAAACGAGCAAACCCCACGCTAAAAACAAATAAAAATGAACTCATTTTAAAAATAGCTATATAAGCTTCCGGTTTATTTTTGAGCTTAATTGAGATTAATTACAGAAAATTGTGCAATTAATTCGATAATTTTTTTATAATCGATTGACTTATCGATTCAATTATTATATAGATATAGATATTATATTGGGAGACAGAAAAAAAAAAACAGTATATCTAAACTTCACTCTGAGAAGACGTTATAGTGTCTTGTTTTTCATCAACAATGTCTTTGGGTTTTAATAAACTAGTCCATTTTTTGTTTTGTTCTTATTATATGATGAGTGTCCTTATCTCTGAAATAGTGTTTCTTTCAAACATTTATTGTCTTCACAGACAATATTCTTTATCTTTATATTTCTTGTAAATAAAAATGTTCTTGTGCTTTTGTTATTCATCCCATAATTTGTAAAAATAATAATTACAGCAGATTTGTGACCCTAATCCTATTCTGTAGTTATTCCAGCCAAATACAATTTATATTTTTTTAATATTTACTTCACCCAAATTCTAATAATAGATATTAGAGATGAAATTGCAATTTGTGTAACAAGCATAATTAGTTCATTATGAGGTAAAATAAAGACGAAATCACCATCTATGAAATTTGCAATTACTAGATCTCGCGTTAAACCTAAAAACAACCTAAAAGGTCTGGATGGTTCAGTCAAAATAGTTGTTTATTCAACCAAAAATAGTAAAAAAAAAAAAGCCTTTACTTTATTTTAAGTGAATAAAACATATCCCCGTAATTATTTAACATGGTTTCTTATTTTTCCCAGGTTTCTTTACGTCACTGTCACCTCTATTCAGAATTTAGCGCTTATGTAGAAAATTAAGAACTATAGGTTGTTTAAAATCAATTTACAGAATCCCGAACCGGAAGCTGTACTGTTTCCATTATTATTATAAGGGATCCAACGTATTGGCAGAAGAGCTTTCATTGTAAACGGACCTCTGTCGCCCCCTTGTGGTCACTTACGAAACCTTTACGTATCCTGCTTGTGTTTTAATTTAATGAGACATTGGCTATGCAGAGGGACATTTTTGCTAAATTAAGCTAATAAAAGTGAAATCCTCACTGCCTCACACATCATTTTTTTAAATTAGAAAATAAAACATAAAAAGGCATGCTCTTGATAAATGGAAATAATTAAAATGACAGGATGACAATAATAATCCATGTATAAAAATTCAACTCTTTGGCATCAACAAATTATAGGGTGAATAATAAAATCACTAGAAACGTGTCGAAAACTTTTATTTGCAAGAAATATAAACATAAACAGTTTTATGTCTAGGACTGTGAAGACAATAAGTGAGGGCTGTCAAACCATTAAAAATGTGAATGCGATTATCATGGGGTAGCTGTGGATTAACTACAATTAATCAATTAATTAATCAATTTCTAAATATGACAGACATTTTTTTTCATGTTGTTGGAACAGTAAAAGACAGAAGGCAGACCAATACAAATGATGCTATGACTATAATATAAAAACAACTTCATCCCATCAACTCAATCACACCACACATTCCTCCTACGCCTCTTAGCAAAGACCTGTATAGAAATGCATACTACGGCATTCCCACGTCCACATGCAATTGGCCTAGCTCTCAAGGCTAAAACCCTAACGAAGTGCCATATCTCCCTTTTCTACAATTTCATTCTCCTACCAACACACCTGTTGTTAATAAGATCAAGATGAGCTGCTAATCAGAACTCCAATCTGAGACCTTCTGGGAGGGGGCTCTAGGGGCTGTAAATTGTGCCAGACCCTCCCTTTTACAATTTAAGGTCCTCCACAGGTTACACTACAGTAAAGAGAAACTCTCCAGGCTCTATCCAGATAAAATTGATGAGAGATGCAATAGATGCTCACAGACTCCATGCAATCTTACCCATATGTTTTGGTCATGTCCCAAACTGTCTAAATTCTGGCAACTATTTGTTATGGCCTTCACCTCTTATTGCTCATAAAAGAATCAAATAGATAGAAAGAGAACACTGACAAAACAGTTTAGTTTTATTCTCATTCTCAAGTTAAACATAGATCTATAAAACATTGCACATGTCCCTCTTGATATTAGGATATAATCACTAAATTAGTGTCAGACTTGCTAATGATGCTCCTCCCCCATGTGCTGTTCTCACTGTTTCTTCAGAAAAACAGAAGATTATACCACATGTACATTAGGAACAAATGCACCTACAAGTTTCAAACAGTTTTACAGTTTAAAAATCTATACTTCATACACAGTTTAAACAGTGTTCCCTGATTTTTCGCTGTCACTCTCAGCAGTCAGCCATATAACGTTAGAGCGCCAAGAGACGACAAGCAGACGTAGTGGGATGAATTATGGGATGTGCGGAGTGGGTCATTCTGGGCATGAGTTAAAAAGTTACGATGGTCACCTTGCGTCAACTGTTGTTTTTTTACAGGCTTACAATAAATGTTTGAAAGAAACACTATTTCAGAGTTAAGGACAATCATCATATAATAAAATATGGGCTAGTTTAACAAAACCCAAAGACATTGTTGATGAACAAGACACTGTGATGTCTTCTCAGTGTGAAGTATAGACTCAATGGTTTTTTTCTGACCTATGTTTAAAACACTTTCCACATGTTTAACAGGAATATGGCTTCTTAGAGTGAGATCTTTCATGGCTCATCAAATGCGCCTTTTGACTAAAAGACTTTCTACATGTTTTACAGGAATGTGGCTTCTCACCAGAGTGAATTCTTTCATGGATCATCAAATGTGACTTTCGAATAAAACTCTTTCTACAAGTTACACAGGAATATGGCTTCTCACCAGAATGAATTCTTTCATGTTCGGTCAAAGCCGAACCATGCTTAAAACACTTTCCACATGTTTTACAGGAATAGGGCTTCTCACCAGAATGAATTCGTTCATGGATTATCAAATACGAACTTTGACTAAAACACTTTCCACATGTTTCACAGGAATAGGGCTTCTCGCCCGTGTGAATTCTTTCATGGATTATCAAAGTCCCCTTCTGGTTAAAACACTTTCCACAAGTTTTACAGGGATATGGCTTCTCACCAGAGTGAATTCGTTCATGGACTATCAAATATGAACTTTGACTAAAACCCTTTCCACATGTTTCACAGGAATATGGCCTCTCACCTGTGTGAGTTCTTTCATGGGCTATCAAATGTGACCTAAAAGGTAAACACTTTCCACATGTTTTACAGGAAAAGGGCTTCTCACCTGTGTGGATTCTTTCATGGGCTGTCAAATTTGCCTCTCGACTAAAACTCTTTCCACATGTTTTACAGGAATAGGGCCTCTCACCGGTGTGAGTTCTTTCATGGACTGTCAAATTTGCCGCTAGACTAAAACACTTTCCACACGTTTTACAGGAATATGGCGAATATGGCTTCTCACCTGTGTGAATTCTCATGTGAAACAACAATGTATGGTTGCTTCTGAAACTTTTAGGACATGTTGTGCAAGAAAATGGTTTCTCTCCTGTGTGGATTCTCATATGTGTAATGAGTTTAGACTTATAAGCAAAACCTTTTCCACAAGTGTCACATTTCAAAGAATTTTTACCTGTACACGTTTCAGACTCGATCTTTGATGTGTGAAAGTTTTCTATTTTGTTCCTGTTACGTCTCTTGCGTGGCTTTGACTCTGTTTTTCTATTAGAGACAGAGTCAACATGGTGACTTCCTGTCTGATCTCGACTCTGAGCTACAGGAGAGCTGTGAGAGAGGAGCTGGTGGTCACTTTCCTCATTATCAGGAGTCAACATTAATGTATCAACCTGCTGCTCCACTTCAAGCTGTTCTCCCTCATGACTGGTGCAGATTTCCTCCGGCTCCTGTGTAGTCTGTGGTGATTCTGGTTCCTCTTGGTCCACACTGGAGCTCCTCTCCTGGTTACAGAGCTGCTGCTCAGTGAGAACCTCCACCTCTTTACAGACATGCTGCTGTGGAAGCTCTACAGACACAAAGAAACACAAATGATGGTTGCAACATTGCTGAAAATAAGGAGTAAATCCCTTCAAATAAGTCCTAAAAGACCAGTTTGTGTCTTTCCTCCCTAACCTCTCTCGCGGTCCTCATCTTGCAGGATCCAGACTCAGTTTCTATGCTAGTATTATTATTATCAACAGCAGTAGTTTGTTTTTATTTGTATGGTTTATTTTGAATATGCAACTAGTACAAGGCTTCCAGATTATAACAAAACAAAGCCTTTGCGCAACATGCTATAGAAATGAAATTGAGGAAGCAAAATAATAAAATACAGAAAAAATGTAAATGACATACAAGCAGTGAGAAACCTAGCTTCTTAGCTCCCACCCCTTTGTCTAAAATAAAAAATAATATATACACACATATGATTATGAACGCCCCGCAACATTCAATTCACACCAGAGAACATTTTCCCTCTTTGAGCAGTTAACTAAAGGGATCCGCTCATCTGATGCAACTGTAATTCCCTTAATTGCAGCACTAAAGCGTCTTCTACACAGAGGGTGAGACGGACCACGGAGTAAAAACAATGAAAAGTGCGGTCTTCAGAGCCTGTCAACACAGCAAGGTAAGTACACTTAGTCCCAGCCATAACAACAAAATTAGATTGAATTGGCATAATAATTTCTTTCGGTTTTCGGCCAAGTGTTAGGGAAATGCACCTTGTATTAGACCTTAACTTGGATAAGTCCAAGACGAGCACAAGAGGTGGTGGCCTGTTCCCAGGACTACTCCCGCATTTGCATTCCCAGTTCCTCTTCCCATTGACTTACGTTTAGCATTTAAGTGGTTGCTAAAAGCCAAGATAATATCTATGACATGATTCCTCCGTCATGAGGGACAAATGATAGCATGGTTTCCCATCGCAGTTCTGGAGGTAACGAGGGAAAATTAGGGAAACAGTTACAAAATAGCGAAACAGATGAGTAACAGGGAGGCCATAGCGAGATGACAAAAACTATCAAAGACACCGTCTACATACAAATGTTTGAAATGTGTAATACCCTTGTTATACCACACTGAAAATGTCCAGTCTGAAAGTGATGGAGGAAATAAATGGTTGTCATTTTAAAGGACCCAATGGAAGACGCAGCTACAAATTTAAAATGCCGTCTTAATTGATACCAGATCTCAAGTGTGTTAAGAACCACCTGATTATCAGTATATAGAGGGTTTAGTTGGTAAAGAGGAATAAAGTAGAGCCGGTATAAAAGATCCCCTACAGGATAGAACCAAGTTAATACCAAGAGGATTCAGGACACTTTAACTAGTAGCAAGGTTTATGGATGTGAGCAGCCCAATAGTAAGTTAGAAAATGAGGTAATGCAAGTCCTCTACTAAGTCTGCATCTCTGCTGTAAAGTTTTACGAACCCTAGGTGATTTCCCATCCCAAATAAAAGAACAAATAAACCCATCAAGTGAGTCAAAAAAATATTTTGGCAGAAAAAGAGGAATTGACTGGAATAAAAATAGAAATGTTGGTAAAATATTCATATTAACATTAATCTTGCCAATTAATGAAAGGGGGAGGTTACCCTATCTTTGAATATTGGATCTTTGTCCTTTTTGAGACAGAGAGCAATAGTTGCTTGTGTCAAAGTTGGTGGTAATGACACACTTTCTAAGGATTCACTGAATACAGATAAAAGTAGTACTTCACGAATAAATATTTTTGAAACATTCTGTAGTAAAAGTGCCACATGTGTTATGTAGCCAACAGGAAGTGGCCTGTCCCTGTAATTGATGTTCCAGTTAACGACTTGCCTTGTCGCCATGTTCATAATATGAGCCTTGACTGCGTAGTAACAAGCGCTCTGCCTCCTTAGATGAAATAAGATTGAATTCTGCTTGCAAATCAAAACGCTGCTTAAGTAGTTCCAGTGACGGGTTCAGTGCCTGGCATCAATCTTTTTGTTAGAAAGAGCAGAGTAACAAGTAATTAAGGTATCTGCCATTGTTATCAGCAATAACATCAGTGGGTGACATTTTTTTGTTAATTAAAATGGCAACTCCTCTGGCTTTTGAATTAAAGTTTGAGTGGAAGATTTGAGTTCCCCAAGGACAATGTGACCTATGGTGATCTTTAATATGAAGGTGAGTCTCCTGTAAAAAATACTACAGAGTTTAAATGTTTCACGTGTGTAAAAACCTTGGATACCAATTCCAACTAATAAATCTGAGGTTTATTATAAAAGGATTTCTCAAACCTTTAGTTAACTATGGACTGTTCTTATACACTAGTATTGTATTATATTCCTTAATAGGACAGTGCTTATCGTATGAAGTAAACATGGTCAATAATTTATTGTATGCATTATTTACACCTGCTTCATCACATATTGCATCCCAGTCCTGTGTCATTAATTCATGTTTTAGAGTAGCTATTGCCTCCTCTGTCCTAATTTGTCCATGTTGTTTATGTTCCCAGATTTCAATTCTACAATTATTGTCATATACTGTGAATACTGAAGGTGGTCAGTGATATCACAAATTAATAATCTACTTATTGTCTTGTTATCTATCAGAGTGGCACTAAGAGACGCCATTCTACTGGGTCTAGTGATTGTAGGAAAGAGACTCAAACTATGCGTTGAATTTAAAAATCTTCAATACTTTTGATTGTAGGGGTACTGATCATTGTTGTAGGTCAACTCCACCTCTTGAAACAGTACCAAGATGTTTTTTATGCTGCGTCCTGACAGCTGAAACTTCTTCGGAGAGGAAGTCAAGGAAGCCGTACAAGACCAAGTATTATTATTATTGTCATTACTATTATGCAATATTTAAAGTTGATATCAGTAAGTAAGTAAATGACATTGTAGTACGATAAACATGGCATAAAAAATTCTGAACTGTTGGTTCTGTGTCTAAATTAAGCTTAATTAAAAAAGCCAACTTTATATTTTAAAGATAAATTAGATCAACAAAAGGACTAATGTACGTCCACATTGACGTTGTGCAAATGCATTTAAAAGAGCAACATTTACTCCAGTACTACTCTAAATGGAACCCATTCGTACATAAATGTACAGTATGTCGGATTTCTTCTTTGTGACTGATGCAATATAATTAAAAATAAAATATCTTTCATTCATTTCTTAATCAGATCTAATCATGGTGAAAAACATGGTTTGGTTTGAGGAAGATCAAAGTGAAACAGAAGCCACATCCTGGCTGTGCATACCTGTCCTGTGTAACTTTATTACAGGGCCCCACTTCATATGGAGTCTGTGTTGAAGATCCACATCTTCCTCATGTTCCATAATGTTTTTTTCCACATGGTGACTTCCTGTCTGATCTTGACTCTGAGCTACAAGAGAGCTGTGAGAGAGGAGCCTGTCAGCCTCCTGCTTCGCGTCAAGCTGTTCTCCCTCATGACTGGTGCGGGTTTCCTCCTGCTCCACTTTAATCTGTCCTGACTCTGGTTCCTCTTGGTCCAGACTGGAGTTCCTCTCATGGTTACAGAGCTGCTGCTCAGTGAGAACCTCCTCCTCTTTACAGACATGCTGCTGTGGAAGCTCTACACACACAGAGAAACACAAAGGAATAGATTACAACAGACATTGGCTGGTTCTTGGTTAATTTCATACAACTGCAAAATGTTACCTATTAAAAAAGGTTAATTCAGTCAACTCCGTACTCGAGGCCAGGTGGGACTGAACTGAATTTGATTGTTAAATTACCATTACAGTCCAGCAGTTGGACCATGCGAGTTCCTTGGGGACAGTGCTTTACAAAGCTTACAGAGTTCACAAATCCATACTCATTTTAAACATCGTGTCCTGGTTTGACACAACATTATCCAAAGTAGTTGAGGGTTAAGCTATAAATGTACAGGCTGTACATAAACCCAACTGTTTCATCACCACAGCAACATAGCTCATTGTTTAAGTTCACCGTGCAAAGCTAAACATCTAAAGTTAATCCTTCGTCCCTGTTGGTAAATAATATCTTAATCTATAAAGGATGACAGTGTTTAAGTGTCTGCTTACTTTCTCTGCAGACATCACTTTACATTTAGCTCCTATTGTTCCATGTATGTCACTCTACTGTTCTGAATGTTAACTTTACATTTTTGTCTTTTTAGTCAAAACTTCTTGGATACAAAATCAGTCAAAGCTTATGTTCTACTAAAATAAACACTGTTCAAATATTTCAGTAAAATGACTGCTTCGGTATGATTCAGTTATGTGTATGAAAAGACGATGTAATCGGTGCATTATGAGTCATATTAACTTAGTATTTAAAAAGACCATTGTGGTTTTACAAACCTATTCGCTGTAACTTTACTCGAGGTTTGCAAACGATCTCGAACAGTTTGCGCTGACGATCCAACTCTTCCTCGTACTCTACGACGGTTGTTTCGACGTGTCTGAATATTTCCTCAGCAGCAACAGTTAGTCGTTCGGTGATTAAATCTCTGAAACACTGAAGCGAGGACATCGCTGCTTCGTTAACATCGAGAATATTTTACCTGCGACACAAGAACACACCGCAAACACACTGTCTGCATGCGGAGTACGGGAGAACTGAGCTCACGCTGCTAGCTCTGTGTTCGTTTACTTCCGCTTTATGATGTCTACTTCCGCTGGGTTAGCGCTGTCAAAGAGACGCCTGTAAAACTGTTCACAGGACAATTGGACATGGATCTGTATATGATTTTTAATCATTTATTTAATTCACCGTTTCATATTTGTTAAATATCCCTAGAGATACCCATAAAAAGACAATAGTATATGCCTGCAGTAGCGGAGACCACAGTTTCGGGTGGCCGTATTGGCAGACAGCTACAGCGCCAACTAACGACTTGGATGACCAGCGACAACATCTAACATCTTACGTCTAACTTTTTTTTATTAACGTACAATACTACGGAGGATTATGAGGGTTAGGGTTTTTTTCTTCACATTTGTTTTTCAACTCTAACGGGTATATACCGTATTTCTGGAAGTTCACTATCAAGTAAAGGTTTATTCCACCCATTTACCACCTTTAACTACTTGTTTAAATGTTTATTCCAGCCAAATAAAACGTGTTGCTTTACGACTCATATTTTAAAAGGTTAACTTCATCCAAATGCTAATGATAAATATGAGAGATTCATGTGGGGCAGTTTGTGTATTCAGCATAATTAGCTCATTATCATTATTTCATCTTAAATTGTCTTCCTTGTGTCAGTCAACATCTCCCAGTTTTTTTCTCTGTCACCGTCTTTATCTAGAATTGTATCTTTTATGTAGAAAACTATGAATCATACGTCGTTCAACATCAATTTACAGAATCCTGAACCTGAAGCAGTCCACTAAACTGTTTCCATACATTGCTATTATTGTTATTATTAGCGATCATGTTTGGGCAGAATGACTTTCATGGTAAATTGACCTCTCTCGCCCCCTTGTGGTTACATATGGAAAGTTAACTTTGTTGCCAACTCCACTTTGCAGGGCCTGCAAAGTATTTTTGAATTTATCAAAAGACCTCTGCAAAAATACAAATCTGTGATCTGTAATCATTCCTTTAAAGCCACATGGTCACATTTCACCTGCTAATATCTCCACTGGATATGCATTTTTGCTAATTTAAGCTAATGAGTTGGGTGTCGTCAGCGTAGCTGTGATAGCAAAAACATGAAAGTGAATAACAGAAATAAGAGAGTTGGTGTACAGAGAGAAGAGGAGAGGGCCCAAGACAGAACCCTGAGGGACCCCAGTAGTAAGAGGACAAGGTTCCGACACAGATCCTCTCCAGGTTACTCTGTATGTTCAATTTCGAAGATAGGATGAGATGTAGATTTTAACATGTTGACAGATGTGTTGGCCTCCTACAATTTGTTCTGTGAGGACACTGTCACCCCCACCCAACAAATTACAATACATCCAAACAACAAGAAATGGGTAACAAACATAACATCTATTAGTGTTGACGTTGCACTGTTTGAAGGCAAAGAGGTAGTACTTTTATTTTGATGAGTACAGCGCAAACAAAGCCAATCAGAAGCAAGGGGGCACAGAAGACCCACCCACCAATGAAAGGGAAACATTGGGTGGTTGATTTGTTTGTCAGTAAGACCAGTGAAACTCGAAAATCCAGCTGAATTTGTGTTTCTGCCTTTATCAATTGTACCAGAAAAACAAACGGTTGAAAGGTACCATGGTCGTTCTAGCTTGAACTGAAAATGTCCTCGCTGCGGGTCCAGGACCAACAAAGGACGGTCTTCTTAGCATTACATTTCTTGAGCTGTGGCGTTCAAACAGTCACACCATTAACCTTTATCCAGAAGTTGACAGGTCTGTAATTAAAATGAACACCCTTCACAAATTCATTCATTCAGCGTTGGAACGGGTTCAGCACTGCCGTCCCTTGGAAAACCAACTATCAAGATGGACCAAGAGGGATAAAAATTGATTTCATCTCTCTGGCTCTACACTTGTGTTTGATCCTGGGATAATTGGTCGAGGTCGTCCTTTTCCAGCAGGCTAAAGTTGCTAAAGTTAGACCCATAGACTGTAGCCGCTGGGTTGCTGCACAGATGCACGTAAACAGATTAACTGAAAGCTGTTATTCCCTTCTCGCGTAGTTTGAAGTGACACACCGTAGTAGCATAGTTTAATGTCAAAATACGTATCTGCTACGCAAAATGCGTAGAGATTGTGTAATCCCTTTGTTATTATGTAATATTAGAGCACAGGTACATGATGATCAATGCTAAATGGACGAATAACAGAAGACTGTACGCTAAGGGTTTTTGTGTGGTCACTTGTTATTAGGTATAATTAACACAAAGAACATACAACAGTTTCTTATACAAAACAATCAATGAAAAATAACAAACTAAAATAATAAAGCCTTCTGTCCCAAAGTTTTGGGGCCCTTTATTATTTTGTCTGATCAGTGTCGGTGTATCAGGGTGTGTTTGTTCTTTCCTACCACACAGTCCGTGGGGAAGGGGACACCACCGGCACTAACACTGCTAGCTCTGTTTGTTTCCTCACTGTGATGTCTACTTCAGCTGGGTAAGCGCTGTGTCAAAGAGGTGCATGCAAAGTGTTCACAGGACAGAAATGGACAAATGTGTATATGATTTAGAATCATTTTTTTAATTTACAGGAATGTGGCTTTTTGCCTGTGTGAGTTATTTCATGGACGGTCAATGAATCTCTCCTATTAAAACTCTTCTTACACGTTTTACAGGAATATGGCTTCTCACCAGAGTGAATTCTTTCATGGACTATCAAACACAACCTTGGAATAAAACACTTTCCACATGTTTCACAGGTATATGGCTTTTCACCTGTGCGAGTCCTTTCATGGACTTTCAACCATGGCCTTCAAAGAAAATATTTTCCACATGTTTTACAGGTATATGGCTTCTCACCTGTGTGTTTTTTCATGGACTGTCAAATTTGACCTTCGCATAAAACACTTTCCACATGTTTCACAGGAATATGGCTTCTCTCCTGTGTGAACTCTTATATGAATTGTCAATCCATCCCTCCGACTAAAACACTTCCCACATGTTTTACAGGAATATGGCTTCTCACCAGAGTGAATTCTTTCATGGCTCATCAAATGTGCCTTTCGACTAAAACTCTTTCCACAAGGTACACATGAATATGGCTTCTCACCAGAATGAATTCTTTCATGGATCATCAAATATGCCTTTCGACTAAAAATCTTTCCACATGTTACACAGGAATATGGCTTCTCACCAGAATTGAATTCTTTCATGTTCGGTCAAAGCTGAACCATGCTTAAAACACTTTCCACATGTTTTACAGGAATAGGGCTTCTCACCAGAATGAATTCGTTCATGGACTATCAAATACGAACTTTGACTAAAACACTTTCCACATGTTTCACAGGAATAGGGCTTCTCGCCAGAGTGAGTGAGTTCTTTCATGGACTATTAAATGGGACCTTCGAATAAAACACTTTGCACATGTTTTACAGGAATGTGGCTTCTCACCTGTGTGAATTCTTTCATGGACTTTCAAATCCCCATTCCGACTAAAACGTTTATCACATGTTTTACAGGAAAGTGGCTTCTCACCTGTATGAATTCTTTCATGTTCGATCATGTGCAACCTTCGATAAAAACACTTTCCACATGTTTTACAAGAATATGGCTTCTCACATGTGTGACTTCTCATGTGAACCACATTTTTTTTTCTCAAACTTTTAGCACAAATTGTGGAAGAAAACATTTTCTCTCCTGTGTGGATCCTCATATGTATAATGAATTTAGACCTATGAGCGAAACCTTTTCCACAAGTGTTACATTTAAAACACTTTTTACTTGTGTGAGTTTCAGACACAATCTTTGTTGTGTGACAGTTTTCTACTTTGGTTCTGTTACGTCTCTTGCGTGGCTTTGACTCTGTTTTTCTATTAGACACAGAGTCAACATGATGACTTCCTGTCTGATCTCGGCTCTGAGCTACAGGAGAGCTGTGAGAGAGTAGCTGGTGGTCTGTTTCTGGTTCCATGTGGTCACTTTCTTCATTATCAGGAGTCAACATTAATGTATCAGCCTCCTGCTTGACGTCAAGCTGCTCTCCCTCATGACTGGTGCAGATCGTCTTCTGTTCCTCTTTACTCTGTAGTGACTCTGGTTCCTCTTGCTCAGTGAGAACCTCCTTCTCTTTACAGACACAAAGGAATAGGTTACAACACAGGAGAATAAGCACTGTTCACACAGCTCACTAAGTATGAACTCAAATGAGTCTCTGAAAATACTAAGCAAAACTGTTTTAAAAAAAAATAAATAAATAAATGAATGAATACTGGACTCACAATTAGAAGAGCTGACTAGGTACGGGCTCTAGCTGTAGCGCTTATGTTCTACATTAACGGTGACTGACGCATTATAATTATGAAAAGATATCTTTCATTCATTTCTTAATCATATCTAATCATGGTGAAAAACAATGGTTTGAGGAAGATCAAAGTAAAACAGAAGCCACATCCTGGCTGTACATACCTGTCCTGTGTAACTTTATTACAGGTCCCCACTTCATATGGAGTCTGTGCTGAAGATCTACATCTTCCTCATGTTCCATTATGTTTTTTTCCACATGGTGACTTCCTGTCTGTTCGTGACTCTGAGCTACAGGAGAGCTGTGAGAGAGGAGCTGGTGGTCACTGTCTGGTTCTGGTTCCATGTGGTCACTTTCCTCATTATCAGGAGTCAACATTAATGTGTCAGCCTCCTGCTTCACGTCAAGCTGTTCTCCCTCATGACTGGTGCAGGTTTTCTTCTGCTCCTCTTTAATCTGTAGTGGCTCTGGTTCCTCTTTACAGACATGCTGCTGTGGAAGCTCTACAGATACAAGGACACAAAGGAAGTCATCTTAAGATTTGATAGTTCTTTGTTACTTTAGTACAACCGCAAAATTGAACCTATTAAAAGTTAATTCAGTCAACTCCTTACTCAAGTCCATATGGGATTGTTTAAACATTGTGTCCTGGTTTAAGACAAGGTTCTCCAAAGCAGTCGAGGGTTAAGCTGTAAATTTACAGGCTGTAAATAAAACCAAGTGTTCCATCACCATAGCAAACGCAACACAGCTCAATGTTCACTGTGCAAAGCTAAACATCTTTTGTCCCTGTTGGGAAAACATATCTTACTCTATAAGGATGACAGTGTTTAAACGTCACTAACACATGTATTTTATTCTTTTTACAAGTATTTTATTCTTCTGTTCTGAATGTGAACTTTTAATTTTTTATTTTCTCTTTCGTCAAAACCTTGTGGATACAAAATAAGTTGACAGCCTGTGGCGGCCTGTAGCAACTGATAACGTAATAACTGCCAATAAAGTAATAATGTAAATGTAATAAAACCAATAACGTAATAAATTGCCAATAATGTAATGAAGTTGTTGAGCCAATAACTAATAACTGGTTATTACATTATTGGCCTTGCATTAAAAAATCCTTCGATAATGTAATAACTGAGCCAATAATGTAATAACTGAGGTATCACTTTATTTTATTTTCAATTTCTGGAGAGAAAGTGTCACACAAGCTTAGTATTGCATCTTGCAACATATGCGACCTTATAAATACAGGAGGCCTAAAGGAGCTATTAAGAATCAGTTTGGATTTATACGTCACTCTTAAGGTTCCGTTACAGTACCAATGACAGCACCGCGGTCTCCATTGGTCTCAGTTGCCTCAACGGATGATATTTCTTGGAGGCACACGTCGGGCTACAGAGAGGCTCTCCGACATGGAATGGATGGGACACCCTTTTCAAAGTATGTTGAGAAACCATGGGAGGATTATATACAGAGGATGGCACAGCATAGTACATACGAAGACCACCTAACTCTCCAGAGAGCATCACAAATTTTCAATGTTCAGTTCCTTATTGTGTCAACTCTTGGTTTGGATGCCACCTCTGTCCTATCACCATCTGGAAACTACTGTGAAGGCTTGCCTCTTTAGGTTCTTGGACATTTTGCTGAAGGACAGGGGGAACATTATGTGTTTAGACGGACCTACCCTCCCTTACATTCAAGCCATTCAGGAGGCAGAGATGCATATAGTGTCTCAATCTGTCCCTCTGTCTGACGCCAAACCTACCTCTTTGTGTCAAGATGAACCTGCCTCTAGAAGTAAATTTCATTTTAATGTTTTGTTTTATTTACATTAGTAAATGAGTGAGACCTACTTTTCATTTGAGACCTCCGGCCTAAGCTCCATTTTGATAACTTCGCACTATTCAAATTTACGCTCCTCCAACTTTTTTCTCCTTTTTTACATTTGTAAAGGAGTCCCGGATCATTTTTCATTTGAGATGCCAAGTTCCATTTTTGGCCGTTATTATGTTATCTGCTACAGTCTCTCTCTCTCTCTCTGTCCCTGGGTCTGTGTGTGTCCCTCTCTGTCCCTGTGTCTATGATACGAGTCACATTCACTTGTTAGTATTTAAAAAGACCATTGTGGTTTTACAAACCTATTCGCTGTAACTTTACTCGAGGTTTGCAAACGATCTCCAACAGTTTGCGCTGACGATCCAACTCTTCCTCGTACTCTACGACGGTTCTTTCGACGTGTCTGAATATTTCTTCAGCAGCAACAGTTAGTCGCTCGGTGATTAAATCCCTGAAACACTGAAGCGAAGACATCGCTGCTTCGTTAACAACAGGAATATTTTACCTGCGACACATGAACACACAACCGTCTTGACGCTTTTTATGTCCGCATGCACAGTACGGAGCTAACGCTGCTAGCTCTTTGTTTGTTTACTTCCGCTTAGTGATGTCTACTTCCGCTGGGTTAGCGCTGTGTCAAAGAGGCGCATGTAAAACTGATCACAGGACACTTGGAGACATGGGCATATGATGCATATATGATTTAAAACATGTATTTAATTCAGAGAGTTGCATATCTGTTAAATATTCCTTATGGCAATTAAAAGACAATATTATGCGTCCGCGGTACCGGAGACCACAGTTTCGGGTGGACGTATTGGCAGGCAGTTACAGCGCCACCAGACGACTTGGATGACCAGCGACGACATTAACTTACGTCTAACTTTTTTATTAATAATACAAAACAATACAACGGAAGAAGATTATGGCCACGTGTGTTTTTTTCTTCACTTTCAAATTTAACAGTATGTAGTGTATTTCTGTATTTCTGGAAGTTCACTATGAGGTAAAGGGTTATTCCACCTAATTACCACCTTTAACTACTTCAGTTTACGTTGTGAAGTGTATGTTTAATGCAGTTGCACTCTGGAACCACCGGAGGGCTCGAGTGAAGCTTAATCTGAGGTTAATGCTGTCACGTGTTCAGACAGCAAGAAGCTGTATGTTGCAACCAGACAGAGGGAGACTGTATAACCACAGCGGTCAAGTCTGTAACATAGAATATGTCATCTCTAATAAAGACAGCTTAAGGTGAAGGCCCACACTGGTAACTGATATGACAATATCACAGTTTAAAGGTTTATTCCAGCCAAAAACACTTTGCTTCACGACTCATATTTTTAAAGGTTAACTTCATCCAAATAATAATAAATATGAGAGATTCATCTGGGGCATGAATCTGTGATCTAAGTGCCCTCTAAGGTTAAAATGTGTCTGGTTTGGTGTACGACTATATTAATACAGAGGTCTACCAAGGGCCAGAAGTCTAGAGGGGAGCCCACACCCACTCTTGAACAAATATGGAGGTCCTTATGCATCTGTGCCCAGGGCAACAGTAGTTCATAATCCATCTGTATTAATACAATTGATGATGTAACATTATAGTGTGACATTTGTGTCAATAATCCTCAAGCACAGGTCACTCTCAGTGGTGTCAAATCAAATTCTGCTTAGGGCCCCCTAAAGGCTTGAGCCAGCACTGTGTAAAGATAATAAGTGAGGGCTGTCAAACGATTAAAAATTTGAATGGGATAATCATGGGGTAGCTGTGGATTAATTAGGATTAATCAACATTTCTAAATATGACAGAAAAATGCATTCATGTTGTTGGAACAGGAAGGTAAATGACAGAAGGCAGATATGTATGTTTAAACGTGTTTTTTTATTCATGACAAATACAAATGATCGTATTATTAAAATATAAACACAACTTCATCACATCAACTCATTCACTCCACACATTTCTCCTATGCCTCTTAGCAAATATAGGATGTGTTATTCAGAGTCAGAACATTTCTAAATCACTCTAAAAGATAATCTGTTAAAGATAACCTTAACTTGAAACAGTTTGGGCAAATATTGCTATTTTAGTAGCAAATATAGGATGGATGCATGAAACGTTCTTTCTTTGTTTTTGAACAAACTGCACTTGCACACACTTAAATGTGGCCATTGTTACCTATTCATCTTTCTGAGTGTAAAGGCCTTTCACACCAACGAGTGTTGTCGCTGGGTTGTGTTTGCTTCCCCAAACCCCCTTCTTTTTATGCAACAAGAAAAACTATAAAACAAGCACAAGAAGTGTGGACGGAGGTTGCAATGGAGCTTCAGTGGGATGTGTGTGCAAATCAAGCTTCAAATTACTTTTCACCAATTTTCACTCCACGCTGCAGCAGCAGTGTGCGGCCAGTGTTTATGTGTGCTGCTCTGGTCACAAACATTTGTTTCTTTAGTTTTCTCCGTCACTCTCAGCAGTCAGCCATATAACGTTAGTGTCAAGCAACGATGATTAGATATAGTGGGATGAATTGGATGGAAAAGTTACTTAGTTACAGTTACTAGTGATTTCACCCAAAAATTAACTGAATTAGTTACTGAGTTACAAATGATAAAAGTAAATAGTTTGTGGGGAAGTAACTATTGCGTTACCTTCAAATACATTTTAAGTGCTCAAAGAATTGGACCCCACCTCCACCCTCTTTAGCAGAACTTAAAATGCATTTCCACCAGCTCTACTCGCCTCGGCACGGTTTAAGTAGCGTTTCCGATTTGTAGATAAATTAAAACTACTTAATCCTAAAAACGTGGGTTAACCTCCAGAAGTGTAGTGTAAAGTCACTAGTCATAGTCACTCGTGTGTGTGTGTCGTGTATAAAACAAGTCACCGCAGTTTCAGCCATGCAGTGATGACACCACCCATGTTAGGTAGGTACTTTTATGTAGTGGAGATGCAACCTAATCGTGCCGTGGCAAGGCGAGGCAAGGCAAGTAGAGCCGGTGGAAATGCGCCATATGGAGGGCCGAGGTGATGGATGGTCTTAAATGTACATAGGATTTTGAAAGTGATACAGAATTTTATTGGAAGCTAGTCAAACTGCTTTAAAATAAGGGTGATATAGAGGAAGGAGGGGGTTTTGTTGATTATATGGGCACCGGGAAATTGGAGAGGGAACAGGGTGGGAGGGTAGAGTTGGGATTACTTGAAAAATAAAGCTGGGTGCCACCTGCGGAAACATGAAAGTGTAAATTATTTCCTTTTTTTATTTCTTCTTTATTATTTCCTTTCATGTTCTATCAAACTGAATTCATATCTGTAATCCTTTCCACATGTTTCACAGGAGAAAGGCTTCACTCTTTTCATGGATTATCAAATACTTCTTTCAAATAAAACACTTTCCACGTTTTAACAAAATATGGCTTCTCACCTCTGAAGTTTTGTTATGTTCTACCAAAGCCAAACCTTGACTGAAACACTTTCCACATTCCAGGTTTATGGCTTCTTATCGGTGTGGGTTCTTTCATGGACTGCCAAACTCGCCTTCCGATTATAACACTTTCCACATGTTTTACAGGAAAATGGCTTCTCACCAGTGTGAGTTCTTTCATGTTCTACCAAATTCCCCCTCTTAATAAAACCCTTTCCACATATTTTACAGGAATGTGGCTTCTCACCAGTGTGAGTTCTTTCATGTTCTACCAAACCCCCCCTCTGAGTAAAACACTTCCCACATATTTTACAGGAATGTGGCTTCTCACCAGTGTGAGTTCTTTCATGTTCTACCAAACCCCCCCTCTGAGTAAAACACTTCCCACATGTTTTACAGGAATGTGGCTTCTCACCAGTGTGCGTTCTTTCATGTTCTACCAAACTCCCCTTCTGAATAAAACACTTTCCACATATTTTACAGGAATACAGCCTCTCACCTGTGTGAATTCTTTCATGTCTTATCAAATGTGACCTTTGAATAAAACACTTCCCACATATTTTACAGGAATGCGGCCTGTCATGTGTGTGAATTCTTTCATGTCTTATCAAATGAGAACTTTGACCAAAACTCTTTCCACATGTGTTACAGGAATATGGATTTTCACCAGAGTGAACTCTTTCATGGACTTTCAAATCCTTTCCCTCAACAAAACTCTTTCCACATGTTTTACAGGAATACAGCCTATCACCAGAGTGAATTCTTCCGTGGACTGTCAAATGAGGCCTTCGCTTAAAACGCTTTCCGCATGTTTTACAGGAATATGGCCTTTCACCAGAGTGAATTCTTTCATGGACTATCAAGCTATTACGCGAAATGAAACACGTTCCACACGTTGAGCAAGAAAATGGTTTCTCTCCTGTGTGGACTTTCATGTGTATAATCAGTTGAGACTTATAAACAAAACCTTTGCCACAAGTGTCACATTTAAAAGACTTTTTACCTGTGTGAGTTTCAGACTCAATCTTTGATGTGTCATAGTTTTCTACTTTGTTCCTGTTACATCTCTCATTTCTATTCGACAAAGAGTCAACATGGTGACTTCCTGTCTGATCTTGACTCTGAGCTACAGGAGAGCTGTGAGAGAGCTGGTGGTCACTGTCCAGTTCTGGTTCCATGTGGTCACTTTCCTCATTATCAGGAGCCAACAATAATGTATCAGCCTCCTGCTTCACTTCAAGCTGTTCTCCCTCATGACTGGTGCAGATTTCCTCCTGCTCCACTTTAATCTGTAGTATCTCTGGTTCCTCTTGGTCCAGACTGGAGTTCCTCTCCTGGTTACAGAGCTGCTGCTCAGTGAGAACCTCCTCCTCTTTACACACATGCTGCTGTGGAAGCTCTACAGACAAAGAGACAGTGATGTTGCAACATTGCTGACAACAATTAAAAGATAAAACAATCACAACATAAAAAGGAGTAAATTGCTTCAAATAAGTCTTAATAGATCAGTGTGTGTCCATCCTTACTTTCCTTTCTGTCCTCTATCTCTCGTCCTAAACTTTCATCTTTCAGGATCCAGACTCAGTTTCTATGTTTTTATTATTGTCACAAGCAGTAGTTTGTTTGTACTTGTATATTAACCAGGGGATAAAACAAAATATTTCCCGGGAAAAAGGAAGAAAAACTAAGATTGATTAATGTGTACAAAACAATGATTCTTTATTAAAGAAACGACAAACTAATGTTAACCCAAACTGAGAATGCCGGTCAAAAACTAAATTCCATGGATGGAATAATGATGGATAACCACCAAAACAACACCACTCTAGGGAGAAATAAGCCACAGGAAACCAACAATCGTTAATAAAACATATTTTCCACTGAAACAGTACAACAAATTATACAGCCACCAACAAACAGAACTAGCTTACAGTGACTTGTTTTTAGAAATGATTTAATATCCATCGGCCACTATGGTTGACTTGGACCAGAATTTTAGTTATGTTCGCAGCCCAGTAGTCGGTGTTCTGTCATTCCACAAAAAAGTCTACTATTTAAAAAAAACCCAAAAACTTTTTGGTAATAATATAGGCAGACATTGAAAGGACATTCATCTTGACGGTATTTATTCTTCCAATCAAAGAGAGAGGGAGGGAACCCCATTTTTGAAAGCCTGCCTTAATCTCAGCTAAAAAGGGGTGAGAAATTTTCAGCGTAAAGAGATTTAAAAGATCTGTCATGGTTAACCCCAAGATACCAAAATCCCGAAAGGCTGAATTTGAAAGGAATGTCCGATTGTGGGAGCTGCATCTCTAGTTTATTGACAGGATAACGTTCACTCCTGGCGACATTAACTTTACACCCTGAGAACCGGCCGAATCTACGAAAGATATAAACGATGGCGGGACAGGCCTCTACTGGATTTGCAACATATAGCAACAGGTCATCGGCATATAACGACAGAGAGGGTGGAGGTGGGGTCCAATTCTTTGAGCACTTAAAATGTATTTGAAGGTAATGCAATAGTTACTTCCCCACTATAGTTACTTTCCACTCCGTATGAATCCTAGTGATGTCATTAAATGTGGGAGAGGTCCTCAAGTACATAGACAAGGGCTCTATTGCAAGTGAAAACAAGACGGGAAGACAGCAGCAGCCCCGTCTACAAGCTATATTTGAAATAAAAAAAAAACCCAGATTGAATGTTATAGTAGTAATACTGGCACAGGGGAGTGTATAAAGAAGCTGCAACAATGATATAAAACGCTCACCAAATCCAAATTTAGCTAAGACTACAAATAGGTCAATCCATTCTACTCGATCGATATCGCTACTAGTAATGGAGTAAGTTTGGCCTTTAAAAATTTCCCATCGAAACCCATCACATCCTGGGGCTTTATTATTTTGCATGTTTTGTAAAGCTGAGTTTAATTCCTGAATGGTCAGAGCAGAGTCTAATTGATTGAACCAATTCTGGATTTATGAAAAGAAACTGAAGTTCATCTAAAAATGTGTGCATATCAGCTGGATTCGATGAGAGTTCAGACTTGTACAGGGACTTATAAAAAGATGAAAAAACAGAGTTGATAACATTCGGGTCCTCCTGAAACACTCCCGATTTGTTTAAGAGCAATAAATCCTCCACTGCACCGGCAATAAATTTATGATACTTGTCATCCAATAAAAGTGAGGTGTTGAATCACCAATTGGTGGGATAGCGAGGTCCGGAGGAAATCTGAACATCTATGGACACCAATGAGTGATCTGAAACAATATTGGGTGATACGAAACATTTGTCACTATTTGCATAAGTTTAGCGTCTACAAAGAAATAATCTATACGACAAAAGGTCTAGTGCACGTGCAAAAGACTGTAAAAAGACTATTGCCTACAGCTCGGATTATGAAATCTCCATGGGTCAACACAGCCATTACTAGACATGAAATTGCAAAGGGCCCTAGCCATTAGTGATTAGGTTGAGCCAGGGTTAGAACCATCTCGTTGAGGATCAATAGCACAGTTCGTCTCCTCCGAAAATCAAAAAATAGTCACTCAGAGAGGGTAGCGTGTCATACAACTTGTTCATAAAACCAGAATTATCAAAATTTGGTGCGTAAACATTAGCTAATAGGATAGGTACACGAAATAAAACAATCAGATATCTGCCGTCTTTGTATATTTATCTTCTGCATCTTCTGTTCTCTGCTTTACGAAGTAGAATGAATTTTTCTTTTTACAGGCATTTCTTAAACCTTTAGTTAACCATAGACTGTTCTTATATACTAGTGTTTTATTATATTCCTTAATGGGACAGTGCTTATCATATAATGAAGTAAATGTAGTCAATAATGTATTGTATGCATTGTTTACATTTACATATTGCATCCCAGTCCTGTGTCATTAAGTCATGTTTTAGAGTAGCTATTGCCTCCTCTGTCCTAATTCATCCATGTTGTTTATGTTCCCAGATTTCAATTCTATAATTATTGTCATATACTGTGAATACTGGAAGGTGGTCAGTGATATCACTAATTAATAATCCACTTATTGTCTTGTTTTCTATTACCTTTGGTGAATATGTTATCTATTAGAGTGGCACTATGAGACGTTATTCTACTGGGTCTAGTGATTGTAGGAAAGAGACTCAAACTACATGTTGAATTTAAAAAATCTTTAATACTTTAATATAATTTTTGTTACCCATTTTTATTACCATCCTTTCCATCCATTCCCTGAACTTGCCAATACTAGAACCCCAAGCTTGATATACACAACTGATCATTAAATCTTTTTTCTTTTCTATACAAATCTGTATTGTGAGACATCCAATAAGGCTGACCATATGTGTCATAACCTCTACCATCTTGAATCTTACCATATTGCAACACCACCTCCACATTTGCGCTGCCTGTTGTTATATATAAATTCGTAGCCCTCCAAAATGCATTCCCCTTTCAGTAGTAATCCAGGATACAGAAACAGCGATTATGTTAAACGACTGTTGCAATGTGTACAGATAATCCCTGGTGCTGTTAAATGATGCTGATGCTAAAAAATGGCTGTACATACCTGTACTCTGTAACTTTATTACAGGGCCCCACTTCATATGGAGTCTGTGCTGAAGATCCATATCTTCCTCATTTCTTCCTGGTTCCATGTGGTCACTTTCCTCATTTTCAGGAGTCAACATTAATGTATCAGCCTCCTGCTTCACTTCAAGCTGTTCTCCCTCATGACTGGTGCAGATTTCCACCTCTTCCTCTTTCATATGTAGTGACTCTGGTTCCTCTTGGTCCAGACTTGAGTTCCTCTCCTGGTTACAGAGCTGCTGCTCAGTGAGAACCTCCTCCTCTTTACAGACATGCAGTTGTGGAAGCTCTACAGACAAAAAAGGAATAGATTACAATTGACATTGAAGTAAATTTAGAAGGAAGTTCGCTTAAGAATGGATAGTTATTGGTAAATTTATAACAACTGCAAAAGGGAACCTATTAAAAAAGGTTAATTCAACCAACTCCTTAATCAAATCCAGATGGAATTGAATTGAATTAGGTCAACCGAGCAAACCCTTCGTTTAAATTACCATTATAGTCCATGCATGTGAGCATGTGAGCTCCTTGGACTAGTGTGACCTTCAAAAATCATTTGAACTTTACAAAGTTGAGAGAATCCAAAATCCATACTCAGTTTAAACATTGTGTCGTGGTTCGAGACAAAGTTCTCCAAGGTTAAGCTTTAAATGTTCCCTGTGCAAAAAAAGATTAACACAAGATTAAAAGTGAATCTTTTGTTCCTGTTGGTAAAAATCTATAAGACATTGTTTAAGCGTCTGCTTACTTCCTCTGCAGACAACACTTTATATTTAGCTTCTGCTGTTCCATGTATTTTAGTCTACTGTTCTGAATATTAACTTTACATTTTTGCCTTGTGGATACAAAATAAGGCAAAGCTTATTTTCAACTAAACTAAACACTGTGTTCTATTGTTTACGTAAAACGACTGATTATATTGGTATGTGTATGAAAACACGTTGTAATTAGTGCATTTTGAGTCACATTCACTTGTTAGTATTTAAAAAGACCATTGTGGTTTTACCTATTCGCTTTAACTTTACTCGAGGTTTGCAAACGATCTCCAACAGTTTGCGCTGACGATCCAACTCTTCCTCGTACTCTACGACGGTTCTTTCGACGTGTCTGAATATTTCTTCAGCAGCAACAGTTAGTCGTTCGGTGATTAAATCTCTGAAACACTAAAGCTAAGACATCGCTGCTTCGCTAACAACAGAATATTTTACCTGCGACACATGAACACAACACCCTCTTCACGCTTTTTATGTCCGCATGCAGAGTACGGAGCTAACGCTGCTAGCTCTTTGTTTGTTTACTTTCGCTTTGTGATGTCTGCTTCCGCTGGGTTAGCGCTGTGTCAAAGATGGACCTGTAAAACTGTTCACTGGACAATTGGAGACACGGACATATGATGTATATATGATTTAAATCATTTATTTAATTCACCGATTCAATTTCATATTTGTTAAATATCTCTTATGGTCAAAAAAAGACAAGTAAGTGTCTGCAGTACCGGAGACCACAGTTTCGGGTGGCCATATTGGCTGCAACTACAGCGACACCTAACGACTTGGACTAATCTAACTTTTTTATTAACGTATACTATTACGGAAGAGTTTTTGGGGTCTGTAGTGTATTTCTGTATCTCTGGAAGTTCATTATGTAGTAAAAGGTTGTTCCACCCAATCACCATATTTAACTACTTCAGTTTAAATATTTATTCCAGCCAAATAAAACGTTTTGCTTCATGACTCATATTTTTAAAGGTCAAGTTCATCCAAATACTAATAATAAATATGAGTGATTCATGTGGGGCAGAAAAATGCATTGATGTTGTTGGAACAGGAAGGTTAATGACAGAAGGCAGATATGTACACTTAAACGTGTTTTTTTATTCATGACAAATACAAATGATGGTATTACTAAAATATGAAAACAACTTCATTACATCAACTCAATCACACCACACATTTCTCCGATGCCTCTCAGCAAATATAGGATGTGTTATTCAGTCATAACATTTCTAAATTACTCTAAAAGATAATCTGTTAAAGATAACCTTAACTTGAAACAGTTTGGCAGATATATATATATTGCAGTTGCAGTTAAAGAAGGCTGCTTTAGGATTTACCACGCTGGCCATTCCTGTTGTTGATCGTTTACTCACTTGTGTGATTTATGTGTACGACTATGCTTGCTTTCGTTTGTGTCAACCAGGGGCTTAACAAGCTTTTCAGGGTGGGGGGTAGATGTGGTTCGTGGGGGCGGAAGGGGGGGGGGGGGAGCACCTACAAATAGAGATAATTGAGAAGCATGTTATTACATGTTTTTATTTTAATTCATTTATACAAACTCGTCAACTTTGCCAACCCAGTAACGTTGGGTTGTTTTCATACAATAAAAACAATAAAAACGATGAATACAATGACAGAAGGGTACAAAAGGTATGAAACACAAGATATAAAAAACTTCCCATTTCAATGAGTGATACTTGAAAAGTAGAAAAACACACTCAGTATAAAATAAGAAATACATCGACAAACTAACAGGAAATAAAAAGGGGCATAAAAAATTGGAACAAACATGACTAATAAAAATTGTATCTGTGAAAATGAATGCCTAATTGGGTTTGAACCAATTTTCTCAATTATTTCACATAGATATTTAACAAAGCTTGTTGATATAACAATGTTATATTTTATAATCAATATTGACAACATCCAGCTTCCATATGTCCAAAAGTGACTGACAGTTACGGAAAAACTCTAGTGTGTGAACTATGACCCAAGCTAGTTCTCGCCTCCTCAGCATGAGCATGGATGTATTATCAGCACTGGATAGAGCACCGCCCCCTCTGCCTTGAAGATAATTTTGTCATGGTGGCCACTCGTGGTACTGCAACAAAAAATACTCATGCAGCCCAAAAAGCAATTTTCCCATTGACCACAACAGTATAAGAGAATCCTGCAAAAGTGTTCATGGGACACCTCGAGACATGTTAAGATCTTTATATCCTATATTTTAAATTCACAGAGTTTCACATTTGTAAAACCTTCCTAAAGGCCATAAAAAGCCCCAAAAAAATCTTATTTCACAGAGGGGGTTTTGTTGATTATATGGGCACCAGGAAACTGGAGAGGGAACAGGGTGGGAGGGTTGAGTAGGGTTTACTTGAAAAATAAACCTGGGTGCCACCTGGGTAACCATGGAAGTGTAAATTATTTTCACGGAAAAGAGGCCAAGGGGGAGGAAATGATGCTGGAATGCAAAAAACTTAAGATGGATGAACTGCATGAATTCTTTCATGTTCTATCAAACTGAACTTATATCAAGAATCCTTTCCACATGTTTCACAGGAGAAAGGCTGTACTTCCTTCGACAGCTCAGGAAGTACAGCCTGCCCCAGGAGCTGCTGATCCAGTTCTACACAGCAATAGTCCAGTCTGTTCTCTGCACCTCTATCATCGTTTGGTTTGGATCAGCCACCAAACAGGACAGAAACAGACTGAATCGCACCATCAGGACTGCAGAGAATATCATTGGTGTTAAACTGCCCACCATCCAGGACTTGAACACATCCAGAGTCAAGAAACGCGCAGGTAGTATCTCTGCAGATCCACCACATCCCGGAAATAACCTGTTTGATCTTCTTCCCTCTGGCAGGCGTTACAGAACACTGTACACCAAAACTGCTAGACACAAGAACAGTTTTTTCCCCCAGGCTGTCACACTACTGAACACACTATTTATTTATTCACTATTTTGCACCTTATCGTTTATATACTTAAATATATATATTTAAAAATAGACCGGACCTCTGGACACCTTATTTATTCACTTTTGTTGAATGTATGTTAAGTTATGTTGATGTTTACGTTTAATGTACAGCGTGTGTTTGATAAAACCGGAGTCAAATTCCTTGTATGTGTTCACATACTTGGCCAATAAAGCTGATTCTGATTCTGATAATCCATCTGTATTAATACAGATCGTTTGAATGTGATAATCATGGGGTGGCTGTGGATTAATTACCATCAACATTTCTAAATATGACAGAAAAATGCATTCATGTTGTTGGAACAGGAAGGTAAATGACAGAAGGCAGATATGTATGTTTAAATGTGTTTTTTTATTCATGACAAATACAAATGATGGTATTACTAAAATATAAACACAACTTCATCACATCAACTCAATCACACCACACATTTCTCATATGCCTCTCAGCACATATAGGGTGTGTTATTCAGAGTCAGAACATTTCTAATTCACTCTAAAAGATAATCTGTTAAAGATCACCTTAACTCAAAACAGTTGCTATTTTAGTAGCAAATATAGGATGTGGGATGTGTGTGTAAATCAAGCTTCAAATTACTTTTTACCGATGTTCTCTCTGAGCTGCTTTCTCTGCAGCAGCAGTGCATTTTAAGTGCTCAAAGAATTGGACCCCACCTCAACCCTCTCTTTGACAGAACTTAAAATTCATGTGCATGTACAATTCTTCTTCTTCTTCTTTTCCTTTCGGCTGCTCCCTTCAGGGGTCGCCACAGCGAATAAACCTCCTCCATCTCACCCTGTTCTCTGTATCCCCCTCTCTCACACCAACTAACTTCATGTCCTCTGTCACTACATCCATAAACCGTCTCTTTGGTCTTCCTCTAGACCTCCTGCCTGGCAGTTCCAACCCCAGCATCTTTCTACCAATATACTCACTATCCCTCCTCTGTGAATGACCAAACCATCTCATTCAGGCCTCTCTGACCATATCTCCAAAACATCTAACATGTGCTGTTCCTCTAAATGACTCATTCATGATCCTATCCGTCTTTGTTTCAAGAGAACCTCAACATCTGGGTTGGGGCTGGGGTGTAGGTTTTGATCATGTCCTGGATGTAGGCTGGACCGGATCCGTTTGTAGCATGGAACGCAAGCACTTGAAGCGGATGCGAGCAGCTACATCTTCATCGCTGCTACCTACAGCTCTGCTTCCTGTCTTTTCCTCAGTACCACTGTCTCTAGACCATACAGCATCGCTGGTCTCACCACTGTCTTGTACTAAAAGACTTAAGATGGTTGAACTGAGTGAATTCTTTCATGTTCGATCAAACTGAACTTATATCAAGAATCCTTTGCCCATGTTTAACAGGAGAAAGGCTTCATTCCTGTGTGGACTCTCATGGATTGTCAATTACTCCTTTCAAATAAAACACTTTCCACATTTTACAGAAATATGACTTCTCACCTCTGAGGTTTTTTATGTTCTACCAAAGACAAACCTCGACTGAAACATTTTCCACGTGTTGTACATGTTTATGGCTTGCCTGTGTGAATTCTCTCATGTCTTATCAAATGTGACCTTTGACCATAAATTTCCACATATTTTACAGGAATGTGGTTTCTCTCCAGTGTGATTTCTTTCATGTGCTACCAACCCCCCCCTCCACATATAAGGCTTTCCACATATTTAACAGGAATATGGCTTTTCACCACAGTGAATTCTTTTATGGACTATCAAACCTGAGCTTTGACTAAAACACTTTCCACATGTTTTACAGGAATGTGGCTTTTCACCAGAGTGAATTCTTTCATGGACTGTCAAATGCCACCTTTGATTAAAACACTTTCCACATATTTTACAGGAATACGGCCTCTCACCAGAGTGAATTCTTCCATGGACTTTCAATTCATTTCCATCAACAAAACATTTTCCACATGTTTCACAGGAATAGGGCTTCTCAGAGTGAATTCTTTCATGGACTATCAAATTAGGCTTTCGCATAAAATGCTTTCCACATGTTTTACAGGAATATGGCCTTTCACCGGAGTGAATTCTTTCATGGAATCTCAAATAAGACCTTCGCATAAAACGCTTTCCACATGTTTTACAGGAATATGGCCTCTCACCAGAGTGAATTCTTTCATGTTCTACCAAACTCCCTCTTTGAGTAAAACCCCTTCCACATGTTTTACAGGAATAGGGCTTCTCACCCGAGTGAATTCTTTCATGGGTTATCAAATCAGACCTTCGCAGAAAACTCTTTCCACATGTTTTACAGGAATACGGCCTCTCACCAGAGTGAATTCTTTCATGGACTGTCAAACTCTGCCTTTTAATAAAACCCTTTCCACATGTTTTACAGGAATAGGGCTTCTCACCAGAGTGAATTCTTTCATGGGTTATCAAATCAGACCTTCGCAGAAAACTCTTTCCACATGTTTTACAGGAATACGGCCTCTCACCAGAGTGAATTCTTTCATGGACTGTCAAATGCCACCTTTGATTAAAACACTTTCCACATATTTTACAGGAATGTGGGCTCTCATCTGTGTGAATTCTTTCATGTGCTATCAAACCCTTACTTTTACGAAAACTCCTTCCACATGTTTTACAGGAATATGTTTTCCCACCAGAGTGAATTCTTTCATGGACTCTTAAATAAGACCTTCGCATAAAACGCTTTCCACATGTTTTACAGGAATACGGTCTCTCACCAGAGTGAATTCTTTCATGTTCTACCAAACTCCCTCTTTGAGTAAAACCCCTTCCACATGTTTTACAGGAAAAGGGCTTCTCACCAGTGTGAATTCTTTCATGGACTGTCAAACTCCGCCTTTGAATAAAACTCTTTCCACATGTTTTACAGGAATACGGCCTATCACCAGAGCAAATTCTTCCATGGACTTTCAATTCATTTCCATCAACAAAACATTTTCCACATGTTTCACAGGAATAGGGCTTCTCAGAGTGAATTCTTTCATGTTCTACCAAACTCCCTCTTTGAGTAAAACCCCTTCCACACGTTTTACAGGAATATGGCCTCTCACCAGAGTGAATTCTTTCATGGACTGTCAAATTAGACCTTCGCATAAAATGCTTTCCACATGTTTTACAGGAATGCGGCCTCTCACCAGAGTGAATTCTTTCATGGTCTCTCAAATTAGGCCTTCGTTGAAAACCCTTTCCACATGTTTTACAGGAATACGGCCTCTCACCAGAGTGAATTCTTCCATGGACTATCAAGTCCTTACGCGAAATAAAACACTTTCCACATGTTGTGCAAGAAAATGGTTTCTCCCCTGTGTGGACTTTCATATGTATGATCAGTTGAGACTTATCAACAAAACTTTTTCCACAAGTATCACATTTAAAAGACTTTTTACCTGTGTAAGTTTCAGACTCTATCTTTGATGTGTCACCGTTTTCTACTTTGGTAATGCATGGCTTTGACTCTGCATGACTATTAGACAAAGAGTCAACATGGTGACTTCCTGTCTGATCTTGACTCTGAGCTGCAGGAGAGCTGTGAGAGAGGAGCTGGTGGTCACTGTCTGGTTCTGGTTCCATGTGGTTACTTTCCTCTTCAACAGGAGTCAACATTAATGTATCAGCCTCCTGCTCCTCTGTACTCTGTAGTGACTCTGGTTCCTCTTGGTCCAGAGTGGAGTTCCTCTCCTGGTTCCAGAGCTGCTGCTCAGTGAGAACCTCCTCCTCTTTAGGGACATGCTGCTGTGGAAGCTCTACAGACAAAGACACAGTGATGTTGCAACAATGCTGACAACACAAAGATAAAACAATCACAACATAAAAAAGGAGTAAATTGCTTCAAATAGGTCTTAATAGATCAGTGTGTGTGTCTTTCCTTTCTTTCCTCACTCTCATCTTAATCTTTCTTCTTTCAGGATCCAGACCCAGTTCCTATGTTTTGATTATTGTCACAAGCAGTAGTTTGTTTCTATTTGTATATTAACCAGGGAATGAGGGGAGGAAAACAAAACAAAATATTTCCCGGGAAAAAGTTAACTGTTAACCCAAACTGAGAACACCGGTCAAAAACTAAATTCCACTGATGGAATAATGATGGATAACCACCAAAGCGACGCCACTCTAGGGAGAAACAAGCCACAGGAAAATAACTGACAAGAAAAACAAACTACAAGCACCACCACACCTTGAGGGGGAGAGACTAACAATCATCAATAAAACCTCTTTTCCACACATTTGGTGCCAAATAATACAGCCACCAACACTATAAGTTGACTTGGACAAGAACATAATTTTAGTCATGTTCACGGCCCAGTAGTAGAATTGTTGCCCATTTGTGCTCACACCGATTATTATTGTCATTATTTTCATGCAATATTTAAAGTTGATATCAGTATAAATTTTTTTCATCGTGCTTGACATTGTAGTACTGCTTGAAAAAAAAAATGTCATAACCGATTCAGAACAGTTCGGTCTAAATTTATGACTACTCTCTCCTGCTTCTCCTAAATTAAGTTTCATTAAAAAAAAGCGCCAAGTTTATATTTTAAAGATGAGATAGATCAACAATGGGCCTAATGTATGTGCACATGGATGCTGTGCATGCAATACGGGGATTAGGTAAATTGGTGACTCTAAATTGACAATAGGTATGAATGTGAACGTGAATGGTTGTTTGTCTCCGTGTGTGGCCCTGCGATGGACTGCCTACTGACCTATGTCAGCTGAGATAATGGGTGGATCTTTCATTCCTTTCTTAATCATATCTAATCATGGTGAAAAACAAACAAATCTGATTTGAGGAAGATCAAAGTAAAACAGAAGCCACAGCCTGGCTGTACATACCTATCCTCTGTAACTTTATTACAGGGCCCCACTTCATATGGAGTCTGTGCTGAAGATCCACATCTTCCTCATTTCTTCCTGGTTCCATGTGGTCACTTTCCTCATTTTCAGGATTCAACATTAATGTATCAGCCTCCTGCTTCACGTCAAGCTGTTCTCCCTCATGACTGGTGCAGATTACCGCCTGCTCCTCTTTAATCTGTAGTGACTCTGGTTCCTCTTGGTCCAGACTGGAGTTCCTCTCCTGGTTACAGAGCTGCTGCTCAGTGAGAACCTCCTCCTCTTTACAGACATGCTGCTGTGGAAGCTCTACAGACACAAAGGAATAGATTACAATTGACATTGAAGTAAATTTAAAAGGAAGTTCGCTTAAGATTGGATAGTTATTGGTAAATTTATAACAACTGCAAAATTAAAGAAGGTTAATTCAGCCATTACCTTAGTAAAATCCAGATGGAATTGAACTAAATTTGGTCAACCTACCAAACCCTTCGTTTAAATTACCATTAAAGTCCAGCAAGTGGAGCATGTGAGCTCCTTGGACCAGTGTGACCTTCAAAAATCATTTAAAAGTTCTCCAAGGTAGTTGAAGGTTAAGCTGCAAATGTTCACTGTGCAAAGCTAAACATCTAAAGTTAATATTTTGTCCCTGTGGGTAAACATCTATAAGATAGTGTTTAAGCATCTGCTTACTTCCTCTGAAGACAACACTTTACATTTAGCTTCTATTGTTCCATGTATTTCAGTCTATTGTTCTGAATGTTAACTTTACATATTTGTCTCTTTAGTAAAAACCTCGTGGATACGAAATCAGTCAAAGCTTATTTTCTACAAAACTAAACACTGTGTTCTATTATTTAAGTAAAACGACTGATTATATTGGTATGTGTATGAAAACACGTTGTAATTAGTGCATTATGAGTCACATTCACTTGTTAGTATTTAAAAAGACCATTGTGGTTTTACCTATTCGCTTTAACTTTACTCGAGGTTTGCAAACGATCTCCAACAGTTTGCGCTGACGATCCAACTCTTCCTCGTACTCTACGACGGTTCTTTCGACGTGTCTGAATATTTCTTCAGCAGCAACAGTTAGTCGTTCGGTGATTAAATCCCTGAAACACTGAAGTGAAGACATCGCTGCTTCGCTAACAACAGGAATATTTTACCTGCGACACATGAACACAACACCCTCTTCACGCTTTTTATGTCCGCATGCAGAGTACGGAGCTAACGCTGCTAGCTCTTTGTTTGTTTACTTCCGCTTTGTGATGTCTACTTCCGCTGGGTTAGCGCTGTGTCAAAGATGGACCTGTAAAACTGTTCACAGGACAGTTGGAGACACGGACATATGATGTTTATAAGATTTAAACCATTTAATCAATTCACCGATTTAATTTCATGGTTGTTAAATATCCCTTATGGACAAAAAAAGACAAGTATGTGTCTGCAATACCGGAGACTACAGTTTCGGGTGGCCGTATCGGCAGACAACTACAGCGACACCTAACGACTTGGATGACCTGCGACAATATTAATTTACATTTAACTTTTTTATTAACGTAATACTACGAAAGAGTTGTTGTGTGTTTCAAATCTAACGGCTCTGTAGTGTATTTCTGGAAGTTCATTATCTAGTAAAGAGTTATTCCACCCAATCACCATACTTAACTTCTTCAGTTTAAATATTTATTCCAGCCAAATAAAAAGTTTTGCTTCACAACTATTTTTAAAGGATACAAGTGTCAAATCAAATTCTGCTTCGGGCCCCCTAAAGGCTCGGGCCAGCACTGTGTAAAGACAATAAGTGAGGGCTGTCAAACGATAAAAAAATTTGAATGTGATAATCATGTAGTAGCTGTAGATTAATTACGATTAATCAACATTTCTAAATATGACAGAAAAATGCATTCATGTTGTTGGAACAGGAAGGTAAATGACAGAAGGCAGATATGTACGTTTAAACGTGTTTTTTTATTCATGACAAATACAAATGATGGTATTACTAAAATATGAAAACAACTTCATCACATCAACTCAATCACACCACACATTTCTCATATGCCTCTCAGCACATATAGGGTGTGTTATTCAGAGTCAGAACATTTCTAAATCACTCTAAAAGATAATCTGTTAAAGATCACCTTAACTCGAAACAGTTGCTATTTTAGTAGCAAATATAGGATGTGGGATGTGTGTGTAAATCAAGCTTCAAATTACTTTTCACCGATGTTCTCTCTGAGCTGCTTTCTCTGCAGCAGCAGTACATTTTAAGTGCTCAAAGAATTGGACCCCACCTCAACCCTCTCTTTGACAGAACTTAAAATTCATGTGCATGTACAATTCTTCTTCTTCTTCTTTTCCTTTCGGCTGCTCCCTTCAGGGGTCACCACAGCGAATCAACCTCCTCCATCTCACCCTGTTCTCTGTATCCCCCTCTCTCACACCAACTAACTTCATGTCCTCTTTCACTACATCCATAAACCTTCTCTTTGGTCTTCCTCCAGACCTCCTGCCTGGCAGTTCCAACCCCAGCATCTTTTTACCAATATACTCACTATCCCTCCTCTGTACATGACCAAACCATCTCATTCTGGCCTCTCTGACCATATCTCCAAAACATCTAACATGTGCTGTTCCTCTGATTGACTCATTCCTGATCCTATCCATCTTTGTCACTCCCAAAGAGAACCTCAACATCTTCATCGCTGCTACCTCCAGCTCTGCTTCCTGTCTTTTCCTCAGTGCCACTGTCTCTAGACCATACAGCATCGCTGGTCTCACCACTGTCTTGTATATCTTCATGTGCATGTACAATTATTTCTGGTAAATCTGAATAATAAAATGAAATGGACACTTAATACAATATATTACTAACAGGAACAATGTACACAAATCTAAACTTGTGTTTTACTTGACACCGACGTGGAGAAGCACTTTGACGTATAAATTATTTCCTTTAGGTAGTGAAAAGTATCGGCTATACTTGCAGTTAAAGAAGGCTGTTTTAGGATTTACCACGCTCGCAATCCCTGTTGTTGATCGTCAAACTCACTGATCAACAGATTTATGTGTACGACTACGCTTGCTTTCGTTTGTGTCAACCAGGGGCGTAACAAGCTTTTCAAAAGGGCGGGGGGTGGATGTGGTTTGTGGGGGGGACCACCTAGAAACTGAGAGTAACGGAAAAACTCTATAGTGTGTGAACTATGAACCTAGCCAGTTCCGCCTCCTCAGCACGAGCATGGATTTATTATAAGAACTGGATAGAGCACCGCCCCCTCTGCCTTGAAGACAATTTTGTCATGGTGGCCACTCATGGTACTGCAACAAAAAATACTCATGCGGCCCAAAAAGCAATTTTCCCATTGACCACAACAGTATAAGAGACGCCTGTAAAAGTGTCCATGGGACACCTCGAGACATGGACATAGCACGTATAGATCTTTATATTCTTGTTACGACCAGTTTAAAAGGGGTAGAAGGAAGTAACATAAAAACCAGATGTTTTACGGTTAAACAAAGATATTTATTAATCATAATTTCAAATTGGTTCTAATTAACAAAAGGAGGTGAGGTATTAACGGGAACAAAGGGCGAGTGGATGCTGCTCAAATCAATAAATAAAGATTAACAAAAGAAAAACGACAAAGGAAAACCTCACTATCATACTGCTCCCTAAAAACCGAAATACACATTGGAACAGCACCCCTAACCTAATGTGGGATACAGAAAATCAGAGATTAACACAGTGCTTTTCTTTGTTTTCCCCTGCTAAAGTCTGCCCTGTCCCCACAACAACCAAACGAACCTCCATGAACCACATGCACTGAAAAACAACGTAACACCAGCTCTTCTCCGTTACACACAAGGCGAGCTCAAACACACACAACATGAGCGGCCACTTCGCTCCGATGACTGCCGGTTAAATAAAGAAAGTCATGGCATCAAGGCAATTGGGCTCCTCTGGTTGGCAGTCGGGAGAAGACGCCGCACCAATCCGGGATCTCCGGGCTTCTAGGCAGGGAACCAATCGGGGACGGGCACTCGCACATAGTTGCATCCTAGGGACAACACACACTGCAAACCCAAAAAACGGCAGAGGACGTAACAATTCTATATTTTAATTCATGGCGATTCACATTTGTAAATCCTTCCTCAAGGCCATAAAAAGCCCAGAAAAATCCTATTTCACATAGGGGATTTTGTTGATTATATGGGCACTGCGAAATTGCCACCTGGGTAACCATGGAAGGGTAAATTATTTTCACGGAGAAGAGGCCAAGGGGGAAATAGAATGTAAAAGCCTTAAGATGGTTGAACTGAGTGAATTCTTTCATGTTCGATCAAACTGAACTTATATCAAGAATCCTTTCCACATGTTTCACAGGAGAAAGGCTTCTTTCCTGTGTGGACTCTTATGAATTGTCAATTACTCCTTTCAAATAAAACACTTTCCACATTTTACAGAAATATGGCTTCTCACCTGAGGTTTTTTATGTTCTACCAAAGACAAACCTCGACTGAAACATTTCCCACATGTTGTACATGTTTATGGCTTGCCTGTGTGAATTCTCTCATGTCTTATCAAATGAGACCTTTGACCAAAACACTTTCCACATATTTTACAGGAATGTGGTTTCTCTCCAGTGTGATTTCTTTTATGGACTATCAAACCTGAGCTTTGAATAAAACACTTTCCACATGTTTTACAGGAATGTGGCTTTTCACCAGAGTGAATTCTTTCATGGACTATCAAATGCCACCTTTGATTAAAACACTTTCCACATATTTTACAGGAATGTGGCCTCTCATCTGTGTGAATTCTTTCATGTGCTATCAATCCCCAACTATTACGAAAACTCCTTCCACACGTTTTACAGGAATATGGATTCTCACCAGAGTGAATTCTTCCATGGACTTTCAATTCATTTCCACCAACAAAACATTTTCCACATGTTTCACAGGAATAGGGCTTCTCAGAGTGAATTCTTTCATGGACTATCAAATTAGGCTTTCGCCTAAAATGCTTTCCACATGTTTTACAGGAATATGGCCTCTCACCAGAGTGAATTCTTTCATGGACTCTCAAATAAGACCTTCGCATAAAACGCTTTCCACATGTTTTACAGGAATATGGCCTCTCACCGTAGTGAATTCTTCCATGGACCATCAAGTCCTTACGCGAAATAAAACACTTTCCACATGTTGTGCAAGAAAATGGCTTCTTTCCTTTGTGGACTTTCATATGAATAATCAGCCGAGACTTATAAACATACCTTTTTCCACAAATGTTACATCTAAAAGACTTTTTACTTGTGGGAGTTTTAGACTCAATCTTTGATGTGTCACAGTTTTCTACTTTGTTCCAGTTACGTCTCTTGCATGGCTTTGACTCTATTGCTTTGATTCTATTAGACAAAGAGTCAACATGGTGACTTCCTGTCTGATCTTGACTCTGAGCTGCAGGAGAGCTGTGAGAGAGGAGCTGGTGGTCACTGTCCGTTTCTGGTTCCATGTGGTCACTTTCCTCATTATCATGAGTCAACATCAATGTGTCAGCCTCCTGCTCCTCTGTACTCTGTAGTGACTCTGGTTCCTCTTGGTCCAGACTGGAGTTCCTCTCCTGGTTACAGAGATGCTGCTCAGTGAGAACCTCCTCCTCTTTAGGGACATGCTGCTGTGGAAGCTCTACAGACAAAGAGACAGTGATGTTGCAACATTGCTGACAACAAATAAAAGATAAAACAATCACAACATAAAAAGGAGAAAATTGCTTAAAATAAGTTTTAATAGATCTGTGTGTCCTTACTCAGTTTCTATGCTTTTATTATTGTCACAAGCAGTAGTTTGTTTGTACTTGTATATTAACCAGGGGATGAAACAAAATATTTCCTGTGAAAAAGGAAGCAACATGGAGATTGATCAATGTGTACAAAACAATGATTCTTTATTAAAGAAAAGACAAACTAATGTTAACTTAAACTGAGAATGCGGTCAAAAACTAAATTCCATGGATGGAATAATGATGGATAACCACCAAAACAACGCCACTCTAGGGAGAAATAAGCAACAAGAATAACAAACTAAGGGCGCCACCACACCTTGAGGGGGAGAAACCAACAATCGTTATTAAACTCCTTTTCCACCGAAAACAGTACAACAAATAATACAGCCACCAACAAACAGAAGTAGCCTACAGCGACTTGTTTTTAGAAATGATTTAATATCCATCGGCCACTATGGTTGACTTGGACCAGAATATAATTTTAGTTAGGTTCGCAGCCAAGTAGTAGAAAAAATTACAAATAATCAAGTCTACTGTTTAAAAAAAAAAAAAACTTTTTGGTAAAAATATAGGCAGACATTGAAACAGAAACTTTGGTAGGACATTCATCTTGATGGTATTTATTCTTCCAATCAAAGAAAGAGGGAGGGAACTCCATTTTTGAGAGTCTGCCTTAATCTCAGCTAAAAGGGGTGAGAAATTTTCAGCATGAAGAGATTTAAAGATCTGGTAATGTTAACCCCAAGATACCCAAATCCCAAAAGGCTCAATTTGAAAGGAATGTCCGACAGAGAGAGCTGCAACATTCACTCCCTGAGAACCGGCCGAATCTACGAAAGAGTGAAACAATGGTGGGGCAGGCTTCTACTTGATTTGTGACATATAGCAACAGGTCATCGACATATAACAACAGTTTAAACTCAGTATGAGTCCTGGTGATGCCATTAAATGTGGGAGAGGTCCTCAAGTACATAGACAAGGGCTCTATTGCAAAAGCAAACAAGAGGGGAGACAGGGGCAGCCCTGTCTACAACCTTTATTCAAAAAAGTGTATAAAGAAGCTGTAACCATGATATGAAACTCACCAAATCCAAATTTAGCTAAGACTGACAATAGATAATTCCATTCTACTCGATCGAACGCCTTTTCGGCACCAATCGATATCGCTACTAGTAATGGAGTAAGTTTGGCCTGAAAAGCTTTAAAAAATTCGACCAGAAACCCATTGGGTCCCGGGGCTTTATTATTTTGCATGTTTTGTAAAGCGGAGTTTAATTCCTGAATGGTCAGAGCAGAGTCTAATTGATTAACCAATTCTGGATTCATGAAAAGAAACTGAAGTTCATCTAAAAACGTGTGCATATCAGCTGGATTCGATGAGAGTTCAGACTTGTACAGGGACAATGTAGAATGAATGTTTCTTTTCACAGGCATTTCTTAAACCTTTAGTTAACCATGGACTGTTCTTATATACTAGTGTTTTATTATATTCCTTAATGGGACAGTGCTTATCATATAATGAAGTAAATGTAGTCAATAATGTGTTGTATGCATTATTTACATTTTGCATCCCAGTCCTGTGTCATTAATTCATGTTTTAGAGTAGCCATTACCTACTCTGTCCTAATTCGTCCATGTTGTTTATGTTCCCCAATTTCAATTCTACAATTATTGTCATATACTGTGAACAATGGAAGGTGGTCAGTGATATCACTAATTAATAATCCACTTATTGTCTTGTTTTCTATTACCTTTGGTGAATATGTTATCTATTAGAGTGGCACTATGAGACATTATTCTACTGGGTCTAGTGATTGTAGGAAAGAGACTCAAACTATGCGTTGAATATAAAAATGGGGTTTAGAGTATCAATATTATAATCTCCACTAATGAAGATATTTTTGTTTGCCAATACTAGAACCCGGAGCTCGATATACACAAACGATAATAAAATCTTTTTTCTTTTCCAAACAAATCTGTATTGTGAGACATTCAAGAAGGCTGTCAACCACTTGTGTCATGACCACGGGGTGGAGTGGTTCAGTGGTTAAGACCGGTACCCTGCGTGCGAAAGACATCATGGTCGCAATGGTCGCAAGTTCGACTCCACCCCTACCTGATTGTACTCGATTCCATTGTAAGTCGCTTTGGATAAAAGTGTCTGCTAAATGACATGTAATGTAACCGCTACCAACTTGAAATTCAAATTCAGATCAACATATATTGCAAAACCACCTCCACCTTTGCTCTGCCTGTTGTTATATATAAATTCATAGCCCTCAATTTCAAAATTCATTCCCCTTTCAGTGGTAATCCAGGTTTCAGAAACAGCAATTATGTTAAATGGCTGTTGGAATGTGTGCAGATAATCCCTGATGCTGTTAAATTTTGTATATAAACTTCAGCTATTGAAGTAGATTATAAGTAGTTTATCCTTGCTATAATGTTGCTTTGTTTGCGATGTCAGTGTTGGTCTTCGTTAGATGTTCATTAATGTAAACATCTGTGCCTTTGAGCCTCCTTCCCTATTTTAGGAGTGAAACCTTGTGCTTCCTGTTAACAAATCTTATTAGAACAGCTGGCTTGTCATTGTGGTTTCTCCTAGGTAGTGGGTGGCAATCTTCAACCTGTTTGTAGTCACAAAGGACCGCAATCTAATTGGTAGTTCAGAGATTGACAACATCATTCACTCTGGTGTATTGTTCGAAAGGTCCACAACCGACCTTCGAGGTAGGCACGTCGCCTGTCCTTCTCTGCATTTTTGCATATGGAGCACCTTCACCTCTTCAACCAGTGCCAAGATGTTTTTCTGCTGCGTCCTCACAAAACTTGCCGCTCGAGACCTGGAAGCCGTTCAAGACAAACACGAAAGCTTCAGCTCGACCACGCTGTCGCCGCTCAGTGTGTTGCTTATTATTATTATTATTGTCATTATTTTTAATGCAATATTTAAAGTTGATAAAGAAGCCGATTCAGAACTGTTCGGTCTAAACCTATGACAATATCTGCTCCTGGTCTCTTTTGTTTGTGCTTCTCCTTCCTCTCTGTCTTCCACCTCTCCTCTGTCCAACATTTTTCCTCACACCAACTGGCCGAGACACTTTTTGAGGCTCTGTCAGAGATTTCTTGCTGTTAAAAGGTGTTAAAAGTTCTGTGTCTAAATTAAGTTTAATTAAAAAAAAAAAAAGCCATGTTTATGTCTAACCCATTTTAAAAGATAAATAAGATCAACAATGGGACTAATGTACATGGATGTTGTGCAAAAACATGCAATACAGGGATTTGTTAAATTTGTGACTCTAAATTGACCATAGGTATGAATGTTAGAGTGAATGGTTGTTTGTCTCCGTGTGTGGCCCTGTGATGGACTAGCGAACTATCCAGGGATTACCCTGCCTATTGTCCTATGTCAGCTGAGATTGGCACAGCACCCTCCCGCGACCCTCCAGTGGAGAGTAAAGCGGAAGATAATGGGTGGATCTTTCATTCCTTTCTTAATCATATCTAATCATGGTGAAAAACAAACAAATCTGATTTGAGGAAGATCAAAGTAAAACAGAAGCCACATCCTGGCTGTACATACCTGTCCTCTGTAACTTTATTACAGGGCCCCACTTCATATGGAGTCTGTGCTGAAGATCCACATCTTCCTCATTTCTTCCTGGTTCCATGTGGTCACTTTCCTCATTATCAGGAGTCAACATTAATGTATCAGCCTCCTGCTTCACTTCAAGCTGTTCTCCCTCATGACTGGTGCAGATTTCCTCCTCCTCCTCTTTAATCTGTAGTGACTCTGGTTCCTCTTGGTCCAGACTGGAGTTCCTCTCCTGGTTCCAGAGCTGCTGCTCAGTGAGAACCTCCTCCTCTTTACAGACATGCTGCTGTGGAAGCTCTACAGACAAAGACACAGTGATGTTGCAACATTGCTGACAACAACACAAAGATAAAACAACCACAACATAAAAAGGAGTAAATTGCTTCAAATAGGTCTTAATAGATCAGTGTGTGTCTTTCCTTTCTGTCCTCTCTCTCTTTCTCTCCCTCGCCTTAATCTTTCAGGATCCAGACTCAGTTCCTATGTTTTTATTATTGTCACAAGCAGTACTTTGTTTGTATTTGAATATTAACCAGGGGGCTATTCCATCAACGTAGCTAAGAATAGCCAGACTTGGGTGTAAGCTTGAAGCTTGACTAAGCTCCACTTCCCAATCTAGCTCCAAGTCGTTCCATCAAGTGAAATCAGCTGGCTCCACCTGACGCTTAGTCAAGCCTCACCTGTTAAGCCTCAACTTGTGCACACCCCCAGTGAAAATAAAAAGCCCATTCTAGTCGAGCGCGAAGAATGCCGAAAAACAAGGGAAAAAAGCGTGCAGAGATGTTCTCCGCAGCGGAGCAAACCCTCCTCATGGAGGTATATGAGGATTACAGCCACATAATCCAAAGAAAGGGCAATACCGCGGCAATCAATAAAGCGAGGGATGTGGCATGGCAGAATATTGCCGACAGGCTGAATGCGTAAGTGACAAAGAAAATGAAGTATTTCAGCATCATCATATTATATAAATCCTCCATCAAAGGGACAACATATATGTAGACAATAATCTACCAATTGATTTCTTGATGGTTTTTGTTTTAAACTAATCAATTATGGGGACCTATTAATGCAATCAAATCCCTAAAATTAAAAGGAAAATCCCCAAAGAACAAAAAGACAGCCCTAATAAGTAACATTCATATGAACATATGAATGTCCTCCTGTGTGGACTTTCATATGTATAATCAGTTGAGACTTAGAAACAAAACTTTTGCGACAAGTGTCACATTTAAAAGACTTTTACCTGTGTGAGTTTCAGACTCAATCTTTGATGTGTCACAGTTTTCTACTTTGTTCCTGTTACGTCTCTCACTTCTATTTGACAAAGAGTCAACATGGTGATTTCCTGTCTGATCTTGACTCTGAGCTACAGGAGAGCTGTGAGAGAGGAGCTGGTGGTCACTGTCTGGTTCTGGTTCCATGTGGTCACTTTCCTCATTATCAGGAGTCAATAATAATGCATCAGTACCCTGCTTCACTTCAAGCTGCTCACCCTCATGACTGGTGCAGATTACCGCCTGCTCCTCTTTAATCTGTAGTGACTCTGGTTCCTCTTGGTCCAGACTGGAGTTCCTCTCCTGGTTACAGAGCTGCTGCTCAGTGAGAACCTCCTCCTCTTTACAGACATGCTGCTTTGGAAGCTCTACAGACACAAAGGAATAGATTACAATTGACATTGAAGTACATTTAGAAGGAAGTTAGCCTAATAGTTATTGGTAAATTCATAACTGCAAAATGGAAGCTATTAAAATAGGTTAATTCAGTCAACTCCTTGCTCAAATTCAGATGGAATTGAACTAAATTTGGTCAACCTACCAAACCCTTCGTTTAAATTGCTGTTATAGTCCAGCAGGTGGAACATGTGAGCTCCTTGGACTCGTATGACCTAACTTTTCAAAGTTGAGAAAATTATGAAATTCCATACTACATACTCCGTTTAAACATTGTGTCATGGTTTGAGACAAAGTTCTCCAAGGTAGTTGAAGGTTAAGCTGTAAATGTTCACTGTGCAAAGCTAAACATCTAAAGTTAATATTTTGTCCCTGTTGGTAAACATCTATAAGACAGTGTTTAAGCATCTGCTTATTTCCTCTGAAGCCAACACTTTACATTTAGCTTCTATTGTTCCATGTATTTCAGTCAGTTCTGAATGTTAACTTTACATTTTTGTCTCTTTAGTCAAAACCTCGTGGATACAAAATCAGTCAAAGCTTATTTTCTACAAAACTAAACACTGTGTTCTATTATTTAAGTAAAACGACTGATTATATTGGTATGTGTATGAAAACACGTTGTAATTAGTGCATTACGAGTCACATTCACTTGTTAGTATTTAAAAAGACCATTGTGGTTTTACCTATTCGCGTTAACTTTACTCGAGGTTTGCAAACGATCTCCAACAGTTTGCGCTGACGATCCAACTCTTCCTCGTACTCTACGACGGTTCTTTCGACGTGTCTGAATATTTCTTCAGCAGCAACAGTTAGTCGCTCGGTGATTAAATCTCTAAAACACTGAAGCGAAGACATCGCTGCTTCGCTAACAACAGGAATATTTTACCTGCGACACATGAACACAACACCCTCTTCACGCTTTTTATGTCCGCATGCAGAGTACGGAGCTAACGCTGCTAGCTCTTTGTTTGTTTACTTCCGCTTTGTGATGTCTACTTCCGCTGGGTTGGCGCTGTGTCCGAGATGGACCTGTAAAACTGTTCACAGGACAATTAGAGACACGGACATATGATGTTTATATGATTTAAATCATTTATTCAATTCAGCGATTCAATTTCATGGCTTTTAAATATCCCTTATGACCAAAAAAGACAAGTATGTGTCTGCAGTACCGGAGACTACAGTTTCGGGTGGCCGTAGTGGCAGTTAACTACAGCGACACCTAACGGCTTGGATGACCTGCGACGATATTAATTTACATCTAACTTTTTTATTAAAATATACTATTACGGAAGAGTTTTTGTGTGTGCCAAATCTAACGGTTTGTAGTGTATTTCTAGAAGTTCATTATCTAGTAAAGGGTTATTCCACCCAATCACCATATTTAACTAATAAATATTTATTCCAGCCAAATAAAACGTTTTGCTTCACGACTTTTTTGAAGGATACAAGTGTCAAATCAAATTCTGCTTAGGGCCCCCTAAAGGCTCCGGCCGGCACTGTGTAAAGACAATAAGTGAGGGCTGTCAAACGATTAAAAATTTGAATGTGATAATCATGGAGTAGCTGTAGATTAATTACGATTAATCAACATTTCTAAATATGACGAAGAATGAAGAATTTGGATTTTTTTGTGTAGTTTTCACAAGTCAGTTGAAATGAGTAGAACAGACAGATGTTTGTACATAACTTTCCATATTTATTGCACGTGGACAGACAGCAAGATGTTTATCCTACACTTCAGGTATTATCTTTGTAACAAAAGTAAACAGTTATACCATATAAAGTGCATTTAACTCTAGCAAATTAAATCAAACTCTCTGAACCTGAGACAATAAAAGTAAACTTTTAAACAACAAAAGTGTGTTTAGCTCTGTAGTCTTATTCTTAATTAAATAATCGGTGTTTTTGGCAAATAACTCTGTAGATCATTAAATTTCATTAAATTAGAATTGCTTACAACGGATGTCGACAAAGTTTTTGCTCCGGGACATAATGTACACATTACATGAACGTTCTTGCCTTTGATCACAATGTACTTGAAGAAGTGATTTTATAGCCACAAACAATGAAAATGCCAACTTTACATCGGAGTCCTGACTCGCCATCTCTGCTGCTTCATCGATTCTCTGTTTAGCTCACTAGCTGTGAGCCAGGGGTGCACCTATAAATTGAGAATCTTAATGGCTGTGTGTAATGTTATTAAATTTTTTTATTTGAATTCATTTATACAAACTCATCAACTTTGCCAACCCATTAACGTTGGGTTGTTTTCATATTGTTTGACCAAACAATAAAAACGATGAATACAATGACAGAAGGGTACAAAAGGTATGAAACACAAATCATAAAAAGCTTCCCATTTAAAAGAGTGATACTAGAAAAGTATAAAAACACACTCAGTGTAAAAAATTATAAACACATCGACAAACAGGAAATAAAAACGGACATAAAAAAATTGGAACAAACATGACTAATAAAATAAAAATTGCTCATTACTCATGTGGCCCAAAATGCAATTTTCCCATTGACAACAAAGAGACGCCTGTAAAACTGTTCTAAGGACATTTGTAAAACCTTCATAAGGACCATAAAAAGCCCAGAAAAATCTTATTTCCCAGAGTGACGTCATAAATTATGGGAGTAACACTACTGCACATGTTCTATGTGCAGCAAAACCTGGAAATAAACCAGGAAGTCCAAAACTTTTTAGCATATGCGCTGGGTGAGAAACTCCATAGGAATTAACCGAGCCAAAGGGGAGCACGAGCTGAACGTTAAATCTAACTGACCAAGAGAGGCGGGATTTAAGGCAGAACAGCCAATCATCAGCCGGTCACACTCAAAGCTGGTGTCATGTGTGAGGCAACAGGAGTGGGGGGGAAAAGACCATGGTTGTACTAAAAGAACTGGATAGAGCACCGCCCCTCTGCCTTGAAGACAATTTTTTCATGGTGGCCACCTTTGGTACTGCAACAAAAAATACTCATGCGGCCCAAAAGCATGCTAATAATTGTTGCTAGTGTTGCTAATTATTAAAGGGGACATAAATTACCCTATTTCTACAAGTTAAAATAGTTCCCTGGTGTCCTAATGAACATGTCTGTGACATGCTTTGGTGAAAATACCAAGGATGAAGCCCTTAGCAGTTCAATAACCCTGCCAAAACCGCCCTTTTCAGAACGCTCGGTTTTGTGCATGGTCCCATTACATGCAAATGAGACACAGGCAAACACACACACACCCACTTCTTCCAGGGGTTTCTGATTTGTCCTTTTTACTGCGCTCACTCAGCTCCTGTTCCCTCCGCTCCATTCCTCTCCCCCTCCCTCCACTAGTTCTCTGACAATATCAACATAGCAGCGTGCGCGGAAAACAGCGAGAGTGTCGTCGCAGGAAGAGACGTCCGACACAAGGATCAAGCCGAACAGTAAATCAGTTGAAAAGACTTCGGGACAGCTATGCTGATCGCCAGCGGCGAGCTGCAAAAACTGCCGTTGTATGTGACTGAGTCTGTGCTCCGGTCATGGAGGACGTACTGTACAAATATTTTTAATTAGGACGTGTCAGAATGGTCAGTTACAAGCTCTATTTGACCTTTTCTTAAAAATGTGTGTTTGTACGTCGGTGAAATACGGTGGCTGACTAAATACGGCGACCGCTGGCCGCAGCCTGATGCGAAGTGGTGCGAACACACGTTTGCTTACTTTATCCGGCACATTAGCTTCATGTACAAAATGTATCCACTGGACACTCAAACCCTCTGAGGCTGGAAGTTTGTGTAAAACACTGTGCTCCACTGTGCAGCCACGAACAGCACACTTGTCCCTCCACGTTAACATAATACCGCTCTTCCTCCCTCGCCCTCACTCTCGCATTGTATTCCTCTGCAGAGTGTCTGGGTTCTCTCTCTTAAAGATAGGGTGAGACGCTTCGTCTCCTGCACAACTAAGGAGGGCCGAGGTGATGGATGGTCTTAAATGTAGATAGGATTTTGGAAGTGATACAGAATTTTTTTGGGAGCTAGTGAAACTGCTATAAAATAGAGGTGATGTAGAGGAAGGGGGGGTTTTGTTGATTATATGGGCACCTGGAAATTGGAGAGGGAACCGGGTGGGAGGGTAGAGTTGGGATTCCTGGAAAAATAAAGCTGGGTGCCACCTGGGTAACCATGGAAGTGTAAATTGTTTTCAGGCCAAGGGGGAGGAAATGATGCTGGAATGTGAAAGACTTAAGATGAACTGAATGAAATCTTTCATGCTCTATCAAACTGAATTTATATTTAGAATCCTTTCCACAAGTTTCACAGGAGAAAGGCTCCACTCCTTCTTCTTTCATGGATTATCAAATACTCCTTTCAAATAAAACTTTCCACAGTTTACAGAAATATGACTTCTCACCTCCATGATATTTTATTATGTTGTACAAAAGACAAACCTTGACTGAAACACTTTCCATGTGTTGTACAGGTTTATTTCTTCTTCCCTGTGTGGTTTCTTTCATGGACTGTCAAACTCCCCTTTCGATTATAACACTTTCCACATGTTTTACAGGAATATGGCTTCTCACCGGTGTGCACTCTTTCATGTTCTACCAAACCCCACCTCTTAATAAAACCCTTTCCACATACTTTACAGGAATGTGGCCTCTTATCTGTGTGAATTCTTTCATGTCTTTTCAAATCCGAACTTTGACGAAAAGTCCTTCCACATGTTTTACAGAAATGTGGCTTCTCACCAGTATGAGTTCTTTCATGTTCTACCAAATTCCCCTTCTGAATAAAACACTTTCCACATATTTTACAGGAATATGGCTTTTCACCAGAGTGAATTCTTTCATGGACTGTCAAATGCCACCTTTGATTAAAACACTTTCCACATATTTTACAAGAATGTGGCCTCTCATCTGTGTGAATTCTTTCATGTGCTATCAAACCCGAACTTTTACGAAAACTCCTTCCACATGTTTTACAGGAATATGGATTCTCACCAGAGTGAATTTTTCCATGGACTTTCAATTCATTTCCATCAACAAAACATTTTCCACATGTTTCACAGGAATAGGGCTTCTCAGAGTGAATTCTTTCATGGACTATCAAATTAGGCTTGCGCATAAAACCCTTTCCACATGTTTTACAGGAATACGGCCTCTCACCAGAGTGAATTCTTTCATGGACTGTCAAACTCTGCCTTTTAATAAAACCCTTTCCACATGTTTTACAGGAATAGGGCTTCTCACCAGAGTGAAGTATTTCATGGACTCTCAAATAAGACCTTCGCATAAAACGCTTTCCACATGTTTTACAGGAATACGGCCTCTCACCAGAGTGAATTCTTTCATGGTCTACCAAACCCCCTCTTTGAGTAAAACCCCTTCCACATGTTTTACAGGAATAGGGCTTCTCACCAGAGTGAATTCTTTCATGGATTATCAAATCAGGCCTTCGCAGAAAACTCTTTCCACATGTTTTACAGGAATACGGTCTCTCAACAGAGTGAATTCTCTCATGGACTATCAAATTAGGCTTTCGCATAAAATGCTTTCCACATGTTTTACAGGAATATGGCCTCTCACCAGAGTGAATTCTTTCATGGACTGTCAAATTAGACCTTCGCTTAAAACGCTTTCCACATGTTTTACAGGAATACGGCCTCTCACCAGAGTGAATTCTTTCATGGACTGTCAAACTCTGCTTTTGAGTAAAACCCCTTCCACATGTTTTACAGGAATACGGCCTCTCACCAGAGTGAATTCTTTCATGGACTGTCAAACTCTGCTTTTGAGTAAAACCCTTTCCACATGTTTTACACGAATATGGACTCTCACCGGAGTGAATTCTTCCATGGACTATCAAGTCCTTCCGCGAAATAAAACACTTTCCACATGTTGTGCAAGAAAATGGTTTCTCTCCTGTGTGGACTTTCATGTGTATAATCAGTCGACACTTATAAACAAAACTTTTTCCACAAGTATCACATTTAAAAGACTTTTTACCTGTGTAAGTTTCAGACTCTATCTTTGATGTGTCACCGTTTTCTACTTTGGTAATGCATGGCTTTGACTCTGCATGACTATTAGACAAAGAGTCAACATGGTGACTTCCTGTCTGATCTTGACTCTGAGCTGCAGGGGAGCTGTGAGAGAGGAGCTGGTGGTCACTGTCTGGTTCCGGTTCCATGTGGTTACTTTCCTCTTTAACAGGAGTCAACATTAATGTATCTGCCTCCTGCTCCTCTGTACTCTGTAGTGACTCTGGTTCCTCTTGGTCCAGACTGGAGTTCCTCTCCTGGTTCCAGAGCTGCTGCTCAGTGAGAACCTCCTCCTCTTTAGGGACATGCTGCTGTGGAAGCTCTACAGACAAAGACACAGTGATGTTGCAACAATGCTGACAACACAAAGATAAAACAATCACAACATAAAAAAGGAGTAAATTGCTTCAAATAGGTCTCAATAGATCAGTGTGTCTTTCCTTTCTTTCCTCTCTCTCTCTCTTTCTCTCATCTTAATCTTTCTTCTTTCAGGATCCAGATCCAGTTCCTATGTTTTTATTATTGTCACAAGCAGTAGTTTGTTTCTATTTGTACATTAACCAGGGGGGTATTCCATCAACGTAGCTAAGAATTGCCAGACTTAGGTGTAAGCTTAAAGCTTGACTAAGCTCCATCTCCCAATCTAGCTCCAAGCCGTTCCATCAAGTGAAATCAGCTGGCTCCACTTGACGCTTAGTCAAGCCTCACCTGTTAAGCCTCAACTTGTGCACGCCCACAGGGAAAATAAAAAGCCCATTCTAGTCGAGCGCGGAAACTGTGAAAAATGCCGAAAAGCAAGAGGAAAAGAACGTGCAGAGATGTTCTCTGCAGCGGAGCAACCCCCCCTCATGGAGATATATGAGGATTACAGCCACATAATCCCAAAGAAGGGCAATACCGCGGCAATCAACTGAATGTTATGCAAATCGATGGGATAGCTTTCATTTATTTCCTGCATGGCCAATTGTATAGAATTGATATCCTTTTCATTTAAGCCTGTCATTGTTACATGCTGTATTTGTGCTACTTCTGTATTTTGTCCCAGATGCTATATGTTGAATTGTTGTATTTTCATTTTATTTTATGTAAAGCACTTTGAATCACCTTGTGCTAAAATGTGCTATATTAAGTAGCCTTGCCTACATTTTTGATAATAATAGGCTACATTTAATCAAAGTATTTTACATGACTCATCACATTTATCATACAATTGATGGTAGATTATTACATGAAGAAATGCAATGTTGGTTATCATTCTATAGGAAATAATCATATGACAGATCTATTGATTGTAAAAAAGTTATTATTTATCTAGAATCATTCAGCAAATCAAGCAATTCAATGGAGACGAGGACCCCTATTACAGTAAGTGAATGCAGGTGACAGCAAATCAATCATCTATCTCCTATCAATCGGAGGCCCTAACCCTTGTTACATCAAAAGAATGACGATTTCCTTTTATTATATTTCTTTGCTAATTAGTTTAATTTTGTATTTATTTGTGTGTTATTTTTTATTATATGTTATTTTGGTGATAGTGTTCTTTAATGTACTTATAGATAATATATAATTATTAGTTTAAATCATTTCTTTAATACATTTTATTATATATTTTATGTTTTACATATTATTTTAACATTCCATGACAGTTGTGTGTCTCTGTTTCTGTCTATTGGACATTCTTTGATCATAGATGGTGCTAAGCTTCACTTTTAGCCTGCTACAGACCAGGTTTGCCCGGCAGCATAAGTTACCATGGTTACTTGGCTGGCATTCACATTAGCCACCTTGGTGGAACAGGGTTGAGGCTCAGATTGATGGAACGGAAATCTGAGCCACAGTTATGGCTTAGCCATGGTTGAGGCTTAGCCAGAGTCATAGTTTCCATGGTTACTGAGTTGGGGCTAATCTCAGCCTCTTTGATGGAACCGAACTCTCACTCATATTAGCCAGACTTGGCCATTTAAGCTTGGCTTTGCCTTTAGCCTGCTTGATGGAATACCCCCCAGGGGATGAGGGGAGGAAAACAAAACAAAATATTTCCCGGGAAAAAGTTAACTGTTAACCCAAACTGAGAACACCGGTCAAAAACTAAATTCCACTGATGGAATAATGATGGATAACCACCAAAGCGACGCCACTCTAGGGAGAAACAAGCCACAGGAAAATAACTGACAAGAAAAACAAACTACAAGCACCACCACACCTTGAGGGGGAGAGACTAACAATCATCAATAAAACCTCTTTTCCACCAAAAACCGTACACATTTGGTGACAAATAATACAGCCCCCAACACTAAAAGTTGACTTGGACAAGAATATCATTTTAGTCATGTTCACGGCCCAGTAGTAGAATTGTTGCCCATTTGTGCTCACACCGATTATTATTGTCATTATTTTTATGCAATATTTAAAGTTGATATCAGTATACATTTTTTCATCGTGCTTGACATTGTAGTACTGCTTGAAAAAAATAAATATCATAACCGATTCAGAACTGTTCGGTCTAAATTTATGACTACTCTCTCCTGCTTCTCCTAAAGTAAGTTTCATTTAAAAAAAAAGCCAAGTTTATATTTTAAAGATGAATTAGATCAACAATGGGACTAATGTACGTCCACATGGATGCTGTGCATGCAATACGGGGATTAGGTAAATTGGTGACTCTAAATTGACAATAGGTATGAATGTGAGAGTGAATGGTTGTTTGTCTCCCTGTGTGGCCCTGCGATGGACTGCCTACTGACCTGTCAGCTGAGATAATGGGTGGATCTTTCATTCCTTTCTTAATCATATCTAATCATGGTGAAAAACAAACAAATCTGATTTGAGGAAGATCAAAGTAAAACAGAAGCCACATCCTGGCTGTACATACCTGTACTCTGTAACTTTATTACAGGGCCCCACTTCATATGGAGTCTGTGCTGAAGATCCACATCTTCCTCATTTCTTCCTGGTTCCATGTGGTCACTTTCCTCATTATCAGGAGTCAACATTAATGTATCAGCCTCCTGCTTCACTTCAAGCTGTTCTCCCTCATGACTGGTGCAGGTTTCCTCCTGCTCCTCTTTAATCTGTAGTGACTCTGGTTCCTCTTGGTCCAGACTGGAGTTCCTCTCCTGGTTCCAGAGCTGCTGCTCAGTGAGAACCTCCTCCTCTTTACAGACATGCTGCTGTGGAAGCTCTACAGACACAAAGGAATAGATTACAATTGACATTGAAGTAAATTTACTTCAGTTGGCTTAAGATTGGATAGTTATTGGTAAATTTATAACAACTGCAAAATTAAAGAAGGTTAATTCAGCCAACACCTTAATAAAATCCAGATGGAATTGAACTAAATTTGGTCAACCTACCAAACCCTTCGTTTAAATTACCATTATAGTCCAGCAAGTGGAGCATGTGAGCTCCTTGGACCAGTGTGACCTTCAAAAATCATTTAAAAGTTCTCCAAGGTGGTTGAAGGTTACGCTGTGAATGTTCACTGTGCAACGCTAAACATCTAAAGTTAATATTTTGTCCCTGTGGGTAAACATCTATAAGACAGTGTTTAAGCATCTGCTTACTTCCTCTTAAGACAACGCTTTACATTTAGCTTCTATTGTTCCATGTATTTCAGTCTATTGTTCTGAATGTTAACTTTACATTTGTGTCTCTTTAGTCAAAACCTCGTGGATACAAAATCAGTCAAAGCTTATTTTCTACAAAACTAAACACTGTGTTCTATTATTTAAGTAAAACGACTGATTATATTGGTATGTGTATGAAAACACGTTGTAATTAGTGCATTATGAGTCACATTCACTTGTTAGTATTTAAAAAGACCATTATGGTTTTACCTATTCGCTTTAACTTTACTCGAGGTTTGCAAACGATCTCCAACAGTTTGCGCTGACGATCCAACTCTTCCTCGTACTCTACGACGGTTCTTTCGACGTGTCTGAATATTTCTTCAGCAGCAACAGTTAGTCGTTCGGTGATTAAATCCCTGAAACACTGAAGTGAAGACATCGCTGCTTCGCTAACAACAGAATATTTTACCTGCGACACATGAACACAACACCCTCTTCACGCTGTTTATGTCCGCATGCAGAGTACGGAGCTAACGCTGCTAGCTCTTTGTTTGTTTACTTCCGCTTTGTGATGTCTACTTCCGCTGGGTTAGCGCCGTGTCCGAGATGGACCTGTAAAACTGTTCACAGGACAGTTGGAGACACGGACATATGATGTATATATAATTTAAATCATTTATTTAATTAACAGATTCAATTTCATGCTTGTTAAATATCCCTTATGGACAAAAAAAGACAAGTATGTGTCTGCAGTACCGGAGACCACAGTTTCGGGTGGCCGTATCGGCAGACAACTACAGCGACACCTAACGACTTGGATGACCTGAGACAATATTAATTTACATCTAACTTTTTTATTAACGTAATACTACGGAAGAGTTTTTGTGTGTTTCAAATCTAACGGGTCTGTAGTGTATTTCTGTATTTCTCGAAGTTCATTATCTAGTAAAGGGTTATTCCAACCAATCACCATATTTAACTCCTTCAGTTTAAATATTTATTCCAGCCAAATGAAAAGTTTTGCTTTACGACTATTTTTAAAGGATACAAGTGTCAAATCAAATTCTGCTTAGGGCCCCCTAATGGCTCAGGGCGACACTGTGTAAAGACAATAAGTGAGGGCTGTCAAATGATTAAAAATTTGAATGTGATAATCATGGGGAAGCTGTAGATTAATTACGATTAATCAACATTTCTAAATATGACAGAAAAATGCATTCATGTTGTTGGAACAGGAAGGTAAATGACAGAAGGCAGATATGTACGTTTAAACAAATGATGGTATTACTAACAAACTGCACTTGCACACACTTAAATGTGGCCATTGTTACCTATTCATCTTTCTGAGTGTAAAGGCCTTTCACACCAACGAGTGTTGTTGATCTGCCGAGTGGATCGCTGGGTTGTGTTTGCTTCCCCCAGCCCCCTTCTTTTTATGCAACAAGAAAAAACTATAAAACAAGCACAACATACTTTTCATCAATGTTCGCTCCGAGCTGCTGTGTGTGTGTGTGTGTGTGTGTGTGTGTGCTGCTCTGGTTGCAAACATTTGTTAGTGTCAAGCAACGACGAGTAGACGTAGTTGGAGGAATGGCAGGCAGTGTTGGAAACGTTACTTAGTGACAGTTACTAGTGACTTCTCCCAAAAAGTAACTTACTGAGTTACAAATGATAAAAGTAACTAGTTAATGGGGAAAGTAACTATTGCGTTACCTTCAAGTTCATTTTAAGTGCTCAAAGAATTGGACCCCACCTCCACCCCCTCTTTAACAGAGCTTAAAATGTTCAATTATTTAGGTAAATCTGAATATTATAATGAAATGGACACTTAGTACAATATATTACTAACAGCAACAGTGTACACAAACCTAAACTTGTGTTTTGCTTGACAGCGACATTGAGAAGCACTTTTGCCCAGCACATAATGTGCATTTGACGTATATATTATTTCCTTTTAAGTAGTGAAAAGTATTGGCTATACTTGCAGTTAAAGAAGGCTGCTTTAGGATTTACCACGCTGGCCATTCCTGTTGTTGATCGTTTAGTCACTTGTGTGATTTATGTGTACGACTGTGATTGCTTTCGTCTGTGTCAACCAGGGGCTTAACAAGCTTTTCAGGTTGGGGGGTGGATGTGGTTCGTGGAGGCGGAAGGGGGGGGGGGGGGGGGGGGAGCACCTACAAATAGAGATAATTGAGAAGCATGTTATTACATGTTTTTATTTTAATTCATTTATACAAACTCATCAACTTTGCCAACCCAGTAACGTTGGGTTGTTTTCATATTTTTTGACCAAACAATAAAAACGATGAATACAATGACAGAAGGGTACAAAAGGTATGAAACACAAGATATAAAAAACTTCCCATTTCAATGAGTGATACTTGAAAAGTAGAAAAACACACTCAGTATAAAATAAGAAATACATCGACAAACTAACAGGAAATAAAAACTGGCATAAAAAATTTGAACAAACATGACTAATAAAAATTGTATCTGTGAAAATGAATGCCTAATTGGGTTTGAACCAATTTTCTCAATTATTTCACATAGATATTTAACAAAGCTTGTTGATATAATTACGTTATATTTTATAATCAGTATTGACAACATCCAGCTTCCATATGTCCAAAAGTGACTGACAGTTACGGAAAAACTCTAGTGTGTGAACTATGACCCAAGCTAGTTCTCGCCTCCTCAGCATGAGCATGGATGTATTATCAGCCCTGGATAGAGCACCCCCCCCCCCCCCCCCCCCCCTCTGCCTTGAAAATAATTTTGTCATGGTGGCCACTCCTGGTACTGCAACAAAAAATACTCATGCGGCCCAAAAAGCAATTTTCCCATTGACCACAACAGTATAAGAGAATCCTGTAAAAGTGTTCATGGGACACCTCGAGACATGTAAAGATCTTTATATTCTACATTTTAAATTCACAGAGTTTCACATTTGTAAAACCTTCCTAAAGGCCATAAAAAGCCCCAAAAAATCTTATTTCACAGAGGGGGTTTTGTTGATTATATGGGCACCGGGAAATTGGAGAGGGAACAGGGTGGGAGGGTTGAGTAGGGTTTAGTGGAAAAATAAAGCTGGGTGCCACCTGGGTAACCATGGAAGTGTGAATTATTTTCACGGAAAAGAGGCCAAGGGGGAGGAAATGATGCTGGAATGTAAAAAACTTAAGATGGATGAACTGCATGAATTCTTTCATGTTCTATCAAACTAAACCTATATCAAGAATCCTTTCCATGTTTCACAGGAGAAAGGCTTCACTCCTATGTGGTTTTATATGGATTGTCAAATTCTCCTTTCAAATAAAGCACTTTCCACGTTTTACAGAAACATGGCATCTCACCTAAATGAGGTTTTCTTAATGTTCTACCAAAGACAAACCTTGACTGAAACACTTTCCACGCGTTGTACAGGTTTATAGCTTCTTGCCTGAATGAGTTCTTTCATGGACTGTCAAAGTCCGCCTTCGAATAAAACCCTTTCCACATGTTTTACAGGAAAATGGCTTCTCACCAGAGTGAATTCTTTCATGGATTATCAAATCAGGCCTTCGCATAAAAGACTTTCCACATGTTTTACAGGAATATGGTCTCTCACCAGAGTGAATTCTTTCATGGATTATCGAATCATGCCTTCGCAGAAAACCCCTTCCACATGTTTTACAGGAATATGGCCTCTCACTAGAGTGAATTCCTTGATGGACTTTCAATTCTTTTCCATCAATGAACCTCTTTCCACATGTTTCACAGGAATAGGGCTTCTCACTAGAGTGAATTCTTTCATGTCTTATCAAATCTGAACTTTTAAGAAAACTCTTTCCACATGTTTTACAGGAATATGGCCTCTCACCGGAGTGAATTCTTTCATGTCTTATCAAATCCGAATTTCGCCTGCAACGCCTTCCACATGTTTTACAGGAATATGGATTCTCAGCAGAGTGAATTCGTTGATGGACTTTCAATTCCTTTCCATCAATAAACCTCTTTCCACATGTTTCACAGGAATAGGGCTTCTCACCAGAGTGAATTCTTTCATGTCTTATCAAATCCGAACTTTTACGAAAACTCCTTCCACATGTTTCACAGGAATAGGGCTTCTCACCAGAGTGAATCCTTTCATGTCTTATCAAATCCGAACTTTTACGAAAACTCCTTCCACATGTTTTACAGGAATAGGGCTTCTCACCAGAGTGAATTCTTTCATGGATTATCAAATCAGGCCTTCGCAGAAAACACTTTCCACATGTTTCACAGGAATAGGGCTTCTCACCAGAGTGAATTCTTTCATGTCTTATCAAATCCGAACTTTTAAGAAAACTCCTTCCACATGTTTTACAGGTATATCGCCTCTCCATGGAGTGAATTCTTCCATGGACTATCAAGCCCTTACGCGAAATAAAACACTTTCCACATGTAGTGCAAGAAAAGGGTTTCTCTCCTGTGTGGACTTTCATATGTATAATCAGTCGAGACTTATCAACAAATCTTTTTCCACAAGTATCACATTCAAAAGACTTTTTACCTGTGTAAGTTTCAGACTCTATATTTGATGTGTCACAGTTTTCTGCTTTGGTAATGCATGGCTTTGACTCTGCGTGACTATTAGACAAAGAGTCAACATGGTGACTTCCTGTCTGATCTTGATTCTGAGCTGCAGGAGAGCTGTTAGAGAGGAGCTGGTGGTCACTGTCTGGTTCTGGTTCCATGTGGTCACTTTCCTCTTTAACAGGAGTCAACATTAATGTATCAGCCTCCTGCTCCTCTTTACTCTGTAGTGACTCTGGTTCCTCTTGGTCCAGACTGGAGTTCCTCTCCTGGTTCCAGAGCTGCTGCTCAGTGAGAACCTCGTCCTCTTTAGGGACATGCTGCTGTGGAAGCTCTACAGACAAAGACACAGTGATGTTGCAACATTGCTGACAACACAAAGATAAAACAATCACAACATAAAAGGAGTAAATTGCTTCAAATAGGTCTTAATAGATCAGTGTGTGTCTTTCCTTTCTTTCCCCTCTCTCTCATCTTAATCTTTCTTCTTTCAGGATCCAGATTCAGTTCCTATGTTTTTATTATTGTCACAAGCAGTAGTTTGTTTCTATTTGTATATTAACCAGGGGATTAGGGGAGGAAAACAAAACAAAATATTTCCCAGGAAAAAGGAAACTGTTAACCCAAACTGAGAACACCGGTCAAAAACTAAATTCCACTGATGGAATAATGATGGATAACCACCAAAGCGACGCCACTCTAGGGAGAAACAAGCCAAAGGGAAAATAACTGACAAGAAAAACAAACTACAAGCACCACCACACCTTGAGGGGGAGAAACGAACAATCATTAATAAAACCTCTTTTCCAACGAAAACCGTACACATTTGGTGACAAATAATACAGCCACCAACACTATAAGTTGACTTGGACAAGAATATCATTTTAGTCATGTTCGCGCCCCAGTAGTAGAATTGTTGCCCATTTGTGCTCACACCGATTATTATTGTCATTACTTTAATGCAATATTTAAAGTTGATATCAGTATACATTTTTATCAACAATCTCTGCTGCTGCTGCTGCTTGACATTGTAGTACTGCTTGAAAAAAAAAGCAGTAGTCATAACCGATTCAGAACTGTTCGTTCTAAATTTATGACTATATCTGCTCCTGGTCTCTCTCTCTCTCCTGTTTGTGCTTCTCCTTCCTCTCTGTCCTCCACCCCTCCTGTGTCCACCAATTATCCTTACACACCAACTATCCGAGACACATATTTGTATTTTGTATTTTTGTCTGGCTCTGCCAAAGATTTCTTGCTGTTAAAAGGGAGTTCTGTGTCTTAATTAGGTTTCATTAAAAAAAGCCACATTTATTTTAAATCAACAATTAGATCAACAATGGGACTAATGTACGTCCACATGGATGTTGTGCATGCAATACGGGGATTAGCTAATTTGGTGACTCTAAATTGACAATAGGTGTGAATGTGAGATTGAATGGTTGTTTGTCTCCCTGCGATGGACTGGCGAACTACTGCCTACTGCCCTATGTCAGCTGAGATAATGGGTGGATCTTTCATTCCTTTCTTAATCATATCTAATCATGGTGAAAAACAAACAAATTTGGAAGATAAAAGTAAAACAGAAGCCACATCCTGGCTGTACATACCTGTCCTCTGTAACTTTATTACAGGGCCCCACTTCATATGGAGTCTGTGCTGAAGATCCACATCTTCCTCATTTCTTCCTGGTTCCATGTGGTCACTTTCCTCATTTTCAGGAGTCAACATTAATGTATCAGCCTCCTGCTTCACTTCAAGCTGCTCTCCCTCATGACTGGTGCAGATTACCGCCTGCTCCTCTTTAATCTGTATTGACTCTGGTTCCTCTTGGTCCAGACTGGAGTTCCTCTCCTGGTTACAGAGCTGCTGCTCAGTGAGAACCTCCTCCTCTTTACAGACATGCTGCTGTGGAAGCTCTACAGACACAAAGGAATAGATTACAATTGACATTGAAGTACATTTAGAAGGAAGTTAGTTTAAGATTGGATAGTTATTGGTAAATTTATAACAACTGCAAAATGTAACCTATTAAAAAAGGTTAATTCAGTCAACCAATTTTCGTCAACCTACCAAACCCTTCATTTAAATTACCATTATAGTCCAGCAGTTGGAGAATGTTCATGCTGTCCCTGTTGATAAACATCTATAAGACAGTGTTAAAGCATCTGCTTACTTCCTCTGCAGACAACACTTTACATTTAGCTTCTATTGTTCCATGTATTTCAGTCTATTGTTCTGAATGTTAACTTTACATTTTTGTCTCTTTAGTCAAAACCTCGTGGATACAAAATAAGTCAAAGCTTATCTTCTAAAACTAAACACTGTGTTCTATTATTTAAGTAAAACGACTGATTATATTGGTATGTGTATGAAAACACGTTGTAATTAGTGCATTATTAGTCACATTCACTTGTTAGTATTTAAAAAGACCATTGTGGTTTTACCTATTCGCTTTAACTTTACTCGAGGTTTGCAAACGATCTCCAACAGTTTGCGCTGACGATCCAACTCTTCCTCGTACTCTACGACGGTTCTTTCGACGTGTCTGAATATTTCTTCAGCAGCAACAGTTAGTCGTTCGGTGATTAAATCCCTGAAACACTGAAGTGAAGACATCGCTGCTTCGCTAACAACAGAATATTTTACCTGCGACACATGAACACAACACCCTCTTCACGCTTTTTATGTCCGCATGCAGAGTACGGAGCTAACGCTGCTAGCTCTTTGTTTGTTTACTTCCGCTTTGTGATGTCTACTTCCGCTGGGTTAGTGCTGTGTCAAAGATGGACCGGTGAAACTGTTCACAGGACAATTTGAGACGTGGACATATGATGTATATATGATTTAAATCATTTATTGAATTCAACGATTCAATTTAATTGTTGTTAAATATCCCTTATGGCCACAAAAGACAAGTATGTGTCTGCAGTACCGGAGACCACAGTTTCAACTACAGCGACATCTAACGACTTGGATGACCTTCGACGACATTAATTTACGTCTAACTTCTTTATTGACGTACACTACTACGGAAGAGTTTTGTGTGTGTTTCAAATCTAACGGTCTGTATTGTATTCCAGTATTTCTGGAAGTTCATTATCTAGTAAAGGGTTATCCCACCCAATCACCATATTTAACTACATATTTAACTACAGTTTAAATATTTATTCCAGCCAAATAAAACGTTTTGCTTTACGACTCATATTTTTAAAAGTGAACTTCATCCAAATACTAATAATAAATATGAGAGATTCATGTGGGGCAGTTTTTGTATTCAGCATAATTATTTCATTATCATTATTTCATCTTAAATGGTCTCCCTGCACAGGTTTCTTTATGTCAGTCAACATCTCCCATTATATTTTTTATCTGTCGCTGTCTTTATCTAGAATTTTAGCTCTTATGTAAAAACTAAGAATCAGGTTGTTCAACATCCTTTTACAGAAGGATCTAATGTTTTGGCAGAATGGCTTTCATGGTAAACTGACCTCTCTCGCCCCCTTGTGGTTACATATGGAAACTTAACTTTGTTGGGCCTGCAAAGTATTTTTGAATTGATCAAAAACAAGAATCTGCTGTAATCATTCCTTTAAAGCCACAGGGTCACATTTCACCAGCTAATGTTCTCATTGGATATGCACAGGGATATGTTTGCTAATTTCAGCTCCTAAAAGAGAAATCCTCATTGCCTCATGGACATTTTTTGTTTCTGATATAAATGTTGAAAAATATTTACATATTTCACAAGGATATGGCTTCTTATCTGTGTAAATAAAAACAAAACATCAAAAAGGCATCCTCTTGATAAATGAAAATCATTTAAATGACAGGGTGGCAATGATAATCCATGCATAAAATACAAATAAAAAGACAATAAGTGAGGGCTGTCAAACGATTAAAAATTTGAATGTGATTATCATGGGGTAGCTGTGGATTAATTACGATTAATCAACATTTCTAAATATAGGCATGTTCAATTATTCATGGTAAATCTGAATAAATATAATGAAATGGACACTTAATACAATATATTACTAACAGGAACAGTGTACTTGTGTTTTGCTTGACACTGACGTGGAGAAGCACTTTTGTCCAGGACATAATGTGCATTTGACGTATATATTATTTCCTTTAAGTAGTGAAAAGTATTGGCTATACTTGCAGTTAAATTAGGCTGCTTTAGGATTTACCACGCTGGCCATTCCTGTTGATCGTTTACTCACTCGTGTGATTTATTTGTACGACTATGCTTGCTTTCGTTTGTGTCAACCAGGGGCTTTTCTACAAATTGAGAATCATAATTGAGAATTATGTTATTACATGTTTTTATTTGAATTCATTCATACAAACTCATCAACTTTGCCAAACCCAAAAGGTATGAAACACAAGTGTTTCCCATTTAAATGAGTGATACTAGAAAAGTATAAAAACACATTCAGTATAAAATAATAAACACATCAACAAACAAACAGGAAATAAAAACAGACATAAAAAAAAAGAAGCAATTTTCCTATTGACCACACAGAGACTCTAAGGACATCTCAAGACATGGACATAGTAAAGATCTTTATATTCTATATGTTTAATTTATGGAGTTTCACATTTGTAAAATCTTCATAAAGGCCATAAAAAGCCCAGATAAATCTTATTTCCCAGAGTGACGTCATAAATTATGGGAGTAACACTACTGCACATGCTCTATGTGCCGCAAAACCCGGAAATAAACCAGGAAGTCAAAAACTTTTTTGTCATATGTGCTGAATGAGCAACTCCATAGGAGTTAACCGAGCCAAAGGGGAGGTGCTCTAATACATCCATGAGCACAAGCAGAACATTAAATCTAACACACCAGGAGAGGCGGGATTTAAGGCAGAACAGCCAATCATCAGCCGGTCACACTCAAAGCTGGTGTCATGTTTGAGGCAACAGGAGTGGGAGGGGGAGAACGCCATGGTTGTACTAAAAGAACTGGATAGAGCACCGCCCCTCTGCCTTGGAGACAATTTTGTCATGGTGGCCACTTGTGGTACTGCAACAAAAAATACTCATGCGGTGCAAAGGTGTGCTAATAATTGTTGCTAGTGATGCTAATAATTAAAGTAAGACGCCGCATTTTTGGCAGTAACGGTAACGTGTTATCATGATTGAAACAATAATTAGATTACTCGTTACTGAAAAAAGTAACGCCGTTAAAACGGAGCGGGTCATCCTGCACATGCGTTAAAAAGTTACCATGATAATTCCACCAATTATATCACCTTGCGTTAACAGTTATATTTTACAGCCCTACAATAAATGATTGAAAGCAACACTGTTGCAGAGTTAAAGACAATCATCATATATAAGAAAAGAACAAAAAACGGGTTTAGACTCAATGTTTTTTTTTTCTGTCTCCCAAACATAATACATTCATTTTCTTCTAAAATCACCTTTCAAAACAATAAAAGATATGTTTAAAAAACATGTAATTAGAAAATGAAAACACTTTATAGAGAGACAGGTGGTGATAAGTTGCATGCTTCTTTAAACTGGCGAGTTTTGAATTGCAATTTGAAAAGCGACTCCAAATCTGACACCATGGTCCTACGTGGGGCAAAAGGGTGGAGTAGGGCACTCCACCCTTGGGTCAGGAATGAGATCCTGCTCCAAGTAGAGGAGTTGAAGTATCTCAGGTTCTTGTTCACAAGTGAGGAAAGAATGGAGTTGGAGATCGACAGGCGGATCAGAGCGGCGTCCGCAGTAACGTGGGCTCTGCATTGCTCTGTCCTGCTGAAGAAGAAGCTGAGCCAAAAGGGGAAGCTCTCGACTTACCCGTCAATCTACAGTACATTCCTACCCGCATCTATGGTCAAGAGCTATGGATAGTGACGGAAAGAACGAGATTGCGGATACAAGCGGCCAAAATGGGTTTCTTCTGAAGAGTGTCTGGGCTCTCTCTCATAAAGATAGGTTGAGAAGCTTCGTCACCTGGGAGGGGTTCAATATAGAGCTGAAACGATTAATCGTTTATTAATCGGTTACTAAATTAATCAACAACTATTTTGATAATCGATAATCGGTTTGAAGGTTTTTTGTACGATTAAAACAAGATTTCTGATTGTTTAAGCTTCTTAAATGTGCATATTTTTTCATCACTTTGCTCCGGATAACAAAGAAATCATTAAAAGACAATCATTTTGGTTTGTGGACAAAACAAGACATTTGAGATCATCATCATTTCCAGGTTTGACGAACACCAATCAACATTTTTTCAGGTTTTCTGATATTTTATAGACCAAGCGATTAATCGAGAAGACAGGGTGGGAGGGTAGAGTTGGGATTACTGGAAAAATAAAGCTGGGTGCCACCTGGGTAACCATGGAAGTGTAAATTATTTTCACGGAAAAGAGGCCAAGGGGGAGGAAATGATGCTGGAATGTGAAAGCATCAAAGAACTGAATGAAATCTTTCATGTTCTATCAAACTGAAAGTTTTTTTGTGTTGTACCAAAGACAAACCTTGACTGAAACACTTTCCATGTGTTGTACAGGTTTATAGCTTCTTGCCTATGTGAGTTCTTTCATGGACTGTCAAATTCGCCTTTCGACTATAACACTTTCCACATGTTTTACAGGAATGTGGCTTCTCACCAGTGTGAGTTCTTTCATGTTCTATCAAAACCCCCCTCTGAATGAAAATTTTTCCGCATATTCTACAGGAATGTAGCTTCATGCCAGTGTGAATTCTTTCATGTTCTACCAAACTCCCCCTCTGAATAAAACACTTTCCACATGTTTTACAGGAATATGGCTTTTCACCAGAGTGAATTCTTTCATGGACTATCAAATGCGATCTTTGAATAAAACACTTTCCACACATTTTACAGGAATGTGGCCTCTGATCTGTGTGAATTTTTTCATGTCTTATCAAATGAGAACTTTGACCAAAACTCCTTCCACATGATTTACAGGAATAGGGCTTCTCACCAGAGTGAATTCTTTCATGGATTATTAAATACCCCCTCTGGATAAAACGCTTGCCACATGTTTTACAGGAATATGGCCTCTCACCAGAGTGAATTCTTCCATGGACTATCAAGTCCCCCCTCTGGATAAAACGCTTGCCACATGTTTTACAGGAATATGGCCTCTCACCAGAGTGAATTCTTCCATGGACTATCAAGTCCTTACTTGAACCAAAACACTTCCCACATGCTGTGCAAGAAAAAGGTTTCTCTCCTGTGTGGACTTTCATATGTATAATAAGTCGAGACTTATAAACAAAACTTTTTCCACAAGTTTCACATTTAAAAGACTTTTTACCTGTGTGAGTTTCAGACTCAATCTTTGATGTGTCACAGTTTTCTACTTTGTCCCTGTTACATCTCTCACTTCCATGAGACAAAGAGTCAACATGGTGACTTCCTGTCTGATCTTGACTCTGAGCTACAGGAGAGCTGTGAGAGAAGAGCTGGTGGTCACTTTCCTCTTTAACAGGAGTCAACAATAATGTATCAGTCTCCTGCTTCACTTCAAGATGTTCTCCCTCATGACTGGTGCAGATCGTCACCTGCTCCTCTTTAATCTGTAGTGACTCTGGTTCCTCTTGGTCCAGACTGGAGTCGCTCTCCTGGTTACAGAGCTGCTGCTCAGTGAGAACCTCCTCGTCTTTAGGGACATGCTGCTGTGGAAGCTCTACAGACAAAGACACAGTGATGTTACAACATTGCTGACAACAATTAAAAGATAAAACAATCACAACATAACAAAGCACAAGCAGTACTTTGTTTGTACTCCTGAGATATTATTATTTTCCATTTTTATTACCATGCTTTCCATCTATTCCCTGAACTTGCAGATACTAGAACCCGGGGCTTGATATACACAACTGATAATAAAATATTTTTTTCTTTTCTATACAAATCTGTTTTGTGAGACATTCAAGAAGGCTGTCAACCACCTTGAAATTCAAATTCAGATCAACATATATTGCAACACCACCTTCACCTTTGCTCTGCCCTTTGTTATGTATAAATTCATTCCCCTTTCGGTAGTAATCCAGATTTCAGAAACAGTGATTACGTTGTTGCAATGTGTGCAGATAATCCCTGATGCTGTTAAATTTTGTATTTAACTTCAGCTATTGAAGTAGATTAAAAGTAGTTTGTCCTTGCTATAATGTTACCATTGTATTGATTATTGTTGTAGTAATAGCATGTGTCGTTTATGGTGGAGAAGAATCAAAATTGATATCCTGTTCTATGTCCAATGTGCCGCTTTAACTGTCAGTTCCTGTTGTTCATGTTCCTGTATCCACTGTGTTACGTGTCCATTATCACTTAATGTAGGTTGAGCTCCATCACTGAGCATTATGTTTGTGTTTGTTCTGTTACATCTACTCAGTTCCAAGTCCAATCCAGTCTGTTTATTGTAATGAGAACACTCATTCCAGCTTTTCCTGCTCCTCTATCCTCCTCACCATCAGTACCATGATTTGAACGGGATTTGAACCGCATTTGAACCGAGGCCCCCTGCGGTGAGGACTGTGACCTCAACATGGGGCGGCAGCTCTAACAAGTGAGCTAAACGCTGCCCCAAACATCTGTGCCTTTGAGCATCCTTCCCTGTTTAAGGAGTGCAGCCTTGTGCTTCCTGTTAACAAATCTTAGTAGAACAGCTGGCTTGTCATTGTTGTTTCTCCAAGGTAGCGGGTGGCAAGCTTCAACCTGGTTGTAGTCGTATACACTTTCTATCTTTCTTCTGCATATGGAACACCTTCACCTCTTCAACCAGCGCCAAGACGTTTTCCTGCTGTGTCCTCCCAACTGAAACTTCTTATGAGAGGAAGTCAAGAGACATTTATATGTCATTGATCTTCTACCTGGCTCGGGTCAGGCCCTTTTTCTGTCCCATATTGCTCCACCTGAACCAGCATCAGCTGAATCAGCTGTTCATCGAAAAACATGTCATAACCAATTCAGAACTGTTCGGTCTAAACCTATGACTACATCTGCTCCTGGTCTCTCTCTCTCTCTTCTGTTTGTACTTCTCCTTCCTCTCTGTCCTCCACCCCTCCTCTGTCCCCCATTTTTCCTTACACACCAACTGGCCGAGGTACATTTTTGTATTTTTGTCTGGCTCTGTCAAAGATTTTTTGCTGTTAAAGGGAAGTTCTGTGTCCAAATTTAGTATAATTTAAAAAAAACAAGTTTATATTTTAAAGATAAGTTAAATCAACAATGGAACTAATGTACGTCCACATGGATGTTGTGAAAAAACATCCAATACGGGGATTAGGTAAATTGGTGTCTCTAAATTAATAATAGGTATGAATGTGAGAGTAAATGGTTGTTTGTCTTCGTGTGTGGCCCTGCAATGGACTGGAGAACTGTCCAGGGTGTACCCTGCCTATTGCCCTATGTCAGCTGAGATAATGGGTGGGTCTTTCATTCCTTTCTTAATCATATCTAATCATGGTGAAAAAAAAACAAATTTGGTTTGAGGAAAATCAAAGTAAAACAGAAGCCGCATCCTGGCTGTACATACCTGTCCTCTGTAACTTTATTACAGGGCCCCACTTCATAAAGAGTCTGTGCTGAAGATTTCTTCCTGGTTCCATGTGGTCACTTTCCTCATTTTCAGGAGTCAACATTAATGTATCAGCCTCCTGCTTCACTTCAAGCTGTTCTCCCTCATGACTGGTGCAGATTTCCTCCTGCTCCTCTTTAATCTGTAGTGACTCTGGTTCCTCTTGGTCCAGACTGGAGTTCCTCTCCTGGTTACAGAGCTGCTGCTCAGTGAGAACCTCCTCCTCTTTAGGGACATGCTGCTGTGGAAGCTCTACAGACAAAGGAATAGATTACAATTGACATTGAAGTACATTTAGAAGGAAGTTAGTTTAAGATTGGATAGTTATTGGTAAATTTATAACAACTGCAAAATGTAACCTATTAAAAAAGGTTAATTCAGTCAACTCCTTAATCAAATCCAGGTGGAGATTAACTAAATTTGGTCAACCTACCAAACCCTTCATTTAAATTACCATTATAGTCCAGCAGGTGGAGAATGTTAATGCTCTGTCGCTGTTGGTAAACATCTATAAGACAGTGTTTAAGCGTCTGCTTACTTCCTCTGCAGTCAACACTTTACATTTAGCTTCTATTGTTCCATGTATTTCAGTCTATTGTTCTGAATGTTAACTTTACATTTTTGTCCTTTAGTCAAAACCTCGTGGATACAAAATAAGTCAAAGCTTATTTTCTAAAACACTAAAAACTGTGTTCTATTATTTAAGTAAAACGACTGATTATATTGGTATGTGTATGAAAACACGTTGTGAATAGTGCATTATGAGTCACATTCACTTGTTAGTATTTAAAAAGACCATTGTGGTTTTACCTATTCGCTTTAACTTTACTCGAGGTTTGCAAACGATCTCCAACAGTTTGCGCTGACGATCCAACTCTTCCTCGTACTCTACGACGGTTCTTTCGACGTGTCTGAATATTTCTTCAGCAGCAACAGTTAGTCGTTCGGTGATTAAATCTCTGAAACACTGAAGTGAAGACATCGCTGCTTCGCTAACAACAGAATATTTTACCTGCGACACATGAACACAACACCCTCTTCACGCTTTTTATGTCCGCATGCAGAGTACGGAGCTAACGCTGCTAGCTCTTTGTTTGTTTACTTCCGCTTTATGGTGTCTACTTCCGCTGGGTTAGCGCTGTGTCCAAGATGGACCGGTGAAACTGTTCACAGGACAATTTGAGACGTGGACATATGATGTTTATATGATTTAAATCATTTATTGAATTCAACGATTCAATTTAATTGTTGTTAAATATCCCTTATGGCCACAAAAGACAAGTATGTGTCTGCAGTACCGGAGAGCACAGTTTCAACTACAGCGACATCTAACGACTTGGATGACCTTCGACGACATTAATTTACGTCTAACTTCTTTATTGACGTACACTACTACGGAAGAGTTTTGTGTGTGTTTCAAATCTAACGGTCTGTAGTGTACGACTCATATTTTTAAAAGTGAACTTCATCCAAATACTAATAATAAATATGAGAGATTCATGTGGGGCAGTTTTTGTATTCAGCATAATTATTTCATTATCATTATTTCATCTTAAATGGTCTCCCTGCACAGGTTTCTTTATGTCAGTCAACATCTCCCATTATATTTTTTATCTGTCGCTGTCTTTATCTAGAATTTTAGCTCTTATGTAAAAACTAAGAATCAGGTTGTTCAACATCACTTTACAGAAGGATCTAATATTTTGGCAGAATGGCTTTCATGGTAAACTGACCTCTCTCGCCCCCTTGTGGTTACATATGGAGACGTAACTTTGTTGTCAACTCCACTTTGTAGGGCCTGCAAAGTATTTTTGAATTGATCAAAAACAAGAATCTGCTGTAATCATTCCTTTAAAGCCACAGGGTCACATTTCACCAGCTAATGTTCTCATTGGATATGCACAGGGATATGTTTGCTAATTTCAGCTCCTAAAAGAGAAATCCTCATTGCCTCATGGACATTTTTTGTTTCTGATATAAATGTTGAAAAATATTTACATATTTCACAAGGATATGGCTTCTTATCTGTGTAAATAAAAACAAAACATCAAAAAGGCATCCTCTTGATAAATGAAAATCATTTAAATGACAGGGTGGCAATGATAATCCATGCATAAAATACAAATAAAAAGACAATAAGTGAGGGCTGTCAAACGATTAAAAATTTGAATGTGATTATCATGGGGTAGCTGTGGATTAATTACGATTAATCAACATTTCTAAATATAGGCATGTTCAATTATTCATGGTAAATCTGAATAAATATAATGAAATGGACACTTAATACAATATATTACTAACAGGAACAGTGTACTTGTGTTTTGCTTGACACTGACGTGGAGAAGCACTTTTGTCCAGGACATAATGTGCATTTAACATATAAATTATTTCCTTTAAGTAGTGAAAAGTATTGGCTATACTTGCAGTTAAAGAAGGCTGCTTTAGGATTTACCACGCTCGCCATTCCTGTTGATCGTTTACTCACTTGTGTGATTTATTTGTACGACTATGCTTGCTTTCGTTTGTGTCAACCAGGGGCTTTTCTACAAATTGAGAATCATAATTGAGAATTATGTTATTACATGTTTTAATTTGAATTCATTCATACAAACTCATCAACTTTGCCAAACCCAAAAGGTATGAAACACAAGTGTTTCCCATTTAAATGAGTGATACTAGAAAAGTATAAAAACACATTCAGTATAAAATAATAAACACATCAACAAACAAACAGGAAATAAAAACAGACATAAAAAAAAAGAAGCAATTTTCCTATTGACCACACAGAGACTCTAAGGACATCTCAAGACATGGACATAGTAAAGATCTTTATATTCTATATGTTTAATTTATGGAGTTTCACATTTGTAAAATCTTCATAAAGGCCATAAAAAGCCCAGATAAATCTTATTTCCCAGAGTGACGTCATAAATTATGGGAGTAACACTACTGCACATGCTCTATGTGCCGCAAAACCCGGAAATAAACCAGGAAGTCAAAAACTTTTTTGTCATATGTGCTGAATGAGCAACTCCATAGGAGTTAACCGAGCCAAAGGGGAGGTGCTCTAATACATCCATGAGCACAAGCAGAACATTAAATCTAACACACCAGGAGAGGCGGGATTTAAGGCAGAACAGCCAATCATCAGCCGGTCACACTCAAAGCTGGTGTCATGTTTGAGGCAACAGGAGTGGGAGGGGGAGAACGCCATGGTTGTACTAAAAGAACTGGATAGAGCACCGCCCCTCTGCCTTGGAGACAATTTTGTCATGGTGGCCACTTGTGGTACTGCAACAAAAAATACTCATGCGGTGCAAAGGTGTGCTAATAATTGTTGCTAGTGATGCTAATAATTAAAGTAAGACGCCGCATTTTTGGCAGTAACGGTAACGTGTTATCATGATTGAAACAATAATTAGATTACTCGTTACTGAAAAAAGTAACGCCGTTAAAACGGAGCGGGTCATCCTGCACATGCGTTAAAAAGTTACCATGATAATTCCACCAATTATATCACCTTGCGTTAACAGTTATATTTTACAGCCCTACAATAAATGATTGAAAGCAACACTGTTGCAGAGTTAAAGACAATCATCATATATAAGAAAAGAACAAAAAACGGGTTTAGACTCAATGTTTTTTTTTTCTGTCTCCCAAACATAATACATTCATTTTCTTCTAAAATCACCTTTCAAAACAATAAAAGATATGTTTAAAAAACATGTAATTAGAAAATGAAAACACTTTATAGAGAGACAGGTGGTGATAAGTTGCATGCTTCTTTAAACTGGCGAGTTTTGAATTGCAATTTGAAAAGCGACTCCAAATCTGACACCATGGTCCTACGTGGGGAAAAGGGTGGAGTAGGGCACTCCACCCTTGGGTCAGGAATGAGATCCTGCTCCAAGTAGAGGAGTTGAAGTATCTCAGGTTCTTGTTCACAAGTGAGGAAAGAATGGAGTTGGAGATCGACAGGCGGATCAGAGCGGCGTCCGCAGTAACGTGGGCTCTGCATTGCTCTGTCCTGTTGAAGAAGGAGCTGAGCCAAAAGGGGAAGCTCTCGACCTACCGGTCAATCTACAGTACATTCCTACCCGCATCTATGGTCAAGAGCTATGGATAGTGACGGAAAGAACGAGATTGCAGATACAAGCGGCCAAAAGGATTTCCTCTGCGGAGTGTCTGGGCTCTCCCTCATAAAGATAGGTTGAGAAGCTTTGTCACCTGGGTGGGGTTAAATATAGAGCTGAAACGATTAATCGATTATTAATCGATTACTGAATTAATCAACAACTATTTTGATAATCGATAATCGGTTTGAAGGTTTTTTGTACGATTAAAACAAGATTTCTGATTGTTTATTTTTTCATCACTTTGCTCCGGATAACAAAGAAATCATTAAAAGACAATCATTTTGGTTTGTGGACAAAACAAGACATTTGAGAACATCATCATTTCCAGGTTTGACGAACACCAATCAACATTTTTTCAGGTTTTCTGATATTTTATAGACCAAGCGATTAATCGAGAAGACAGGGTGGGAGGGTAGAGTTGGGATTACTGGAAAAATAAAGCTGGGTGCCACCTGGGTAACCATGGAAGTGTAAATTATTTTCACGGAAAAGAGGCCAAGGGGGAGGAAATGATGCTGGAATGTGAAAGCATCAAAGAACTGAATGAAATCTTTCATGTTCTATCAAACTGAAAGTTTTTTTGTGTTGTACCAAAGACAAACCTTGACTGAAACACTTTCCATGTGTTGTACAGGTTTATAGCTTCTTGCCTATGTGAGTTCTTTCATGGACTGTCAAATTCGCCTTTCGACTATAACACTTTCCACATGTTTTACAGGAATGTGGCTTCTCACCAGTGTGAGTTCTTTCATGTTCTATCAAAACCCCCCTCTGAATGAAAATTTTTCCACATATTCTACAGGAATGTAGCTTCATGCCAGTGTGAATTCTTTCATGTTCTACCAAACTCCCCCTCTGAATAAAACACTTTCCACATGTTTTACAGGAATATGGCTTTTCACCAGAGTGAATTCTTTCATGGACTATCAAATGCGATCTTTGAATAAAACACTTTCCACACATTTTACAGGAATGTGGCCTCTCATCTGTGTGAATTTTTTCATGTCTTATCAAATGAGAACTTTGACCAAAACTCCTTCCACATGATTTACAGGAATAGGGCTTCTCACCAGAGTGAATTCTTTCATGGATTATTAAATTCCCCCTCTGGATAAAACGCTTGCCACATGTTTTACAGGAATATGGCCTCTCACCAGAGTGAATTCTTCCATGGACTATCAAGTCCCCCCTCTGGATAAAACGCTTGCCACATGTTTTACAGGAATATGGCCTCTCACCAGAGTGAATTCTTCCATGGACTATCAAGTCCTTACTTGAACCAAAACACTTCCCACATGTTGTGCAAGAAAAAGGTTTCTCTCCTGTGTGGACTTTCATATGTATAATCAGTCGAGACTTATAAACAAAACTTTTTCCACAAGTTTCACATTTAAAAGACTTTTTACCTGTGTGAGTTTCAGACTCAATCTTTGATGTGTCACAGTTTTCTACTTTGTCCCTGTTACATCTCTCACTTCCATGAGACAAAGAGTCAACATGGTGATTTCCTGTCTGATCTTGACTCTGAGCTACAGGAGAGCTGTGAGAGAAGAGCTGGTGGTCACTTTCCTCTTTAACAGGAGTCAACAATAATGTATCAGCCTCCTGCTTCACTTCAAGATGTTCTCCCTCATGACTGGTGCAGATCGTCACCTGCTCCTCTTTACTCTGTTGTGACTCTGGTTCCTCTTGGTCCAGACTGGAGTCGCTCTCCTGGTTACAGAGCTGCTGCTCAGTGAGAACCTCCTCGTCTTTAGGGACATGCTGCTGTGGAAGCTCTACAGACAAAGACACAGTGATGTTACAACATTGCTGACAACAATTAAAAGATAAAACAATCACAACATAACAAAGCACAAGCAGTACTTTGTTTGTACTCCTGAGATATTATTATTTTCCATTTTTATTACCATGCTTTCCATCTATTCCCTGAACTTGCAGATACTAGAACCCGGGGCTTGATATACACAACTGATAATAAAATATTTTTTTCTTTTCTATACAAATCTGTTTTGTGAGACATTCAAGAAGGCTGTCAACCACCTTGAAATTCAAATTCAGATCAACATATATTGCAACACCATCTTCACCTTTGCTCTGCCCTTTGTTATGTATAAATTCATTCCCCTTTCGGTAGTAATCCAGATTTCAGAAACAGTGATTACATTAAACGGCTGTTGCAATGTGTGCAGATAATCCCTGATGCTGTTAAATTTTGTATTTAACTTCAGCCATTGAAGTAGATTAAAAGTAGTTTGTCCTTGCTATAATGTTACCATTGTATTGATTATTGTTGTAGTAATAGCATGTGTCGTTTATGGTGGAGAAGAATCAAAATTGATATCCTGTTCTATGTCCAATGTGCCGCTTTAACTGTCAGTTCCTGTTGTTCATGTTCCTGTATCCACTGTGTTACGTGTCCATTATCACTTAATGTAGGTTGAGCTCCATCACTGAGCATTATGTTTGTGTTTGTTCTGTTACATCTACTCAGTTCCAAGTCCAATCCAGTCTGTTTATTGTAATGAGAACACTCATTCCAGCTTTTCCTGCTCCTCTATCCTCCTCACCATCAGTACCATGATTTGAACGGGATTTGAACCGCATTTGAACCGAGGCCGCCTGCGGTGAGGACTGTGACCTCAACATGGGGCGGCAGCTCTAACAAGTGAGCTAAACGCTGCCCCAAACATCTGTGCCTTTGAGCATCCTTCCCTGTTTAAGGAGTGCAGCCCTGTGCTTCCTGTTAACAAATCTTAGTAGAAAAGCTGGCTTGTCATTGTTGTTTCTCCAAGGTAGCGGGTGGCAAGCTTCAACCTGGTTGTAGTCGTATACACTTTCTATCTTTCTTCTGCATATGGAGCACCTTCACCTCTTCAACCAGCGCCAAGACGTTTTTCTGCTGTGTCCTCCCAACTGAAACTTCTTATGAGAGGAAGTCAAGAGACATTTATATGTCATTGATCTTCTACCTGGCTCGGGTCAGGCCCTTTTTCTGTCCCATATTGCTCCACCTGAACCAGCATCAGCTGAATCAGCTGTTCATCGAAAAACATGTCATAACCAATTCAGAACTGTTCGGTCTAAACCTATGACTACATCTGCTCCTGGTCTCTCTCTCTCTCTCTCTCTTCTGTTTGTACTTCTTCCTCCACCCCTCCTCTATCCCCCATTTTCCCTTACACACCAACTGGCCGAGATACATTTTTGTATTTTTGTCTGGCTCTGTCAAAGATTTCTTGCTGTTAAAAGGGACTTCTGTGTCTAAATTAAGTTTAATTTAAAGAAAGCCAAGTTTATATTTTAAAGATAAGTTATATCAACAATGGAACTAATGTACGTCCACATGGATGTTGTGCAAAAACATGCAATACGGGGATTAGGTAAATTGGTGACTCTAAATTGATAATAGGTATGTCAAGGGTGTACTCTGCCTATTGCCCTATGTCAGCTGAGATAATGGATGGGTCTTTCATTCCTTTCTTAATCATATCTAATCATGGTGAAAAACAAACAAATTTGGTTTGAGGAAAATCAAAGTAAAACAGAAGCCACATCCTGGCTGTACATACCTGTCCTCTGTAACTTTACTACAGGGCCCCACTTCATATGTAGTCTGTGCTGAAGATCCACATCTTCCTCATTTCTTCCTGGTTCCATGTGGTCACTTTCCTCATTTTCAGGAGTCAACATTAATGTGTCAGCCTCCTGCTTCACTTCAAGCTGTTCTCCCTCATGACTGGTGCAGATTTCCTCCTGCTCCTCTTTAATCTGTAGTGACTCTGGTTCCTCTTGGTCCAGACTGGAGTTCCTCTCCTGGTTCCAGAGCTGCTGCTCAGTGAGAACCTCCTCCTCTTGACAGACATGCTGCTGTGGAAGCTCTACACACACAAAGGAATAGATTACAATTGACATTGAAGTACATTTAGAAGGAAGTTAGCTTAAGATTGGATAGTTATTGGTAAATTCATAACAACTGCAAAATGGAACCTATTAAAAAAGGTTAATTCAGTCACTCCTTACTCAAATCCAGATGGAATTGAACTAAATTTGGTCAACCTACCAAACCCTTCATTTAAATTACCATTATAGTCCAGCAGGTGGAGAATGTGAGCTCCTTGGACCAGTGTGACCTTCAAAAATCATTTTAAGTTTACAAAGTTTAGAGAATTTAGAAAATACATACTTCATACTCAGTTTAAAAATTGTGTCATGGTTTAAGACAAAGTTCTCCAAGGTAGTTGAAGGTTAAACTGTAAATGATCACTGTGCAAAGCTAAACATCTAAAGTTATTATTTTGTCCCTTTTGGTAAACATCTATAAGACAGTGTTTAAGCATCTGCTTACTTCCTCTAGAGTCAACACTTTACATTTAGCTTCTATTGTTCCATGTACTTCAGTCTACTGTTGTGAATGTTAACTTTATATTTTTGTATTTTTTATGTTTAGTCAAAACCTTGTGGTTACAAAACAGGTCAAAGCATATTTTCAACTAAACTAAACTATGTGTTATATTATTTAGGTAAAACAACTGATTATATTGGTATGTGTATGAAAACACGTTGTAATTAGTGCATTATGAGTCACATTAACTTGTTAGTATTTAAAAGGACCATTGTGGTTTTACCTATTCGCTTTAACTTTACTCGAGGTTTGCAAACGATCTCCAACAGTTTGCGCTGACGATCCAACTCTTCCTCGTACTCTACGACGGTTCTTTCTACGTGTCTGAATATTTCTTCAGCAGCAACAGTTAGACGCTCGGTGATTAAATCTCTGAAACACTGAAGTGAAGACATCGCTGCTTCGCTAACAACAGGAATATTTTACCTGCGACACATGAACACAACACCCTCTTCACGGTATTTACCGGGAGTACAGAGCTAACGCTGCTAGCTAACTGTTTGTTTACTTCCGCTTTGTGATGTCTACTTCCGCTGGGTTACCGCTGTGTCCAAGATGGGCCTGTAAAACAGGACACAGGACAATTGAAGACACGGACATATGATGTTTATATGATTTAAATCATTTATTTAATTCACCGATTCAATGTCATGGTTGTTAAATATCCCTTATGGCCAAAAAAAGACAAGTATGTGTCTGCAGTACCGGAGACCACAGTTTCGGGTGGCCATATTGGCAGACAACTACAGCGACACCTAACGACTTGGATGACCTGCGACGATATTAATTTACATCTAACTTTTTTATTAACGTATAATACTACGGAAGAGTTTTTGTGTGTTTCAAATCTAACGGGTCTGTAGTGTATTTCTGTATCTCTGGAAGTTCATTATGTAGTAAAAGTTTGTTCCACCCAATCACCATATTTAACTACTTCCGTTTAAATATTTATTCCAGAAAATAAAAGGTTTTGCTTTACGACTATTTTTAAATGATACAAGTGTCATCTTGTATCAAATTCTGCTTAGGGCCCCCTAAAGGCTCGGGCCGACACTTTGGAAAGACAATAAGTGAGGGCTGCCAAACGATTAAAAATTAAAATGTGATAATCATGAAGTAGCTGTAGATTAATTACGATTAATAAACATTTCTAAATATGACGGAAAAATGCATTCATGTTGTTGGAACAGGAAGGTAAATGACAGAAGGCAGATATGTACGTTTAAACATGTTTTTTTATTAATGACAAATACAAATGACGTGATTACTAACAAACTGCACTTGCACACACTTAAATGTGGCCATTATTACCTATTCATCTTTCTGAGTGTAAAGGCCTTTCACACCAACAAGTGTTGTCGATCTGCCGAGTGGATCGCTGGGTTGTGTTTGAACCCCCTTCTTTTTATGCAACAAGAAAAAACTATAAAACAAGCACAACATACTTTTCATCAATGTTTGCTCCGAGCTGCTTTCTCTGCTGAAGCAGAGTGTGTGTGTGTGTGTGTGTGTGGTGCTCTGGTTGCAAACATTTGTTAGTGTCAAGCAACGATGAGGAGACGTAGTGGGAGGAATTGCAGGCAGTGTTGGAAACATTACTTAGTTACAGTTACTAGTGACTTCTCCCAAAAAGTAACTTACTGAGTTACAAATGATAAAAGTAAAGTTACTGAGGAAAATAACTATTGCGTTACCTTCAAGTACATTTTAAGTGCTCAAAGAATTGGACCCCACCTCCCCCCCCTTTAACAGAGCTTAAAATGTTCAATTATTTAGGTAAATCTGAATATTATAATGAAATGGACACTTAATACAATATATTATTAACAGGAACAGTGTACACAAACCTAAACTTGTGTTTTGCTTGACAGCGACGTGGATAAGCACTTTTGCCCAGAACATAATGTGCATTTGACGTATATATTATTTCCTTTTAAGTAGTGAAAGGTATTGGCTATACTTGCAGTTAAAGAAGGCTGCTTTAGGATTTACCACGCTGGCCATTCCTGTTGTTGATCGTTTAGTCACTTGTGTGATTTATGTGCACGACTATGCTTGTTTTCGTCTGTGTCAACCAGGGGCTGAACAAGCTTTTCAGGGTGGGGGGAGGATGTGGTTCGTGGAGGCGGAAGGGGGGAAGCACCTACAAATAAAGATAATTGAGAAGCATGTTATTACATGTTTTTATTTGAATTCATTTATACATACTCATCAACTTTGCCAACCCAGTAACGTTGGGTTGTTTTCATATTTTTTTACCAAACAATAAAAACGATGAATACAATGAGAGAAGGGTACAAAAGGAATGAAACACAAGATATAAAAAGCTTCCCATTTCAATGAGTGATACTTGAAAAGTAGAAAAACACACTCAGTATAAAATAAGATATACATCGATAAACTAACAGCAAATAAAAACAGGCATAAGAAATTGGGACAAACATGACTAATAAAAATTGTATTGGGTTTGAACCAATTTTCTCAACTATTTCACATAGATATTTAACAAAGCTTGTTGATATAATTATGTTATATTTTATAATCAATATTGACAACATCCAGCTTCCATATGTCCAAAAGTGACTGACAGTTATGGAAAAACTCTGGTGTGTGAACTATGAACCCAGCTAGTTCCCACCTCCTCAGCATGAGCATGGATGTATTATCAGCACTGGATAGAGCACCGCCCCCTCTGCCTTGAAGATAATTTTGTCATGGTGGCCACTCGTGGTACTGCAACAAAAAATACTCACGCGGCCCAAAAAGCAATTTTCACATTGACAACAATAGTATAAGAGAATCCTGTAAAAGTGTGCACGGGACATGCACACCTCAAGACATGTATAGATCTTTATATTGTATATTTTAAATTCATGGAGTTTCACATTTGTAAAACCTCCCTAAAGGCCATAAAAAGCCCAAAAAAAATTTATTTCACAGAGGGGGTTTTGTTGATTATATGGGCACTGGGAAATTGGAGAGGGAACAGGGTGGGAGGGTAGAGTAGGGTTTACTGGAAAACTAAACCTGGGTGCCACCTAGGTAACCATGGAAGTGTAAATTATTTTCACGTTACAGAGGCCAAGGGGGAGGAAATGATGCTGGAATGTAAAAGACTTAAGATGGATGAACTGCATGAATTCTTTCATGTTCTATCAAACTGAACTTATATCAAGAATCCTTTCCACATGTTTCACAGGAGAAAGGCTTCACTTCTGTGTGGTTTTATATGGATTGGCAAATTCTCCTTTCAAATAAAGCACTTACCACGTTTTACAGAAACATGGCTTCTGACTTAAATTAGGTTTTTTTATGTTCTACCAAAGACAAACCTTGACTGAACGCGTTGTACAGGTTTATGGCTTCTTGCCTGAGTGAGTTCTTTCATGGATTGTCAAACACAATTTTCGACTATAACCCTTTCCACATGTTTTACAGGAATATGGCTTCTCACCAGAGTGAATTCTTTCATGTCTTATCAAATCCTGCCTTTGCGTAAAACTCTTTCCACATGTTTTACAGAAATAGGGCTTCTCACCAGAGTGAATTCTTTCATGTATTATCACATGCGAACTTCTAAGAAAACGCTTTCCACATATTTTACAGGAATATGGCTTCTCACCAGAGTGAATTCTTTCATGGACTGTCAAACTCTGGCTTTGAATAAAACGCTTTCCACATATTTTACAGGAATATGGCCTCTCACCAGAGTGAATTCTTTCATGGACTGCCAAATTCTGGCTTAGAGCAAAATCCTTTCCACATGTTTTACAGGAATAGGGCTTCTCACCAGAGTGAATTCTTTCATGGCCTGCCAAACTCTGCTTGAGAGCAAAACTCCTTCCACATGTTTTACAGGAATATGGCCTTTCACCGGAGTGAATTCTTTCATGGACTATCAAGTCCTTACGCGAAATAAAACGCGATCCACATGTTGTGCAAGAAAATGGTTTCTCTCCTGCGTGGACTTTCATGTGTATAATCAGTCGAGACTTATAAACAAACCTTTTTCCACAAGTGTCACATTTAAAAGACTTTTTACCTGTGTAAGTTTCAGACTCTATCTTTGAAGTGTCACAGTTTTCTACTTTGGTAATGCATGGCCTTGACTCTGCATGACTATTAGACAAAGAGTCAACATGGTGACTTCCTGTCTGATCTTGACTCTGAGCTACAGGAGAGCTGTGAGAGAGGAGCTGGTGGTCACTGTCTGGTTCTGGTTCCATGTGGTCACTTTCCTCTTTAACAGGAGTCAACAATAATGTATCAGCCTCCTGCTCCTCTGTACTCTGTAGTGACTCTGGTTCCTCTTGGTCCAGACTGGAGTTCCTCTCCTGGTTCCATTGCTGCTGCTCAGTGAGAACCTCCTCCTCTTTAGGGACATGCTGCTGTGGAAGCTCTACAGACAAAGACACAGTGATGTTGCAACATTGCTGACAACAATACAAAGATAAAACAATCACAACATAAAAAGGAGTAAATTGCTTCAAATAGGTCTTAATAGATCAGTGTGTGTCTTTACTTTCTTTCCTCTCTCTCATCTTAATCTTTCATCTTTCAGGATCCAGACTCAGTTCCTATGTTTTTATTATTGTCACAAGCAGTAGTTTGTTTCTATTTGTATATTAACCAGGGGATGAGGGGAGGAAAACAAAACAAAATATTTCCCAGGAAAAAGGAAACTGTTAACCCAAACTGAGAACACCGGTCAAAAACTAAATTCCACTGATGGAATAATGATGGATAACCACCAAAGCGACGCCACTCTAGGGAGAAACAGGCCACAGGAAAATAACTGACAAGAAAAACAAACTACAAGCACCACCACACCTTGAGGGGGAGAAACTAACAATCATTAATAAAACCTCTTTTCCACCGAAAACCGTACACATTTGGCGACAAATAATACAGCCACCAACACTATAAATTGACTTAGACAAAAATATCATTTTAGTCATGTTCGTGGCTCAGTAGTAGAATTGTTGCCCATTTGTGCTCACACCGATTATTATTGTCATTACTTTAATGCAATATTCAAAGTTGATATCAGTATACATTTTTATCAACAATCTCTGCTGCTGCTTGACATTGTAGTACTGCTTGATCATAACCAATTCAGAACTGTTCGTTCTAAATTTATGACTATATCTGCTCCTGGTCTCTCTCTCTCTCTCTCTCTCTTCTGTTTGTGCTTCTCCTTCCTCTCTGTCCTCCACCCCTCTTGTGTCCACCATTTTTCCTTACACACCAACCGGCCGAGACACATACTTGTATTTTGTATTGTCTGGCTCCGCCAAAGATTTCTTGCTGTTAAAAAGGGAGTTCTGACGTCCGGTGGGAACATCATCAAGATGGCCGCATAGCGAGAGAGCTCCCGATTGAGTCAGAGTAATTAGAGAAATTCCCCATACAAACGATATAAATCATTCCACGAAAACAACGATAAGACAGGGGATATAATCCATAACTCCACTAACTAAGAAATAAACGACGTCCGAAGACAGGTGGGTGAGAAAGTCGGGACGTAGCAACATTAGCAGCGAATAGGCTTAAACTGGTAAATAACGCGGGGAGGTACGGAGAAATGGCCGACTTGGAACTGATTCTCAGTGAACTAAGAGGGTTTCGCCAAGAGAATAAAGTACAATTGGAGACAATAAAAGAAGAAATTGGGGAGGTGAATACCAGACTGGACGAAGCGGAAGGGCGAATTGAGAAAGCAGAAGAGAGGATACAAAATACAGAGGAAGTTATCACGGCTATGCTAAAGCTGCACACCAAGCTGGAGGACAAGCTGCTGGATCTGGAAAGTCGCTCCAGACGCGAGAACATAAGGATATACGGGGTGCCGGAGGGGTCCGAGAAGGAATCAGCATCGATGGTCTCATTTGTGGAAAATTTACTCCGTGAGGGTCTCGAACTAACTGAAGACATGCCGACCTGCAGATTGAAAGGGCTCATCGGTCCGTGGGACCGCAGCCACCGGTGGATGCGCCGCCACGCTCCATCAGAATTAAGTTTTTAAGTTTTAAAACCAAGGAAACATTACTACGCAAAGCATGGCAAAAGAAGGGGTTCACCTGGCAAGAAAACCACATAAACCTGGACCACGACTATCCACCTCTAATACTTATAGAGAATATACAGAGATACGCAAAGTGTTGAAGGAAAACAAAGTTCAGTTCCAGACTCTCTTCCCTGCCAGGCTGCGTGTGAGACATGGCGACGGAACCAGAACCTACGATACTATAGAGGAGGCATCAGAGGACCTGCTAAGAAGAGGCTACACCGTGACAACCACCAGACCTCCGGAGACGCTTATTGAGCAGGTGCAACGACTGTCCTGGAGGAGAGTGGACAGGCGAGCGATGAAGGGCACAACCGGGCGGGATTCTAACTACAAGGAAAAGCTTCGAGCCTTCAGAAGACCATCACCGGCCCCCTCCGGGACATAAAGGATTTAACCCACAGTTCGAGGACGGCGGAGTCAAGTATGAAATTGGTGGAGATCCACTATTGAATAGACTGGCTCTTTCGGGGTCCTTGGATTTTTTGTTTTCCGTTTTTTCTCTCTTCCTTTTTCCTGTATGCGACTGTCGCAGGTAAGGGCCTCTCCCTCCAAACTGAGGAGGGAGACTTTTCCCTTCGAGCTACCTTGGAAGGCTCAACAGGGTCAGGTTAATAGACCCCTATATAGGGAGTCACACGGACAAATTGTGTTTAGTGGGATGTTTATCAATATGTTAGTTGTTCATTCCCTGCCGGTTCTTGCAGGGAGGGGGAAGCGCACCAGGTTTTTCAGTGAGATGATGGGGGAATCGCATAGATGCAAAACAGGTCTTTAAAAATAGCATCATTTAATATAAATGGAGTACTCAATCCAGTTAAGAGAGGGAAGATCTTTTCAAAATTAAAGAAAGATAAAATTCAAGTGGCTTTCTTACAGGAGTCACACCTCAATGACTCTGAACATGCTAAATTGAATAAATCAGGATTTAAACATGTTTTCTTTTCTTCCCATGGGTCGGGGAAGCGGAGAGGGGTGGCGACTCTGATATCTAGTGCTGTAAACTACGAACACATATCAGAACTCAAAGATAATGAAGGCAGATTTGTTATGGTTATAGGTAAAATAGAAGGAATAGTGATAAGTCTCCTTAACGTGTATGTTCCTCCGGGTAGTGGCTGTTTTTTTTACAATCATATAGTTGATCTAATGACAACAAAAAGTCAAGGGATTTTAATATGTGGAGGAGATTTTAACATCCGATTAAATCCGAAAGTTGACTCATCACACGGGAAATCTGACGCAAACGCCAATAGCAGAAGATTAAACACTTGGTTGCATGAAGTGGGGATTGTGGACGTATGGAGAGAGTTAAACCCGACAAGCCGAGACTATTCCCATTACTCACACACTCACAACGTCTACTCACGAATCGATTACTTTTTCATGCTTAAAGGAGATATTTTTATGGTGGATAATTGTGAAATAGGACCCAGTACCATTTCGGACCATGGTCCCGTTTATATGTCACTCCATCTGAATAATAATAATAATAAGAAGTCCACTCTCTGGAGACTGAACTCAAACATTCTGAATAACCCAATTATTAAGGATAAGTTGATAGGTGAAATTCAGTTGTATTTGGAGAATAACGATAATGATGAAGTGACTCCACCTATCCCTCTGGGATGCTTTAAAAGCGGTGATTAGGGGTAAAATAATAGCCATCTGCTCATATGAGAAGAAAATTAAGGAACAAAAACTTAAAAACTTAGAAGAGGACTTGAAGAGATTACAGAAAGAACATGCAAAGTCTCTCAAAACTGACGACAAATGTAAGATTAAAAAACTAAAAAAGGAAATAGATGAGATAATTACTCAGGAAATTCAAAAAAAGCTTCTCTTTACAAAGCAACAATACCATGAGGTGGGTGGAAAAATCACTGAAACTACAGGAATATTATCTTGCAGCCCAAATGAGACCTTTAGTTTGTCTGTGTTCACCAACATACTCTGCAGCATGGAAGGAAATAGAAGGCACGGTAATAAAGGGAATCCCAATAACAGCCCTACTATGTGATAACAGACTACAAGTAGAACAGGAAATTCCAGAAGACTCTATAACTGGCAGCTTTCTGAAACCATGCCAGGAAATAGTAAAAATGTGTAGATTGGGAGAAGCATCTAAAATGATGAGGTGGTGTGCCTATGATTCAGACTTTGCACCAAATAGAATTGATGCCAGATTTAAGATATGGATCTCAAAAGGTTTAACTACCTATTATTCATTTGTCCACAAAGGGACATTTCGGAGTTTTGAAGACCTACAGAAGGATCATGGACTAGGAAGGGATGATTTCTTTAGATATCTACAAGTGAGACATTATTTTAACAAAAATCTTAAAGAGGTGTTGGGAAGAGGTGAGTCAGGGCTCATGGAGGTATTTTTATCATTAACTAAACCCAGATCAGGCAACAAAATTATCTCCAAGTTATATAATGCCATACAATTAGCTAAACAAGAAAATACAGATTACATTAAAAAGAAATGGGAAAAAGAAGTAAATGTAACGATCACACAGGAGAGCTGGGAGAATATATGCCAGCTACAATGGGTTTCGACCGGGTCAAACACGTGGCGGGAGTTCTGCTGGAAAAACACCACAAGATTTTTTATTACACCTATTCAGAGAAGACATCAGGGCAATGGGGGCGCTTGTTGGAGACACTGAGGGTCGAATGGAGCTAATCATTTTCATATTTTTTGGGACTGTCAGGTAATAAGATCTCACTGGATAGAGATCCACAAACATATTAAAAATGTATTTAATGTAAATATTCCGTTTAAATGTGAAACTATGTATTTGGGTGATCTGTTGTTGGAAACATGGAACAACAGAGACAAAAAATTGTTGGCTATACTGTTGGCAGCCAGTAAGAAATCCGTTACGAGGAAATGGTTAAAAGTAGAACCACCCACCATTGATGATTGGATTGAAATTGTCTATGGGATTTATATTATGGAGAAGATTTTTCTCTCAAAGTTGAAAAAGACAAATTTTATAAGATGTGGTCCAAATGGACTGAGTATGTGAAACCAATCAGATCTGATTTCATTTGACTGTATTTGTGCTTTGTGTGAAATTGACCTTTTTTTAAGTGATGTTTTGTTTCTTTGAGATGGTGCGCTCCCCAGTTTTGTTTTGTAAGTTTATTGTTCTCAATTAGATAAGTAGTGGTCCGTAAAAGTAAATTCCAGAAGGGCAATATGGACAAAATCATCAGGATTTTCTGAATCCATCCTTTCCTTTGACCTTGAATGACTATAGCTGGATTTTTTGTATGTGATGGAAACTTGCCTTTCTGAATAAAAAGATAATTTAAAAAAAAAAAAAAGGGGAGTTCTGTGTCTAAATTAAGTTTAAAAAAAAAAGAGCCAAGTTTATATTTTGAAGATGAATTAGATCAACAATGGGACTAATGTACGTCCACATGGATGTTGTGCATACAATACGGGGATGAGCTAATTTGGTGACTCTAAATTGACAATAGGTATGAATGTGAGAGTGAATGGTTGTTTGTCTCCGTGTGTGGCCCTGCGATGGACTGGCAAACTACTGCCTACTGCCCTATGTCAGCTGAGATAATGGGTGGATCTTTCATTCCTTTCTTAATCATATCTAATCATGGTGAAAAACAAACACATTTGATTTGAGGAAGATCAAAGTAAAACAGAAGCCACATCCTGGCTGTACATACCTGTCCTCTGTAACCTGACTACAGGGCCCCACTTCATAAAGACTCTGTGATGAAGATTTCTTCCTGGTTCCATGTGGTCACTTTCCTCATTTTCAGGAGTCAACAATAACGTATCAGTCTCTTGCTTCACTTCAAGCTGTTCTCCCTCATGACTGGTGCAGATTTCCGCCTGCTCCTCTTTAATCTGTAGTGACTCTGGTTCCTCTTGGTCCAGACTGGAGTTCCTCTCCTGGTTCCAGAGCTGCTGCTCAGTGAGAACCTCCTCCTCTTTACGGACATGCTGCTGTGGAAGCTCTAAAGACACAAAGGAATAGATTACAATTGACATTGAAGTACATTTAGAAGGAAGCTAGCTTAAGATTGGAAAGTTATTGGTAAATTTATAACAACTGCAAAATGGAACCTATTAAAAAAGGTTAATTCAGTCAACTCCTTACTCAAATTCAGATGGAGTTGAACTAAATTTGGTCAACCTACCAAACCCTTCGTTTAAATTGCCGTTATAGTCCAGCAGGTGGGACATGTGAGCTCCATGGACTCATGTGACCTAACTTTTCAAAGTTGAGAAAATTATGAAATTCCATACTACATACTTAACCATTGTGTCATTGTTCAAGACAAAGTTCTCCAAGGTGGTTGAAGGTTACACTGTGAATGTTCACTGTGCAAAGCTAAACATCTAAAGTTTATATTTTGTCCCTGTTGGTAAACATCTATAAGACAGTGTTTAAGCATCTGCTTATTTCCTCTGCAGTCAACACTTTACATTTAACTTCTACTGTTCCATGTATTTCAGTCTACTGTTCTTCTTTTGGCCTCAGATAATGGTCTAGTTTCTTTACTTGTCCTGTTAGATCTTAGTGCTGCATTTGACACCATTCATCATAATATTCTACTGCAGAGATTGGAGCAGACTCTTGGTATCACAGGTGCTGCCCTCTGCTGGTTTAAATCATACTTATCTGATAGATTCCAGTTTGTTCATATCAATGATAAAGCCTCATTACAAACACAATTGTGGAGTTCCACAAGGCTCAGTGCTTGGGCCTATACTTTTTACCTTATATATGCTTCCTCTAGGGAACATTATTAGAAAGCACAACATACACTTTCATTGTTATGCAGATGACACACAGCTATATTTATCAATGAGGCCAGATGAAAAAAATCAGGTTGTTCAACTCCAGGAATGTCTCAGAGACATTAAATCCTGGATGATGTGTGACTTTCTACTTTTAAACTCAGAAAAAACTGAGGTCATTATACTCGGCCCTAAACACCTCAGAGAAAAACTTTCCGATCACATTGTCACTTTAGATAACATCACCCTGGCTTCCAGTTCCACTGTGAGCAATCTTGGAGTTACTTTTGACCAGGAAATGTCATTTGATTCTCATATAAAACCAATTTCCAGAACAGCCTTCTTCCACCTGCGGAACATTATGAAAATTAGAAACATTCTGTCTTTACAGGATGCTGAAAACCTAGTTCATGCTTTTGTTACATCTAGATTAGATTACTGTAACTCCTTATTATCAGGATGTTCCAACAAGTGTGTTAGAACCCTTCAGTTAATTCAAAGTTCTGACAGGAACTAGAAAGAGAGACCACATAACTCCAGTGTTAGCTTCTCTATACTGGCTCCCCGTACAGTTTAGAACTCAATTTAAAATCCTCCTCCTCACGTACAAAGCACTTAATGGTCAGGCCCCTTCATACCCGAAGGTCCTAGTCTTACCCTATCACCCTAATAGACCACTTAGGTCACAAAATACAGGTTTACTTGTGGTTCCCAGAGTGTGTAAGAGTAGAATGGGAGGCAGAGCCTTCAGTTAGCATTTTCCTGTGGTGTACGCACATTCACTCTCTCACACTCAGGATATGATTATGACTTTTTATATGTCATTAACCTTGTCTCTTTCTCTCCCGAGTTAGTGTCTTTCCTTCCTTCCCTCTCTCTCTCTCTGTCTGTCTGTATTCTCATCATGCAGGTTGCGGGATCAAGATCAAGTTTTCGAGGCTACCCACATCATCACCATTATTATTGTGCCATAATTAAAAAATCGATATCATTACCTGTATAAACTTGTAACCTGATACAGTTGTTGTGTATCTGCTCCTGGTCTCTCTCTCTCTTCTGTCTCTACCTCATCTCCCTCTTGTCCTTTCTCTCCCCCCTTTCTGTCCCCCACCTCTCCGCTGTCCCCCATTTTTTCCTTTCACCCAACCGGTCGAGGCAGGTGACTGCACATCTCTGAGCCTGGTTCTGTCAGAGATTTCTTCCTGTTAAGAGGGAGTTTTTTTCTCTCCACTGATGCCTAGTGCTTGCTCATTGTGTGAACTGTTGGGGTTCTCTGCTCTCCTTGATGTTGTCTATGTACAGTGCCTTGAGATAATGTATGTTATGATTTGGCGCTGTACAAATAAAATTAAATTGAATGTTAACTTTACATTTTGTCTCTTTAGTCAAAACCTCGTGGATACAAAATCAGTCAAAGCTTATTTTCTACAAAACTAAACACTGTGTTCTATTATTTAAGTAAAACGACTGATTATATTGGTATGTGTATGAAAACACGTTGTAATTAGTGCATTATGAGTCACATTCACTTGTTACTAACACCATGATTACTAACAAGTTGTTAGTGTTTAAAAAGACCATTGTGGTTTTACAAACCTATTCGCTGTAACTTTACTCGAGGTTTGCAAACGATCTCCAACAGTTTGCGCTGACGATCCAACTCTTCCTCATACTCTACGACGGTTCTTTCGACGTGTCTGAATATTTCTTCAGCAGCAACAGTTAGACGCTCGGTGATTAAATCCCTGAAACACTGAAGTGAAGACATCGTTGCTTCGCTAACAACAGAATATTTTACCTGCGACACATGAACACAACACCCTCTTCACGCTTTTTATGTCCGCATGCAGAGTGCGGAGCTAACGCTGCTAGCTCTTTGTTGTTTACTTCCGCTTTGTGATGTCTACTTCCGCTGGGTTACCGCTGTGTCCAAGATGGGCCTGTAAAACAGGACACAGGACAATTGGAGACACGGACATATGATGTTTATATGATTTAAATCATTTATTTAATTCACCGATTCAATTTCATGGTTGTTAAATATCCCTTATGGCCAAAGAAGACAAGTATGTGTCTGCAGTACCGGAGACCACAGTTTCAGGTGGCCATATTGGCAGACAACTACAGCGACACCTAACGACTTGGACTAATCTAACTTTTTTATTAACGTATACTATTACGGAAGAGTTTTTGGGGTCTGTAGTGTATTTCTGTATCTCTGGAAGTTCATTATGTAGTAAAAGGTTGTTCCACCCAATCACCATATTTAACTACTTCAGTTTAAATATTTATTCCAGCAAATAAAAAGTTTTGCTTTACGACTATTTTTAAATGATACAAGTGTCATCTTGTATCAAATTCTGCTTAGGGCCCCCTAAAAGCTCGGGCCGACACTGTGGAAAGACAATAAGTGAGGGCTGCCAAACGATTAAAAATTTGAATGTGATAATCATGAAGTAGCTGTAGATTAATTACGATTAATCAACATTTCTAAATATGACAGAAAAATGCATTCATGTTGTTGGAACAGGAAGGTAAATGACAGAAAGCAGATATGTACGTTTAAACATGTTTTTTTATTCATGACAAATACAAATGACGTGATTACTAACAAACTGCACTTGCACACACTTAAATGTGGCCATTGTTACCTATTCATCTTTCTGAGTGTAAAGGCCTTTCACACCAACGAGTGTTGTCAATCTGCCGAGTGGATCGCTGGGTTGTGTTTGCTTCCCCAAAACCCCTTCTTTTAATGCAACAAGAAAAAACTATAAAACAAGCACAACATACTTTTCATCAATGTTTGCTCCGAGCTGCTGTGTGTGTGTGTGTGTGCTGCTCTGGTTGCAAACGTTTGTTAGTGTCAAGCAACGATGAGGAGACGTAGTGGGAGGAATTGCAGGCAGTGTTGGAAATATTACTTAGTTACGGTTACTAGTGACTTCTCCCAAAAAGTAACTTACTGAGTTACAAATGATACACGTAAAGTTACTGAGGAAAATTACTATGGCGTTACCTTCAAGTACATTTTAAGTGCTCAAAGAATTGGACCCCACCTCCACCCCCTCTTTAACAGAGCTTAAAATGTTCAATTATTTAGGTAAATCTGAATATTATAATGAAATGGACAGTTAATACAATATATTACTAAAAGGAACACAAACCAAAACTTGTGTTTTGCTTGACAGCGACGTGGATAAGCACTTTTGCCAAGGACATAATGTGCATTTGATGTATATATTATTTCCTTTTAAGTAGTGTATTGGCTATACTTGCAGTTAAAGAAGGCTCCTTTAGGATTTACCACGCTGGCCATTCCTGTTTTTGATCGTTTAGTCACTTGTGTGATTTATGTGCACGACTACGCTTGTTTTCGTCTGTGTCAACCAGGGGCTTAACAAGCTTTTCAGGGTGGGGGGAGGATGTGGTTCGTGGAGGCGGAAGGGGAGGGAAGCACCTACAAATAGAGATAATTGAGAAGCATGTTATGACATGTTTTTATTTGAATTCATTTATACAAACTCATCAACTTTGCCAACCCAGTAACGTTGGGTTGTTTTCATATTTTTTGACCAAACAATAAAAATGATGAATACAATGACAGAAGGGTACAAAAGGAATGAAACACAAGATATAAAAAACTTCCCATTTCAATGAGTGATACTTGAAAAGTAGAAAAACACACTCAGTATAAAATAAGATATACATCGACAAACTAACAGGAAATAAAAACGGGCATTAAAAATTGGGACAAACATGACTAATAAAAATTGTATGGGGTTTGAACAATTTTCTCAACTATTTCACATAGATATTTAACAAAGCTTGTTGATATAATTAAGTTATATTTTATAATCAGTATTGACAACATCCAGCTTCCATATGTCCAAAAGTGACTGACAGTTAAGGAAAAACTCAGTGTGTGAACTATGAACCCAGCTAGTTCCCACCTCCTCAGCATGAGCATGGATGTACTATCAGCACTGGATAGAGCACCGCCCCCTTTGCCTTGAAGATAATTTTGTCATGGTGGCCACTCGTGATACTGCAACAAAAAATACTCATGCGGCCCAAAAAGCAATTTTCACATTGACCACAATAGTATAAGAGAATCCTGTAAAAGTGTTCACGGGACACCTCGAGACATGTATAATTCTTTATATTCTATATTTTAAATTCATGGAGTTTCACATTTTTAAAACCTTCCTAAAGGCCATAAAAAGCCCAAAAAAATCTTATTTCACAGAGGGGGTTTTATTGATTATATGGGCACCGGGAAATTGGAGAGGGAACAGGGTGGGAGGGTAGAGTAGGGTTTACTGGATAAATAAACCTGGGTGCCACCTAGGTAACCATGGAAGTGTAAACTATTTTCACATTACAGAGGCCAAGGGGGAGGAAATGATGCTGGAACGTAAAAGACTTAAGATGGATGAACTGCATGAATTCTTTCATGTTCTATCAAACTGAACTTATATCAAGAATCCTTTCCACACGTTTCACAGGAGAAAGGCTTCACTTCTCTAGTAGTAGTAGTAGTAGAATTGTTGCCCATTTGTGCTCACACCGATTATTATTGTCATTACTTTAATGCAATATTCAAAGTTGATATCAGTATACATTTTTATCAACAATCTCTGCTGCTGTTGCATGACATTGTAGTGCTGCTTGAAAAAAAAAACATGTCAAAACCAATTCAGAACTGTTCGTTCTAAATTTATGACTATATCAGCTCCTGGTCTCTCTCTCTCTCTCTCTCTCTCTCTTTACCCTATCACCCTAATAGACCACTTAGGTCACAAAATACAGGTTTACTTGTGGTTCCCAGAGTCTGTAAGAGTAGAATGGGAGGCAGAGCCTTCAGTTACCATTTTCCTGTGGTGTACGCACATTCACTCTCTCACACTCAGGATATGATTATGACTTTTTATATGTCATTAACCTTGTCTCTTTCTCTCCCTAGTTAGTGTCTTTCCTTCCTTCCCTCTCTCTCTCTCTGTCTGTATTCTCATCATGCAGGTTGCGGGATCAAGATCAAGTTTTCGAGGCTACCCACATCATCACCATTATTATTGTGCCATAATTAAAAAATCGATATCATTACCTGTATAAACTTGTAACCTGATACAGTTGTTGTGTATCTGCTCCTGGTCTCCCTCGCTCTCTTCTGTCTCTACCTCATCTCCCTCTTGTCCTTTCTCTCCCCCCTTTCTGTCCCCCACCTCTCCGCTGTCCCCCATTTTTTCCTTTCACCCAACCGGTCGAGGCAGGTGACTGCACATCTCTGAGCCTGGTTCTGTCAGAGATTTCTTCCTGTTAAGAGGGAGTTTTTTTCTCTTCACTGATGCCTAGTGCTTGCTCATTGTGTGAACTGTTGGAGTTATCTGCTCTCCTTGATGTTGTCTATGTACAGTGCCTTGAGATAATGTATGTTATGATTTGGCGCTATACAAATAAAATTGAATTGAATGTTAACTTTACATTTTTGTCTCTTTAGTCAAAACCTCGTGGATACAAAATCAGTCAAAGCTTATTTTCTACAAAACTAAACACTGTGTTCTATTATTTAAGTAAAACGACTGATTATATTGGTATGTGTATGAAAACACGTTGTAATTAGTGCATTATGAGTCACATTCACTTGTTACTAACACCATGATTACTAACAAGTTGTTAGTATTTAAAAAGACCATTGTGGTTTTACAAACCTATTCGCTGTAACTTTACTCGAGGTTGGCAAACGATCTCCAACAGTTTGCGCTGACGATCCAACTCTTCCTCGTACTCTACGACGGTTCTTTCGACGTGTCTGAATATTTCTTCAGCAGCAACAGTTAGACGCTCGGTGATTAAATCCCTGAAACACTGAAGTGAAGACATCGTTGCTTCGCTAACAACAGAATATTTTACCTGCGACACATGAACACAACACCCTCTTCACGCTTTTTATGTCCGCATGCAGAGTACGGAGCTAACGCTGTTAGCTCTTTGTTGTTTACTTCCGCTTTGTGATGTCTACTTCCGCTGGGTTACCGCTGTGTCCAAGATGGGCCTGTAAAACAGGACACAGGACAATTGGAGACACGGACATATGATGTTTATATGATTTAAATCATTTATTTAATTCACCGATTCAATTTCATGGTTGTTAAATATCCCTTATGGCCAAAAGAAGACAAGTATGTGTCTGCAGTACCGGAGACCACAGTTTCAGGTGGCCATATTGGCAGACAACTACAGCGACACCTAACGACTTGGACTAATCTAACTTTTTTATTAACGTATACTATTACGGAAGAGTTTTTGGGGTCTGTAGTGTATTTCTGTATCTCTGGAAGTTCATTATGTAGTAAAAGGTTGTTCCACCCAATCACCATATTTAACTACTTCAGTTTAAATATTTATTCCAGCAAATAAAAAGTTTTGCTTTACGACTATTTTTAAATGACACAAGTGTCATCTTGTATCAAATTCTGCTTAGGGCCCCCTAAAAGCTCGGGCCGACACTGTGGAAAGACAATAAGTGAGGGCTGCCAAACGATTAAAAATTTGAATGTGATAATCATGAAGTAGCTGTAGATTAATTACGATTAATCAACATTTCTAAATATGACAGAAAAATGCATTCATGTTGTTGGAACAGGAAGGTAAATGACAGAAAGCAGATATGTACGTTTAAACATGTTTTTTTATTCATGACAAATACAAATGACAGTATTACTAACAAACTGCACTTGCACACACTTAAATGTGGCCATTGTTACCTATTCATCTTTCTGAGTGTAAAGGCCTTTCACACCAACGAGTGTTGTCAATCTGCCGAGTGGATCGCTGGGTTGTGTTTGCTTCCCCAAAACCCCTTCTTTTTATGCAACAAGAAAAAACTATAAAACAAGCACAACATACTTTTCATCAATGTTTGCTCCGAGCTGCTGTGTGTGTGTGTGCTGCTCTGGTTGCAAACGTTTGTTAGTGTCAAGCAACGATGAGGAGACGTAGTGGGAGGAATTGCAGGCAGTGTTGGAAATATTACTTAGTTACGGTTACTAGTGACTTCTCCCAAAAAGTAACTTACTGAGTTACAAATGATACACGTAAAGTTACTGAGGAAAATTACTATGGCGTTACCTTCAAGTACATTTTAAGTGCTCAAAGAATTGGACCCCACCTCCACCCCCTCTTTAACAGAGCTTAAAATGTTCAATTATTTAGGTAAATCCGAATATTATAATGAAATGGACAGTTAATACAATATATTACTAACAGGAACACAAACCAAAACTTGTGTTTTGCTTGACAGCGACGTGGATAAGCACTTTTGCCCAGGACATAATGTGCATTTGATGTATATATTATTTCCTTTTAAGTAGTGTATTGGCTATACTTGCAGTTAAAGAAGGCTCCTTTAGGATTTACCACGCTGGCCATTCCTGTTGTTGATTGTTTACTCACTTGTGTGATTTATGTGCACGACTACGCTTGTTTTCGTCTGTGTCAACCAGGGGCTTAACAAGCTTTTCAGGGTGGGGGGGGGATGTGGTTCGTGGAGGCGGAAGGGGAGGGAAGCACCTACAAATAGAGATAATTGAGAAGCATGTTATGACATGTTTTTATTTGAATTCATTTATACAAACTCATCAACTTTGCCAACCCAGTAACGTTGGGTTGTTTTCATATTTTTTGACCAAACAATAAAAACGATGAATACAATGACAGAAGGGTACAAAAGGAATGAAACACAAGATATAAAAAACTTCCCATTTCAATGAGTGATACTTGAAAAGTAGAAAAACACACTCAGTATAAAATAAGATATACATCGACAAACTAACAGGAAATAAAAACGGGCATAAAAAATTGGGACAAACATGACTAATAAAAATTGTATGGGGTTTGAACAATTTTCTCAACTATTTCACATAGATATTTAACAAAGCTTGTTGATATAATTAAGTTATATTTTATAATCAGTATTGACAACATCCAGCTTCCATATGTCCAAAAGTGACTGACAGTTAAGGAAAAACTCAGTGTGTGAACTATGAACCCAGCTAGTTCCCACCTCCTCAGCATGAGCATGGATGTACTATCAGCACTGGATAGAGCACCGCCCCCTCTGCCTTGAAGATCATTTTGTCATGGTGGCCACTCGTGGTACTGCAACAAAAAATACTCATGCGGCCCAAAAAGCAATTTTCAGATTGACCACAATAGTATAAGAGAATCCTGTAAAAGTGTTCACGGGACACCTCCAGACATGTATAATTCTTTATATTCTATATTTTAAATTCATGGAGTTTCACATTTTTAAAACCTTCCTAAAGGCCATAAAAAGCCCAAAAAAATCTTATTTCACAGAGGGGGTTTTATTGATTATATGGGCACTGGGAAATTGGAGAGGGAACAGGGTGGGAGGGTTGAGTAGGGTTTACTGGATAAATAAACCTGGGTGCCACCTAGGTAACCATGGAAGTGTAAACTATTTTCACGTTACAGAGCCCAAGGGGGAGGAAATGATGCTGGAATGTAAAAAACTTAAGATGGATGAACTGCATGAATTCTTTCATGTTCTATCAAACTGAACTTATATCAAGAATCCTTTCCACACGTTTCACAGGAGAAAGGCTTCACTTCTGTGTGGTTTTATATGGATTGGCAAATTCTCCTTTCAAATAAAGCACTTACCACGTTTTACAGAAACATGGCTTCTGACCTAAATGAGGTTTTTTTTATGTTCTACCAAAGACAAACTTTGACTGAACGCGTTGTACAGGTTTATGGCTTCTTGCCTGAGTGAGTTCTTTCATGGACTGTCAAACGCAACTTTCGACTATAACCCTTTCCACATGTTTTACAGGAATATGGCTTCACACCAGTGTGAGTTATTTCATGTCTTATCAAATCCTGCCTTTGCGTAAAACTCTTTCCACATGTTTTACAGAAATAGGGCTTCTCACCAGAGTGAATTCTTTCATGTATTATCACATGCGAACTTCTAAGAAAACGCTTTCCACATGTTTTACAGGAATATGGCTTCTCACCAGAGTGAATTCTTTCATGGACTGTCAAACTCTGGCTTTGAATAAAACGCTTTCCACATATTTTACAGGAATATGGCCTCTCACCAGAGTGAATTCTTTCATGTATTATCACATGCGAACTTCTAAGAAAACGCTTTCCACATATTTTACAGGAATATGGCCTCTCACCTGAGTGAATTCTTTCATGGCCTGTCAAACTCTGCCTTAGAGCAAAACCCTACCACATGTTTTACAGGAATAGGGCTTCTCACCAGAGTGAATTCTTTCATGGCCTGTCAAACTCTGCCTGAGAGCAAAACTCCTTCCACATGTTTTCCAGGAATATGGCCTTTCACCGGAGTGAATTCTTCCATGGACTATCAAGTCCTTACGCGAAATAAAACACTGTTCACATGTTGTGCAAGAAAAGGGTTTCTCTCCTGTGTGGACTTTCATATGTATAATCAGTCGAGACTTATCAACAAAACTTTTTCCACAAGTGTCACATTTAAAAGACTTTTTACCTGTGTGAGTTTCAGACTCTATCTTTGAAGTGTCACAGTTTTCTACTTTGGTAATGCATGGCCTTGACTCTGCATGACAATTAGACAAAAAGTCAACATGTTGACTTCCTGTCTGATCTTGACTCTGAGCTGCAGGAGAGCTGTGAGAGAGGAGCTGGTGGTCACTGTCTGGTTCTGGTTCCATGTGGTCACTTTTCTCTTTAACAGGAGTCAACAATAATGTATCAGCCTCCTGCTCCTCTGTACTCTGTAGTGACTCTGGTTCCTCTTGGTCCAGACTGGAGTTCCTCTCTTGGTTCCAGAGCTGCTGCTCAGTGAGAACCTCCTCCTCTTCAGGGACATGCTGCTGTGGAAGCTCTACAGACAAAGACACAGTGATGTTGCAACAATGCTGACAACAATACAAAGATAAAACAATCACAACATAAAAAGGAGTACATTGCTTCAAATAGGTCTTAGATACGTGTGTGTCTTTACTTTCTTTCCGCTCTCTCTTTCTCTCTCACCTTAATCTTTCAGGATCCAGACTCAGTTCCTATGTTTTTATTATTGTCACAAGCAGTAGTTTGTTTGTATTTGTATATTAACCAGGGGATGAGGGGAGGAAAACAAAGCAAAATATTTTCCGGGAAAAGGTTAACTGTTAACCCAAACTGAGAACACCGGTCAAAAACTAAATTCCACTGATGGAATAATGATGGATAACCACCAAAGCTACGCCACTCTAGGGAGAAATAATACACAGGAAAATAACTGACAAGAAAAACAAACTACAAGCACCACCACACCTTGAGGGGGAGAAACTAACAATCACATAATAAACATCTTTTCCACCGAAAACCGTACACAATTGGCGACAAATAATACAGCCACCAACACTATAAATTGATGACAAAAATATCATTTTAGTCATGTTCGTGGCCCAGTAGTAGAATTGTTGCCCATTTGTGCTCACACCGATTATTATTGTCATTACTTTAATGCAATATTCAAAGTTGATATCAGTATACATTTTTATCAACAATCTCTGCTGCCGTTGCTTGACATTGTAGTGCTGCTTGAAAAAAAAAACATGTCAAAACCAATACAGAACTGTTCGTTCTAAATTTATGACTATATCAGCTCCTGGTCTCTCTCTCTCTCTCTCTCTCTCTCTCTCTCTCTCTCTCTCCTGTTTGTGCTTCTCCTTCCTTTCTGTCCTCCACCCCTCTTGTGTCCACCATTTTTCCTTACACACCAACCGGCCGAGACACATACTTGTATTTTGTATTGTCTGGCTCCGCCAAAGATTTCTTGCTGTTAAAAAGGGAGTTCTGTGTCTAAATTAAGTTTAAAAAAAAAAAAGCCAAGTTTATATTTTGAAGATGAATTAGATCAACAATCGGACTAATGTACGTCCACATGGATGTTGTGCATGCAATACGGGGATGAGCTAATTTGGTGACTCTAAATTGACAATAGGTATGAATGTGAGAGTGAATGGTTGTTTGTCTCCGTGTGTGGCCCTGCGATGGACTGGCAAACTACTGCCTATTGCCCTATGTCAGCTGAGATAATGGGTGGATCTTTCATTCCTTTCTTAATCATATCTAATCATGGTGAAAAACAAACACATTTGATTCGAGGAAGATCAAAGTAAAACAGAAGCCACATCCTGGCTGTACATACCTGTCCTCTGTAACTTTATTACAGGGCCCCACTTCATATGGAGTCTGTGATGAAGATTTCTTCCTGGTTCCATGTGGTCACTTTCTTCATTTTCAGGAGTCAACAGTAACGTATCAGTCTCTTGCTTCACTTCAAGCTGTTCTCCCTCATGACTGGTGCAGATTTCCGCCTGCTCCTCTTTAATCTGTAGTGACTCTGGTTCCTCTTGGTCCAGACTGGAGTTCCTCTCCTGGTTCCAGAGCTGCTGCTCAGTGAGAACCTCCTCCTCTTTACGGACATGCTGCTGTGGAAGCTCTACAGACACAAAGGAATAGATTTCAATTGACATTGAAGTACATTTAGAAGGAAGTTAGCTTAAGATTGGAAAGTTATTGGTAAATTTATAACAACTGCAAAATGGAACCTATTAAAAAAGGTTAATTCAGTCAACTCCTTACTCAAATTCAGATGGAGTTGAACTAAATTTGGTCAACCTACCAAACCCTTCGTTTAAATTGCCGTTATAGTCCAGCAGGAGCTCCATGGACTTGTGTGACCTAACTTTTCAAAGTTGAGAAAATTATGAAATTCCATACTACATAATTAAACATTGTGTCATTGTTCAAGACAAAGTTCTCCAAGGTGGTTGAAGGTTACACTGTGAATGTTCACTGTGCAAAGCTAAACATCTAAAGTTTATATTTTGTCCCTGTTGGTAAACATCTATAAGACAGTGTTTAAGCATCTGCTTATTTCCTCTGCAGTCAACACTTTACATTTAACTTCTACTGTTCCATGTATTTCAGTCTACTGTTCTTCTTTTGGCCTCAGATAATGGTCTAGTTTCTTTACTTGTCCTGTTAGATCTTAGTGCTGCATTTGACACCATTCATCATAATATTCTACTGCAGAGATTGGAGCAGACTCTTGGTATCACAGGTGCTGCCCTCTGCTGGTTTAAATCATACTTATCTGATAGATTCCAGTTTGTTCATATCAATGATAAAGCCTCATTACAAACACAATTGTGGAGTTCCACAAGGCTCAGTGCTTGGGCCTATACTTTTTACCTTATATATGCTTCCTCTAGGGAACATTATTAGAAAGCACAACATACACTTTGATTGTTATGCAGATGACACACAGCTATATTTATCAATGAGGCCAGATGAAAAAAATCAGGTTGTTCAACTCCAGGAATGTCTCAGAGACATTAAATCCTGGATGATGTGTGACTTTCTACTTTTAAACTCAGAAAAAACTGAGGTCATTATACTCGGCCCTAAACACCTCAGAGAAAAACTTTCCGATCACATTGTCACTTTAGATAACATCACCCTGGCTTCCAGTTCCACTGTGAGCAATCTTGGAGTTACTTTTGACCAGGAAATGTCATTTGATTCTCATAAAAAACCAATTTCCAGAACAGCCTTCTTCCACCTGCGGAACATTATGAAAATTAAAAAACATTCTGTCTTTACAGGATGCTGAAAAACTAGTTCATGCTTTTGTTACATCTAGATTAGATTACTGTAACTCCTTATTATCAGGATGTTCTAACAAGTCTGTTAGAACCCTTCAGTTAATTCAAAATGCTGCAGCACGAGTTCTGACAGGAACTAGAAAGAGAGACCACATAACTCCAGTGTTAGCTTCTCTATACTGGCTCCCCGTACAGTTTAGAACTCAATTTAAAAAACTCCTCCTCACGTACAAAGCACTTAATGGTCAGGCCCCTTCATACCCGAAGGTCCTAGTCTTACCCTATCACCCTAATAGACCACTTAGGTCACAAAATACAGGTTTACTTGTGGTTCCCAGAGTCTGTAAGAGTAGAATGGGAGGCAGAGCCTTCAGTTACCATTTTCCTGTGGTGTACGCACATTCACTCTCTCACACTCAGGATATGATTATGACTTTTTATATGTCATTAACCTTGTCTCTTTCTCTCCCGAGTTAGTGTCTTTCCTTCCTTCCCTCTCTCTCTCTCTCTCTCTCTGTCTGTATTCTCATCTCCCTCTTGTCCTTTCTGTCCCCCACCTCTCCGCTGTCCCCCATTTTTTCCTTTCACCCAACCGGTCGAGGCAGGTGACTGCACATCTCTGAGCCTGGTTCTGTCAGAGATTTCTTCCTGTTAAGAGGGAGTTTTTTTCTCTCCACTGATGCTTAGTGCTTGCTCATTGTGTGAACTGTTGGGGTTCTCTGCTCTCCTTGATGTTGTCTATGTACAGTGCCTTGAGATAAGGTATGTTATGATTTGGCGCTATACAAATAAAATTGAATTGAATGTTAACTTTACATTTTGTCTCTTTAGTCAAAACCTCGTGGATACAAAATCAGTCAAAGCTTATTTTCTACAAACCTAAACACTGTGTTCTATTATTTTAGTAAAACGACTGATTATATTTGTATGTGTATGAAAACACGTTGTAATTAGTGCATTATGAGTCACATTCACTTGTTAGTATTTAAAAAGACCATTGTGGTTTTACAAACCTATTCGCTTTAACTTTACTCGAGGTTTGCAAACGATCTCCAACAGTTTTCGCTGACAATCCAACTCTTCCTCATACTCTACGACGGTTCTTTCGATGTATCTGAATATTTCTTCAGCAGCAACAGTTAGTCGTTCGGTGATTAAATCCCTGAAACACTGAAGTGAAGACATCGCTGCTTCGCTATCAGGACAATATTTTACCTACGACACATGAACACAACACCCTCTTCACTTTATGTCCGCATGCAGAGTACGGAGCTAACGCTGCTAGCGCTTTGTTTGTTTACTTCCGCTTTGTGATGTCTACTTCCGCTGGGTTACCGCCGTGTCAAAAATGGACCTGTAAAACTGTTCACAGGACAATTGGAGACACGGACATATGATGTATATATGATTGAAATCATTTAATCAATTCAGCGATTCAATTTCATGGCTGTTAAATATCCCTTATGACCAAAAAAGACAAGTATGTGTCTGCAGTTCCGGAGACTACAGTTTCGGGTGGCCATATTGGCAGACAACTACAGCGACACCTAACGACTTGGATGACCTGCGACGATATTAATTTACATCTAACTTTTTCATTAAAATATACTATTACGGAAGAGTTTTTGTGTGTTTCAAATCTAACGGTTTGTAGTGTATTTCTATATTTCTGGAAGTTCATTATCTAGTAAAGGGTTATTCCACCCAATCACCATATTTAACTAATAAATACTTATTCCAGCCAAATAAAACGTTTTGCTTCACGACTTTTTTTAAAGGATACAAGTGTCAAATCAAATTCTGCTTAGGGCCCCCTAAAGGCTCGGGCTAGCACTGTGTAAAGGCAATAAGTGAGGGCTGTCAAACAATTAAAAATTTGAATGTGATAATCATGGAGTAGCTGTAGATTAATTACGATTAATCAACATTCCTAAATATGACAGAAAAATGCATTCATGTTGTTGGAACAGGAAGGTAAATGACAGAAGGCAGATATGTACGTTTAAACATGTTTTTTTATTCATGACAAATACAAATGACAGTATTACTAACAAACTGCACTTGCACACACTTAAATGTGGCCACTGTTACCTATTCATCTTTCTGAGTGTAAAGGCCTTTCACACCAACGAGTGTTGTCGATCTGCCGAGTGGATCGCTGGGTTGTGTTTGCTTCCCCAAGCCCCCTTCTTTTTATGCAACAAGAAAAAACTATAAAACAAGCACAACATACTTTTCATCAATGTTCGCTCCGAGCTGCTGTGTGTGTGTGTGTGTGTGTGTGCTGCTCTGGTCACAAACATTTGTTTTTTTAATTTTCTCCATCACTCTCAGCAGTCAGCCATATAACGTTAGTGGCAAGCGACGACGAGTAGACGTAGTGGGATGAATTGCGGGCAGTGTTGGAAACGTTACTCAGTTACAGTTACTAGTGACTTCACCCAAAAAGTAACTGAATTAGTTACTGAGTTACAAATGATAAAAGTAACTAGTTAATCCCCCTCTCTCACACCAACTAACTTCATGTCCTCTTTCACTACATCCATAAACCTTCTCTTTGGTCTTCCTCTAGACCTCCTGCGTGGCAGTTCCAACCCCAGCATCCTTCTACCAATATACTCACTATCCCTCCTCTGTACATGACCAAACCATCTCATTCTGGCCTCTCTGACCATACCTCCAAAACATCTAACATGTGCTGTTCCTCTGATTGACTCATTCCTGATCCTATCCATCTTTGTCACTCCCAAAGAGAACCTCAACATCTTCATCGCTGCTACCTCCAGCTCTGCTTCCTGTCTTTTCCTCAGTGCCACTGTCTCTAGACCATACAGCATCGCTGGTCTCACCACTGTCTTGTATATCTTCATGTGCATGAACAATTATTTGTGGTAAATCTGCATTATAAAATGAAATGGACACTTAATACAATATATTACTAACAGGAACAGTGTACACAAATCTAAACTTGTGTTTTACTTGACACCGACGTGGAGAAGCACTTTGACGTATACATTATTTCCTTTAGGTAGAGAAAAGTATTGGCTATACTTGCAGCTAAAGAAGGCTGTTTTAGGATTTACTGCGCTCGCAATCCCTGTTGTTGATCGTTTACTCACTGATCAACAGATTTATGTGTACGACTGCGCTTGCTTTCGTTTGTGTCAACCAGGGGCGTAACAAGCTTTTCTATAGGGCAGGGGGTGGGGGGGGAGCACCTAGAAACTGAGAGTAATGGAAAAACTCTATAGTGTGTTAACTATGAACCTAGCCAGATCCTGCCTCCTCAGCACGAGCATAGATTTATTATAAGAGATGGATAGAGCACCGCCCCCTCTGCGTTGAAAACAATTTTGTCATGGTGGCCACTCATGGTACTGCAACAAAAAATACTCATGCGGCCCAAAAAGCAATTTTCCCATTGACCACAACAGTATAAGAGACGCCTGTAAAAGTGTCCACAGGACACCTCGAGACATGCACATAGGCACGTATAGATCTTTATATTCTTGTTACGACCAGGTTAAAAGGGGTAGAAGGAAGTGACATAAAAACCAGATGTTTTACGGTTAAACAAAGATATTTATTAATTATAATTTCAAATTGGTTCAAATTAACAAAAGGAGGTGAGGTATTAAAGGGGACAAAGGGCGAGTGGATGCTGCTCAAATCAATCAATAAATAGAACAAAAGACGGAGCAGATTAACAAAAGAAAAACGACAAAGGAAAACCTCACTATCATACTGCTCCCTAAAAACCGAAATACACATTGGAACAGCACCCCTAACCTAATGTGGGATACAGAAAGTCAGAGTTTAACACAGTGTTTTTCTTTGTTTTCCCCTGCTAAAGTCTGCCCTGTCCCCGCAACAACCAAACGAACCTCCATGAATCACATGCACTGAAAAACAACGTAACACCAGCGCTTCTCCCTGTTACACATGAGGCGAGCTCAGACACACACGACATGAGCCGCCACGTCGCTCCGATGACTGGCGGTTAAATAAAGAAAGTCACGGCATCACGGCAGGGGACCAATCGGGGACGGACACTCACACATAGTTGCATCCTGGGGACGACACACACTGCAAACCCAAAAAAAACGACAGAGGCCGTAACAATTCTATATTTTTAATTCATGGCGTTTCACATTTGTAAATCCTTCCTAAAGGCCATAAAAAGCCGAGAAAAATCTTATTTCACAGAGGGGGTTTACTGGAGGGTAGAGTAGGGTTTACTGGAAAAATAAAGCTGGGTGCCACCTGAGTAACCATGGAAGTGTAAATTATTTTCACGGAGAAAAGGCCAAGGGGGAAATGGAAGGTAAAAGACTTTAGATGGATGAACTGAATGAATTCTTTCATGAACTTATATCAAGAATCCTTTCCCCATGTTTCACGGGAGAAAGGCTTCATTCCTGTGTGGACTCTCATGGATTGTCAATTACTCCTTTCAAATAAAACCCTTTCCACGTTTTACAAAAATATGGCTTCTCACCTCTGAGGGTTAGGGTTTTTTATGTTCTACCAAAGACAATCCTCGACTGAAACATTTTCCACGTGTTGTACACATTTATGGCTTCTTGCCTGTGTGAATTATTTCATGTCTTATCAAATTTGACCTTCGACTAAAACCCTTTCCACATATTTTACAGGAATGTGGCTTCTCTCCAGTGTGATTTCTTTCATGTGCTACCAAAGCCCCCCTCCACACAAAAGGCTTTCCACATATTTTACAGGAATATGGCTTTTCACCAGAGTGAATTCTTTCATGGACAGTCAAATGTGACCTTTGACTAAAATACTTTCCACATGTTTTACAGGAATATGGCTTTACACCAGAGTGAATTCTTTCGTGGATTACCAAATGCCACCTTTGATTAAAACACTTTCCGCATATTTTACAGGAATATGGCCTCTCATCTGTGTGAATTCTTTCATGTGCTATCAAACCCCACTTTTTACGAAAACTCCTTCCACATGTTTTACAGGAATAGGGCTTCTCACCAGAGTGAATTCTTTCATGGATTTTCAAATCCTTTCCATCAATAAAACACTTTCCACATGTTTCACAGGAATAGGGCTTCTCAGAGTGAATTTTTTCATGGGCTGTCAAACTAGGCTTTCGCATAAAATGCTTTCCACATGTTTTACAGGAATATGGCCTCTCACCAGAGTGAATTCTTTCATGGACTGTCAAATGAGGCCTTTGCATAAAACGCTTTCCACACGTTTTACAGGAATATGGCCTCTCACCATAGTGAATTCTTCCATGGACTGTCAAGTCCTTACGCGAAATAAAACGCTTTCCACATGTTTTGCAAGAAAATGGCTTCTTTCCTTTGTGGACTTTCATATGAATAATCAACCGAGCCTTATAAACAAACCTCTTTCCACAAATGTTACATCTAACATACTTTTTACCTGTACGAGTTTTAGACTCAATCTTCGATGTGTCACATTTCTCTACTTTGTTCCTGTTACGTCTCTCATATCCATTAGACAAAGAGTCAACATGGTGACTTCCTGTCTGATCTTGACTCTGAGCTGCAGGAGAGCTGTGAGAGAGGAGCTGGTGGTCACTGTCCAGTTCTGGTTCCATGTGGTCACTTTCCTCATTATCAGGAGTGAACAATAATGTATCAGCCTCCTGCTTCACTTCAAGCTGTTCTCCCTCATGACTGGTGCAGATTTCCTCCTGCTCCTCTTTAATCTGTAGTGACTCTGGTTCTTCTTGGTCCAGACTGGAGTTCCTCTCCTGGTTATAGAGATGCTGCTCAGTGAGAACCTCCTCCTCTTTAGGGACATGCTGCTGTGGAAGCTCTACAGACAAAGAGACAGTGATGTTGCAACAGTGCTGACAAAAACACAAAGATAAAAAAATCACATAAAAAAGGAGAAAATTGCTTCAAATAAGTCTTAATAGATCAGTATGTGTCCTTACTCAGTTTCTATGCTTTTATTATTGTCACAAGCAGTAGTTTGTTTGTACTTGTATATTAACCAGGGAATGAAACAAAATATTTCCTGTGAAAAAGGAAGCAACATGGAGATTGATCAATGTGTACAAAACAATGATTCTTTATTAAAGAAAAAACAAACTAATGTTAACCCAAACTGAGAATGCGGTCAAAAACTAAATTCCATGGATGGAATAATGATGGATAACCACCAAAACAACGCCACTCTAGGGAGAAATAAGCAACAAGAAAAACAAACTAAAAGCGCCACCACACCTTGAGGGGGAGAAACCAGCAATCGTTATTAAACTCCTTTTTCACTGAAAACAGTACAACAAATAATACAGCCACCAACAAACAGAAGTAGCCTACACCGACTTGTTTTTAGAAATTATTTAATATCCATCGGCCACTATGGTCGACTTGGACCCGAATATAATTTTAGTTAGGTTCCCAAGTAGTAGAAAAAATGACAATTAATCAAGTCTACCGTTTAAAAAAAAAAAAACTTTTTGGTAAAAATATAGGCAGACATTGACACAGAAACTTTGGTAGGACATTCATCTTGATGGTGTTTATTCTTCCAATCAAAGAGAGAGGGAGGGAACCCCATTTTTGAGAGTCTGTCTTAATCTCAGCTTAAAGGGGAGAGAAATGTTCAGCGTAAAGAGATTTAAAGATCTGGTAATGTTAACCCCAAGATACCCAAATCCCAAAAGGCTCATTTGAAAGGAATGTCCGACTGAGAGAGCTGCAACATTCACTCCCTGAGAACCGGCCGAATCTACGAAAGAGTGAAACAATGGTGGGACAGGCTTCTACTGGATTTGTGACATATAGCAACAGATCATCGGGATATAAGGACAGTTTAAACTCAGTATGAGTCCTGGTGATGCCATTAAATGTGGGAGAAGTCCTCAAGTACATAGACAAGGGCTCTATTGCAAAAGCAAACAAGAGGGGAGACAGGGGCAGCCCTGTCTACAACCTTTATTCAAAAAAGTGTATAAAGAAGCTGTAACCATGATATGAAACTCACCAAATCCAAATTTAGCTAAGACTGAAAATAGATAATTCCATTCTACTCAATCGAACGCCTTTTCGGCACCAATCGATATCGCTACTAGTAATGGAGTAAGTTTGGCCTGAAAAGCTTTAAAGGGGACATATTATGCAAAATCAACTTTTTAACCATTTTAATACTGATATTTGGGACTCTGGGGACCCTACCAGTCGCCAAAGTGTGGAAAAACAATACTCAGTCATGTTTTCGTGGTTCCGCTTAGTGTAAGTATAGGCGATAAAACGCGCAATGCTGAATTCCCTGCGCTTATGACGTCATCATGCGCATTTCGCCGCGAATGTTACCGCCCCACCAGTACGTTTACTTCGCAAGCTCCACCTTGTCCCTGCGAGAGTGCAGGCGAGGGAGGAAGAGCGGTATTATGTCAACGCAGAGGGACAAGTGTGCTGTTGGTGGCTGCACAGTGGAGCACAGTGTTTTACAGAGGATTTTATATATGAAGCTAATGTGCTGCACTCTCTGTGTCACCGCTGATAGCCAGCGGCAGTTTAGGCAGATCGCCGCTCGTGCAGCACCGGTGATCGCCACCGCTGATCGCCAGCTCGCCGGAGCACCAGAGCTGGTCAGCGGTGGTGAGGTCTCCGGAGCACAATCTCCGGTCTGATACAGCAACATACAGTTTATTCAGCGCGCCGCTGGCGATCAGCGGTGGCGATCAGCAGTTGTGTTCCTAAGTGTTTTTAACTGATTTACAGTTCGGCACTGTTCGGCTCGATCCTTATGTAGGACGTCTCTTCCTGTGACGGCACTCTTGCTGTTTTCTGCTCACGCTGCCATGTTGATATTGTCAGAGAACTAGTGGAGGGAGGGGGAGACGAATAGAGCTGTAAAGCGCTGTAAAGAGGACAAATCAGAAACCCCCTGGAAGAAGTGGGTGTGTGTTTGCCTGTGTCTCATTTGCATATAAAGGGACCATGCACGAAAACCGAGCGTTCTGAAAGGGGCGGGTTTAGCAGGGTTATTGAACTACTATGATTCTTCATCCTTATGGTATTTTGACCAAAGCATAACACTGACATGTTTTTTTGGGGGGGAATTTTAATGGGGGAAATAGGGTATAATATGTCCCCTTTAAAAAATTCGACCGGAAACCCATTGGGTCCTGGGGCTTTATTATTTTGCATGTTTTGTAAAGCTGAGTTTAATTCTTGAATGGTCAGAGCAGAGTCTAATTGATTAACCAATTCTGAAACTGAAGTTCATCTAAAAACGTGTGCATATCAGCTGGATTCGATGAGAGTTCAGACTTGTACAGGGACTTATAAAAAGATGAAATCACATTCGGGTCCTCCTGAAACGCTCCCAATCCATCCTCAATGAAAGGTATTAGACTTATCCCCTGGCCTTTGAGTTGAAACTAGAATGGAATACCTCAGCAACCCAGGGACATTTCAGTCTGGCTTGATCCTTGTTCCTCATGTGGGTCTCAGCAAAAACACAATATCACGTTTCAAGTGCTTTAAATGGGACTACACATGACACCATTTAACAGCACCCCCTAAACCTTTAATATTCCAACTGATAAATCTTACATTTGAGCTTGAAACATTAGCCATGTGAAATGTGAAATAAAATAGGAGGTGACCAGGTTCCCAACCCCACACTCCAGGGACAAGGACAATCTTATATTAGTTAACTTATTCTTATATCTTTTATATTTATCTTCAGCGTCTTCTGTTCTCTGCTTTATGAAGTTCATGTAGAATGAATTGTTCTTTTTACAGGCATTTCTTAAACCTTTAGTTAACCATGGACTGTTCTTATATAATAGTGTTTTATTATATTCCTTCTCATCAAATAATGAAGTAAATGTAGTCAGTAATGTATTGTATGCATTATCTACATTTTGCATCCCAGTCCTGTGTCATTAATTCATGTTTTATAGTAGCTATTGCCTCCTCTGTCCTAATTCGTCCATGTTGTTTATGTTCCCAGATTTCAATTCTACAATTATTGTCATATACTGTGAATACTGGAAGGTGGTCAGTGATATCACTAATTAATAATCCACCTATTGTCTTGTTTTCTATTACCTTTGGTGAATATGTTATCTATTAGAGTGGCACTATGAGACGTTATTCTACTGGGTCTAGTGATTGTAGGAAAGAGACTCAAACTATGCATTGAATTTAAAAAATCTTCAATACTTTTCTGATTGTTGGGGTTTAGATTATCAATGTTATAATCCCCACAAAGATTTTTTTTTGCCAATACTAGAAATCGGAGCTTGATATACACAAACGATAATAAAATCTTCTCCAAACCCTGTACGCGAAAGACATCATGGTCACAAGTTCGACTCCACCCCTACCTGATTGTACTCGATTCCATTGTAAGTCTCTTTGGATAAAAGTGTCTGCTAAATGTCATGTAATGTAACCGCTACCAACTTGAAATTCAAATTCAGATCAACATATATTGCAAAACCACCTCCACCTTCTGCCTGTTATATATAAATTCATAGCCATTCCACTTTCAGTGGTAATCCAGGTTTCAGAAACAGCGATTATGTTAAATGGCTGTTGGAATGTGTGCAGATAATCCCTGATGCTGTTAAATTTTGTATATAAACATCAGCTATTGAAGTAGATTTAGTTTATCCTTGCTATAATGTTGCTTTGTTTGCGATGTCAGTGTTGGTCTTCGTTAGATGTTCATTAATGTAAACATCTGTGCCTTTGAGCATCCTTCCCTGTTTTAGGAGTGAAACTTTGTGCTTCCTGTTAACAAATCTTAGTAGAACTGCTGGCTTGTCATTGTCGTTTCTCCTAGGTATCGGGTGGCAAGCTTCCACCTGGTTGTAGTCGCATAGGACCGCGGTCTAATTGGTAGTGTGGGTGGCAATCTTCAACCTGGTGTATTGTTCGCAAGGTCCACAACCCGACCTTCGAGGTAGACACGCCACCTGTCCTTCTCTGCATTTTTGCATACGGAGCACCTTTACCTCTTCAACCAGCGCCAAGATGTTTTTCTGCTGCGTCCTCACAGCTGAAACTTCTAATGAGAGGAAGTCAAGAGACTTTTTTTATGTCATCAATCTCCTACGTGGCTAGGGTCAGGCCCTTTTTCTGTCCCATATTGCTCTCGGTTAGCTCTCCAGGACAAGTCACTGGATACAAAAACGGCAAGTTTTTTTTTCAAGCAGCGAGACAAAACTCGAGTTTCAAGTGACAAAACTTGCCGCTCGAGACCTGGAAGTCGTACAAGACAAACACGAGAGCTTCAAAACAAACAAATTTGGTTTGAGGAAAATCAAAGTAAAACAGAAGCCACATCCTGGCTGTACATACCTGTCCTCTGTAACATTATTACAGGAACCCACTTCATAAAGGGTCTGTGCTGAAGATTTCTTCCTGGTTCCATGTGGTCACTTTCCTCATTTTCAAGAGTCAACATTAATGCATCAGCCTCCTGCTTCACTTCAAGCTGTTCTCCCTCATGACTGGTGCAGATTGTCTCCTGCTCCTCTTTAATCTGTCCTGACTCTGGTTCCTCTTGGTCCAGACTGGAGTTCCTCTCCTGGTTCCAGAGCTGCTGCTCAGTGAGAACCTCCTCCTCTTGAGAGACATGCTGCTGTGGAAGCTCTACAGACAAAAAGGAATAGATTACAATTGACATTGAAGTACATTTAGAAGGAAGTTAGCTTAAGATTGGATAGTTATTGGTATATTTACAACAACTGCAAAATGGAACCTATTAAAAAGGGTTAATTCCTTACTCAAATTACCATTATAGTCCAGCAGGTGGAGCATGTTAATGCTCTGTCCCTGTTGGTAAACATCTATAAGACAGTGTTAAAGCATCTGCTTACTTCCCCTGCAGACAACACTTTATATTTAACTTTTATTGTTCCATGTATTTCAGTCTATTGTTCTGAATGTTAACTTTACACACTTGTCTCTTTAGTAAAAACCCCGTGGATACAAAATAAGTCAAAGCTTATTTTCTACAAAACTAAACACTGTGTTCTATTATTTAGGTAAAATGACTGATTATATTGGTATGTGTATGAAAACACGTTGTAATGAGTGCATTATGAGTCACACTCACTTGTTAGTATTTAAAAAGACCATTGTGGTTTTACAAACCTATTCGCTGTAAATTTACTCGAGGTTGGCAAACGATCTCCAACAGTTTGCGCTGACGATACAACTCTTCCTCGTACTCTACGACGGTTCTTTCGACGTGTCTGAATATTTCTTCAGCAGCAACAGTTAGTCGTTCGGTGATTAAATCTCTGAAACACTGAAGTGAAGACATCGCTGCTTCGCTATCAACAGAATATTTTACCTGCGACACATGAACACAACACCCTCTTCACGCTTTTTATGTCCGCACGCAGAGTACGGAGCTAAGGCTGCTAGCTCTTTGTTTGTTTACTTCCGCTTTATGATGTCTACTTCCGCTGGGTTAGCGCTGTGTCAAAGATGGACTTGTAAAACTGTTCACAGGACAATTGGAGACAGGGACATATGATGTTTATATGATTTAAATCATTTATTTAATTCACCGATTCAATTTCATATTTGTTAAATATCTCTTATGGCCAAAAAAAAGACAAGTATGTGTCTGCAGTACCGGAGACCACAGTTTCGGGTGGCCATATTGGCAGACACCTACAGCGACACATAACGTCTTGGATGACCTGCGACGACATTAATTTACATCTAACTTTTTTATTAACGTAATACTACGGAAGAGTTTTTGTGTGTTTCAAATCTAACGGGTCTGTAGTGTATTTCTGTATTTCTGGAAGTTCAATATGTAGTAAAAGTTGTTCCACCCAATCACCATATTTAACTACTTCCGTTTAAATATTTATTCCAGCCAACTATTTTTAAAGGATACAAGTGTCAAATCAAATTCTGCTTAGGGCCCCCTAAAGGCTCAGGGCGACACTGTGTAAAGACAATAAGTGAGGGCTGTCAAATGATTAAAAATGTAAATGTGATAATCATGGGGAAGCTGTAGATTAACTACGATTAATCAACATTTCTAAATATGACAGAAAAAAGCATTCATGTTGTTAGAACAGGAAGGTAAATGACAGAAGGCAGATATGTATGTTTGAATGTGTTTTTTTATTCATGACAAATACAAATGATGGTATTACTAAAATATGAAAACAACTTCATCACATCAACTCAATCACACCACACATTTCTCCTATGCCTCTTAGCAAATATAGGATGTGTTATTCAGAGTCAGAACATTTCTAAATCACTCTAAAAGATAATCTGTTAAAGATAACCTTAACTTGAAACAGTTTGGGCAGATATTGCTATTTTAGTAGCAAATATAGGATGGATGCATGAAACTTTCTTTCTTTCTTTTTGAACAAACAACTGCACTTGCACACACTTAAATGTGGCCTTTGTTACCTATTCATCTTTCTGGGTGTAAAGGCCTTTCACACCAACGAGTGTTGTCAATCTGCCGAGCGTTTGCTTCCCCAAACCCCCATCTTTTTATGCAACAAAAACAAGCACAACATACTTTTCATCAATGTTCGCTCCGAGCTGCTTTCTCTGCTGCAGCACAGTGTGTGTGTGTGTGTGTGTGTGTGTGTGTATGTGCTGCTCTGGTTGCAAACATTTGTTAGTGTCAAGCAATGACGAGGAGACGTAGTTGGAGGAATGGCAGGCAGTGTTGGAAACGTTACTTAGTTACAGTTACGAGTGACTTCTCCCAAAAAGTAACTTACTGAGTTACAAATGATAAAAGTTACTAGTTACTGAGGTAAATAACTATTGCGTTACCTTCAAGTACATTTTAAGTGCTCAAAGAATTGGACCCCACCTCCACCCCCTCTTTAACAGAGCTTAAAATGTTCAATTATTTAGGTAAATCTGAATATTATAATGAAATAGACACTTAGTACAATATATTACTAACAGCAACAGTGTACACAAACCTAAACTTGTGTTTTGCTTGACAGCGACATGGAGAAGCACTTTTGCCCAGAACATAATGTGCATTTGACGTATATATTATTTCCTTTTAAGTAGTGAAAAGTATTGGCTATACTTGCAGTTAAAGAAGGCTGCTTTAGGATTTACCACGCTGGCCATTACTGTTGTTGATCGTTTACTCACTTGTGTTATTTATGTGTACGACTATGCTTGCTTTCGTTTGTGTCAACCAGGGGCTTAACAAGCTTTTCAGGGTGGGGGGTGGATGTGGTTCGTGGAGGCGGAAGGGGGGGGGGGGGAGCACCTACAAATAGAGATAATTGAGTAGCATGTTATTACATGTTTTTATTTTAATTCATTTATACAACCTCATCAACTTTGCCAACCCAGTAACGTTGGGTTGTTTTCATACAATAAACGATGAATACAATGACAGAAGGGTACAAAAGGTATGAAACACAAGATATAAAAAACTTCCCATTTCAATGAGTGATACTTGAAAAGTAGAAAAACACACTCAGTATAAAATAAGATATACATCGACAAACTAACAGGAAATAAAAACTGGCATAAAAAATTGGAACAAACATGACTAATAAAAATTGTATCTGTGAAAATGAATGCCTAATTGGGTTTGAACCAATTTTCTCAATTATTTCACATAGATATTGAAGAAAGCTTGTTGATATAATTACGTTATATTTTATAATCAGTATTGACAACATCCAGCTTCCATATGTCCAAAAGTGACTGACAGTTACGGAAAAACTCTAGTGTGTGAACTATGACCCAAGCTAGTTCTCGCCTCCTCAGCATGAGCATGGATGTATTATCAGCACTGGATAGAGCACCGCCCCCTCTGCCTTGAAGATAATTTTGTCATGGTGGCCACTCCTGGTACTGCAACAAAAAATACTCATGCGGCCCAAAAAGCAATTTTCCCATTGACCACAACAGTATAAGAGACGCCTATAAAAGTGTTCATGGGACACCTCGAGACATGTATAGATCTTTATATTCTATATTTTAAATTCTATATTTTAAATTCACAGAGTTTCACATTTGTAAAACCTTCCTAAAGGCCATAAAAAGCCCCCAAAAAAATCTTATTTCACAGAGGGGGTTTTATTGATTATATGGGCACCAGGAAATTGGAGAGGGAACAGGGTGGGAGGGTTGAGTAGGGTTTACTGGAAAAATAAACCCGGGTGCCACCTGGGTAACCATGGAGGTGTAAATTATTTTCACGGAAAAGAGGCCAAGGGGGAGGAAATAATGCTGGAATGTAAAAAACTTAAGATGGTTGAACTGCATGAATTCTTTCATGTTCTATCAAACTGAACTTATATCAAGAATCCTTTCCACATGTTTCACGGGAGAAAGGCTTCATTCCTGTGTGGTGTTATGTGGATTGTCAAATTCTCCTTTCAAATAAAGCACTTTCCATGGTTTACAGAAACATGGCTTCTCACCTACATGAGTTTTTTTGTATGTTCTACCAAAGACAAACCTTGACTGAAACACTTTCCACGCGTTGTACAGGTTTATGGCTTCTTGCCTGAGTGAGTTCTTTCATGGACTGTCAAACGCATCTTTCGACTATAACACTTACCACATATTTCACAGAAATATGGCTTCTCACCAGTGTGAGTTATTTCATGTTCTACCAAACTCCGCTTTTGATTAAAACCCTTTCCACATGTTTTACAGGAATAGGGCTTCTCACCAGAGTGAATTCTTTCATGGACTATCAAATCAGGCCTTCGCACAAAACGCTTTCCACATGTTTTACAGGAATAGGGCTTCACTCCAGTGTGAGTTCTTTCATGTTCTACGAAACTCCGCTTTTGATTAAAACCCTTTCCACATGTTTTACAGGAATAGGGCTTCTCACCAGAGTGAATTCTTTCATGGGTTACTAAATAAGGCCTTCGCACAAAACGCTTTCCACAAGTTTTACAGGAATATGGCCTCTCACCAGAGTGAATTCTTTCATGGACTGTCAAATGAGGCCTTCGCAGAAAACGCTTTCCACATGTTTTACAGGAATATGGCCTCTCACCAGAGTGAATTTTTTCATGGACTGTCAAGTTAGGCCTTCGTGAAAAACGCTTTCCACATGTTTTACAGGAATAAGGCTTTTCACCAGAGTGAATTCTTTCATGGACTATCACAGCTGACCTATGAACAAAACACTTTCCACATATTTTACAGGAATATGACCTCTCATCTGTGTGGATTCTTTCATGTCTTATCAAATCCGAACTTCGACAAAAACTCCTTCCACATGTTCTACAGGAATATGGATTCTCAGCAGAGTGAATTGTTTCATGGATTATTAAATTATGCCTTCGCATAAAACGCTTTCCACATGTTTTACAGGAATATGGCCTCTCACCGTAGTGAATTCTTCCATGGACTATCAATTCCTTACGCGAAATAAAACACCCTCCACATGTTGTGCAAGAAAAGGGTTTCTGACTCTGAGCTGCAGGAGAGCTGTGAGAGAGGAGCCGGTGGTCACTGTCTGGTTCTGATTCCATGTGGTCACTTTCCTCTTTAACAGTAGTCAACAATAATGTATCAGCCTCCTGCTTCACTTCAAGCTGCTCTCTCTCATGACTGGTGCAGATTTCCTCCTGCTCCACTTTAATCTGTAGTAACTCTGGTTCCTCTTGGTCCAGACTGGAGTTCCTCTCCTGGTTACAGAGCTGCTGCTCAGTGAGAACCTCCTCCTCTTTAGGGTCATGCTGCTGTGGAAGCTCTACAGACAAAGACACAGGGATGTTGCAACATTGCTGACAACAACACAAAGATAAAACAATCACAACATAAAAAGGAGTAAATTAGGTCTTAATAGATCAGTGTGTGTCTTTCCTTTCTGTCCACTCTCTCTTTCCCTCTCTCACCTTAATCTTTCAGGATCCAGATCCAGTTCCTATGTTTTTATTATTACCACAAGCAGTAGTTTGTATTTGTATATTAAGCAGGGGATAAACTCTAGGGAGAAACAAGCCACAGGAAAATAACTGACAAGAAAAACAAACTACAAGCACCACCACACCTTGAGGGGGAGAAACTAACACTCGTTAATGAAACCTCTTTTCCAACGAAAACCGTGCACATTTGGCGACAAATAATACAGCCATCAACACTATAAGTTGACTTGGACAAGAATATCATTTTAGTCATGTTCGCAGCCCAGTAGTAGAATTGCTAATTTCAAGATTCAAGAAGTTTTTATTGTCATTATGAGGACATAATGACATTTTTGCAGAGACTCCCGGCATGAGGTACACAATAAAATAGCAAAATATAATGAAGGACTCAACACTTAAATAAGACATAAAGAAAGGCTTAACCCTTAAATAAGACGCAACAAAAGACTTGACATTTAAATAAGACACAACAAAAGACTTAGACACAACGAAATATAAAACCCAACAAAGTATAAAACTAAAATATAGTAAAAAATATAAAAGTAAAGTAAAAGTAAAATATATAAAAATATATAGTAAAATATATAAAAAGTAAAATATATAAAACTACAAAGTGAAGTTTAGTGCAACTTGGTTCAGGTTATATGGAGAGTTGAGCAGGGGTGTGTGTGAGAAGGTGGGTTTGTGTGTGGCTGCATGTGTGAGGGTTTATGGGGGGGGGGGGGTCAGCAGGGGTGTGTTTGGGAGGGTGAGTGTGTGTGGCTGCTTGTGGCTGTACCGCTTTGAAGCGGTACAAACAGTGCATAGCCCGGGTGTGTGGGATCTGTTGCTATGCGTCTGGCCCATCTCCTGACTCGGGCAGTGTAAACTGAGTCCAGATCAGGTAGACGGCATCCCACAATCCCCTGTGCCGTCCTCACCACCCGGGCTAAGTTCTTCCTGTCCTGTGCTGTGCAGTTGCCATACCACACTGTCACGCTGAGACACAGGATGCTCTCGACAGTGGCTCTATAGAAGTTTATGAGCAGTTGGGAAGAGAGCCTAGACCTCTTCAACTTCCTGAGAAAGAAGAGCCGTTGTTTGGCCTTCTTCACCAGGTGTGAAGTGTTCACAGACCAGGAGAGGTCGGAGGAAATGTGGATGCGCTGGAACTTTATGCTGTCTACACGCTCCACCTCCTCTCCACGTATGCTGAGCAGAGCGTGTACAGTCTTCCTGGACCTCCTGTAGCCCACTATGACCTCCTTGGTCTTGTTGGTGTTTAAAACAAGGTTGTTCCCGGAGCACCACTGGGTCAGGTTCTGGACCTCTCCTCTGTAGTGGGTCTCGTCGTTGTTGGAGAGGAGACCCACTCTGGTGGTGTCATCTGCAAACTTCACAACCATGTTTGTGGAGTGGATGGCAGAGCAGTCGTGTGTGAAGAGGGTGAAGACGACAGGGCTGAGCACACAGCCTTGCGGTGTGCCAGTGTTGAGGGTTAGTGAAGCAGACGTGGACTCCCCTATCCTCACTACCTGTGGCCTTTTGGTGAGGAAGTCACTGATCCAGGAGCAGAGCGATATTGACAGACCCAGGTTGTGGAGTTTCAGGGCCAGCATGTCGGGGAGAACGGTGTTGAAGGCTGAGCTGAAGTCCACAAATAGCATCCTAGCATTGGTGTCAGGATGCTGCAGGTGAGTCTGGGCCGTGTGAAGTGCTAACAAGACAGCATCCTCCGTAGAACGGTTCTGTAGGCGAACTGCTGACTGTCCAGCCCAGCAGGGATGGCGTCCTTGATGTACTTCAGGAGGATCCTCTCGAAGCACTTCATGATGAATGGGGTCAGAGCGACAGGGCGGTAATCATTGAGGCAGGTGATGGTTGTTTTTTTCGGCACAGGCACAATGATGGAGGACTTCAGGCACACAGGGACCGTGGAAAGCTGCATAGACAGGTTAAATATGTCCAGAAAAACTCCTGCTAGTTGGTCAGCACATAATATCAGGGTCCGACCTGACACCTCATCTGGGCCTGCAGCCTTTCTGATGTTGATCTTCCTCAAGACGGATGTCACCTTGTGCAGCTGCAGGACGAGCGGCTGATGCTGTACCTCTGTCTGAGGAAGATGTACAGTCCTTCTGCTGCTTGGAGAGTCAAAGCGTGCGAAGAAGCTGTTTAAGGTGTCAGGCAGAGTGGGGTCTCGGCTGACCTGCTGGTCGCTTTGCTTATAGTCTGTGATGGTCCTGATGCCTTTCCACATACAACGTGGGTTGTTGTCATTGAAGTGCTCCTCACTGCGCTGCTCGTAGCGGTGTTTTGCCAGCTGGATGCCCTTTCTCAGTTCTTTCTGGGCCCTGCTATACGCCAGCCTGTCCCCCAACCTATACGCTGCATTCCGGGCTTTTAGCAGGTTCCTCACTGTGCTGTCAAACCAAGGTTTCTGGTTAGGAAAAACCGTGATTGTCGTTGTGGGTAGGACAGCATCAGTGCAGAAGTGAACATAGGACAACACAGACGACGTGTATTCCTCCAGATCAGCGCCTTCCTTGAACACTCTCCAGTCTGTGTTCTCAAAACAGTCCTGTAAGGCTGAGGAAGCCTCCTCAGTCCAAACCTGAACGGTTCTGGGGGTGGGCTTGGTCCTGCAGATCAGAGGTCTGTATGCAGGGATCAGTTCCACAGAGATGTGATCCGACATGCCGAGGTGAGGAGCTGCTGTAGCCTTGTATGCCCCTCGGATGTTGCAGTAAACCTGGTCCAGTATGTTATAGTCTCTGGTTGGAAAGTTTATGAATGTGTAGAACTTGGAGAGAACAGCTTTCAATTCCACATGATTAAAGTCCCCCGCCCCAATCACAGCCGCCTCTGGATTAGCGTTCATCTGGCTGCTAATCAGGCAGTACAGCTCCTCCAGCGCTAATTTAGCATTAGCTTGCGGTGGTATGTAGGCTGCTATGATCATGACAGAGGTGAGTTCTCTAACCAGTTTAAACGGTCTGCACTTCACTGCCAGATATTCCAAATCGGGGGAGCAGGGAGTTCCAATTATGCTTGTGGCTGTACACCAAGAGTTGTGAATGTACAGTGCCAAACCTCCGCCTTTGGTCTTGCCTGAAGCTGCAGTCCTGTCGGCTCGGAACAGAGAGCGCCCCGCCAGCTCCACCGGGGATAATCCAGCCAGGTCTCGGTGGAAATCGCCACACAGCTGTTTGTCTTCCGTGAGACGATCCTCAGTCGAATCTCGTCCAGTTTGTTGGTGAGTGACCTGATGTTCGCGAGGAGGAGACTGGGCAGTGCCGGTCTGTGTGGGTTAGCAAGTAGCCTAGCATGCACTCCGCTCCGCTTACGTTGTCTCCTCCATCTCCTGGGCCATAGAGGGGGTGGTGAGAGCCTCTGTGGTCCGCTGAAGTTCGGGTGGGATAAAATCTGGCTTTGGAGGTGGGTAAAGTCCGGAGTTTTTCCCCAAATCCCACAGTTTAGCCCTACTGTATTGGGTTAAGGCTTCAAGTCTCCGAATAAAAAGTGTAAACATGAACAAAAACACGAAAACAAACCTAAAAAGCCGAGAGCCTCGAGCTGCTGTGTACACCCGCGCGCCATCTTTTTGTGCTCACACCGATTATTATTGTCATTATTTTAATGCAATATTTAAAGTTGATCTCAGTATACATTTTTATCAACAATCTCTGCTGCTGCTTGACATTGTAGTACTGCTTGAAAAAAAATAAATTCATAACTGATTCAGAACTGTTCGGTTTAAATTTATGACCATATCTGCTCCTGGTCTCTCTCTCTCTCTCTCTTCTGTTTGCGCTTTCTTCTAAATTAAGTTTCATTAAAACTTAATTCATCTCTGTGTGTGGCCCTGCGATGGACTGGCAAACTACTGCCCTATGTCAGCTGAGATAATTGGTGGATCTTTTATTCCTTTCTTAATCATATCTAATCATGGTGAAAAACAAACAAATTTGGAAGATAAAAGTAAAACAGAAGCCACAGCCTGGCTGTACATACCTGTACTCTGTAACTTTATTACAGGGCCCCACTTCATAAAGAGTCTGTGCTGAAGATCCACATCTTCCTCATTTCTTCCTGGTTCCATGTGGTCACTTTCCTCATTTTCAGGAGTCAACATTAATATATCAGCCTCCTGCTTCACTTCAAGCTGCTCTCCCTCATGACTGGTGCGGGTTTCCTCCTGCTCCTCTTTAATCTGTAGTGACTCTGGTTCCTCTTGGTCCAGACTGGAGTTCCTCTCCTGGTTCCAGAGCTGCTGCTCAGTGAGAACCTCCTCCTCTTTACAGACATGCTGCTGTGGAAGCTCTACAGACACAAAGGAATAGATTACAATTGACATTGAAGTACATTTAGAAGGAAGTTACCTTAAGATTGGAAAGTTATTGTTAAATTCATAACAACTGCAAAATGGAACCTATTAAAAAAGGTTCATTCAGTCAACTCCTTACTCAAATTCAGATGGAATTGTACTAAATTCGTCAACCTACCAGACCCTTCGTTTAAATTACCATTATAGTTCAGCAGGTGGAACATGTTAAGGCTCTGTCCCTGTTGGTAAACACCTATAAGACAGTGTTTAAGCATCTGCTTACTTCCTCTGCAGTCAACACTTTACATTTAGCTTCTATTGTTCCATGTATTTCAGTCTATTGTTCTGAATGTTAACTTTACATTTTTGTCTCTTTAGTCAAAACCTCGTGGATACAAAAGAAGTTAAAGCTTATTTTCTACAAAACGAAACACTGTGTTCTATTATTTAAGTAAAACGACTGATTATATTGGTATGTGTATGAAAACACGTTGTAATTAGTGCATTATGAGTCACATTCACTTGTTAGTATTTCAAAAGACCATTGTGGTTTTACCTATTCGCTTTAACTTTACTCGAGGTTTGCAAACGATCTCCAACAGTTTGCGCTGACGATCCAACTCTTCCTCGTACTCTACGACGGTTCTTTCGACGTGTCTGAATATTTCTTCAGCAGCAACATTTAGTCGCTCGGTGATTAAATCTCTGAAACGCTGAAGTGAAGACATCGCTGCTTCGCTAACAACAGGAATATTTTACCTGCGACACATGAACACAACACCCTCTTCACGCTTTTTATGTCCGCATGCAGAGTACGGAGCTAACGCTGCTAGCTCTTTGTTTGTTTACTTCCGCTTTGTGATGTCTACTTCCGCTGGGTTCGCGCTGTGTCCGAGATGGACCTGTAAAACTGTTCACAGGACAGTTGGAGACACGGACATTTGATGTTTATATGATTTAAATCATTTATTTAATTCCCCGATTTAATTTCATGGTTGTTAAATATCCCTCATGGCCAAAAAAAAGACAAGTATGTGTCTGCAGTACCGGAGACTACAGTTTCGGGTGGCCGTATCGGCAGACACCTACAGCGACACCTAACGACTTGGATGACCTGCGACGATATTAATTTACATCTAACTTTTTTATTAACGTATACTATTACGGAAGAGTTTTTGTGTGTTTCAAATCTAACGGGTCTGTAGTGTATTTCTGTATTTCTGGAAGTTCATTATGTAGTGAAGGGTTATTCCACCCAATCACCATATTTAACTACTTCAGTTTAAATATTTATTCCAGCCAAATAAAAAGTTTTGCTTTACGACTATTTTTAAAGGATACAAGTGTCAAACCAAATTCTGCTTAGGGCCCCCTAAAGGCTCGGGCCGGCACTGTGTAAAGACAATAAGTGAGGGCTGTCAAATGATTAAAAATTTGAATGTGATAATCATGGAGTAGCTGTAGATTAATTACGATTAATCAACATTTCTAAATATGACAGAAAAATGCATTCATGTTGTTGGAACAGGAAGGTAAATGACAGAAGGCAGATATGTACGTTTAAACGTGTTTTTTTATTCATGACAAATACAAATGATGGTATTACTAACAAACTGCACTTGCACACACTTAAATGTGGCCATTGTTACCTATTCATCTTTCTGAGTGTAAAGGCCTTTCACACCAACAAGTGTTGTTGATCTGCCGAGTGGATCGCTGGGTTGTGTTTGTTTCCCCAAAACCCCTTCTTTTTATGCAACAAGAAAAAACTATAAAACGAGCACAACATACTTTTCATCAATGTTCGCTCCAAGCTGCTTTCTCTGCTGCAGCAGAGTGTGTGTGTGTGTGTGTGTGTGTGTGCTGCTCTGGTTGCAAACATTTGTTAGTGTCAAGCAACGACAAGGAGACGTAGTTGGAGGAATGGCAGGCAGTGTTGGAAACGTTACTTAGTTACAGTTACTAATGACTTCTCCCAAAAAGTAACTTACTGAGTTACAAATGATAAAAGTAACTAGTTAATGGGGAAAGTAACTATTGCGTTACCTTCAAGTACATTTTAAGTGCTCAAAGAATTGGACCCCACCTCCACCCCCTCTTTAACAGAGCTTAAAATGTTCAATTATTTAGGTAAATCTGAATATTATAATAGAATGGACACTTAATACAATATATCACTAACAGCAACAGTGTACACAAACCTAAACTTGTGTTTTGCTTGACAGCGACGTGGAGAAGCACTTTTGCCCAGAACATAATGTGCATTTGACATATATATTATTTCCTTTTAAGTAGTGAAAAGTATTGGCTATACTTGCAGTTAAAGAAGGCTGCTTTAGGATTTACCACGCTGGCCATTCCTGTTGTTGATCGTTTAGTCACTTGTGTGATTTATGTGTACGACTATGATTGCTTTCGTCTGTGTCAACCAGGGGCTTAACAAGCTTTTCAGGTTGGGGGGAGGATGTGGTTCGTGGAGGCGGAAGGGGGGGGAAGCACCTACAAATAGAGATAATTGAGTAGCATGTTATGACATGTTTTTATTTTAATTCATTTATACAAACTCATCAACTTTGCCAACCCAGTAACGTTGGGTTGTTTTCATATTTTTTGACCAAACAATAAAAACGATGAATACAATGACAGAAGGGTACAAAAGGTATGAAACACAAGATATAAAAAACTTCCCATTTCAATGAGTGATACTTGAAAAGTAGAAAAACACACTCAGTATAAAATAAGATATACATCGACAAACTAACAGGAAATAAAAACGGGCATAAAAAATTCTATCTGTGAAAATGAATGCCTAATTGGGTTTGAACTAATTTTCTCAATTATTTCACATAGATATTTAACAAAGCTTGTTGATATAATTACGTTATATTTTATAATCAGTATTGACAACATCCAGCTTCCATATGTCCAAAAGTGACTGACCGTTACAGAAAAACTCAGTGTGTGAACTATGAACCCAGCTAGTTCTCACCTCCTCAGCATGAGCATGGATGTATTATCAGCACTGGATAGAGCACCGCCCCCTCTGCATTGAAGATAATTTTGTCATGGTGGCCACTCGTGGTACTGCAACAAAAAATACTCATGCGGCCCAAAAAGCAAAAGAATATTTGAAATTCTCCTTTCAAATAAAGCACTTTCCACGTTTTTCAGAAATATGGCTTCTCACCTAAATGAGTTTTTTTTTATGTTCGACCAAAGACAAACCTTGACTGAAACACTTCCCACGCGTTGTACAGGTTTATGGCTTCTTGCCTGAATGAGTTCTTTCATGGACTGTCAAACGCATCTTTCGACTATAACACTTTCCACATGTTTTACAGGAATATGGCTTCTCACCAGTGTGAATTATTTCATGTTCTGCCAAACTCCCTCTTTGAATAAAACCCTTTCCACATATTTTACAGGAATAGGGCTTCTCACCAGAGTGAATTCTCTCATGGACTATCAAATCAGGCCTTCGCAGAAAACGCTTTCCACATGTTTTACAGGAATATGGTCTCTCACCAGAGTGAATTCTTTCATGGACTGTCAAATTAGGCCTTCGTGAAAAACGCTTTCCACATGTTTTACAGGAAAATGGCCTCTCACCAGAGTGAATTCTTTCATGGACTGTCAAATTAGGCCTTCGCGTAAAACGATTGCCACATGTCTTACAGGAATAAGGCTTTTCACCAGAGTGAATTCTTTCATGGACTATCATATGCGACCTTTGAGCAAAACACTTTCCACATATTTTACAGCAATGTGGCCTCTCATCCGTGTGGATTCTTTCATGTCTTATCAAATCCGAACTTCGACAAAAACTCCTTTCACATGTTTTACAGGAATATGGATTCTCAGCAGAGTGAATTCTTTGATGGACTTTCAATTCTTTTCCATCAATAAAACTCTTTCCACATGTTTCACAGGAATAGGGCTTCTCACCAGAGTGAATTCTTTCATGGATTATCAAATTAGACCTTCGCAGAAAACCATTTCCACATGTTTTACAGGAATATGGCCTCTCACCCGAGTGAATTCTTCCATGGACTATCAAGTCCTTACGCGAAATAAAACACTTTCCACATGTTGTGCAAGAAAATGGTTTCTCCCCTGTGTGGACTTTCATATGTATAATCAGTTGAGACTTATCAACAAAACTTTTTCCACAAGTATCACATTTAAAATACTTTTTACCTGTGTAAGTTTCAGACTCTATCTTTGATGTGTCACAGTTTTCTACTTTGGTAATGCATGGCTTTGACTCTACTTGACTATTAGACAAAGAGTCAACATGGTGACTTTCTGTCTGATCTTGACTCTGAGCTGCAGGAGAGCTGTGAGAGAGGAGCTGGTGGTCACTGTCTGGTTCTGGTTCCATGTAGTCACTTTCCTCTTTAACAGGAGTCAACATTAATGTATCAGCCTCCTGCTCCTCTGTACTCTGTAGTGACTCTGGTTCCTCTTGGTCCAGACTGGAGTTCCTCTCCTGGTTCCATTGCTGCTGCTCGCTGAGAACCTCCTCCTCTTTAGGGACATGCTGCTGTGGAAGCTCTACAGACAAAGACACAGTGATGTTGCAACATTGCTGACAACACAAAGATAAAACAATCACAACATAAAAAAGGAGTAAATTGCTTCAAATAGGTCTTTCCTTTCTTTCCTCTCTCTCTTTCTCTCTCTCACCTAAATCTTCATCTTTCATCTTTCAGGATCCAGACTCAGTTCCTATGTTTTTATTATTGTCACAAGCAGTAGTTTGTTTCTATTTGTATATTAACCAGGGGATGAGGGGAGGAAAACAAAACAAAATATTTCCTGGGAAAAAGGAAACTGTTAACCCAAACTGAGAACACCGGTCAAAAACTAAATTCCACTGATGGAATAATGATGGATAACCACTAAAGCGACGCCTCTCTAGGGAGAAACAAGCCACAGGAAAATAACTGACAAGAAAAACAAACTACAAGCACCACCACACCTTGAGGGGGAGAAACTAACAATCATTAATAAAACCTCTTTTCCACCGAAAACGGAACACATTTGGTGACAAATAATACAGTCACCAACACTAGAAGTTGACTTGGACAAGAATATCATTTTAGTCATGTTCGCGCCCCAGTAGTAGAATTGTTGCCCATTTGTGCTCACACCGATTATTATTGTCATTACTTTAATGCAATATTTAAAGTTGATATCAGTATACATTTTTATCAACAATCACTGCTGCTGCTGCTTGACATTGTAGTAATGCTTGAAAAAAAAACATGTCATAACCGATTCAGAACTGTTTGGTCTAAATTTATGACTATATCTGGTCCTGGTCTCTCTCTCTTCTGTTTGTGCTTCTCCTTCCCCTCTGTCCTCTATTTCAGATCAAAGTAAAACAGAAGCCACATCCTGGCTGTACATACCTGTCCTCTGTAACTTTATTACAGGGCCCCACTTCATATGGAGTCTGGGCTGAAGATCCACATCTTCCTCATTTCTTCCTGGTTCCATGTGGTCACTTTCCTCATTTTCAGGAGTCAACATTAATGTATCAGCCTCCTGCTTCACTTCAAGCTGCTCTCCCTCATGACTGGTGCAGATTACCGCCTGCTCCTCTTTAATCTGTAGTGACTCTGGTTCCTCTTGGTCTAGACTGGAGTTCCTCTCCTGGTTACAGAGCTGCTGCTCAGTGAGAACCTCCTCCTCTTGACAGACATGCTGCTGTGGAAGCTCTACAGACACAAAGGAATAGATTACAATTGACATTGAAGTAAATTTAGAAGGAAGTTAGCCTAAGATTGGATAGTTATTGGTAAATTCATAACAACTGCAAAATGGAAGCTATTAAAAAAGGTTAATTCAGTCAACTCCTTACTCAAATCCATATGGAATTAAATAAATAATGCAGTACCTTCCTTCGCCACATGATGGCAGGCAGCTGCATAAGCTCAGCAGGAAAGGAAACAAATGATTAGCTCAGGATTCACTCAACTGAGCGTCCGTCCTCAGGTCACGTGACAGCTACCTAGTCACCCTCGTGCTGTTAAACAAGTTTTTTTTTTTTTATTGTGGTGTGTATTTGCTTTCCTAGGGTTTCATATGGGTTGAATAGCTTGTGGCATTTTGTTTATTATACTTTGTCAGCTGAAGCAAACGTAGTTGCCTTCAGTGTTAAGTGTTTGAGAACCGCGGTCTTTATTTACAACGCCCACAAGAGGGCTACAGCGCCACCCGCTGTAAAAAATGAACGAAATGACTGAAAAAATCTTAGTTCAATTTACTGTCCGAGAGTAAAAGGTCCGAGTCAGTAAAAAGAGTCTTCCCATCCCTACAGCACTGGGGTGAGCGTTACAGGACGTAGAAAACGCGATGTAATTAGTGCATTATGAGTCACATTTACTTGTTAGTATTTAAAAAGACCATTGTGGTTTTACAGACCTATTCGCTGTAACGTTACTCGAGGTTTGCAAACGATCTCCAACAGTTTGCGCTGACGATCCAACTTTTCCTCGTACTCTACGACGGTTGTTTCGACGTGTCGTAATATTTCCTCAGCAGCAACAGTGAGTCGCTCGGTGATTAAATCTCTGAAACACTGAAGCGCAGACATCGCTGCTTCGTTATCAACAGGAATATTTTACCTGCGACACATGAAAACACCGCTATCTTCACGATTGTTATGTCCACATGCAGAGTACGCTAACGCTGCTAGCTCTTTCTTCTTCTTTCTTCTTCTTTTCCGAGGTTTAATGGCGGTTGGCAAACAACGATTTGGTGCATTACCGCCACCATCTGGTATGGAGTGTGCATCGAAATGTTAATCCAACTGAACTATTATAACCCAAGAGATAAATAAATAAACAAAAATATATAATACTAATAATTATATCCATCTATCTGTATATTTATATATATACAGATATACACACTACAAAACCCAAAAAAACAACAACCTATATACATATAAATAAATACACCTATTCATACACACTCACACATCCTATATCCTCCCAATCAACCTTGTAGTTTTAAGAAAATTCAGTAATATTTTGTAGCACTCACTCTGGTTCTTGCTCAAAACCTCTGCCAACTCCCATTCTTCATCAATGTCTCTCAGCTTTCTAATCATCACTTCTCTCTCCCTTTGATCTTTCTGACATTGTGTAATAACATGATGAATGGATTCCTCCTGCCCACAGTGATCACATCTGTCTGTAATGTGTTTATTGATGAGAAATAATGTGTTGTTTAATCCCGTATGGCCAAATCTGATCCTCGATATTATATTTTCCCCTTTTTACTGCTTCTTTCTGTGCGCCTAGCCACTCCCACTTTTCTTTGGATACTGTAAAACCATCTCTCCTTTCCTCTCCTCCTCCCATTGTTTTTGCCATCTCTCCTTTAGTTTTTGTTTAATGATGCTGTGTATTTCTGTTTTGCTTAATTTTATTGCTAGATCTATATTATTATGTCTTGTTGCTGCTTTTACCACCTTGTCTGCTATTTCGTTCCCTTTAACCCCTGTAATGTGTGCTGGTATCCATAAACATATTACTGTGAGTCCCATCATCTGAATTCTATATAATGTTTATTGTATTTCTATAATGAGGTCTTGTCTGCTTTCAGAATGGCTGGATTGTAAACTTATGAGTGATGAACTTGAGTCTGAACAGATGATTGTTTTCAGTGGTTGTATTTCTGCTAATAGAATAGCAGTAAGTTCTCCTGTGTACACTGATACATTATCACTTAATCGTTTCTGTTGTTTAATTAGAAATTCTGGTATGAAGACTCCTATTCCTGTTTTTTGGGATAGGTTTTTTGATGCATCTGTGTATACTTGGATGTATCTGCTAGCTCTTTGTTTGTTTACTTCCGTTTTGTGATGTCTACTTCCGCTGGGTTAGCGCTGTGTCTTAATAGTCAGTCATGTCAAACGGTTCATAGGACACTTCGATACATGGACATATGTATGTATAGCTCTTTATATATATATATATATATTTTTTTTAATTTAATTTAATCTTTTTTTAAAAGTATTTAAAGGTCATAAAAATACAATAGTATGTGTCCGCAGTGCCAGAGACCGCAGTTTCGGGTGTTACGGCGTATTAGCAGACAGCTACAGCGCCACCTAACGACTGAGATGATCAGGTCCCTACGTACAATACTACTGCAGTTTCTTGAATTCCTAGATCTGTTCTTTTTTTCGTTTGTGCTGCTGTATGTGTCCTCGTTGCTGTGCGTTTGCCGCTGTCGGCCACTGTTGTAAAGGGTAATTCCACACAATTACCACCGTTTATTACTTCATTCTAAAGCTTTATTCCACCCAAATACAACGTTTTGCTTTACTGCTTATATTTTTTAAGGTTTACTTCACCCATATACTAATAAATATTAGAGAAAGTTATAGTTGTTTATTCAACCAAAAATAAAAATCACTCGAGAAAAAAACACAGGGGAGCAAACATATTGTAAAAACAGAGCCTTTATTTTATTTTGTTAATGCAATATGCTTCTGTAAATATTTAAAATGATTTCTTAGTTTTCCCAGGTTTCTTTACATCAGTAAACATCTCAATTTTTTTTCACTGTCACCTTTATCTAGAATTTAGCTCTTATGTAGAAAACTAAGAACCATAGGTTGTTCAAAATCCATTTATAGAATCTCGAACCTGAAGCTGTACTGTTTTCATTATTATTATTATTATAAGGATCCATTGTATTGGCCAAAGAGCGTTCATGGTAAACTGGCCTCTGTCGCCCCCTTGTGGATACATATGGAAATTTCGCTTTGTCAAGTCCTCTTTGCAGAGTATTTTTGAGTTTATCAAAGAACTGCAAAAACACAAATCTGCTGTTGTCATTTCTTATATGGACTAGTGACATATATGATAACAACAAAAAATCAGTATGTTCCATCTTTGTGCCAGTTCCATTTCAAAAATGTGCACATATGCACAGTGCAAATATAAAAAACATTGAACCTTTTTCACTCCATAGAGACAATTTGGCTTCAGCCAGTTACTGAGGCAGAGCAGTTTGTTTAAATAATGTAAACAGTTAGAGTCCAGTCTTTATCAATGAAATGTAGTTGTGGTTGTTGTGAGAGCGGTATCCTTTGCTTGCTCGAGCATATTCCTCCGCCGTGCTCTCTCATCCTCATGCTCTTGACACGATGGTTCCTCTCAATGGTAGATTATAAGATATATCTCCTGACTCAATGCAAATGAATTCTTTCAGCCCTCCATCCTCTACTGGGTCAGTCGCCACCGGAAGTAAACAAACATTAACTGCGTTGTTTATTTAAATGAATCGCCAAAATTCACATTGACAGCACTAATAAAAACAGAAGAAACTTGCAAGGCATAAAGATAAAAGGTTGTATGTCTAGGACCGTGAAGACAATAAATGTTTGAAACACTATCATTCATCATATAATAACAAAAAATTGTTTAATAAAACCCACAAACATTGATGCAAAATAAGACACTGTTATGTCTTAGTGTGAAGTTTAGACTCAATGTTTTTTTTCCCTCTCTCCCAAATATAGTACGACAATAATACATTTTATTCAAAAGCACTTTTCCAAACACCCAAGGACACAGTACATTAAGATCACAGTACATTACAATAAAATACATGTTTAAACCAATGTACAAAGAAAACACATTTACATAGTGTGCAGGTGGTGAGGTGATGTATGCTTCTTTAAAGAGGTGGGAGATGGTAAGGAGAGCTGCGGAGCTAAGCAGCTGGTGATCCCCATGGTGGCGGACAGTGAGATGAGGATCTGAGGGAATGGGAAGGGGTGGTAATGTGGACCAAATACAGAGGGGTGAGGTGATGGACTGTCTTAAATGTATATAGGAGGATTTCGAAAGTGATAGAGAATTTTATTGGGAGCCGGTGAAACTCCTGTAAAATGTTGGCGATGTGGTGGAAGAAAGGGTTTTGGTGTTTTTCACATCTTTCACAAGAACACGACTACTCACCTGTGAGTCCTTTCGTGCCTTATCAAATGCGAACTTTGGCTATAAGACGTTCCACATGTTTTACATGAATATGGCTTCTCACCTGTGTGAGTTCTTTTATGGACCATCAATTGCGCACTTAGTCGAAAACACTTTCCACACGTTTTACAGGAATGTGGCTTTTCACCTGTGTGAATTCTTTTGTGGAGCATCAATTGTACATTGAGTCTGAAACACTTTCCACATGTTTCACAGAAATATGGCTTCTCACCTGTGTGAGTACTTTCATGATTTACCAAATGTGAACTTTGACTAAAACACTTTCCACACGTTTTACAGGAATATGGTTTTTCACCTGTATGAATTCTTTTATGGACCACCAATTGTACACTTAATCTAAAACACTTTCCACATGTTTCACAGAAATATGGCTTCTCACCTGTGTGAGTACTTTCATGATTAACTAAATGCGAACTGTGTCTAAAGCACTTTCCACATGTTTTACAAGAAAAGGGTTTCTCTCCTGTGTGAGTTCTTTCATGTTTTATCAAATCCCAACTGTGTCTAAAACACTTTCCACATGTTTTACAAGAATGTGGCTTCTCATCTGTGTGACTTCTGTCATGTTTTATCAAATCCGAACTGTGTTTAAAACCCATTCCACATGTTTCACAGGAAAATGGTTTCTCTCCTGTGTGAACTTTCATATGTATAACGAGTTGTGACTTATAAGCAAAACTTTTTCCACAAGTGTCACATTTAAAAGACTTTTTACCTGTGTGAGTTTCAGACTCAATCTTTGATGTGTGACAGTTTTCTACTTTGTTCCTGTTACGTCTCTTGCGTGGCTTTGACTCTGCATTTCTATTAGACACAGAGTCAACTTGGTGACGTCCCGTCTGATCTCGACTCGGAACTACAGGAGAGCTGTGAGAGAGGAGCTGGTGGTCACTGTCTGTTTCTGGTTCCATGTGGTCACTTTCCTCATTATCAGGAGTCAACATTAATGTATCAGCCTCCTGCTTCACTTCAAGCTGTTCTTCCTCATGACTGGTGCAGGTTTCCTCCTGCTCCTCTTTAATCTGTAGTGACTCTGATTCCTCTTGGTCCAGACTGGAGTTCCTCTCCTGGTTACAGAGCTGCTGCTCAGTGAGACCCTCCACCTCTTTACAGATATGCTGCTGTGGAAGCTCTACAGACACAAAGAAATAGGTTAAAACTTTGCTGACAATGATTTAAAGTTTAAAAAGGGAGTAATCTTTCTCGATTAAGTCTTAAAAAAAGTGAACCAGACTCGCAGAATTTTAATTCTATAAGCAGAAACACAAAATACAACTTCAATGAGTATTTCCATCCAGGCCTGTATCTACATGAGAAAAAAATATTTGAACTAAGAGAAGTAGATCAGATGCAATTTCTTGATTTCTGTTGTAATTTCAGGAATTTAGGGCTTGGTACCATTATTCATTTTTCATGTACGGCAAGACTGGTATAGTCTATAAGGACTCCACTTCATATGAAACAGTCTTTTATGTTTTTTCGACACTTCCTGTCTGAGTCAACATAATGTTTGAGGTGGGAAAAGACATTGATTGTTAGATACATCACGAATCAGAAGTTTGGACGATTCTGAATCATTCACAAATGCCCAAATTCCGATTATTTAAATGTAAAATAACTTAAAAGTTCAACGGGTACTTGCAATGTCTGCAAGGTAAATGTTAAGAGAGGTGGTGGTAACACCGCAAAATACAACACTATGAACCAGTGTGGAAATGCTCGTTTTCATGAGAAAACCGTGCAATTGATGCTTCAGTAACCACAGGTCACTGAGTAATATAAGACTGTTTACTAATACGTTTTGGTTGTAATTCAACAATGGTATTGGCCGATATGCAAAGCCAAGGTATTAGTATCATAACCGAAAAAGTTGGACCGGTGCATCCCGACTACTTTAGCTTCTATCGTTCTTCTACGTCTTTCATTCTACTCAGGCACTCAAGCTCCTTGTCTACATTTAATAACTTAATTGTTCATCATTTTGGTAAAATTGATGAATCTATTGTTGTGGATGGAGAAAACACAGTGAAAAGAGTCCAATATGAGTCACATTCACTTGTTAGCAAAACCATTAGTACAAGTTTCTGCGACCTATATCTTACCAACACCATCAATTATTTCCTTTATTGTCCTTTAAAACAGGAAGTGCCCTATAACTCGACATTAACCATGGCCTCAACTCAACAGGAAGTCGGCCTTTTTGAATTTTGGTGTACATTTTGGGGGTTTGTGTGTGGCCCTGCGATGGACTGGCGAACTGTCCAGGGTGTACCCCGCCTATCGCCCGATGTAGCTGAGATTGGCACAGCACCCCCCGCGACCCTCTGGTTGAGGATAAAGCGGTAGATGATGACTGACATGACTGATTTTGGGGGTTTGCACCCTACTTAAATGAGTTAGGCACATATCAAAGTCGAAAAGTTGTCAAAGGGTTTTGTGGATTCAAAGATGAGGTCAGGGAACTGCTGCTATCTCCAACTTGTGTGGGGACACGAGGGCCCCTATCATGAGTGTGTGCAGTCCTAGTTTGGTATTTTAATTACAGTTGTCCACATTATTATTGACATAATTTTAAAAATGTATGTTTTTGATATTAAAAGATTAATTTGGCATCATAAATAGTATTACGAAATATGTGTGATATCATGATACAATATTGGGTTTTGATTTTAAGATTGTGCTATTGAACAGTTGTTTTTTTACTACTTTTTGTTCTCAAGACCGGCCCCCTCTTGACCAGAATAGACGCTCATTGGCCCCCAGGTCATTCGAGTTTGACACCCCTGATCTAATACCTGTACTATGGCCCCTAGTGGATTATGACTTCACTGCAGGCAGTGGAAGGTGTGTTTTTTTAGGCCTTTTCAAAAAGGCTACCGTCATTAAATCATTCACACACTTTTGGCAGGAAAATCTTTGCTAATTTTCAAGACGTTACGGTAAGAACAACATGTATATTGTTACTCCTTTTTCAAAATAAATATTGTCTGTGTTCAAACAACGCATAATCACATAACAAATATTCATTATATAACAGTAAAATCATATCAAATGAGATACTGCAGGTATATAAGCGCTTTATCTCTGAAAATTCATGTCACATTTTTGTACGGTAATTTACATCACGCCTTCAACAACAGCATCAAAGGTAAAATAATTATTGACTGAAATAACATCTTAAAATACATTTTTGGGTATTTTCACAACAACAATTCCAACTACAACAACAAATCATAATCGCTATGTCATATTGAACAATTTTTGATGTATTTTTAGATGTCAGAAAGAATAGAAGAGAAAAGGAAAGTACATTGAAATGTCATGACTTTTGTGAGAAGTGTAAGGTGCATAGATTTGTAGAGTCATTTTTAGTAGCTCTAGGGTGAAACTATTGAATATGGTTCCCAATAAAAATACATAGAAATAAGCCGATTCAGCTTTTTCATAATTAGCAGGTGTAGTATGTTGATAGGGAGTGATTTTGGAAGCGTTCGATCTTTACTACGGTTAGATAGAACTGCCTATGATGTGTGTGTATGATTTATTGAACCGCAAACCACACATTTGCCAATTACTGTCGAACTATACCGAAATGTTTCTACTCTTATGTGGCAGGCTTTACAGGTTTATAACCATTGTGGTTTTACAGACCTATTCGCTGTAACTTTACTCGAGGTTTGCAAACGATCTCCAACAGTTTGCGCTGACGATCCAACTCTTCCTCGTACTCTACGACGGTTCTTTCGACGTGTCTGAATATTTCTTCAGCAGCAACAGTTAGTCGCTCGGCGATTAAATCTCTGAAATGCTGAAGCGAAGACATCGCTCCTTCGTTAACAACAGGAATATTTACCTGCGTCACATAAACACACCACCGTACGAAGCTACGGTTGCTAGCCATCTATGTTGCTAGCTCTTTGTTTACTTCCGATTTATGTTGGTTTACTTCCGCTGGGTTGGCTTCGTGTCAAAGAGGCGTCTGTAAAGCTCTTCACAGGACACCTTGAGAAAAGGATATATGTATGTATAGGTATTTATATTCTACATCAATAATTCAATGAGTTTAGAATTTGTAAAACCTCCCTAAAGATCATAAAAAGACAATAGTTCGTGTCTGCAGTACCGGAGACCGAAATTTCAACCAGCTGCAGCGCCACCTAACGGCTTGGATAACCAAAGACGACATTTGCATTTGCCTTACAACACTACGGAAGAGAATTAATTTCGTTTGGAAAAATTAAAATTAATACATTTAAAAGCCAGAATTCTAAAAAAAAAAAAACCCTCTAAATTGATAAGATACTGTTCTTCCCAAAGGATCAATTCAGTCATTAACCGAGTAAAAACACAGAGGACAATGTATAATTATCATAATACTACATATAAATAATCTACCTATTTCTAAAATTCAAAGGAGGATTCCAAATATAGCTTTTAGAACTAGGAAGGATAATGAATATTACATACACATTATAAATACAGTTTATACTGCAGATATCCTGAAAATGCAAAGAACAAAATTAGTCATCATGTTTTATTAGATTTTATTTTTTTAAGAATGTATGATATGTTATAACGTAGTAGCTCTGATTCTGATTAATTATTTAAAAAAGAGCTTCTGAGGAGCCATAACCACTGACACAGGTGTGTGTTTTATGTCTGCTGTGACCGGTGAAGCGCAGAAAACTCTGCCCTACAGTTTTCTACACTCTTCCAGTGGACAACATTTTGTGTGTAGGTCAGTATTTGATATCAAATTCTGTGCGTGCCCTACACTCACACGATCATGAAATTCATAAATGTAAGAACAGGGACAAGTGTCCTATCACAGCCATCGTTTCTCTACACATCCTGTGGGATTCTGGGGCGTCCATCAGTGCACTCGCACTCCTCTTTGACATGTGGAGCGTCGGGGGGCGCCTGTCCTTTGGTCTGGCAGGCGGGGCAGCAGGCGGTGTGTCCGTCCTGTCTGCAGCTGGGACAAGACAGAACTAGCTGGAAGCAGAACTGGGTGGAACAGAGCTTGTACCGGTCCCACGGACGGCCACAGTACCTGCAGTCTGAAAACAGACACAAGATTATTTAAGGTTCTTTCAACCCAAAGTCAAAGCAGCTCTTTAGATGTCGTGTCGCCCGGTGACATTTCTGTGCTGAGCTTAAACTAAGCAATAAAACCAAACCAACTAAATGTTTTTAGAAGTTAATTTTTTAGATGGACACAGCAAATAAATAATAAAATAAACAGAGGCAGAATAATAACATCAAAAACAACCATAGATAAGCTAGGTCAGATTTTTATTAATTTCTTTTTTTGATTTTGTATTCTATTTTTTAATGTGAGCCATAACATCAATTCTCCACGAAAGTGTGTAATAATGCCTCCAAATTTAAATTTTTGACAGCGGTACAGTCATTTTGTACAAAAACTTGTGAAGCATTTGCACAAGTGTAAGGTTAATAAAATAAATATGTATGTCAGTAAGTAGTAAGTTTTTTTTCCATTTAATAATTGTCAATAGTTCACTTGAGCCCCTGACTCCTGTAATATCTTTGTACGCCACTGCTATAACACATTTTGTTTGTGTTTATTATTAAACTCCATTTTTTTCACTCTAGGGTTTCTTTGCAGCTTAGCATGTTCTTTCTGGTGCTGGAATTTCAATTTTCACCTTTTTTAAAAATGTTATTGAACACAAACCTGAGATGATGTCAGTGTTGGAGGAGATGGTGTAACGCTCGTCAAAGACAAAAAGTTTTCCGCGATAGAAACCGTTGGGGAAACGCTCCAGATATTTGTGGATTCCACCTTTGAGCTGGTAAACCTCTTTACACACATCCTGCAAACAGAGGAGTGACACGGAGGGATGAATATTTCCCTTTCCCTTATGCAGAACAGTTTTAATTACAAAGTGAAGTAGCAAGTCTTACTTTTGAGCGAAGGTAAGCAGAGCCACGTTCACAGCGGATCCCTCCTGTGCAGTACATGAGGACCTTTTTGTCCCTGAACAGTTCCAGGTTCTGGTCGATGTAGTCTGGAAAGTAGCTGAACTTACGGATGTTTGGAGCCAGACACTGAGTGAACTGACCCTGGAGTAGCAGACAAAAAAATAAATATTTTTCAGGTTTTTCCTGACATTTCTTTCCGTTTTTCCTGAGCAAGGACCTTGTTCCAAATAATTACGGCGATGATAGACAATGACAATAATTGTCAGTCTCGGCCACATATTACTTACAATCTTGCTCTCGTAAAAGTTGCGACAGTCCAGAAGGATGGTGTCGTCGCACAAATCCTTTTTAGTCAAAAGAGCCTCCACTTCTTTGTGGAACTCCTCGGGCTCCAGATGAACTCCTGAGAGAGAGAGAGAGATTTTAACTCCTCATCAACAAAATCACACATTTCTATGTTTATTTGTCATTGATACAATTAGAATTATTATGAATTTGCAGCTTTAAATGATAAAAGGTAAAAGTAAAAGGTAGAATACAGTTAAATAAATAAAGTAATGCAGTTCTTACACCTCCTTTTCAAACAAGTAAACTAAAAGATGAAGTGTTTAACACTTGCTTTGTTCGTTTTTGTTTTTGTACACATTGAAAATAAATACATTTCAATTCCAAATCAATTTCACAGAAATACAATAATACCACTGTACCCGCTGAGTGGTACGAGACCACGTCTGGATCAACTCCCATTGGAACAATTTCTTTAAAGACTCCGACCCTTAAATCTGTGAAACACTCCGCACCACCTTCACTTGTCTGCAGGGGGGAAAAAATGACATTTATATTCATTTCTGTGTCACCATAATTAACATAAAGGACTTTTCAATATTTGCAACATAACACACACAGTGGGTGGCACATGCTTTGATGTGTTATCAGATGGGAACAACCAGTGAACCAAAGCTTTGGGATCAGTTCACTAAAAAGATTCTTTAGCTGTTGTTAAATACCCCAAACCCCCCTTTGTTAAAGTAGAGATTTTAGAAGTTTCCTTGTCTGTGAAAAGCCTAGTAGAAAGATTCTTTTCAATATTTGGAATCATTGATAGAGAGTATTTGTGCTCATCCCTAATTTTTATGTGTTGCTATATGATTTTCTCACAACATATCGATCAGCTTACTTTTATATAATAATCTTATTATTGTTTTGGGCCGTGTGTCACTTTATATTTTCAGTTACCCTGTCATTTTTCATTCATTCATATCCCGGGACACTGCCATGTTGTTAAAGATATGACGACAGGCAAAATATCGTCTCTTCATTTACCGTCTATGTTTTCCATGTACCTTAAAATCCTCGTTGTCCATCCTGAAGAGAGGATGCAAACGCATGGCGTCGATGTAAATGCCGGTGGCCACGTCGGTGCCGCCCACCGTACCGTTGATGCCTTCGGTCGCCACCCTCACCTGAACAAGACGACCATGACACAGTTTAATGACATGACAATTCATCTCTTTAAATAACGGTCCTCAAACTTGGCAGGTGACAGAGAACAAGTGGATAATGTATAGCGCCATTTTTTTCAACCATGTCAATGTTTCACTCTGCCTGTAAACAAAGCCAACATCAACACAAATAAAATTGCGTATTTTTACTGAGGAGGAGGTGGTAACAAAAGACCCACACAGATTACTGGGGATTCTTTTCCCCAGGTAAATAAATTCCTGGTAATAAAAGTTCCTGGAAATGTTGAATGAAAAGGGGCTCTTAGGTTTTATCTAAGGACGATAAAAGGATGTGCTCACCTTGCCGGTTAAGTGGAGCTTTTCACACAAAGCTTTCTGCCAAGCACAGACGACATGTGGATCCTCCACTTTACAATAGTGATAATAAAGGATAACCTTTCCTGGACCTCTGCAGGAAACAAAAATGAATATTTTTTATCATTAACACATAAATATAAGCTGGATATTCACTTTAAAACACTACAAAGACCTGCATAATATTGACCCATATGTGAGAATGAAAAGTACTTCTGAAGTTGCTCCTCAGAGAAGTGACTGGTGTCTGGTATCCACACAGAAATGTCCACTGTCTCGTCTTTGAGCTGGTTTGGCTGCAGAGCTTCGGGTTCTTCCTGCAGCTGGTTTAACAGACGCTCGTACGAGGCCTGTGTGACCTGCTTTATTTCACTGTTGTGATTTCTGGCCACGTGCTTGTGAAAAGCTGTGTGTTCCTTGAAGGTTTGGTCACAACAACACCACGATGAGCTTCCTTCGTCCTGACTGCCGTCCCTCTTGGATTCCACAAAGGCAGCAAATGACTGTGAAGGAAAAAAAATTCATTAATCATTATTTTTAAATTAAATTCTTAAATACTTGGTTAACAGTAAACAGTGTTTTAATGTTTGTACATGTTCTATTAATTTTGAAATGATTCTTCCCTCTTTACTGATAACCCTCACCTCCCAATCCGTAAACATGTTGTGAATATTGTTCACATGTATGTGATATTTTGTGATCATTGGTTATTATTTGCTTTAAACGTGATTGGTGCTGTTTGGAATTTACTATGTCTGTGAAATAGAATAGGTTTGACTGCAAGAAAAGTGAGTGAGAGTAATCCAAATGACCTACATTATGAATTACCCGTGTGCATTCCTTTACGGGGCCCTAAGATGAGTTTGATTTTTGGTCCCCATTTTCACATTCCTGGAGTATAACACTATAATTTGCATTGTTTAATACATCCGAGGATGCCACACATGCAGTCGCTCTTAAGAATGACTGTGGCCTTCAACCTGAGACAGTGACCCTTAACCGTGACACCCTCCAGTTAGTGGGTCAGCAGTGGTGGCCAAATCCCTGCTCATCAGTTCCAGGCCTCCTCGTCCCTTTGGTGCCATAGCCAGCAAGAGGCTCTTTCTGCTGCCTCTCCAATCCTGTGTACAGCTGCCTTGTGCTTGTTGCCTGTACGAGTGAGCACCATCCACACAAACTGTGCTGGGAACCCTCCACACCCCACCTCAACTGGTAACAGCCATGACTGCCACCCTTTCTCTCTGCACTCCATGATGTAGTCCTGGCATCTATGGCTCTTCTTCTCATGGGCCTCATCAAAGCTTCTTCCAATGGGACAGTCAAATTAGTGTCACTAATATACACAAATGTATATGTCTATACAGTAATTAAAATATGGTAAAAACTATGGAACAGTATAGTATGTGTAATGATTTGCTATCCAGAACCCATGTGGCTTTGTTTAATAAAGATATGCTTCTTGATATTTTGGTTTGTATGTGTTAAGATGACCCGAGGAATCCCTTCTAACTATATTTGTTATTATTTATATCAAAAACATAGACACAAGAGACAGCTCATCTGTGTTTAATGAAGTGATGTAATCAAAGGTTAACAGTGTTGTTTTCTCTCACCTTCCTCCTGCAGAAGCTGTAGTATCTCCTCAGTGGAGCAGGAAGTTGCTTCCCCTGCTTTAACGTGTCACATGTGAACGAGTCCAGTTCCCAGCCCGAGAACTCTGAGCCAGAGGGAAGATCCACCGCTGCTTCCATTCTCTGGTTTTAAATAATAGTATCAATGTATGAATGGTCCACTAAACTGCCTTTGGTTTAGCTACAGCATTGATTAAAATCTATATGAAGTTAGTTTCGTTCAAACCCAAGTACTCGCCGGATTAGCTTTCATTTCGACCAACTTCCCCTCCCCGTATAAAAATATATTTCTAGTCTCTGACGAGCCGTGACGAACAATTTTAAGTTCAATGCGTTGCCCAAGAACACTTCGGCACTTGCTGCGGAGCACCTGGGGAATCGAACCTTCTGTTATGCGGGGAACATTTTTTTCATTTGGTAAACAGTGCTGTTTCAGGTTCCGGTCGACCCCGGAAGTGTCTCAGTTGAATCGGACCGCTTTTATTTTTCTGCTCCTGTAGCAGCTTAGCTTCCAGACTGAAGCGTCCCGAAGCTCGTTCATCCGGCTCACGCTCATATTTCACATCGATTATTGTCTTTTTTGTGTTAGTATCCACGCCGTAGTGGAGTGAAAACATGTCCCGGAGGCGACACAGCGACGAGAATGACGGTAAGAGTGAGCTACATGTGTGTGCCCACACACTAGCCGCTAACGGCTAATGTTAGCGTGTTCAGCTTTAGCATGCTGCATTAATTCGTGCGTTGTTTTTACGAGGCGCAGTTTGTGTTTTGTCGCACTTACTCACGTAAAATCGCCAAATAATCGACACAAACTTGTTCTTGTTGACTTTATGTGGCCTCAAATGTGACTAAAGCGCCAATTGTAAGAATTTAATTGACCCGGTATCTTACGGTTAGCTGGTGTGAAGTTGTAATGGGGGCGGTAACCAGCAGCTCCTGAAAACCTTACTAAATAAACGCATCTCTTTTATTAGGTTAGGTTTTTCACGACGCATTAATGCAGAGTATGACATTAGCAGTTTTGCTGTAATCCACGTAGGTATAAGCTGATGAATATAACTTCAATAATGAGATAACCAGTATTTACTAGGGGTGGTGATCACAGGGTACCTCACGATACAATAATATCACAATACAATGATTCTGTGATAGTCAGTATATTGGAAGACAATCATATCTCGATACATCGCGATAACTGTCTAGCTGAAGAAAACAATATATCTGTGAAGTGCAGGATGTCGCTATTTACTTACAACATAGAGAAAAAGGAATATAAAGATACAGGTCGACTCTACATGGTTTGGGTCGTTTTCCATAACTATACTGCCATGCTAGTGATGTGATGAGCACAGACTGCGCCTGACACTGGCCTGGCCTGAAATACGTTGAATGGGGTTGCTGTTTGGCGCACGATCGCCAGCTTTCGGCAGTTCTGTTGCTTAATACACCAGACGCCAGGATTTTTAAGTCTCTTTAACTGATATGCAGTTCAGCATTGTTTCTGTTTGATTCTTGTGTCGGTTGTCACACTCCAATCAGACCAATCAGTGGATGGCAGTCTGTTGATGTCACATTTAGTTTCAGGTCCGCTTGCTTGGAACCTCACCAGAGCAAAAAATACCAGATACCAGTGGAAAAGTGCCATTAGAGTAGCGTACTCGGGCACTATCCTGCAGTTAACTGCCTTTCCTTAAGCCAGGTAACTTCTCCCCAAATTAATTATAAAAACATTAGGGGGAATAACCCATCAACCAGCACATTAGATGAACAAATGATAATTATCTGATAAAACTAGTAGACAGAGATTATTCTGTTGAGGGAAACTTGGATAAACCACTAATGGCCAGGAAAGCTCAAACACAGTGAAACATTGGAAGGCAACACAAATCTGAGGTAAAACATTCAGTTATTTTTGTGTGTTTAAGTGTGCGTGGATCATGCTTGAACTCTATATGTTGATATATACATTGAATATCTATTTTATTGATCAGCCCAAAATCATGCATGATATTTTTATATTTGACTAATGTGTAAATGTGTTAAGAAGTTTAACTTTTTTTATTGTCTTTTAAGAGATTTTGGGAAATGTACCTAACGTTTATTATAAATGGACCGACTTTTCTTTCCACTCACTCTGTGATTATGTCACAACTTTTTTAATGTTCAGGGGGCCAGGCTCATAAAAGAAGGAGAACATCGGAGCCGATTGAGATTGAAGATCGTCTGGAGTCACTGATATGTCGTGTGGGGGAGAAGGTAAGAAGTTTGACCAGTGACGACAAGCTCTCGTTGTCTTAAAACAAAAAAAAAGCAGTTGAGAATGCTGAGCATTTTCAGTGATTTATTATTTTTTTTCTTTTCTGTTTTTTTTTATTACATGCCAATAGTTGTACAAACTTGTGGGTGTGTCTCTGTTAATCTGCCAAAAATGTTGTCATGGCAGCCAAAAAAAGGCAAATCATGATATTATAATAATGAAGAAAGCAGAATAACTCAGCATTTCCAACTAATAAGTAGGAGTTGCGTTTAATGCTTCAAAACGAACAGATTCAAACATTCTGCAACAAACTTTGTATCAGTGGGACATCGCTTTTCTTATAATGACAAACACTAGGTGAAACTGACTTTCTACATTTGTCTTGACAGAGCACGGCGTCTCTGGAGAGCAACCTGGAAGGCCTCGCGGGCGTCCTGGAGGCAGATCTTCCAAACTACAAAAGCAAAATCCTGCGCATTTTATGTAGTGTGTAAGTACATACAAATTATCACCCCCATTGTTGTTGTTAAAAACAAAACGAAAAAACAGTCCCATTACATGTTGACAGAGTGAGTTGTCTTTCACTGACAGCGCCCGCCTCCTCCCTGAGAAGCTGACTGTCTACACGACTCTGGTCGGCCTCCTCAACGCCAGAAACTACAACTTCGGAGGCGAGTTTGTCGAGGCCATGATCAGACAACTGAAGGAGACGTTGAAAAACAACTTGTACAATGAAGCGGTTTATCTGGTAATTAAATTTTGTGTAACAGGCTTCTTTTGGATCCTTATAGTCTTAATTCAATTTTGTATATAAACAAGGTCTTAATTGGTGTATTTTAAAATTGATCACAGTCACAACACATGGAAAATTGGATTGCATGTATGTATTTTGTATGCTGTATATATAATTTTCTCTATTAATCGACTCATCGTTTGGTTCAATGAAAGAAGCTAAAACAATCAGAGATCTTGTTTGAATCACGAAGAAAGCTTCAAACTGATTAATCGATCATCCAAATAGTTGACGATTAATTTAGCAATCGAACTGTAGGAACCACAGTATAGTTTTAAAAAGCCTCAGTTTATCACTGTGTATTTGTATTTGTCACCCGACACCATTTCTTCTTGTAGGTGCGTTTTTTGTCTGACTTGGTCAACTGTCACGTGATTGCGGCTCCATCCATGGTGGCCATGTTTGAAAACTTTGTCAGTGTTACCCAAGAGGAAGACGTACCACAGGTGAGTCCAAAATCAGGTTAATTAAAAAGTAAAATGCGTTAAATAATGAACATAAACATAATAAGGGAGAATACATTAATCCTAAAATGTTTTTATTTTGGACATTGTGTTTCTTATATAAGGAGACAAGAGGAGGAGCTGGTAATTAAATGTTATAGTTGCCTTTTTCCTTTAGACCAGCCCCTTGACCAGACTAGATGCTTATTGACCCCCAGGTCATTTGAGTTTGACAAAAATATCTCTTCTGACTTTGTCACTCCTCAGAAAATTGGGTTACTATTAACCACCGTGCCAAAATTGAGGTCATGTAAATGATGTAAAATGATCCTGGTCTCCTCGCTTCAATGAGGACCAAAGTCCACGAATGTCACTGTTGAAATAAATGTAAACACATTTTATTGAACTTTCTGTACAACAAACATGTAGATAAGTAACGTTTGCACCTACAGTGTGTTTTGTGAGTCAGTGTCAGCTGGTGGCGTTCTGTCCTCTCCTCCAAAAGCAGTGTCACACACAACCTGACCTACTCACGTCGATGGGGAAAAAAGCCAGTCAACGTCTCTGGTCGTCACTGTTTGTATAGAATATAAATGTAAACACTCTGGTATCAAACCACTTGTTTAACAAACAGGTAGGGAAGCGACATTTTCACCGACATATTCTACACAAACACAGAGCTGGTTTAGCTACAGTCCTGCTCTCTGTCTCCCTCTTCCTCTCTGTCAGTGGTACTGCAGCCTCACAACTGGAGTCTGCTCTTCTTTCTTCTCTTCCTCAAATCTTCATCTTGAGAAGTTTTTAGTGTCCACAGTTGTAATGTCTTGTCATGATTCAAGCCATAACTTTTTAACAGATAAATGTTTAGTGTTAAAAGATAAGAAACACAAACTTGGGTGTGTGTCTTCAGGTTCGTTCAGACTGGTTCGTGTATGTTGTCCTCTCCTGTTTGCCCTGGGTCGGTAAGGAACTGTACGAGAAGAAGGATGTTGAGATGGACCGCCTCCTCAGCCAAGTCGAAGGCTACCTCAAGTATGACTGTCCTTCTCTGGCTTTGTCTTTCTTCCTTGCGTTTACGCTTTTTATTCCGTTAAGTTCTTTTGTCACATTTTCCTGATAAAGAAATCACTGTTGTCAATTGAGTTTTGTCTTCATTTTCAGGAGGAGAGTAAAGACTCATGTCCCAATGCTGCAGGTGTGGACAGCAGAGAAGCCTCATCCTCAAGAAGAGGTGAGAGACAGACAGCACTCCTCTCACAGCTCTGCTGACTAATTTAAGGCTTATTTACACAGAAACAAAACTGTCATCTTCTTTTGTTAAAAAAGTTTTACATAAACACGGCATTGTTTCATTGTCTTCATACACATGAAACTTGCATAAGCCAACACCAAAAGCTTCTATTTTGACTTGAAAGAATGATAATATGGGTAGTGGCATCCTTGTTTTTCACACGTTCTTTTTGGAACTAGAATTTGCAAACATGCACCACTATCAACACTTTTTTTACATTATTAACATCTTTAATAATTGTTCCTTTATTCATAATAGTATTCATAACACGCAGGAAATCACTTACAACAGCAGAAGTTTCCAACAGCTTTTAACTAAAATGTGTTAATGTTACACCGAGAGTCCAAGATGTTGTCACTGCTGTGCCTGCAAGTACTGTGACATGGCAAGAAAAATCACAGTATTGTTTCTCTTTTCCCATTTCCTGTTATTTCCATCTGTGTTTCATGTAAATAGCCATGGGTGTGTGTTTGGTTAATGACGTTGTCACATTCCAGTTTATCTTCACTGAAGTTTAGGATGAGCACAGTTTTTGATCATCGTCATAGGAAACAGGATCCAGGGTGACTCTTCTCTCTTTTCTCCTCCTCCCCAGTATCTGGACTGTCTGTGGGCTCAGATTCAGAAGCTAAAGAAAGATCGCTGGCAGGAGCGTCACATCCTTCGTCCGTACATCGCCTTCGACAGCGTCCTGTGTGAAGCTCTGCAGCACAACCTGCCGCCCTTCACTCCACCGGGACACATGCCCGACGCCCAGTACCCCATGCCTCAGGTCGTCTTCCGCATGTTCGACTACACTGATGCCCCAGAGGTAATGCACTGAATACTCGTTATTTTGGTTATTACAAATGATTTAGAGTTCAGAACACAGTCTAAATCAATCCTTAATTTGTTCAGCACTAATTGTTTCCTTCTTGATACCCACCTGTACTTAAATCGTCCAACACAGATTACTAGTCTGTGGTGAAGAAGAATTGGTTTCTGGAAGTAATTCCAGTTTTATCTGCGATCTTTTTAGATAGTTTTTGTAATTCTGTTTTGTTGTGCTTGTTTTTCCTATTTGTCTCTTTCCGTTTATATATTATGCACTCAGTTATGTGTATATATACGTGAATATATAGAGATAATGGGTTGTGGTATTGATGTGGGGCATAAAAATGTGTGATTGAGCCGTTTGTAGTGTATGTTTGTCTGCTCTTCACTCTCAGGGTCCTGTTATGCCCGGCAGTCATTCTGTGGAGAGATTTGTCATTGAAGAAAACCTGCACAATATCATCAGGACTCACTGGAAAGAGAGAAAAACATGGTGAGCAACACAGGCTTGAAGTTAGTTTAAAAACATTAAAACACAGGCACAGAGGTGTTTTTAACTCGTCTTATTTTTCTTTCATCAACATCAATCAGTGCTGCCCAGTTACTCAGTTATCCAGGGAAAAACAAGATTCCACTCAACTATCACATCGTGGAGGTAAACGTGATTTTCAAAACCTGGATTTGAGCATAAAAAAAACCCAAAACACCTTTATTTAAAATATTTAGCTCTCTTCTTTTCTCGTTCTTTTTCCAGGTGATCTTTGGGGAACTTTTCCAGCTGCCTTCTCCGCCTCACCTCGACGTCATGTACACCACGCTGCTCATCGAACTGTGCAAACTGCAGCCAGGGTCACTGCCGCAAGTCGTATCCTTGATTGTTTGTGTCTCATTGCCATTTTGGACATGCATCAAATTTCATTATCAAGGAATTTTCAAGTCAAGGGGGAAAAAAAGAACATGAGAATACACAGCGGCTTTCATTTCATAACAGTTCAGTACATGTGAAGATGTTTGGGAATACTGTAGTAAATGTTAGATTGTTGGGCTCACACTATTTTTTGCAGTGTTTTGAATCCTGAATATCACAGTTTCTTTGGTGTCCTGAATTAATTTTAACATACTTTTCTATCAATTACACCTCACAATTTAGTTTTAACATTATAATGACATGGACAGAGTTTAAAAAATGTATTGTAGATCTTATAGTGTTTCATAAAATCCAAAGCTTGATCTTCTAATATATGCTTTTCTATGCAATCACACAATACGTGACTGTGTCTTTGATGTCAGGATTGTTGCTCAGCAGGACAGTTGAGCTCAAAGCGCCCTCTGCTGGACAACTAGTTAAGTACTAAAAATGATTTGATGTGTTATCTTCAACTAGAACAGTTTATGTTAGAGTTTGGACTGTACTGTAGAGATGCAGCAGGGCAGATGGATCCAAATTCTTTGTCGTAACCAAGTATTTTAAACTGAAATATCTCTAAATGAACAGAAGTCTAATTGAGAATTGAATCAAATCAGGACCTTGTGGATTGGAATCAACCTGATTCAAGAAAGCAGAGAACCACAACCTTAATTAAAAATGGCTAAAACCTGTCCATTTCAGCTTTAAACGCACATTTTCTGAAATCTCGGTATTAGAATGTTGTGCAGCAGGGACAAAGAGTAAACTGAATTGTCATTCCAATGTATAAATAACATGTGGTGGTAAATGGTTGTAAGAGCGTCTTCATCCATGATGGCGTCCACTTTTATTTGATTTGCTCTGCATCTGGACAAGTGATTGTCATTTTTGAGATTGTGGTCAATCTTCTGTAATTTGTCTTTGGTGAGACCGAGATCTTGGAATTTGAATTTCCCAGGAACCCTGTCAGTTGTGATGCACAGAATCCAAAATGCTCAGACTTTACCTTAACACCTGCTGTTAGTTGGCTCAAGCTACAGAGATGATGTACATGAGACTGGACACCATGAACACCACCTGCATAGACAGGTTTGTCAAAACAAACTCACATTAACATTTCCTCCTTTCGCCTCTTCACTTTAACCCTTTTCTCTTTTCCTTTCCAGACTAATAAACTGGTTTTCTCATCATTTGAGCAACTTCCAGTTTCGATGGAGCTGGGACGACTGGTGAGTGGGTCCCCAAATAACCTTTTATGTACTATTTGTTGGAGTTGGATTGAATATCAATTCAAAATCATATTAGGTGTTAAAGATATGGCTGTTAATTAGTATAAAGTAGTATTAGTATTAATATTAGCTATATATTAGTTGTATGTTAATGCATATTATTAGTATACATTAATTTGCTCTTACCATGATTGATATTGTGATTTGTGGCAAGATTTCGGTTTCCCAAAACAAAATATTTCAGTTTTAATGACTTCTATGTTAAATGTAGCAAAAAAAACAGAAAACAGAAGCTGAGAGAACTCAACCCGATTCATTGATTTTCAAAATAGTTTTCAATTTAGTTGTTGATTAATAATCATCTTTAATTGCCATCTTTTAAAAAGTGGTTCTTCGTATAGAGAGTTTGGGCACTGCTATATGGACAAAGAATATTTCAAATGTATAGATAACTATAGATGGATTTGAAAAGATGTGGTGAATGTGCTTGTGTGTCTTGTAAAGGTCCGACTGTTTGGCGGTGGATCTGGACAAACCCAAGCCCAAGTTTGTGAAAGAAGTTCTGGAGAAGTCTATGAGGTATAACATCGTTTATCACAAATACCTCTGTCATGTTTTCCCTATCGTCGTTTTCAACATGCATTTATTTTAGTGGGTCAAATAATTTCACCTGTTTTTCTTCACAGACTCTCGTACCATCAGCGGATCGTGGACATCGTCCCTCCCACCTTCTCAGCTCTCATCCCCGCTGAACCCATCTTCATATACAAGTACTTAGACGAGGCTGCATGTAAGAAACTTCATATTTTACATTCGTACACATCAGAAGTGTTCTTTTTTTTTACATGTTCAGAAAAATGCAGCATGTTTTGCAAATAGTAAATGGTGTGTTATTGTGCCTGGTTAAGTGTCCTGCCCAGTGACACACATAAGACATTTTAGAACATTGCCATTTCTGAGGTTTTGGAAACGTTGATTGACGTTTTTAAACAATTTTATTTTTATATTTTAAGTACTTAATCGAAAAAACAATCAACACGATTATGAAATTAATTGTAAATTGCAACCTTGATGAGGGTGTTTCAGTATGCTAAGGGATATTTTTTAGGGCTGCAACTAATGTTTTCTTTCATAAGTTGAGTTGTTTGCTCAGAAAATAGCAGAAAATATTCATATTTAAGAGGCTAATAAAATTGGAGAGCTTATTTGAATTATTTAAACAAGTCTCAAATCGTTTTGCAGCCTTAATTATTATTTTTTTTCATAAAATAGAATCATAACAAAAGCAACAATCTACTTTTTATGGTTCTTGGCAAAATAAAACTAGCATGAGGAGCGATCTGTGTTTATTGTAGTCCAAGCAGTCTTTCCATTTGGCTGTGCAGGTTCAGCCTTGGTCACTGTGAACTATTCATTTATTTAGAGTTGAACCTAACAAAGGTCTCTGCTGCTCCACAGCCTCGCTACCTGGTTACCCGTTATCCATCACTCTCGGAAACGCCATCAAGAACCGAGCGACCAACGAGGAGATCCTGACCATCCTCAAAGAACTGCCCAACCCAAACCAGGAGGACGACGATGGTTATTTCATTTCTGTCTTATTTTCAAACTTTATCTGCCAGCTGGAAATCTGGAGAAATGACCTCCACTCTGTCCTCTTTCTCATATTTATTCGATTTTTTTTTGTTTCTCTTCTTCCAGATGAAGGCGACAGCTTCATCCCTCTGAAGATCGACGTCTTCCTGCAGACTCTTCTCCACCTCGCTGCCAAATCCTTCAGCCACTCCTTCAGCGCCCTCGCCAAGTACGTTCACCCTTTACTTCCATCTTCCGCTCCACCTTTTCACGTCTTAGACTAAAACTAAACCTTATTAAAGACGCACAAAAAAGGTCTGTAGCAGATAAAAATGAATCAATGAAATAGGTTATCAAGGTAGTTAGTAAGCCCGCAACAATTATTCTATTAATCATCAACTCTTTTGTAAATCCTTTTGATAATTCAAGTGTTTTTTTCAATAATAAAAGATTTTTCAGCTTGTTACATGTGAATATTTTCTGGTTTCTTTGCTTCATTTCACAAATAAGTGATTAAAACTGAATCATTTTGACATTTGAGAACATCATCATTTCCAGGTTTAAGACATTTTTTTTTTACATTGTCTGACATTTTACAGACCAAACAAGTACTTGATTAATCGAGAAAATAATCGTCAGTTTAATCGATTATGAAAATAATCGTTAGTTGCAGCCCAAGTAGCTAGTGTTTATGTATTAACCGATGGTAAATAGTGAATCTTAGCTTGATATATTCCTATATCGACATAACTGCATTAAAATGAATAAATAAACTGTTAGAAATGTACACAGTGTTTGTGGGAATCGTGAATCCAGACTCACCTGCGTCGTTGTCGTCGTCTTCTTCTTCCTCCAGGTTTCATGAAATCCTGAAGACTCTGGCCGACAGCGACGAGGGGAAGCTGCACACGCTCAAAGTGATTTATGACGCGTGGAAGAACCACCCACAGGTGACAACAGTGACCCCTATCTTCTGTTTTCTAGAGCTTCATCGGAAAAAACTTTTTTGTTTACACAAAGACGTGTGTTGTTGTTGTTGTTGTTGTTGTAGATGATCGCGGTGTTGGTGGACAAACTGATCCGGACACAGATTGTCGACTGTGCCGCCGTCGCCAACTGGCTTTTCTCTCAGGACATGGCTCACGAGTTCACCAGGTGAGTTACAGTAAAATAAAAAGTAAACATTCATTCAAATAATTGATAAATAAATCCTTGAGTGTGTGAACGTAGTGCGAAGGATGTAAAGCCGCTGAATAAAAGCCTCACCATGGTTGTCTCACTGTTAGACTGCCTTTTCTGAGTGGAAACCTTTTTTACTCTCTCACCAAAGTCCATCGAGAAAATCAGTGGTTTTAGCTCACGGCGACACAGCTGTTGGTCCACTGCTGCCTCGTGTGGTCACTCTGTGTCACTGAGGTGAGTCTGAATGAAGGATTTCAAACACCAAAGTCAACATTTGTACTTTTTGGTGGAGGCAGCAGTGGATCAACAACTCATGTGAGCTGTGATGTAAAATTGCAGATTTTCTCCATGGACTTTGGTGTGGGAGAGAGAGCAGCTTAAAAACCTCAGTTTCTATGAGATAAAGCAAAGTAAATGGCAAGTCAATTAAAATAATAATGATGATAATAATAATAACCTTTGAACCCGATGTAGACTTTACATCTGGGAGATTTTGCACTCGACGATTCGAAAGATGAACAAACACGTCCAGAGGATCCAGAATGAGCTGGAGGAGGCCAAGGACAAGCTGGAGAAACAGCAGCATAAGAGGGTGACTTCCTCCAGAACATTGTTTTTGTTGTTGTTTCGCCAGTAAGTCGGGTGCACTCGGCACGTTGAAGCAGGACAGGATTTCATTGTTTGTGTGTTGACAGAGGGACAGCGGTGACGACGAGGAAATGGACAAGAACAGCGAGGACGAGGACAATCAGCTGGAGGAGCAGATCGAGAGGCTACAGGAGAAAGTGGAGTCGGCGCAGAGCGAACAGAAGAACCTCTTCCTTGTCATCTTCCAGGTATATACATATATATATTTATGTATTTAGGTGACAATTCCTCAGCCATAAAATCAAAATAAATCCTGAGTATCATGATGGTCATAAGAGGGTTAAGTTTGAACATGTTTTTGTACAGACTGAGCTAGTTTCAAGGTCGGCTCCAAGAGAAAGCTCTTGTTTTCGCTGCATGCCGTTAAGATATAAGCCAAATCAGAGTCTAAGGTTGAAGCCGAGAGCAGATCATTCCAGACAGAGTTCATGTCTTCCTGATTCTAATGATGTTAAAGGTCATTAGACAGACGATTATGTGTTTCGTCTTGGCATTCTTTTTTTTTTTCAGTCCGAGGTTGATTTTATTTTATTCAAAGAAGCGGAACACGATGGTGGAAAAAGTGTGTTGAAAAATACCCGACTCTTTCCTCTCAAACTACACTATATTTGGAACATCTTCAGTGATTTACTGCACCGACAGGAAGCCCTTTGAAAGACGACAATAGATCTGTTTTTGTCTCTGCCACACACGTAATTGCACAGTACAAAGAGATGAGGTTTCGAGAATAAAAAATTATAGGATAGAAAAAGGGAAGTAGTATATTAAAATCAGAGTGTATTGTTTTGGTAAAATGTCATTTTAATTAAGAAAAAAAAACAAAAAACTCACATTTAAGATGCCCAGAGAAACTTGTTTTAATTCTTTAAAAAAAAATCACTCAAACACGCTATCCATGCACAAGTACTTCATGCACCCTTACATAGAAAAAAGAAATCTGGACTGTCCCTTTAATAAACGCCGGTGTTTTTCTCGTTCTTCCCTCAGCGTTTCATCATGTTGTTGACGGAGCATCTGGTTCGTTGTGAGAGCGGCAGCGTTGACGTCAGTACACCGTGGTACAAGAACTGTGTGGAGAGACTGCAGCAGGTTTTCCTCATGGTAACACACACACACACACACACACACACACACACTCTCTGTCACTTTTACCCAACTTTAATTGTTAACTTTATTCACAGCACTGCTAGTTTTCATTTTCATGTTGTTGAGTAAGACACGATTTTTAAGTCACTCACGTGAGATACTGGAGAGGGTAGGAATCGATAGTGAAATATAGCTGTTTTGAAAAAAATTTAAGCATGGTGTATTCTCTATGTATCATTTATTCAAATATCATTTTGTGACTTAAATGTCGTGATAATATCGAAATACTAGTGTTTTCCTTCATTCTCAATAATAAAAATTCACCACCATTAACTTATTTAAAGAAAGTGTTGTTGTTTTTTTTATCACGACAAGCAATAACTTTATATATTGTCACATCACTACCTGGATGTCCTCGGGGGGGCGATAGAGTACTGAAATTGGAGCTTTGAATTTCTGATGCTATCAAATGTGTGGATGTCTCACACTGTATGATGACTCATCACTTCTCTCTGTCCCTCTCTCTGTAGCACCATGTGACCATCCAGCAGTACATGGGAACCCTGGAGAACCTGCTGTTCACGGCTGAGCTCGATCATCACATCCTGGCCGTTTACCAGCAGTTCTGTGCTCTGCAGCTCTGAACCTCATAAACAAACAAACAAAACAAAACAAACAAACATGTCGGCATCAACCAGCTCTTGCATCAAGATTCTCCTCAGTGTAGTTTTTTTTCTTCTTTTTTTTACCATATTTTGGTGTCATTCGACGTGTCGGTCGTGATCAAGAGTTACACACACATTTACTGTAGTGATATTTTTTATTGTGTTTGCTTTTTGTTTATTTTTGTTGTCGTCAGAGACATGTTTTCCTTTATTTCACCTCCTGCTCGTGTCTTTTTAAAAAGTGTATGAACAGACTGTCTGCGTCCAGATGGAGCTGGAAAAATGATCATGGGAGATTTCAGGTTGATTTTGTGGTTGATCGCCAATCTAGAACGAAAGAGCTCTAATTTTTATATTTGTTTTAGTTTTTCTTTTGTTTGTTTTTTGTGCAATTGAGGGAAATAATTAAACTCTGTAGAGTCTTTAGCCTGTTTCTTTTTCTTCTTTTTTTTGATGGTTTCTGAAAATACTGGGAAGTGTACGCTCCTTTAAAGTTACTATTAAATATAAAACCTGATTTTAACCCTTTAAATACTACTTTTTCAAACAAATACACAATTTTTAACATGTATAAAACACTAAATATGCAGTATTTTCCACGTATTACATGATGATTAACTTAACATACTGTCAGGGATAACACAGTCTGCAATATTGATTATCAACACCACTGATTTTTCAGCTTAATTATTTCTGTAGCGTCTTTTCTCCCTCTCAGCACCTTAAGTGCCAAAAATGTCCCATCCGTATGAACCGCAACCATTTTTAAAATTAAAGCTAAAAGACAAAGATGAAAAGCTGTAAAAGGACTTTGATTTTGCACGAGAGACAAAGATTGAACACATTTTTATTTGTCATAGAATTTATTATTTAATTAGCTATAGATTCAGTGTGTACACTTTTTTCCCACTGGAAATGTAGATGCATCTTATTTGCCGATGAGAACAAGGTTAACAAGGTTAATATTACCTGATCCCAATCTATAATTTATTTAAATGAAAATATCCCCTACTTTCAGCCTCCCAGCTCTCCGATATTTTACTCAAACATTTAAGACATTTTAAGTATTCACCACTGGATCTTAAAACACATTTATGAAAGATTTGTCAGACAAACAAAACTTTGACATTTTACGGCTGTGAGATAAGAACTTTTATTAGCTTTAAGCTTCGAGAAATTAAGGAATTACACACAAAAAAGGCTTGGTGTTCCAGCTTTGGCATTGTAGTTAATCCTTTTTTTCTTTTTCTTTTTTAATAAACACACAAAGTTCACTGCTTTGACACTTAAACAGTTTCTTGTTTGAATGTTAAAACGTCTTCATAAAAAAAGTACATTCTTTTTTTTGTCTTAATAAGAAAATGTAAAAAAGGTAAATCACATTCATAATATGAAGTAAAAACCGCATAAAGGGAACATTCTGGTTTGGTCGTATTAGGAATAGAAAACCTTCAGTATCATGTGCCCAAAAAATAAAACATTTTAATTTCTATTTATTAAAATGTCAGATATTACTCCAGAGAAAAAAAAAACATTAATTATCATAGACATCTTAGTGTCTTAACGTTTCATAAAAATGTGTTCCCACAGTGCATAAACATTAAACAGCCACTTTATTAGGTACATGTAATACCTACAGACGTAGCCAGTTTTCTTGCAGTAGAAAACAATTATATTGAGACACATACAGTATATATTGTTACTGAATTATCACCTGCAGTGAACACAATCTTTACCAAATTTACTTCTTTTATTGCACAAAACCCACAACTGGGTTTAAAAATTAGTGGTAATGCCTTAATATTTGGTTTAATTCCCCAAAAAAGTGACTGACAACAAAGAAAAAACAATGGAAAACCTGATTAACCTGTAAAATTATGCATTTTACAGGTTGTGTTACTGAACAGTTGCTTTAACAGCTATTTCTGTTTTATAGTCCTGTTTTTTTTTTAAGTGGTTTTGTTATTTGAAAAAGACGCCATAGTAGAAAATATTATGTAGTTATTAGTTTTTAACGGAATTCTTAACCACGCATTAAGAGTCAAATGTGTTTGAATTAACACTTAATTTAATCTCCTGTTAGCTAGGTCAAAGTTTAAGCTGTTGTCAACCATGTTGTCTTTTGGCTAACTTCCTGACAGCATTCACTTATCCTTGATGTGGGGCGGGGCATTTATTAACAGCACAGACAGGGGACCGCCTCTTTAGTAAGTAGTCAAAATTGTCCTACGGACCAGCTAGACAAGTTCATGTTTTGGGTCCAGGTCCTTCTCCAGGTGCAAAGAAACGTCACAGTTCACAGGTCAGTACATTTTGCACATTTTTTGGCACTCAGTGCTCACGGAAAATTTAATGGGTGCCTGTGTGTACACTCGCACAAAATGGCTGCTCGTAGCATCTAGAAAGCTAGTTTTTTGTTTTGTTTGGCCCTTTTTTGTGTGTCTACTTAAATAAGTTGTAAACACTTAAGTGTCCTCCTGGTGTCTGGACATGTTACAGTAATGTCATGTGTTCAACAATTGTACTAGAATTGCTTGCTAGTTAACAAACCTAGCTATAAAGTTGGGATTTTATGTAACAAAAAGGTCAACTCAGATAGTCGGAGTAACCTCACAAACCCCAGAGTTAGGTTTCGTAAAACACTGCTAATTTTACTGCTACTTATTCGTTTTACATTAAATCAGTCGTACACAATTTTTCTTAATCAATGGACATTTGTTTTCTACACTGTTTGTACTTTGAAAATACAGCGTAGAGCATTGCTAACAGTGGCTAACGGTGGCTGTAACACAAGATAAGTTTGTGTCCATGTTTTGTTCAAATAAGTCAGACACACTTAAGTGTCCTCTTGGTGTCTGTGGACATGTTGCTACAGTGGTTTCATGTGTTCAACAGTTGGACTAGAGTAGCTAGCTAGTTAGCAAACCTAGCCTCTGATGCTGATGCTAACATAATCCACCAAATAATTTGGATTAGCTAACCTCTGTGGACGTTCCATTCCCAATTCTGAGACACCTGGAACGTACTATAGCAGATTTTAGCAACAGCAGCTTTATTTTGAGTATTAAAAATAAGTTTTAGATAAAAAAATTAAATCCCAGGAATGTTAACTGTTTCAACTATTTAGCAAATTACAACTTATTAATGGAAAGATTTATGTTTATTTTACGTAAATATACTTCAAGATAATTTGTTAGTACCCATGGTAATAAAACATATTATTGTACCTTCATGTACAATCAAACCTGAAGTTGACCAAAGAAAGAATGTAACTTTCTCCATTTTTTCATTTACCCATAATTCCCTCTCTCGCTCTCCCTCTCATCGTGAGACCGTGCTCAAGTCACGAGTTCACGCTAAGGCCGCGGTCAACGCTCGCTGCCGTCGCCGAGCTCTTGCGTTGTTTGGTGCCGTAGGTCGCATCCTCCTCGGCCTCCAGTCGTCTGTATCTCGTGTGGAAGAAGATGACGAGGCCGCAGGCGAACACACTGCACAGTCCCGCCATCACCATGTTGGACACTAGGGGGCAACACAGTCACCACGTCAATTGCACTTTCACGTGAAGCCGTAAAAACTGGGGATTATTAAATTATTGGGCGGGACGAATCGGAAATTCAGACACATTTGGAACAAAGTAAAAGGGTGGACGAAGGTTAAGCGTGGAAATAATTGATTATTGAACCAAATTCGCAGAAAACAAATGTCCCTCAGGACATTTTTTCTGGCAACGCACTGATAATCGTCTTCCTTGGACCGTTACGTCTCTGTGTGATGTGTCATGTGTCATGTGACCAACCTTTCCAGCCCAGGACGGCGTCACCGCAGGTGGACAGAGGAGAGTCGGCGAGTCTTTTGGTCAAAGCCTGAAGGACGATGATGTAGAGGACAGACTGAATCTGCCTGGAAGGAAAAATCACAAAGAAAGCCGTCGTCACGTGACATTTACTCTTATTTACTCGTGACGTCCAGTTAACAACTGTTGTTTTAAAATTCTTCTCACCATTTTTCTGAATATTTTTTTGTCAACACGTCTTACAGGGACATTGGGAACGTGTCCTCACATGGGAGGTTTGTTATGAGCTGAAGTGGCTGCAACAGAACATTGTTAAAGATGCCGTACGTAACTGTTGATGTTACTATTCTACAACAGGGGTGGGCGGGGACAAGAACTAGTGGACTTTGATTGCTCTTTAAAGCGAGTAATTAAGCGGGGAGATAACAGGAAACTTGAATGGTTGAGGAGACGAAACAGGAGCAGGGAGGCCTGACAAGACTAATGTGGGACAGGTGAGCAGGGAGACGAGAGCGAGGAGACTGAAGAAGACCACACAGAGACAGGAGACCTTTTTTAACCTTGGGAAAGTGAGGCATGAGTGGAGGGTTACCCTGATATGAAGATGAGTCCGGCAGATGTGGCTTCTCCCACCGGATACGAACACTCCACAGAAAGTTCCATAGCCACGGGATAAATGGAGAAACCGAAAAAGCCGAAGAGAGAGCACACGGCGGCAACGGCGGCTTTCTGCTCACGCATCAGAGACACCTGAGAGACATAACCAGAGAGGGGAAGAGGCTCAACGATCACAAACAGGCTAAATATGGAGACAAAGGAAGGAGTAAATGTTTATTTTTGCACATTTTAAAATTAGCACAGGTAATAATTTAAAGCTATGCACCGTGTAATTAAAAAACGTTTTAAAATATTGCCGTTTCCTGTTCTCACCACTGAAAACGCGATGCACGCTACAGCACACAAGCTGATGTTGATCTTCAGGGCTTCGATGAACTTCTTGGTCTTGTCCACGTAGAGACCCACTGCGCCGGCGCCGATGATACCGAACACGATGAAGAGGGCGCCGCACAGGCCGGCGAAGTCCTGCAGGGGGAGACATGTTATAGTGTTTCTGTAAGTATTTTTCCAAAAATAATCAGTTTTCTTAGTCTTTCTTCCCATTTTTAACCATTTTTAAATGTGAAATGGATATCGGGCTAGCCATGGCCTAGTGGAAATAGAATTTGCCTAGTAACTGGAGGGTTGCCCGCCAAAGAAGCTGATCTTTCTCGGGCAAACCATTTTGAGCCATTGTTAGCTATACTAGTAAATAACAACGCAGTACTATGTGTAAATCTGAGTCAAAAGACGTCGGAAATTCCGAGTTCCAACTACTAATGGAACACAAAATGTTCCCGCAACAACATTTCCTATCAAATCATTCCTGCATGTGTTGCTTTGTCACGTTTCCTGACATAAACGGCTGCGGCGCACGTACGTTGTTGTATCCCTGCACGCACAGGATCTGCTCCAGCAGCGTGGAGAAGCAGGTGAACACCGCGATGCCCGAGCCGAAGCACACCAGCAGGACCAGGTAGGGTTTGTTCTTTAGTAACTGCAGTGGAAACAAAGAGGCGGAGCTTGTTGAGACAAATGTGAAAATATCAAATACAGTCAGAGGTTTTGTGCTAAAAAACACTGAGAGGTGACGATTTTGACCAAAACTACTAACATTTACTGATTAAAGCATGAAAATAGTACTACATCATATGCTCTACACTATGTAGTACTGTTTATTTGATGGCCACAATGCATTATTCTTAAAAAGCAAACCAAACCAAGGCCTTTTGACATCATTTCACAACTTAAAACTCTTAGGTTTAACCATTTTCTCCCTGCACCAAAGTCCATAGAGAAAATCAGTGATTTTACATGATGGCACTAAGGAGTTGTTGATCCACTGCTGTCTCTGTTACTAGGTTAAAAAATGTTATGTGGTGACTTCAGTGTTTCAAACACTTTGATCCGATTGTACTAAGTGGCACAAACTTACCACAAGAGGCAGCAGAGGACCAGCAGCTCCTGTGTCCCTGCCGGCTAAAACGCTGATTTTCTCTATGGGCTTTGGTGCAGGAGAGATACGGTCAATGTCAATGTGGACTTGAGCAGGTGTAGATTTATTAAGTGAAGTCAAAAAAGATTTTAACAGGTTTTTTGTGTCCCTGATCTAATTCATATAAACAGAGGTGTGGTTGGTGTTGATAGTGTTTCATTACCTCGTACAACCACACTTGAAAAAACCTGAACTATCTCAGGTTTTGTTTTCATCGTTTCGCTCCACAATGACAACATTACACTCACCCAGGAAACACTTTAGACGTGTGAAAACAAGTCGTTAGTGAGCTGAGGAAATGAAGAGATTATTTAGACACTCTCACAGAAGCGGGAGAGTTTTTCTTTGAACATAAAACTTCACGGAAAGGTCACGGAACCTCCTCGCTGAAATGTCATCATCTCATCGTGACCCCAGTTACAAATGTCAGACGCTGCAGGTGAGAACCACATCACTGCTGCAGCAGAGCGGCAGGTGCAGCAGGTGCAGCAGGTGACAGAAACTAAGTATGTTTGTTCTTTCATGTTTAAAATGGCCATGTGGCATACAACCACGTAATAATTATGTGCACTTCTAGGCTGTATATTTTGAAGTCTGTGTGTGTGTGTGTGTGTGTGTGTCCTCACCAGTTTGATGCCCTGTACAAACGGCTCAGATCCGGACGACTCTGCACTGGCTGATGGAGGCGTGGGCGGGGCGCCGCTCAGTATCCCCACTGTTGCTAGGAAACAGATGAGGCATGCCGGGACTGCATAGGACATCATCTGGAGGAGGAGGAGAAGGAGGAGGAGGAGGATAATGTGAGTAATGTTTCTGCCAAGCAGAAATCTGTGGTTCCCAAGGACTGGGTCAGGGACCCACAGATGTGTCATGGGAGATTTTTGTTGGGGTTTCCAAACAAATTTCTAAACCTTTTGGTCAAGATTTCTGTGTTTATATTTAAAATCAGGGGTTCCCAAAGACTGGGGCACAACCCACAGACAGGTGGTGGGAGATTTTTTTTTGGGTCTCTCAACAAATTTATATTTTTAAAATATGTGGTTTCCAAAGACTGGGTCAGGACCCACAGAGGGTCATGGGGGAGATGTTTAGGTCCCAAACAAATTTCTGTGTATATATTTTTAAATTACATGTATGAAATTATATTTTAATTTGGCTGTGAATTAGCCACTATGTTATAAACAAATTTATAATCTCATGGATTTAACTGTTTCTGTACAACACTTTTGGCAAACATGGTGATTTTGAAAGCGCTACATAAATAAAATAAAACCTTTATTTTTCACTTTAGTTCCTCTTTCAAACTCAGCAGCATCTGTATTTGCTTGAACAGGTGCTCACCACACTGGTAACGGTGCAGACTTCTTGAAATCCCACATTAACCCTGGTGTCATGTTCACATGACTGCCAATCTGAGGCGAAACTAATAAAAACCAGCGTCTACTGCAGAATCATTTGACCTGGGAGTGAACGCCGATGGTGTCTCTTCCCATTTCTGACACAATCCAGATGTCAGTGGGTGTTGGTGGGTTTCTGACCGGCGGTAAAGAGGTTTTAGTTTTAACTCACCAGAGCTGGAATCTGTTCAGGAGTCTTAACGATCAAAGGAGAGATGATGTTAGCGAGGAGAATGCCCAGAGGATTAGCTGAGGAGAGGAAGAGGAAGAGTGGTCAATATAAAACACTTTAATTTACCTCCTTCTTACTGTAATTTATCACAGATTTAAGGAAAGTTTCATTTATTTAAAAATATTTTATGTTTTTTTTGATTACAACAAAGTATTAGGGCCATACTGAAGAAAATAATCCAAGCTTTCGAAAATAAAGTTGTAATATTACAATCTGGGAGGAGTAGAACACCACTAAAAAAGTGAAAAACCAAGTAATATTACGACTTTTTTTCCACTCCTTTATTAGTGGTTTTAAAAAAACAATAAAGCTTTCGAGAATAAAGACGTAATACTATGAAAATTAATCTTAATTGAGCAATGAAAACATGTACATTTTCAGTTCTTATAACGTTACCTCCTCCCAACCGTATCCACACGTCTTTGCCAAAAGTTGTAACATTACGAATTTATTCTCAAAAGCTTAGTTTTTTCGTGCAGAAACATGAGCACTGTGAACTACTTTCATAGCAAATTAAAGCTAAAAAAATCTGAGGGTAAAAGAATTCACAAAACACAAATATTATCAAATCAGAAAGTGGTTTGGGTTCATATATAAGCTGCGAAAGCTTCTCAGGAATAAAATGAAGCAGAAACCACTCACACATGGAGGCGATCATGTTCGCCGTGGCCCGCTGATGGTCGGGGAACCAGAGAGCAGCCAGTTTAGTGGGGGTGAAGATGATGAGGGGCTGAGCCAGAGCTCCAAACGTCTGACCCGCCATCACTATGTTGTAGTCGACACCGTACCGGTCAGGCGGTAGCGTGCCAAAGAAGCGCAGCATGGCTCCGAACATGTTCAGCCAGGAGCCTACGATCAGCTGCAAGGTCAGAATAATAGAGACACAGTCAGGCATGGACTTTTATATGTGATGTAGACACTCGTCCATAAACCCAGCCTAATCAGAAGGCGGCCCTTCTCAGGTCACTTTGCAGTTCGTACCGTGATCCTGAGCCCGAGAGTGTCCAGCATCCACGTGGTCCCAAAGCTGAGCGGTATGGCCACCACCATGTAGACCAGCGACAGCCAGTTGATTTCTTCCAGCGTGACCTTCAGGTAATGGGCAGACTGGTCCGCCACGGGCGCAAATGTCAGCCATATCTGCGACGGCACATGAAGAGTTTTTATTTAAACATTTGTGTTTTTGCAGACATTTCTAAATAATTCAAATAGGGAAGTAATGTACAAGAAACATTGTATACGTGAGTCTGAAATTGCAAAATATAAGCATTTATGTCCAAATTGAGCTAAACGTTTTGATGTTTCTACGGGTTAACAGACAAGAGGAAGACGACAAAATGGCCACCGCAACGATCCCACCATTAAGCCTGGTATGAAAGCACATGTTAAAGCAACTCTGCAACTTCGGATTTAAAGAAGTGAGTCTTGAGTGAAGTCACATGATCTGAACGTGTGTGTGTTTTTTTTTTTATAAAGAGGAAGTGCCAACTTTTCTTTTTTAAGCTCTTGTGAGAGAACAGCTGATTATCGCAGCTTGCTGTGATGTCATACGTCACCAGTTCACATACAGATCATGCATGACATGTCTCTGTGCTAATGGGACAAACTGGGCGAACAATCGTGAGATGAATGCGTGGAAGGAATGTGGTATTTTAAGTGTAACTCAACTAAACCACCTTTTTTAACAGTGTATATGGGTATGTAGGGTATATATGGCTCTCAGCCCACTTCTTGGCATTTTTCAGGTCAGGCATTGGGCTGAGTTTGCTTCAGAAGAGGGGGTTTAGTTACCCTTTAATGGGGTAAAAGACAGGAAATGATCACATTTAAATGACTGATTTTAAGTGTCAAGTGTTTCAGATTCTTTTTTGAGATCAGAAAATCCTCCAAACTCGGCTTCATTTAGGTTGTGATGTGTGTATGTCTAAGATCTCATGAGCAGCAGAGAGATTCAAATGTACTTTTTCAGCTGTATTCAGCTGAAAAAAAAAAAAAGTAGCTTCTAGGTGAAATAAGTGCAGAAATGTACAATAATTTGCTTATACACACTATTAATTACACATTACTGTATTACTGAGCAGGCTACATTATACATTTGAATATAAATGCATTATTAAACTATAAATGTGTTGATTTATGTACTTTTAAACTGAAAATCTGGGAGTAAAAATGTATGAGAATAATAATAGGGGCTCGTACATGAAAATGCAAATGTTTTGTATTGTTTAGGCTTTTTATCCACAAGAAACCAGCATTTTGAGAGACTTAAACACTAGTTAAGGAAAACGGGGACCCCGGATTTAAAAATCGCAAAAAGCCACCCTTGAGTTGAGAAATTTCTTGAAATCATGCTGTGTTTGCGGAAATCGTTTTAAGAATTAAAAAAAGAGAAAAAGATTACATAGCTTAAGTTTTGTTTCCAATTGGATATGGCCTAATTCTGCATTCCATTGATAACAGAACTTGGAAGATGGAAATGTGAGCAACAATATCTCCGAATTCACAGCGTTCCAGTTTAGAGGTTGGAAGTCATTTTGGCACACAAACAGCGTAGAAACTATACAAATGTGTAGAACAAACAGTAATGGCATCATGGAAACCCAGGTCGAGGTTGCTCCCAGTTTCCCACTTGGAAATCCGTGTAGAGGGCCTTGTAAATTCCGATTTCCGACTACAAATGTAACCATGAAGCTTTGGACCTAAAAAAAATCCATTTAATTTAATCTCCAACCCTCCACAGTCACAGCCTGGACCCTCAGCGGAGCGGCTAATGCCGCACAGATTGACGTTTCGCTGGCTCATCAGCTGTAATTCACCACATCATGAATGACCCCCTGACAGCTGAGCGTCTTTTGTGAGTGGGGACACCAGCACCGTGGAAACAACAGCTCCCACTGAGAGGACGAGTCCCGTGGGAGGTGCAGATAGGTGAGGGAGGGGCTCAGCTGGCATGAATGAGAGAGGCACACTTTGCCTCCAGACACACACTGTTTAACAATGTCAACAAGCCCCGGGGAATACGTATCAAGTTTCACCAGACAGTAGAGGGCACCACATGTCACCTCCCTGCTGCGTTCTCACAACTACATCTGCTGTTTATCTGCACATACAGTTTTACATGAGGAGGTGGGGTAAAGTAATTATTACCAGAGCTTCTCAGTGATTTTAGTCGTGTCTGAATGTTTAATGTCAGCAGTAAACCTGTCTGTCCTCTCCTGTTTATCAGTAGTTTTCCCTGGATTTTAAAGCATGGATCATGGATGGACGCGCTATGTTGCTGTCTGTCTTCACTTGTGATATCAAGAAGCATTGCGTACGGACAAGACAACAGGAGGTGATGGCGGTGCATAAATCGAGCACCACAAGGTGTCCAGGAAGTCTGGGTGAAGTTGTTTGCGTGTAGCCAGGGCCAGGTCGGGGATCCGGATTTGGGGCCCTCCTCATTTCCCCCGGGTTACTGGGTAGAGTGACAGAACGCACCCATTTGTGGTAGTTTTACTTAGATTTCTTATCCTGTGCAAATTGGCCTATAATATTACAGATGTCCTGTAGTAAAATCACATTACTCCACCTCTTCATGTAAAACTAATCCCATCTGAATGCCATTGGCATATATATATATGTGTATGTATGTGTGTGTGTGTGTGTGTGTGTATATATGTGTGTATATATATATATATATATATATACACACACATAAGTGTATATATATATGTGTGTCTATATATATATATATATACACACACACACATATATGTATAAGTATATATATGTGTATATATAAGTGTGTGTGTATATATATACATATATGTATGTATGTATGTGTGTGTATATATGTATATATGTATGTGTATATATGTGTAATATGTATAATTGTGTAATTTTGTGTTGTATAAAATAAGTGAACTGAAGTTGAATGTCAGATGGAAAATTATAAAATAATAATACAATAGAAAATAATAAAATGTTTATTTTATTTATTTATGTTTAGATATTGTTAACTTTATTCTGTTTATATTTCATTGTATTCTGGTTTATATTTTGTTTTTTTTGTTCAAAAACACATGCTCGATGGAAAGCTAGTTTGTTTTTTTGACACACCCGGGCTTCCGTACATAAAATATTTCCGACACTCCAACATCTACTATTTTCTACAGAGGGGATTTTGTTTACATGTTTGTTTGTTTATTGATATTAAACTGCAGTCTGCATACACACTGTATAACGCTGTTGTTATATCCGGTGGCGTTTTATTTTGCGGACTCACCGTAGCGTTGGAGCAGTTTAACAAACACAGAACCAGCAGGACAAACCACCTCCTCTTGTAAACCTTAAAAGTCAGTAGTTTCTTCAGTTCCGGGTTTGGTTTTGGGGAAACGGCAGCACTGATAGTCTGAATGTCAGAGGAGGAGGAGGAGGAGGTGGTGAAGGAGGCTCCGCCGCCATTATCCATCAGTTCCTGCCGAGGTTTATGTTGACAAACTGCCGAGCTACGGTGCAAACATCCGAGGGTCCACAGAGTTGAATTACGCTAGAAAAATCACGGGAATGTCCTTTAAAAATCAAAGTGTAAATCCATTCTTATCTTCCAGGGATTTTAAAACCATGTTCTGTCATAACGTGACGCCGGTAAAGTCTGGAACAAAGTCGGAAAGATATCGGCTCGTGATTCACGTTCGAGTATTGTTGTACTGTATGTCAAAGAAAAGATCTTCCTCTGAGAAGATGAGCCACTCGGTTGGCAAAAAAAGGAGCCACCCCGGAAGTACACTCCCTAGAATTTACGACTTAACGACTCCAGCTTTGTACGTAAAATAAGACGCCCCCCCCCCCCCCCCCCCCACAAACATTTACTGACAGAAGTGGAAAATAAAAAAAATAATTTTAAAAAGAAATTGTTCTACTCATGTTTGTATTGCTGAAAGTATGTATTACTTATTAAAAGATGGTGTTTGATGGTCTTCAAATCGGAAGTCAGTATTCCACTCACAAACCCCCCGACATGGGATTACAAAATGGCAGCCGCAGCAATGTTATATATTTTTTTACTATGTTACTTGCTGCGTTCCATTTACATCGGAACCTGGAAGTCGGAACTGGGAGTCACGTCAACCCCAGAGTTTACTACGTTCCAGTTGAAACACAAATGCTAGCCATTGCTAGCAACACCAGTCGATAACAATGCTCTGTGTGGTAATTTGCACACAAAAACAGCGCAGAAACATGTGTAGAGTTAAAAATTAAACAATATCATGTGTACAACTGATTTACTGTGAAACATACATGTTTCTATAAGTTATTTATTTAGTTAGTTGCTTTGCTTTGTTGCTGACTCTTATTCCTATGTTATCAGTCACAGCTGAGTTACATTTGCACATGCGAATGTCCTTGAATGATGATTCACTGAATATACAGTATACTATATACAGTATACACGGCTTTTTTTCCCTTGAGAGTGAGAGGTCTTCATTATTCAGGATCTCTGACAGTTCACTCCTCCCTCTCTTTAAACCCTTGTGTGTCTACTTGTGTTTTGCTTTTCAGGGAAAAACTCAATTGACAAGAAACTGATAATTAATTTACCTGTATTATACACACACACAACTAATTTATCTAAATTATCTTTTTTGTAATTTAAGCTTTAAATATATCTACCAACACAAAGTTTACATTTTCGACACCTGCAGTATCAGCTCAAGTATCAGACGGTAATGGGTTTAAAATGTTTTATCACATATCAAACACAACAAGATCAACCTATTATTTTGTTTATCTTCATTTTGTATAATAAAAAAGCACTCCTGATATAGCGGGTATCGGCAAAACGTCCAGTATCCAGTATATTATATTATGCAGAACTGCACAACAAAGCATCGTTTCTTTCATTATTGTCACTTGCAGAGCAAGCAGTTCTTTGTAAATACAGATGCGCGATATTACCAGCACAATATTGGTATTGGACGATATTGGCTTTAAAAAGTTTTATCAGATATTGAACACAAGATAGTAGGCTGCTGCTTTCTCCCCAACTATTATTTTGTTTATCTCAATGCCAATTATTATTCGATTACTGTCCTGATCATGACTTATTAATATCAGTCGTGTTCACTGAAACTTTATTTTTCCATTCTTGCTTTGACAACGTTTAATTTCAACATACAATACCTGGTAAAATTGAAGTCTAATAAAAAAAATTGTTTGCTATTATTATAGTTATTAATATATTCTATCATACAGAACAGCAAAACAAGCACTAGGATTTATTTGTATTATCATAATTGACACCTGCGGAGCAAATAAAACGTGATAATAACCGTACTGATGAGGATTAAATGCTTAAAAACAACAGTTATAAGTTTTCTAAATGATCATAACACACACACACACACACACACACAGCGGAAAACGACCCGCATCGATCGATCCCCTCATTTCCTCCTTATTAATAATGAAAAACACTCTCTGTTGTGGATCGATATTAAAAATTAGTTGCACTCATTCACCTCCTCCCTCCTTCTCTCCTCCCCTCCCTCGCTCTCTCCTCCCCCCTCTCTCCACTGCGCATGCGCCGCGCTGCTCCTGGAGTGCTGTTTCGGCCTGTTCCGCGGCCGCTCGGTCATTTTCGCCTCTTTGTTTTACTGATAGTGGATTTAACTCGGATTCGAACCCGAATATCCAGCGGACCGTGCTGCCCCAGAACAGGTGAGCCCGCCCGAGTCCACTCCCCCCCGCATGTGTCCGCGCGCGGCGGCTCTGTGGCTGGTTTACGGTCCCGGTTCGTGTCCGGTGGTGGTGGTGGTGCCCCCCTCCTCCTCCTCGTTTCTCCTCCTCCTCCTCCTCTTCACCACCTCCTCCTCTCATTTCTCGTTCTCTCGTGTCTCCGTGCTGTTGTTCGTGTTGTTTCTAGCGTGTTGTCTGTGTGTAATGGTGGTGGTTCGAGCCCCGCAGCTGCTGCACAGCTCACCGGGGATGGGGGGTTGTTTCTGGGGTGAGGGAGCTAACCGGTTAGCCTCTCCGGAGCTTCTCTCCCTGTGTGTGTGTGTGTGTGTGCGTGCGTGCGCGCGCGCCTGTCTCGTCATGTTTAAATGCTGTTGTTCCTCCTGAAGAACCACTGCTTCTTTCCCAATGAGCTGGAATGTTCTTGGTTTTTGTGTGTGTGTGCTCATGGTCCACCATTAGATTAAGCTAACCCCCACCTCCTGCAGTGCAAAGTTCACTACGTGTGTGTGTGTGTGTGATCTACATGAGGTTTGGGTTAAATCAAGACACAAAGTTGGTGCATTGTTTTGTTTTTTTTCTCCCCCTTTTCTTCTGGCTGGATGTGGACCCACTGCCTGACTGTTGTTGCTGCAGCAGCAGCAGCACTGTGTGACATTGTAGAGGAGGTGAGGAGGGGGAGGCATGAATGTAGAGAGCAGCCAACAAGTCTGCAGTTTGTTAAGAAGGGGGGAGAAAGAGAGAGAGACAGATATTGAGCTGAAATATCATCAATAAGGCCTTGTCCACATGGAAAAGTTAAGGAAATGTCCCCACACAGTCTTTTTCTTTGTCGTTTTCTTCAAAGTTTTCATTAAAGCAGAAACTATGTGGGATGTGTTACCTTAATTTAGCAGCTTTGGAGTCATTGTGATGGTTGATTGTTATTTATATAGCTCTTGTCTAGTCTTGATGACCACTCAAAGCAGCTATACAGTACAATGTGGGGATAATGCCCTGTTTATGAGGTCATACAGGTGTGACAACACTACATTGAAAGTGACACAACAGGCAAGACAGCTCCGTTTGTCTCACCAAGACGTCAAGCTTCGTATGAGAGTAGACTGCGACTGTCTGCCTCGACTTCCACGGGATATTTACACCGATAGAACCGACTGTCGTGACTTTACTGTTTATGTTTATGTTACTAAACCAAACTGCCCCACTCGGCATGTAGAGCCGGGAATTTAATCCATAACCTTGAATGTTAAAGAACACATACTCAGTTCCCCAAATTAATTGTTTGATGGGAGAATGGGGGCCGTCTCCACGCTCCCTACTGACTGTTAGCGGAAAACCATCCTTGCAAGAACCAGGCCACCGACCCGGAGTCCTCAGAATCAGGAGGTCTCCAGTGCTCCACGGCTTGTGGTCACTGAAAACAAATGCACATGGCCAGGAGAGGGGAAGGCAGGGGGGCAACATCAGTGTGGATAAAGCGGTAGACGATGGATGGATGTTTACATTGGTGTTGTAAAAATATGTATGAAACTGTAGGCGGAGCTGCGTAGAGAAAGGGTGAATGAAAGAAAATGAAAGGCATCATAAAGTGAGTAGACTAAACAATCTCCAAACACTAGAAGAGGAAGATGACAATGACGAAGATAACATCAAAGTCAAGCAGAATGAACTGATGGGGCACTTTAAACACAACAGGCGTTTTACAAAAGGGTCGAACAAGGCACAGTAATCCTTCAAAACAAGACAAAATATGTTAAAGTTAGTGATTACCCATTCCAATACTCCTATGTCCAGTACTGGCCAAAATTAATGGATAAAACTAGAGTTTAGTTACAACTAACTATTATCTTATTTACCTGTTCATCTGTCGATTATTTTCTCGATTATTCGACAAGTTGTTTGGTTGATAAAAGGTTGATCAAGGTTTCGAAATCCTTGAATTGTTGATGTTTTTGATTGATTTATGATTTCTTAATGTTGCCTTTTAAAGCATCCTCTCAACAGTGTTGATGAACACTAAAGGTTTTTTAAGTGACTTAAATGGATAAGTCAGCGGCACTGAGGCTTGCTCTCTGTGACAACATGGCTGCCAGTGGGAAAGATAGGATTTTAACTTGACGCAGCATGTGTTTGTCACTTTGTCTCTTTGTAAGACAGCGTTTTCTTACTGAAAACCCAGGAGCTGCTGGTCTACTGCTGCCTTTGTCTTGGTAAAATTGTGGTCATTCAAACGCCGAAGTTACAAAATTTGACTTTACAGATGGAGGCGGCAGTGGATCGACAGCTCCTCTGTGCCGTGATGTAAAAGGACTGATTTTCTCTGTGGACTTTGGTGCAGTGGTTACACAAAGTTCAGTGTAGAAAAGGTTTTCTCAAGGCAAGAACAATCGCAATATTGCAGACGCAAGCAGGCATGGATTTTATTAGGTGAGCCCTCTGTTAAGTGTCAGTGTAGTCCATAGTCTTAATCTGATTATTCTTCATTGAGTATGTTCTTATTTGGAATGATCTTAACACAGCAGTGTCTTATTCATACTATTAACTTAGTGTTGTTAGTATTGGAATGTTGCGCTCTATGTAAACACAGAAACAATGGATGCCGCCTGCACTTTTTGATCACAAAACACAGTGTTTGGATTGATTCTACGTCCGCAGACAATTCATGCTGAGCTGAGCAGACATTTGTTGCAGGGAAAACAAATACTATGAGTCATTTTGATAAAGAGTTTAAGCTCCGGCAGGTACCGTATTCTGACTCTGAAGCTGTCCTAGGATTCTCCATCATGTGCATGTTGGCAGGTGATAATGAAAGTTAACTGGGGAAATTTGAACCTTCATAACCTGACTAACAGGGTTGTTGACTGAAATGTGTCCTCCTGCAACACACGCGCACATCCTGGCACGTGTTGTCCCTGCATTTATGAGCTTCAGGCGCCTCAAATCATGTGTTCTGGTTTTAGCTGGGAGTTTAGTCGTTTAGTAGTAGGTGGCGCAAAACTCTATGTCACTACAGAAGGATTAATGCTGTGTTCCATTTACGTCGGAACTCTGGGAGGGAAGTCACTCCCAAGTTCACCGCGTTCCAGTTAAAAGTCGGAAAGGAATCCTTCTTTGGGGTGTCCTTTTTTTTGTTCTTGTGTATTTACTGAACTTCTGTAAAATGAAAAGATCGGTCAAAGTCAACACTGCACTCACATTGGTGCCTCTTAGTCTTGGACAGTTATTAACAGACAGACTGACAGACAGACAGGCAGGCAGTTGTTCCTCGCGTTTATAGATAGATATTGTGGTTTTCTCATCAGTCCACACATTCCTCTTCTCGCCTGCTGTATCTGCCGCCTCCGCTATTTTTCCACTACAGCAAAGATATGAAAGCAGCAGGAGGAGGCACGATTCCGTCACGTGATTTCCAAAAACCCTCTTTATTCGCTGAAACCGCTTCCGCTGCACTCGTTTCTTTTAGTGCCGATGAGCCAACTTTCGTCCTTTTTGTCAAGCGTAAAAATGACACATTTTCCCTCCAGTGTTTCTCCTCTGATGCTTTGCTGCGTCAATCTGGGTTTCCCTGATTCAGGCTTTTGTTTTTCTCAGCTTCACACCAGAAAAAACAAATGTGTCAAGCCTCAAAGAGACACTAGTACTATCAGGAAATCACAGACTGCAGCTCAGTAAACGCGACTGGTGTGAATGATGGGGGCCATCTGAATGTTGCTTCTCCTGCACTTGGAAGGTCCCACATGATATGGCCGTTGCATAACGCTGCACATGTTCTCCAAGCATCGGCTTTCACGTCAGGTTTCTGCTGCCTTTGCAGGGCAAACCAGAATTACCTGCACAAGCGACCTCTGACCTGCAAGACAAAACACATCTATGAGAACATTACGCGGTTATTTCCCGTGCAGCGGCGATTTATTTTGACCTGTTACCCTCAATACATGCTGTCTCTATCTGTGTCAGTTGTTCCAGGAGAGCAGGTTATGCTCTTTTAAAGACAAAGACTCAAAATGAAAAAAAAGAATCCTTAGTGTGAACTTAAGTGCTAGATTTAGTTGTTTCCTTGGACAGGAAATTGTCTCGGGCTACGTGTTAAACAAGCTGCTGAGCAGCTGACGACAAATCAATTCACAGCTCAGAGAAGCTGTTCACATTCTTGGCACTGTTCTCACTTTCTCCTCCTCATCTCACATTCTTAAAACGACTGATAAGTACTCAATAATTTATCGACGTAAAATGTCTCTGAGTGTTAGCGCTACACAAATACAATGTGTTATTAATCATTATTGGTATAAAAAAAATTTGAAGTGAGGAAAATACAGTATTGGCTGCATCTAATGATCATTTTCATAATTAATTAGTTGAATTTTCTTGGTTATTTGAGTCATTAAATGTCAGAAAAATTGTGAAAAATTCTTTTATCAGTGAAAATTCAACTAAACTAATTAATCAAAGCAGTTTTAAGAGAGTCAGGCCGGAACAGAGAGTATTGATGTTCTCAATACACACAACTTAAAAGCCTGAGACTGGAACATTTACTTTTCATTTTATTTTGAGCTCGTATTCATACCAGGAGGTAGACACCACACAAATCCTGCACTGAAGAAAGCAGTAACATGACTGTTGCTGATCAAAAATCTATAAAAAGGAACTGCACATACTGAATTTTCTGCACAGATTGAATTCCTTGATGGTTTTATTTTCCAGATCTCCTAGTGAGTCAGTTGGAACCTTATGTTCAATCTCTTTTAACCTCGCTCTACAAACAAAAACCGTCTGTTCAAAATGACTATGGGAGGCAGCAAAGTAATTGGTGTAGAGTAAGCTGTGGGAGTCACAGGGTACCTCACAATACGATACACAATACTTGGTCTGCGATACCAATGATATCGCGATACAATTGTGTGATAATCAAAGTATTCATTTTATCATTTATTCACAACATGGTGAACAAAGAGCATAAAGTGCATGTATTAAACGTGGATGGAGCTTCTCTTAACGTGGCCTTCTCCACCACTAACTCCCTCTTCTTCAGCCAGGTAACTTCCACCCAAGTTTCCCTCATTTATTTGAGCTGAGCTGTGCCGCCGTGAGGAGACATGAATTAGTGATGCCTGGCGAGTGAAACTGGCAGGGACTGTTTACTTTAGAGCATTTTAATTTGTGGAAGGACCACGATAATCACCAAATCAATATTTTGACCCACCGCTACCGTAGAGCTGCTCTCACTCGCACAAATCTAATCTAACACAATTTTCCTGTCCGGTTGTGATCATTGACCTCTGGATTCATTTATTCCTTCACCTTCTGGACAGAGATACAGGCTCTCCATGGTTGGAACCAACCGATATATACAATTTCCTTTCAACGCCACCAATTTTTACAATTTATCATTGTACTGTACTTAAATTTCTTGAAGATTGACATGCTGATTTGAAACCCTTACACATATTTTAGTTTTTATACCAATTTAGCTTGATTATGAGAGAATTTAGAATTGTACAAAATTTGGTTTACATGACAAATTGACAAAATTCATTAAGGTTTAAGTGCATCTCTACAGTACAGTCATAGGTTCTAATTGTAACTCGAGCCTTAAAAAACAGTTTGAGTTCAAAATGTACAGCCTAGAAGTGCGTATGACTGTTGTTCAGCAGTGCATAACCTAAACGTAGGCCCGGGTGATATTTTTTTTTCACTCCAAACTTGATTAACAAACTTCAAATACATTACATTACATTACAAATAACAAAGAAATTATTCAAAACAAGTTTTGCATATTTTTTATTTTTATTTTCCCTTGTGGGATCTGAACAAACTCTTCCCTTAGGGTTTAAGCACAACAAAATACAAGCAAAAAACAAGATGAAAATATACATAAAAATATATAAAACTTTTTTTAGAAAGCTTTCTAAGGGCTTCAAACCATCTCCCACTTCCAGGGATTTTATCCAAACTACGGGAGCCCAAAGGGTGCGTCGAGCAAACTGATTTATTTTCTTTAAAAACAAACCCCCCTTAAACTACAAATGTGAATTAATCGATAGTGAAATTATTGCCCAGCCCCACCTGAACATTTATGAGACAAAATCATACACATGAAGTCAGAGTAAATGTGTGACACCTGTCTGACAGGTAGCGCTGCTGACACTCTCCTGATCACATTCACGCCTCCTGCTTCGGCTCTCTGTCAACGTCTTGGGAAAACTGGTTGTCAACAGGTTTTTGTGAAATGAAATGCTTCGACAAAAACACACTGACAGACAGCAGCCGAGCAGGATTCAGGTGGAGGTAGTCGGCCTTTTTGCAACCCAGCTGCCGACTTTCTCGTTTGTCTTATGTTAGACGTCGCGTCTGCTTTTTTCTCTCGTCACTTTGCTCAGACGAGACGGGAACGGTGGGGTTCGCGTTAAACCTTGATGATACTATCATGCACATTAGCCCAAGTTGTCTTGGTGATTTGTAATACGGTGCAGCGGCAGGATAACAAATGGGGCTGTGCAGCTTCCAGACTCTCCTGTTAGTCTGGGCACTTTAATGAAGACAGGAAGAGACACTGGTGCAGATTAAGTGCACGGATGCTGGGAGCTGCAGCTCTGGTGTGGTTCCTCTTCAACCCTCCTGCTGTTGGACATGTCAGAGGTGTTCACTTAGCTGCTGAATGGTTTTTAAAATGAGTACCCAACAGTCCAAGTTACACATGGTGACTTAACGTTGTGGTTTTGAGTGATAACAGAGCAGCACGTGTGGAGCAGTCGACAACCAGATGCATGTCCAACGACCAGGGCAATCCCATTTTCCAAACATCCAATTAAAAGGATTATTTGCATAAGAGATCAACCTTTTGATTATTTCCTTGAGTAATTCATTCATTGTTTGATTCATAAGAAAATTTTCAAAATGATCATTTCAGCTTTAATTTGAATAAATATTAGGAGACAAACTTGCAGTGCAGTGACTTGTTAGTGTCGTTCAGCTTGTGACAAAAAGAAAACACTTTCTTATTTTTCTAAGTAAGAGGACGTTCCACATGGATTTAAGGCCAGGCTGTGCGGTAATTAGTAATGCACTTCTAGGCTGTATCATTTGAGTTTGAATGTGTGATTTCACAGTTTGAATCTCAAACAGTTAAACACGTATCGGATAAAAAGTTGACCCCATTTCACTGGTAGCATTTTGTCCTACTTTCATGATCCACTGCTTTGCATTATATATACGTACAGTATATTTGGGCCATTATTTCCTTCACAACCAAATCATTCTTTCTTTCTTTTACGATGAGATTGCCAAACCAAAATGACAGAAACTCAATTTCGTCAATCACTTTAAACATTAATGTCATGTTTATCCTAAAAATATGGTTTCTCCAATTTAAAGCATGTTTTAAATTGCTGCACATTGTTTTATTTAATGATTTTTTTTCAGATAAAATGTCTTAAAATATTAAACAATACACAGCATAGTTCTCTTAAAGTCTAAGATTTAATGTAACCAGCATCTCAAAGCAGAAAAATATAGAGTTTATGAGGATTTAAGCAGGATAAAACACCAAATGATTTTTTCCCCGTTGTAATAGTTGTCTTAAAACTTTTACTTTTTCGAAAAGTTAAAAAAAGAAAGCAAAACTTGGCTTCTCTTTGTCTTGCATCCCTTATTTGCTCTCTTTCCCCATAGAAGCTGATTGTTTTACTAAGCAGTTAAATTGCACTCAGCTTCTCCTCGCTGCAGAAAAATTAGATTTGAGAAAGAGACATTGTAGACCTGACAGAGGAGATTAAAGTTTCATCCGTACACGGTGGAAACTCTAGTTTTCTTGTCTCTTCTGCTCTCACGCTGAGCTGCTGCGCTCCCCGGAGAACCAAGCGGACAATAAGACGGGTCAGCTTTTATTTAGTGCTCTGTCAGCCGTTTGATAAAACATGTGTCAGGGGTCGGGGGAAGGTCTCCTGCAAGTCTGCGTCACAGCGAGGCACTAAGTGACAACACTATTTAGCGGCGCGGTCACTTTAACAAGCCCTGAAAGCCTTTGTAAATGAGCATCAGTTGGCCAAATGAGGAAATAATTACCTGCTTGCTCTATTCTTCTACTGTAAATGGGTAATAACTGTCATCCCTGGGTCTCACGCCGTCTCTGCCTGCAGCATGAAGCCCACAGTTTGTGGTTAAAACTGGAGAAAGCAAGAGAGGAACGAGCCAACAAAGCCACATAACGCCTCGCTGCTACTTCCTCGTTGAAGTTGGCCTCATCTCCGCCTCAGACTTCATGATGCCTTTCAGACACAGATAATGCTTTCTTGTATTAACTGCAGCCTCGAATATGAACACCAGATGATAATTTATCCTCTCAGGGGATAAAAAATACAAAACATTTATTAGTTCCAGCAATGAGGACAACTTTTCTTCTTATGGAAGATGAAATATGCAGATTAATTTCACAAATTGAATGGTTTATGGCGCCGTTAAGGGCACTGTCTTCAGTATAAATACAAATTAAAGGAGTCTGGCATTGGATGAATGATTGTGCTCCGTTGTTGAGTAGTAACTTGTCCTTCACAGCGCTGAGATATTCTTGGTTCTCTTTCCATTTCACTGTGTATTATCTCTTGCAGGATTTACATGCTGTTTTAGACTTGTTTGTATGTTTCATTTGTGTACACTGGGAATCCAAAATGTCGCCACATGGCTGATTTGAAACTGGTGCGTCCAGAGCCTTGTTTCCATCACGGTACAGTCCGGTTTGGTACAGTACGGTTCAGTATTCCTAAAAAAAAACATGTACCGTGCTTTACCAAACTGAACCATTTGTTATGGTCTCCTCCCCCTCAGTGTCTGTGGTGGTGTTATCCTGGAGGTCAGGAGGTCAGGAGGTCAAGAGCTTCAGAAGAGCTCCTCGGTGACCTGAGGATCTTTCTGTCTTGGTGGTGTGGTTTATATCAACGAGGTGATGAAAAGAGAGTCAGTGTCAGGTTTCACTCTCACTGATCAGCCTCAGCTTTCTCACCATGTGACTGGCTTTAATGCTGTATGTGTGTGTGTGTGTATATATATATATATATATATATATATATATATACATACACAAGATGCAGCCCTAGATGTGCTCTCTTGAAACTTGAAACTACTTCAGCTCTTGCATAATTCCACTCTGAGCAGACATGAAAGTAAAAACACCAGACTTGGCACTGCAGTATAATGGCTGTAATATTCAGGATTAATCCATAAAGTTGTGTTCTTTAGGAACCGTAAAAATGATAAAGGTTGATCTTGTCCAACAGACGCGTGCATGTTGATGTCCAAACTTCTGCTTTTATGGAGATTATTTTGAACATGGAGAGCAGTCGGGATGAGACACTAGAGAGTAAAGCTTGGATTGATCTTGTGAATTATAATTCCTTTTTTTTTGCATTTTTTTCTCTACTCAAAAACCCACATGATGCTGATATTTTTTGCTGTGGTGCACAAATAAGATCTCAGACAAGGTTTATTGACATAAAGCTTATTCTAGCAGCAGATGTCTGGGACTGGCGCGCTGCCTGCCTCCTCCCCTGCATCACTTTCTTCAGGCCTTCATGTCTGCACTTGTCTCCAGGTTCTCCAGGTACACCAGCAGAATTTTTCTGCTGCATGTTGAATTTAGAAAAGGGGCCTCAGAGGAAATTATTAATACTTTTCTAAGGACGGAATATTAAGCCGGGGTGATGACTGAGTAAAGCAGCGGAACGCCTGTATGCTTCATCATTCAATCTGTTCAATCTAGATTTTGTGATGACATTGATGAAGAGATGAGATGCCTGGAGTTCTGAATCAGTGCAGCAGCAGGAGATTTATTGATCCATGTCCATTTTTGAATTTCTCTGTGAGATGAATAAAGTATCTATCTATCTATCTATCTTTTTATCATTTTCTCAGTCTGTCACTATTGGCACTTTTCCACACCACAGTTCTAGTATGACTTTTCCATCAGTGATAGTACCTGGTGTTCTTTTTTTAGTCCGTTAATCTCCAACATTTAGCAAAGGAAATGTCTAAAATCTCATTATTTAACGGAGGAGTCTGGTGTATCACAACCTGTTCAGTGGTATTTCAGTTCAGTGACTGTGTCAGATTATCACGCAGGAAGCACCGAACCATTCTGTGAACAAATCTCTTTAATCGACTGATTCTAATGATTCAGTTACACCCAAAACAACTGCTTTGGCGGTCACCAGTTTGTTGTGTGTTTGTGTCGCATATGAAACAATGGTCGCTACGGCAACCCCGCCCACGTTGAGGAGGTGCTATGAAATAATGGGAAAATAACGTGACTGCTGCAAAACCGTGTAGAGTCGAGTCGAGTAGTGCTAGAACTGGATTCTGGAAAAGCTCCATGTGTGGACCGGACTGTCGGTGGGAGATCACACCCGAGTGTTTCAGCTTGTGGAGAGATAATCACAGATGACATAGGGTCAGATCACCAGTCCATAGTTTTTGAGTTAATGTCGACATGGCGAGTTTAATCTTGTCTTGGCAAAAATCATTTCTTTCTTCATGTGTGGCCTTAATACTCGATATTAGAGTGAGATGATGGAGGGAGTGTATATCAGTACAGGCTAGATCGCTGCTGATTGTGTGTGTGTGTGTGTTTGAGGACTCACAGTGAACAAAGAGCATTTTAACCCAGAGTATCAAAATAAAGCTCTGGCTGCACGCACAGAAGTCGAGAGATCTTTATCTTGGTGTGACGTGGACACGCCCAGGGACGCAAGCACGTGTCCTAACGGCATCTCGCTCATTTGTCCGCGACACACGTCTCCAGTGAATCTAACGTACACACTGCATGTGTAAACAAAGAGGCTTTTTTTTCTCCAAACCAGTTTGTTTCACTGCTAACGCAACAGCTGTAGCCGGGAATAAAGCACCGTTTGACCAGATGCTGCTGGTCCCAACGATAATCTGGGATGGAAACGAGCTCCTTTGCATTTTGACTTTACGTCTGGGTTGAAAGTACAATAGGGAAACAACAACCTCAGCCTTGTTGTGGTTTGCCTTTTATTTTAATCCACTCATCATCACAAACAGCTGTCTGGAGGTCATCGACGATGATGTAGGTGACTCGGGCTCATTTGCTATTCGAGCCACTTTTTACTCACTGCTGTAAAACACACGGGGAATTAACAGCAGCTTCTCTCCCTGCCCTGCATCATAATTATTACATCAAAAGCACAGTGGCAAATTATTTCCTTAATATCAGTGACGGTTTATGCTCTCGGGGTTTCATAAAACCTGTTATTGCCTTGTGCCTCGTAGATGTACTCGTTTTATATCCAATAATTTCACAATTAAGGTGCAGATTTTCTATGAAAAGAATGACTTTCTTTGTCAAATGTGGAAGACACTAGTCTTCACATTCATGGGAAATGCTCCTTCTACGTCTCGCTTTCCCAACTTTGTGTAAAACGGCGTTGTTGAAGCCAGTAGCAGGTTAACAGGGAGCTGTTTGATCTGCTGTGTGTAGTGCGTTGTTTGAAATTGAAATAAAAAAAGCAGCCTTGAGGTTATGATGCGTTTTATGTTTCCACGAACAACTCGTCTTTGTTTGGGATACACTTGAAGAGGAGCAGCGTAGGCGCCGCAGTGCCACTGAATGAAATGGTACTAAATGATGTCTTTGAACGGCACAGGAAGACAATGAGCTATAATATGACTCTAAACAGAAGGTTTAACTCTAACAGATGTCTTTTTTTGAGGAGTTAAATGATCAGATCTACTGAAATAGGACAAACTCCAGTATCTGCCAATACCGATATCCGTCTGGTATTTGCCCTGGTGTATTGATTATCGTATTGCACATGGAAGGACGATGCTATATCCACCAAATCGATATTTTCACCCACCCCTACTTACCATACCGCATCATTTTACACCAAGGAAAGGGTGCCAAAGAACGACACAGCAAATTTATTTTTACCTGTAAGGAAACATTGTATCTTTTTATATATATATATTACAAATAGTCTGATTGACTTTACAATCGAGTGACTAATCAAACACTCGTCCCTAATAATGTAGCAGACGAGGACAGATGGAGTTGTTAAATCAGATTCCTCCCCAGCCTCCGTGCGCCTCCTTTGTCTCTGTGCCGTCGGGGTGGCCACGGCGGAGTCTGCCGCCTCTTAGATGTCTTCTCCTTATGTAAGGCACCGCTCGTGTCTCTGTCTGCACAGCAGGAACACGGCACGCTCCATTTTAGCGCCTCCGTGTTTGATAACTCGACGGAGCTCCGTAACGAGCCTGCTTGGCCACGCTCATGATAACTTACGCCACTTATCCAAAGCGTTTACCCAGAAACTCCTCAGAGTGTCATGACTGTATGACCTCCTGTACGAGTGGCTCTGGTGGGAATTCCTTTAAACCATTTAAAGCAGGAACGCCGTCTTCTTCGTGCGGAGTCGTTAACAGAGGGAACCATTGACACAGATACTGCTGTTTTCTTCCAGGTTTCCCCTCCAGGATCCATTTGGCTCATTCCTTTTTTGTGCTGCACATGACTTCAACAAATATGAGTGATAAAACCACATGAGAGTGAGCCTAAGAGAGAGTCTGTTGACAGTAAATGTGTTTAACAGTGACTGAAATGCTGCCATCTGGTTCTTGTGTTGATTCTGCTGATTTAGTACAACAAGAGAACAGGTTTTGTAGGGTACTGTGTGGCAATCGACGTGTTAACGTACATGTAACGTACACACTCGTACTTCTCATTACCGTAACTCCTTAGACCGTTTGTGATATCTGTAAAATGGCGATCTGTCCAGGGTGTGACCTCCGCCTTTCGCCCTATGTCAGCTGAGATTGGCACAGCACCCCCGCGCGACCCTTATATGGAGGTAGAAGATGGATGGATGGATGGATAGATAGCAGCAAGCAGAGAAATAGAGCTTTGCGCCCATATACTTGTCATTACGGTAGCCCTCAGTGACTCCCACGGAACGACCGTCCAATCACAGGCAAGATTTGAGCATGTTTCACTCCTTCCACGACTTTTGACTTCAATGTGACGCCATAGTATTGTGGAAGCCCTAAAACGAGCCCTATTTTTGCAAAATGGGAACCACTGGAAACGCCAACTCAGCATAAACGATAGAAAGACGATAAACAAAATCGGCCATCGTGATTATCCTGACCAAAATAATTGCGATATTTTTTCTTATTTTAATAAGATTATAATAGATCTTGATGGAAGGACATTTTTAAAGAATATGAAGGTGTTTCTCCATTTTTGATTATCATGATTATTAAGATTCACCATGATTAATTTTTTTGAAACAATGGCGTGTTTCCCAGAAACATGTTAAGAAAGAATAACAAAAAGGTAGAAAGACACAAAATCTAGATGTCATCTGTGGCATTCTTGGTAAACCAGAAAAATCAGTAATAGGCTGTAATGGGGTCATCAATATTGTCATCTAGCATAGAGGAGGTGGACACACCATCGATTTCCTGCTAAATGAAGACGTTTGTTGAAACAATGCGTGTCTGGGAAAAAAAAAAAGGACGGCACAGGGAAAGTTGTGTCTCCATGTGAATGAGGCTTCAGCTGCTCTGCGTTATCTCCACACATGAGAAGGACAAAGAGCTCCCTGTAAATCCTCCTCTAATGTGTTCTGTCCTCCTTCATGAAGCGTAATTACATGTTTAAACATGGAGATAAGCTCTGAATGGGCTTTTGAAGAGGACGTCTCTTATGATCGTCTAATCTCTGGTTGTACTGGTTTGTTTTTTCTTTCTTTCTGGAAGCATGTAAGGTCCTAATAGAGGCACTGTAATAAGATTAATCTTCATTCATCTTTGGCCCGGAAAAGGAACACATTAGGGAAAAACACTGTTGGTGACCATTTGTCTTTGTTATTCACGGTTGTTTTCGCCCTTTCGAACATTAACTCGGTGATCTAAAACCTCACTTTGCAAGTGTTTGTAAATAATGACCACAGGTCCAGATCTCATGTGTAACCACTTTCAATCCTCCTGAACTTATCGTGTTACGTGACAAAGCAACAATTTATGACCACATACCGAAAAAGAAAAAAGCAGAACAAGGCGGAAGCTTTGCAGAGCTCAGGAATCGATTCTGCATTCGTTAAGAAGAAGAAGGAAAGGTGTGCGCTGTAGTTTTTGCTTTTTCTGCAGAGCATCGCGTGCCAAACCACTGACTCCTGTCCTTTACTCACCGTGCTGCAAATTAAACTTCACCCAGAGCTAAGTCCAACGGCTTTTCACGAGACACAGAAAGGTGTGCGAGTTTTCTGTTGACCGAAACAACCGAAAGTCAAATATAAGAGTTGGAATTTATTGTGAAAGTTCCTGTTCCGAATTCAAACCTCAATTCAAAATGACGACTTCCTTTTTCCTTTTCTTAAGACGGAGGTAGTAGATTTGTGGAAACGTGACACAGGGAGGTGGACGTGTTTTTGTTTTTTTTGTCTGGCGGGTCAAACTTGCGGCCTTGACGTTGGGATCAGATGTTTGAGTCTCGCTGCCTCTGGGAGAGATTTGCTGACACAGAAGAAGAAGAAGAACACCATGTACCATTTTGCCTATCTTCGTCCTCCTCCTCCTCCTCCTCCTCCTCCCTGATCCCTCTAACTGTTGAGCATGTGATTATGTCAGGAGAACATTTTGTCACATATCCTTGACCTCAACTGATTCATGACTGTCTTTAGCACTCCTCACTTGGATGTTTTAAGTAGTTTTCAATTCAGTTCACTACCAAATATTATAGATGATCAATATTTGTCTTTTGTGTCTTAATGTACATTTTTTGGTTGGTTAATCATTAGTTAGATATCGACTGATATGGGCATTGATTTCTTTATTTAGCCAGTATTCTTTTTTGCTTCCATCTGATAAAATAGAAATAATACCAAAATGCTTAATGTCAGAAACGTGGAGTATTTTCAATAAAAGTAATGTAAAAACTCAATATTAAATACACGAAACAGGACACCAGGTGACCTCAGCGTACTTTGTAATAATTGGCCAGTTTAAAAAAAGAATGTTGCCAAATACACCAGACTCCTGTGTTAAATATTGACATTTTAGAGCATGTTTTCTGCAATTTTGAAGTCCTTTTAACTGATCTGCAGTTAGTCTGTGATTCCTGTGTCGGACGTCGCGCTCGTGACTCTTCCAGTCACGACACTCTCTGACCAATCAGTGGCCGGCGGTCTGTCGACGTCACATTTTAGTCTCACTGATGGAAAAGAAAGAAAGCCGAGTCGTGTTGGAACTGTGGAGTAGAAAAAAAGCGTCATAAAAGCACTGTTGGCCTCTACCGCCTGAACTCCCAGCTCGATTATTGAAGTGCTGCTGCTTCTTCTTCTTGGCAGCAGAGTGTGTGTGTGTGTCGTCTCTTTCGAGCGTCTATTGTCTGACTGATTTCCCCAGGCACCCAATCCTGGCAGAAGATTGAAGGCCATCAAAGAGAATTAAGAGGAAACAATGTGGTGTGTGTGTGTTTGTCTGCTTCTCTCTGTGTGTGTGTGTGTGGTCCAGGAGTGTGTGTGTGTGTGTGTGTTTTGAAGTAAAGCCAAAGTTTCCAGAACAAGCAGAAGCTTTTCCTCCCGGTTCCGTCCACTGGTGCGGTCCTTCAGTGTCCGTGGCTCCAGCTGGCAGTCGACGTACACTGAGGCCAAACACTCCAGTCCTCACAGGCAGGTCAACAGGGGCCTCTTTGTAGTGTCATAGTGTGTGTGCGTGTGTGCGTGTGTGTTTGTGTGTAGTCATCAGCCACTGAGACAGCTGTTAAGCTGTTGATCGACTGCGAATGTTGCTGATCTTCATCCTTGGCTGCAGTCTGAGAACTTCTGTGTGTGTTTTTAAGGCAGAAATCAGATTCTATTAGTGGAGCTCAGATGCTACTGTGAGGCAGCAGCAGTGAAGTCTGGTTATGAAGGACCTGGTATCTCTGCTCATGTCCTGAATCTACTCCATTCTGATTCACACACAAGGTCTTAAATTTGTTCAGATTTTTGATTTGATTTGATTTATTCATACCAATTTTGCTCTGTTATTAACAGGATTTTTACAAACCTCATGCTGCATTCACACTGAACGCACAACGTTGCAATGTAACTGCCAGTTCCATAGAGTTTTTCTTCCATTCTCCATCAATTGTACTTGGTTTCCAAGGCATTGCATAAAGCCAAATTTTCAAAGTTAAAAACTTTCAACTCGAGGGAATGGCGCAAAAACGTGCTGTGTGAAAAATTGAAGCCTCGTACGGTGACTGCATTAGAAATTTGGATCTCTCGAACATGTTGCATCATTAAAAATATTAATAGATTACACAAGAAAATTGCTATGCTTTACTTTTTGATTAAATATGACCACACAGTGCAGTCGTATGTGATAATTCAACGTCGGACATTAAAGAATCTGGTTAAGTAAAAAAAAAATCCAGCCTAGAAACACTTGAGACATTTTAAAGTTATTACCAATGTGTCCAGCAGAGGGTGAAAAGTGACTTTCTGGTTGTACGCTATACATGGCAAAGTGACGAACACTTGAGCAGATCCATTTTTAGCTTAGCTGCTAATAGCCTGTGGTCACGCGAGACTATCGTGCGTGGCTGCGATTGTCTCGTGAGATTTGTCGCTCCATTTCTTCGGGGAACTGTTTGTTTTTCAGAATCCTGCTTTAGCTGAGACAGTAAAACATCTTATCACGATATTTAAAAAAAATTTTGATTTGATTTTCAGTTTTTATTTTCCCGTTATATACAACGGACACATTGATAAATCGGTAGTGATCCGATTACTTACCGAAACAAAGCTGAGTCAGTATATCTTTGTCGTGAATCAATATTCAAAGTTTAGTCGGCGTTTACTGAAACCAAAAGCTGATGCGGTGAAATCTGTGGCTGTTTTCGGGTAAACCACTCTCTCACTCTCGCTCTCGCTCTGACTCTGACCTTGTGCCTTTGTCACAACAGCTGATAAAATATTAAACGTGGTGCGTCAGTTTTAGTATTACCCACTGTGCCTCTGGTCTGTTGATAGAAATCTGTTCCTATTCCCAAACTCACAGTTCTGCAGTTTTGTTAGCTTGTTTTTCTTATTTTCTTATTTTGAAGAGCTGCAGAGGAAGCACTTTGTCCAGCCAACTGGTGTTATAAATATGCTAATTTTATTCTTCCCACAATCTGATTATTATCATTATTGTTTTTTTATTTATTTATGCTGCGTGTAAAGACGTTTTATTCGTTTGTAAATCCTGAGACGGAGCCGTGAGTTCTTTTGCTTTCTTTTTTAGTCTGTGGTTGAAAGACGTGACTTTGTTGTGAAAGTGTTTGTGGTGTGAACGAGTGAGTGAGTCTGTGGGAAACAGTAGCTGCTGCTCGGGCAGGTTTCAGTGGGAGGAGGAGGAGGAAGATGAAGTAACTGTGGTTAACACCACATTTGTGCTGAGTCATAATTCAAAGACATGATAATTCTCCAACTGTGTAACAAATATTGTTCTCCCCCAAAAAGAGGAAATGAACAGCCCAAACATGACTCGGCTAAATGTCTGAAAAATGTTGATTTGTTTGTTTGATTTAAATATTTTTTGAAGAAAAAAAAAAAAATTTGAACAATTTTGTAAAATATTGAAAATAAAATGTTTTTTTTTAAACATTTAGATTTTCTTTGGGAATTTTTGGATTCCCCCCCCCCCCCCCCCCCCCAAAACTTGAAATTATGATGTTCTGAAATGTCATGTTTTGCCCACAAACCAAAAATAATTCACTTTTACTTTTGTTTTGTTATCTGGAGCAATACTCGATGGAAACTTTAAGAGCTTGTTGTAATTATAAAAAAAGTAACGCTAATAACACGTTAATTGTTGCAGCCCTAGTTTCTATATATAACAACAATAATAATAATAATTTCTATACAGGGCTAAAATTGCTGTTTGAAGCAATTTGTTTTTATTTAGAATTTTTCATTATTATAAAAACATCAATGTTGGTAGTTTTTCTGGTGGTATCACGTTCTCATGCTCTATACGGTTTTAAGTCTATACGTATATCACGTATAACAAATCGTAATTTTAGTCATTTGAAGACATCACTTCAGACGCGTCAGAGGAAGAAAAAGAGCAGCAGCAGCAGCAGCAGCAGCAGCAGCAGCGCTGACCTGAAGTGAACCACAGACACAGTGTGACATCTTTAATGTATCACACGAACAATCCTGTCTGTGTTTATTTATCCCGCAGAAGCTGCTGCAGGGAAGAGTCCCAACCTTTCTTTTCTGTGTAATTAATTGAATTATCTCAGGGCTGCCGTGATAATCGAGTACCGTACTTAAATGTGAAAATGTTCTGGTTTCTTTGCTCCACGTCTCAAAGAAATCAGGTTTGAGAAACGCTAATCAATATCTTTCAACATCTTTCAACATTTTCTGACATTTTATGGACCAAACAACAAATTGATTATGAAAATAAGCATTAATTGCAGCCCCAAATGATCTGCAGCATGTCATGTTTTTATATTTAGTTTATTTTAGAGTCAAAATGACTCCAACAATGAACCTGCAGCGTCCAGCTTCTAAAAATGACTGTAATAAAACCATTTGATTCATATTTAACAGATATTTCATGCACTAACTGATGAATGGAGCCCCTGAAAGAACTGGCTCCTTCCACAGTTTTGTGCAGGAGACGCCGCAGTGATAACACGGGTCAGAAATCCATTAACAAGACTCACTTTCATGAGGTTCTGCTGCCAAAACGCTTCATAATTCCACAGCGTGGCGAGATTATGTTACGTTATGCCAAGTGTTGAATTTGTTGCAGGAGAGTTTATCGATTTAAACGGGGCGACATCAGACTCTTTCTCAACTTTTTTTTTTTTTTAGTTGAGTGATGATTTCTGACAGGTTTTCACCTCATTTTAATCCCCACCTTTGTTCTCACCTTTTCCAGCGCGAGTTCACAGCATTAAAACATCTTTATTTCATGTTTTCACTGCAGACGTGCGAATGCCGGGTCATTATTAATTAGTTTAAACACTGACACTGACACTCTATACAGGTCTACACACTTTATAGTAATAGTATTCTTTTTACAGTATATCAAATAATCTGGTGTGCAATTTTCCAGATTAGCATATTGTTTTTTGTTTGATTTTTGTAGTTTATCATTTCATTTGTTTCATAATACGATTTTATTATTAAGTCTGTATATAGTACTTTGTTTTTTGTCTTTGAGTTTTAAGTTTAAAGACAATAAATACGAGTTGTTCCCTTTAAATATTGTGTCCACTGATATAATCTGTCGGGCAACAATGAGTGAGTTATAACTCGGGACAATTTTAAGTCTAAACTCCTGTCTTTTTTTTGTGTCAACTGATGATTTGACCTCATTTTAATCCCCACATTTGTTCTTACTGACGCGAATCCACCGCTGTCACAGATGTCTTTTCTCTTCAGAGAACCTTCTTTCATGTTTCATCTCAAGATAACGTAAGCACAGCACAGCGCGTGTCCTCAGTCTCCCCCGCGTGCCCACATTTCACCCCCTGTCGACTAACTGGGGCTAATTTCACGGTCTGATGAGCAAACAGAGGCGGTTGCGAGCCGACTCTCCTCTGTCACTGTAACCAGGCAGATTTAAAGCGTCCTCCTGTCATGACTCATGATTTAACTGTGACACCAGGGCTGCAACTCGCACTAAAATAGTTTTATTGATTTAAGAAAAAAAACTGATTCATTCAAACTAGTCAGCAGCCCTGAATAAAAGTGATGTCTGCTCTCGCTGTCCACTTTATTAGCTACACCTAGTCCTAAAGATGATTTGAACAGATTATCTGGCCAAATTATCCCGTAGTTTGACGGATTAACAGATGTGATGCCCAGTCACTTGATTAATGTACCGTTTGTGTGTGTTTATTCTGAAGTCATGTTAAATCCCACGGGTTTCTGTGAGATCCCAAAATCCCTGGAGTCTCCTCCCTGAAATGGTTTGATTAAACACCAAGTGTGAGGTTGCTGCCTTTTCGATCCTCTCAAACCAGTCTGACCCCTTGACCTCTGACCCGTCGCTAGACATTTTTGTGCGTGAACTTCCCAGAAAAGAAGCCGTTTCTGAAATACACAGACCAGCCCTTTAAATGTGCCTTTGTTGCCTGATTGTGGATCAAAATCACAGCAAATGTTGTTATTTTACAAATAATGACCTTGAACCCACCACCATTCATTTAATTGTAATGTTTTACAGATCATTGAAGTGATGCAGTGTCATGTTTTCATGGCTAATCTGGGTCTATGTCGTCTTGTGCCTTTAATTTAAAAATAGAAATTGCACAAACTTTATCAGGGTTGTTTTCTGTCAGGACCTGGAATATCTCCTGTGGTTGCCTTGGAAACAATATGAAAGTTTTCTCCTTTTATTTTTTATTTTTTTGGACACATTAAGTTCACCTGAAATCCTGTGAGCTTTGCAGCCGCAGCAGCTGCTGCTTTGGCGGATTCTTAGACTTCTCTCTTTTCCCCGTTTACTGGTCATTAACGTCTCTGTGTCTCCGTCTCTTGTCTCCAGGCTCCAATGAGAGTCTCTCCATGATGAGGAGTTAACACTGTCGGCCCGACAAACTGCAGGAAGAGACGTGGCCGCTGCACCATCCAGTCGATGCATGGCGGTTTTAGGGGTGAGTACACATGTTGTGATTGTGATATGATTCTTTAAGTGGTACGACGGATTATTCTCGCATTTTAACTCATTTTTATCAAAAAATCATAAGATTATTGACATGTTTTGAAGTGTGAACAAAGAAAAACCCATTTTCTCACCTGGAGTGCACGAGTTCTGAGCCTTAATTGACATTTTGGGGACCAAACAACTCGAAAATAAGCAACAGATTAATTGATTAAGATAAATAATCTTAATTGTTGCAGCCTTAAAGCCAGCGGCAGGCAAAATACATGTGTTTTAATTCTAAAATGCTTGAACTTTGGATAAAGTGCTTGAAATTGTTCTTGTATTTCTTTCACAAAAACGTTACCTGACTTGAGACCTGAAACTGTTTTTTTTCTCCCGTTTATTGAATTTAAAAGCATTCGGTCACTTATTCTAGCTCAACACAAACGTTTAATGTGATTTTAAATAGTGAAATGAGTTTTGAGAATGCACTTTATGCTGTTTTTCCTCTTTTCCGATCAATTACACAAACACATGAGTTATGGCATTTAAATCATTTAAAATTGTGCCTTCTTAAATACTGTATTATTTTCTGATTTGAAGAGCGGTGCATTAAATCTTTATGTATCTTGAATATATACATATACACATTAAAATTACAGTAAATCAGTTTGTATAACATAGATATATGACCTTTATTTTGAAAATAGTGTCTATTTTTTTTTTCCTCCTCCTCCAGAACCCCGACATGCTGACGAGGAAGATAAAGTTGTGTCACATCAACGCTCACATCACCTGTCGCCTGTGTGATGGCTACCTGATCGACGCCACCACCGTCACCGAGTGCTTACACACCTGTGAGTTTCACTCATCATCATTTATAATAACTTATATACAGTGATATTTATAGAGCAAAATAGTTTTTAAATGGAAAAAGATACAAACAACGGTAACGACAAGGAAAAGTACAATATTAACATAGAAAACCATCAAAAATGAAGTTAAATACTCATTAGTTACTGACAGAAGAACATAAATGTAGAAGAGAGGTGAATATTGTTGACATTTCTGGATGTTTTTTCACGTCTGAGCTGAGTCTCTCCACTGTGTTTCAGTAGAACAATAATAATTAGCTTTATTCATTTTTACTGGACGTATTCAGGTAAAAGCACCGAAAATAACGCCATAAAATACTCTTTCTTTAACAGGTGATGATGATAATCCTGTTAAAAGAGAGTTCTCTCTCCTTTAAAAATATACACTCAGTGAAGATTCTTAGAGCTCTTATTGTGATGCAGCTTCAAAAAGCTTTAATAAGAAAACTTTTCCCAGACTAGGATTAATAATCCCTGTATATATTATTATTATTTTCATGAGGATATGAGAAGTAGTAGTGCAGATTAATATGTGTATGTGTATGAAGGATCAGACTCTCTAACAATCAGATTACATTTAATCTGGATCCGATTATGGATTTGGAGGCAATTAGAGCTTTTTTCACGATTAAAACAAGATTTGTTGACATAGGGCGATAGGCAGGGGTCACACCCTGGACAGGTCACCAGTCCATCACAGGGTCATTCACTCTCACACTCACACACCGGCAGTAAATCCAGAGTGTTCAATTGACCTGATCCCCCCAAATCTGCATGTTTTTGGACTGTGGGAGGAAACCCACGCACACACGATGGAGAACATGAAAACTCTTTCAGAGCAGAGCCAGGAATCGACTCTCTCTCTTTACCACTGATCCACCATGTCCCTCTTAAGTGGAGTCGACCTTTTCATGCCTCAGATGATGGTGTTATTCTGTCAGCTGACCTTCTTCACTCAGGATTCAGATTCAGGAGGAGGGGGGTTATTGAGTTGAGGCAGATTACCGCATCTGTTACCTTAAGTGACCTTAACGGCTCACGTGAGATCAGCTGTTAGAGGACAGATGCTGTCACATGCTTCACAGCTGATATTTAGTTGTTGTCGTGAAATAATAATTGTCTTCTTCTTCTTCTGCTGCTGCTGAATTCCTTTTTGTTTTGCCTGAGGGGGTTTGTTATCGCCGCTGTCTTAATCAAACTCGACACGTTTATTCACAGTGCATGTTTTTTATTTTTTCCTCCTGGAAGTGAATAAACGTGCGTTTCAATAATATTAAACTTTGACTGCTGTGATTTAGGGAAAGGATAATTGATGCGGTCGATGTCGGAGAACAAAACAAAGAGTTACAGGAACGTGGCTCAATATCTCTGACAGAGAACGCTACTTAAAGTCAGGTTAGGTTAAACTCTGCATGATTAAACAAGACACATTACAAAGACAAACAACCGATTAAAAAGAAATCTCAATTAGTGGCAATTAAACTCAGATTAACAAAGTCAACAATTTAATTTCACTTGGAACAAAAGATTGCACGCAGATTCTTTCAGTTACTGTCTCTTCAGTCTGATAATCCTGTCATTAATCCGTGTAAATAACCAAAGTGTGCTCAGAAATGAAGATGATAATGTTGTTTAAACATAAATATTGACGGAGGAAATTAGATGGTTGGCCAAATAAGAGCTCATGTATTGTCAGCTCTTATTTAAGTTGTTGTTTCTTTATTTAACCTTAACTTATGTACTTTTAATTTCATAATTTAAGAGAAGAAGAAGAGCAAATGAAATAAAGATGATTTATTCATCTGTTCTGTTTTGTTTCTATTCTAATATTAGAATTTTCAATATTCTAATGTTTCTTCATGCATCAGGTTAAAGGTTAATTGTGATGCCACTCAACTATAAAAGTCAGGTGAAGTCAGGCAGTGTAATAACGCATGTGTCCACTGGAGGGAGCTCTTCTACAAGCTTTGATTCTGCGTCACATGATCATAGGGAAAAAAAAGGAATGAATTAGAATCAACAAGACGTCTGTGAGCAAAAGATGAACTTTCTTCTGTTTCACATCAAAATAACTCAAGGACTCGGACGAAAACAATTTGAAGACGTTTTACTGACGACGTTAATGTTTAACAATGTCACCAATTATGTCTCCAAAGAAATGGAGATGAGAAATGACTTAAAAGAGGAGAATTAAAGACAAAATCTCATCACCATCACCTTCATCAACACGTTTTTCAGGCTGGATTTGAAAATCTGATGCAGCTGACAGATTTTTATAAGCGTGAATTGTTTAATAAGGTAAAAAAACCAAACTTCTGACTTATTACAGGGTAAATAAATGAGTAGAGATCGCTTTCCATGTCATTAAAGTAGTTAAATCTCCTCTAGCATATTTACTCTTACTTACTTTTTAGGATTTGCATATTTTATTCAAAATAATAATAAAAAGAATTCAAAAATACGGTCAAATCTTCCATTTTTTTTAGACAAAATTCTATTTTAAGTCTATTAGTCGTCAGCCGTGATTTAAAAATATTGTGATTTTTATCAAGTTATTGAGTAAGAATTAGAAAGTATATGAGTGCGTAGGACGGTCTGATGAAGCTCTGTGACACGTTTGGTGGCAGAAATCTGTCATTAGTAAATAGGTGCCTGATTAATAAACAGTATCTGGTCAATGCTTTGTATAGAAAATGCCAAATATTGACCCTGAATAATCAGTCTACTTTGGTTAATGATGCTTCCTAAACTGTTTTCAGACGTGCGCTTCAGTCCTGATGTTTGTGTGGAAGAATATTTTATGATGAGCTTTAAAGAACTTTTATATTTCAGTGGCTTTTGCAACGTTTGGTTCACTTTTTATTTTTGGGAAGTTGGATTTCCTCATAATGATAATAATGATAATAATATTCAGAAAAGTCTATAATTATCAGGAACATGGAACATCTGCAGTTTTACAACTTTAGCCCATTTTTCTGCTGAATCGGACTTTGTCTAAAAACAATACAGAGTAAAAACCAGGCTGAATTTATACATAACCATATGTGTGTGTGTGTGTGTGTGTGTGTGTCTCCAGTCTGCAGAAGCTGTCTAGTGAAATATCTGGAGGAAAACAACACGTGTCCCACGTGTAGGATTGTTATTCATCAGAGTCATCCACTGCAGTATATCGGGTAAGTGAGAGAAACACTGACACACACACGCACACACGCACACACACACACACACACACACACACACACACACACACACACAACCTAAAACCTATTCTAACCCTAAATCCAGGTCTTAATCCTCATAAAAAACATGTTAAAGTTGTGTGGAGCATCCAAAATGTCCTCACAAAGATAGGTTTGAACACGCGCACACACACACACACACACACACCTCTGGGAGTTTCATCTCTCGCTGCCAGTAACAACAACAACAACAACAAACTACTGCAGAGTAAAAAAGCTTCAGGTCTTTGTTCTGTTTCATTTTCTGCTGGAGACAAAGACTCAGAGACTCAGAGAAGCTGCTCTGGAGTGGTCTTTGTCTCTGTGTTTAAAAATGGACACTCTGCTGCTGCATAAATGCATAAACAACTGAAGACAACATCATTTATAACCCCAGTTCATTTACAATTCAGTTGGTCTGCAGATAAAGACGACAACGCGAGTGTTCGCATGTCTGAGAATGCTCATAAGTTTACGTTCCCTGGCAGAATTTATGATGAATTTATGAATTTCTTTCACTCATGGTTAGTGGTCGAGTGAATCCATTAATTATCAGACAGTTGTGTTTGCTCTTTTTAAATGTTTTCCTGGCAGTTGTGGCATACATTTTAATTTTAAAGTGTTTTTTTCTGTCGGGTTTTACATAAAGTGAAGCACTTACATACTACTGCTTTAAAGCAGGGTCTACATGTCTATATGTGAAAATACAGCAGATTAAAGCCATTTAAGATTGGCAGGATTAAGTGTCAGATTGAGGGTTTCTTTTGAGCAGATGTGAGTTGTCTGTCGTGTCTTAGGCATTTGTTTTGTTTTTAAAAACCTTCAAAATCCCTAATGATGTTTCCCATCAGCTCCGGTTTCCACACATATGAAGAGCTAATGTGCTTTAAATGGAGCGTTTCCAGCAAAAGCAGTGACAACACAGTTCAGGAGGGAACGACTACAATTTCCGACACAGTTTAGTGTGTGTGTGTGTGTGTGAGTGTGAGTGATATCTGTCAGAGTTCATGTTGCCGAGTGTTCACGTTCCATCACGTGGAGGCAGTTCACTTTTCAGCGAGCTCGTACAGACGGAACACGTGTGCAGTTTAGACCTCGTTAGCTGCAGCCGATGCTTAATCTGCTCCATATCCACGGAGTTCTCCCTGTCAGCCTGCAGGTCTGAGTCTGCTACACGAATCAGATAGGTGTTAAACTGGAAACTCGACACAGCTCAGACAGAAGGAGCATCATTTAAATCTGGTGCCGCTCCATCACCACCAACATATGTTTCTCGTTTCCTCTCTCCAGAAGTTGTAATTGATATGGAAAAACCCTCGTTTGTCCACATTTCAGCCTCGCCAGAAACTTATAGATGAAACCTGAAGCAAGTGTTTCCCAAACTTGTGCTACTGGAATCTTAAAGTTGTAGTATGTTACCAGAAAATGACCTTTTTTTCTGATATTACTTAAGTAAAAGTATTAAAAAAGTGAGGTGTTAGGGTGGCGCCATGGTGGCTCAGTGGTACGGCGAGTTGTCTTTCAACGGGAAGGTTGTGGGTTCCATTCCTGGCTCTGCTAAGTTTCCATGTGTCCTTGAGCAAAGACACTTAACCCAAATGTAGAAGCGAATAGGTGAAAACTAAACTCTACATAAATACAGACCATAATATCAACTCCTCCTCTTCTGATTTTATTTGGTAGTAACGAGTAACAAAGATAGTTAGAGTAAATGAAGTGGAGTAAAAGTCATTTTCCTCGACGTTGACTTGTTAAACGAACATGAAAACTACATTTTATGCACGTTATTGAAAACATTTACACATTACACACGACTATAACGTCAGAGAACTCTTCAAATTTGTGTGGGGACCCAAAAAAAGCCCCCCTGTGGCTCATCTGTGGGTCCCGACCCACTCCTTGGAATTCCTTGGTCTCGCCCAAACAACAGGAATCTATCATGAAACGCACAAATACTCCCTCGTAATTTCCTGCCAATCACAGGTGATTAAACGTCAAAACACAACACAAACTGCGTCCCTTTAAACATTACATTAAACCCGTAATATCACCTGTGTCCACCAGGGGTCAGTAGTTCACTGCTGCAGCCGGTCCTGGCCTCCACATTCTGTTCGATTTTCCTGTTTCTGTATCACTGGAGCAAAGTCAACACGCCGTGTCCGGCTGCCACAGCTGGTCGCCTCAACGCGGCGTCACGGTGAAGGGAGACCTGGAGTCCACCCGGCGCACCTGCGTCACCTGCGCTGGCAAACAGGGAAAGGGAACTGTTTAACTCTCGGCAGTGTCGGAGCATACGCTGCTCCCCTGCAGCCGCTTAGATTATGACACATTTGACATATTTTCTGCATAAAAGACACAAGGTTTTCACCGTTTTGAGATGTCTAAAGTTGTCACGTGGTTCATGTTGAAAAAAGATAAATCACTACTCTGTGTGCTAATGTAAGGTTTTGAATAGTAAAATATGATTCACATGACCCTGGGTCACATGTGCAGCACATTCTAATTACTTCTTCATTTCTGCAATTTTCATGAGACAAACAATTCATTTTGCATTTCTCATATAATCATTTACAAAGAAGTCATAATATTTGTTCTGTTAAACTAATACGGTAACTAATTATTTTCCTTTAACTTTTTTTTAAAGCCATGACAGAACAATGCAAGACATTGTCTACAAACTGGTACCGGGACTTCAAGAGGGTAAGTGTCACTTGTTTTTTGTTTGTTTCATAAATAGAAGTAAACTGGTGTGTCTTTCTATTCCTAATGTAATCAGTCGATCAGTTTAAGACCCCTGATCGACAGCGTGTTGAGCTCAGACGAATAGCTTCAAGATGCATTCAAGAAGCATCGTAAAATTCAAATCAAAGCGAACAAAGACGAACTGCAGATCAGTAAAAAAGACTTAAAAATCCCTGAAAACGTGTTAATCTCCAATATTTAGCAAAGGAAATGTCTAACTTGAGTAGTGCTGAAAAGCCGGCGATCATGAGCCCAGTTACAACCACGTTCAGTGGTATTTTATCTCAGTGACTGTCAGACGATCATGCAGGAAGTACTGACCGACTCTGTGTGCAAATCTTTTGAATCAACTGATTCTAATGATTCAGTTGCACCCAAAAAAAACTGCTTCACAAGTCACGTGTTGCTGTTGCTATGGTGACCCCGCCCACGCTGAGGAGGGACTATGAAGAAATGGAAAACGGCGTAACTGATACCAAAGCGAGTCGAGTAGTGCTAGAACTGTATAATGGAAAACTGCCACATCCTATAGCCTTATACTTAACATTTGAATGTGTCTGTTATCACTGTGTGTGTAGGCATCACTTTAAAAATGCAAGGAAATATTCTTTTATTCATGGATGAACCCAGAATACACACACACACACACACACACACACACAATCACACACTCCATTGAGCTTTGAAAGTGTGGTGACAGCAGTGACCTTGAGTAAAAGACACGGCAGCGTCTTATTATTTTTTTTCTCTCCTCCTGTGCAGCGGAGATAAAGAAGCAGAGGGAGTTCTATCAGAAGTTAGGGATGGAGGTGCCTGGAGACATTAAAGGAGAGCTGTGTAACATGAAGACTCATCTAGATCAACGCAATGGTACGACCACAGTGTTCACGCCTCACTCTTCATCTGCTGCTGCTACTGCTATAGTTGTTTTTCCCCTCACACACCAGGTTTACCATCACCTTCACAAGGGCGGTTTATGCTTTTTATCTGGAAGTCCGAGAAACACATTCTCAAACTGTGGTACGTGTACCACCAGTGGTACGCGAGCTTCCTCTGGTGGTACTTGGTGGTGTAGTTGGAACTATTATCTAATTTTTCCAAGTCAGAGCAATACCGTCAGAGCAATACCACAAAACCCGATATAGGATTCCAAGATGGCTGCCACTCACGTCAGTAGTAAAAACACTTGACTACTTTTACAGTTTATTGCACTTCTGCCTTATTTGTTGTATTTTAAATCGGTCGTTCACACAGTGTGGCTACATTTTTATCAGCAGACATGATGCTATGCTACCTGTTTGCGAAAGATAGCATGTAGACTGTTTTCGAAAGGATATAGCTAACAGTAGCTAACAGTGGCTAGCCCAAGGGGGTTTGCGTTCATGTTTTGAACTTTTGAACTGGAAAATGGTAAAATTCTTAACCTTAAGATTTGATGTGGAAAAAGGAAACAAGTAAACGTTCCTCATGAGCAGACAGTTGTGACATTTAAGTGTCTGAAAAGTGGGGTATGGAAGTTTTTTGCTGTAGATGAGAGAGAAAAGAACAAATCTGATGACTCACCTGTTAGCTTAGCTGTTAGTTTACCGGCTAGCAGTGTCAGTGACGGGCAGTGTAACGTGTAAACAACAATGTTCATTTAATAATAAGTGTTAGTTCTGCTTGATTGTGGGAAAAATAATAATCACAATTAATTCAAACGGATGAAATAATTTTATATTTGCCAGATGACAAGCATGACCAGAAGTCAGACAGCGTTAAAACATTAAAAGCGTTATTTTTCAGAATAAATCGGTTTGTTTTGGGGCTTATAATATAAATATAAACACCAGTTTGAATTTATTGCACAGCCCTAGTAAGTGTAATAAATAGTGTTGAATATTTTTGAAGGAATAGGTTTGAACTCGATTTTGGGAAAAAGTAACAGCCCTAACATTCACCACGGCCTGTCATCGCCTTGTTCTTGTCACTGCAATGTTAAAGGACATAAAGTCATCACTACCAAGAGAAGCGTGACCACACAGTAGCAGTGACTGCCGTTACGCAGTGGAGATGAAAGCAGTTTAGTCAGAGTCACAATGAGTCGCTGCCCCGTTTACTGTGCACAACAGCTTTTCCAGAGCACTTTGCTTGCGAGGGTTGGTGTGAATCTGTGCCCAGAGGGCTGTCGTGCTGGCAGGCCTAATCGCTCGCTTAATCCCCCCTCTCTGATTTTGGTAATTAAGGCTCAAATGGAAATGGAAATGGAAATGCTCTCCGGCTTCCTTTGCCTCGTTGCTTGAAGTCTGCTTTAGCCACATATACACACACACACACACACGTGTGTACATGCATCTGTGTTCATACACAAACACATTTTAAAGATAATTTGCACAGATATCAGCAGTGGTAGAAACCCTGGTAGTGGTGAACTGCATTTCACCTTCATTTGCTTGAATTGTGTTAAAAGCAAATAACATCTGAGGGAAAAGTAAGACTGTGTTAGTTTCCTGTTTTCTGTGTATTTTCCGGCCACAGTCAGTTCTATATACTCTTATTTAAACTTTTAATGATGTTGCAATTACTATTCATAGCTATTCATAGCATAGTAAGTTGGTAGGTAGGTAGGTGGGTAGATGTGTAGGTAGGTTGGTAGGAAGGTAGATAGATTTGTCGGTAGGTCCGTGTGTAAGTAGGTAGGTTGGTAGGAAGGTAGATAGATGTGTAGGTAGGTCGGTGTGTAAGTAGGTAGGTTGGTAGGAAGGTAGATAGATGTGTATGTTGGTCGGTGTGTAAGTAGGTAGGTTGGTAGGAAGGTAGAGAGATGTGTAGGTAGGTCGGTGTGTAGGTAGGTAGGTTGGTAGGAAGGTTGAAAGATATGTAGGTAGGTAGGTTGGTAGGAAGGTAGATAGACGTGTAGGTAGGTGTGTAGGTAGGTTGGTAGGAAGGTAGGTAGGTGATTGGTAGGAAGTTGGATAGATGTGTAGGTTGGAAGAAAGGTAGGTAAGTGTGTAGGTAGGTAGGTAGATTGGTAGGAAGTTAGATAGATGTGTAGGTAGGTAGGTAGGTAGGTAGGTAGGTAGGTGTGTAGGTAGGTAGGTAGTTAGATATGTAGGTTGGTAGGAAGGTAGATAGACGTGTAGCTAGGTAGTTAGGTAGGAAAGTAGGTTGGTAGGTAAGTAGGTAGGTTGGTAGGAAGGTAGATGGATATGTAGGTTGGTAGGAAGGTAGATAGACGTGTAGCTAGGTAGGTTGGTAGGTAGGTAGGTAGGTAGGTTGGTAGGAAGGTTGATAGATGTGTAGGTAGGTTGGTAGGAAGGTAGGTAGGTGGGTAGGTTGGTAGGAAGGTAGGTAGGTAGGTTGGTAGTAAGGTAGGTAGGTAGGTAGGTAGGTGTGTAAGTAGGTAGGTAGGTGTGTAAGTAGGTAGGTAGGTGTGTGTGTGTGTGTGTGTGTGTGTGTGTGTGTGTGTGTGTGTGTGTAGGTAGGTAGGTAGGAAGATAGATAGGTGTGTAGGTAGGTTGGTAGGTAGGTAGGTAGATAGATGTATCAGTAGGTAGGTAGGTAGGTAGGAAGGTAGATGTATCAGTAGATCGGTGTGTAGGTAAGTAGGTAGGTAAAAACAGTAAAATAGAAAACAACGCAGCATCAACGACAGATACAAGTGTGCAGTGTGATGGCTGTTGTATTTTGTTCAGGGTGGATATTGCAGAGGGAATAAACATATACATACATATAAACATATATATAAACATATATTATTTATAAATTGTCCCGAGTAATCCATCCTCATAAATTTTAAACAAACAAACAAACAAACAAACAAATGAATCACATTATACATTTGTCTGAAAATCAAAACTGTTCCTTTTGATATGGAACAATATATAGTTAAAAAAAGAAATAAATAACTTGTGGTGGTTCACATGAGATTGATTGGGCCAACGAGTTTGAGACTACTGTTGTAGATCCTGCAGAAGTGAAGAAATTTACCAGGGTCTTTAAATGCATCTCATTAACTGCTCATGTTAGTTCACCATGCTGTGAACCCTGTATGACTCTAACTATGTCTCATGCACTGGAGTTCAGACATTTTCAGCCTTCTGTCTGAAAATGTTACTGTCGAATCCTTTGTGATTTGATTAAATATGAGGAGTCCCATCCATCATTAACCTGTCAGTCTGCAGGTTTATGTTTTATACCCATATCACATTGTAAAACCGAATAAAACCAGTTCCACATTCCCATTGGTCAAATTTTTGACCAGTGGGAATCAGTTTAATTGTCAGTCACTCCCACATCAAATGACTCTGCCATGAAAGACTCCAGGTTACGAGTGCCCTCGAGTTTTTGTGCAGGCTTCTCCAGTTAACACTGTAAAAAATAAAAAGGCGAGAAACAGAATAAATGATACGGAAACAAAGAAAACTATAAAATCACTCTAATTAAATAATATAAAAAGCCATAAAATACAATAAAACAAACTATCCCTCTGGAAACTGCAGCATTTATGGTCGTATATTGCACATATTACTATTATATTGCTGCTGCTGCTGCTACAGATGTTTTTCCAGGCAAAGTTTACCACGACCTTTACAAGGGCTGTTACTTAGTATCTGAAAGTCATAGAAGCACATCAGACCATGTGGAATAATTACAGCACAGTCCAGCAGAGGGCGCCGTGAACAAAGCTTGCAGTATTTTACAACATCATGATCAAATTGTGACTTAAATATCGTGATAATATCGTATTGTGGTGTCTCTGGTATAACACGATGATACTTTTACTGTCAAATAAACATTAAAACCAGTCGAACACATGGTACTGTCAATTGTCATCCATATTTTATGGCGTTTATCGGCTTCAGCCACAAGTGGCATCAGTGAAAAAGTAACACCGGGTAAAAACCCTGGGTTTTTCCTGTTCACCGTCTTTATTTTTGGCAATTTTTTGCAAACTCTTCTGCATTATTTCGAGCACATTTCTCTTATGGCAGTTAGAATGTAAATATCCATGGATATTTGTAGTAGGGCTTGGTCACGATATGATACATATCATGATACAATACATATTGCGATATTTTGACTAATGACTATTTTCTACACATAATTTACCACAACGGCTGCTTTAATACATCAAAATAATGTAAATCATTTTTGAGATAATAGGTGCTGCATCATGTCATTTGATCCTGCTATATTCCACACTGCCTCTTATGGGATATTCATGTGTTAAGACTACCATCACAGCATTTGCTGCCATTTCAGTTCAGTACCATCGAAATCTATACGCATATCAGCAAAGTGTACCTCATGATTTTCTGGTATATTGTAGTGAACCCTACCTCCCACAATCTGACACAAAACACACCGCAATGTTTTAATTTCATCTTTTACATCAGTGGTTCTCAAAACTTTTAATACCAAGTGTCACCTGAGAAAATACTGAACTCTCTCAATAACACCTCATTATCACCAATGTTAAAATACAGTGGTGTAAATAGACTGAGCAAAGTTTGAAAGCTACAGCTTTTCACAGGAGGCAGACTTATTCTCTCATCCTCCTCCTCTTCCTCATGTAAACTCTGGTATCGTGAGATTAGATGAAGATGGAGCGAGAGATATGGTGTTTTAATTAGAATTATATTAATCCCTCTGCTCCACTCCAATCACACACCCTGGTACACACAGTAGAACAGTATTTCTGATTTTCCTCCAAGTACCACCACAGGAAGCTCGCGTACCACAGTTTGAGAACCATGGGTTTTAGATCAATATTACCGATTCCTTTAAAGAGGGACTGAAGTAAAACCGATACAAAACCATCATAGCTTCTAATTTTAGTGTGAAGGATCACCAGATTTAGACTCTAACACCGACCAGGCTGTCATGGCTGTTTCCAGAGTCGCTAAGATACTGGGCTGGTGGTGTGTGTGTGTGTGTGTGTGTGTGGAGGGGTTGTTTGAAGGAGAGGCACAACAATGAGTGCAAGCCCCTCCTGACAAGCAATCAACAGAGCCCCGACTCTGGAGACAATCACCGCAGAGACACCAGAGCAAGCTCAGACCTCTTCCAGTAAATACCCTGTGGAATTGGTGACAGTTAGCCCGAATGGAAAACGGTCACAGAGCGCAATCACATTTAGAGTCTGAGCAGTAACCTGTCCACACACACACACACACACACACACACGCACCAGGTTATTACACCCATTGAAACCACAAAGAACACACTGGATTTCTTTGTTTTTAAAGGTTACAGAAAAGCAATACCTCTCTGTGTGTGTGCAGCGATTCTGTCACAGCGCCTGATAACTATGTTTTATAACGAAGCGTTCAATAATAACAGTATCGCAGCCGACGTTGGAAATCCATAAAGAAATAATACACCTGCTGTGGACAGTTCAGAAGTAGCTGTTAATGGGGTTTTTAACAGTTACGTAGAGGGAATGGAACTCCTGGGCTAACGCCACAGAACAACATCGTTTTTGCCATCTACTGAGTCTCCTGAAAAGGCGTGTTTTTCTTCTGGCCTGCTAGAGGCGGGGCTTAACACAATGACGAGAGCGAATTGATAGCTTGTAGCTTTTGTATACATCCAACATGGCACATGGTAACACCACCAAAGAGCAGTATCTTCCGTCCTGACTAGATATCCATCGCTCCAAGAAAACTACAACAAGCACATTTTATTTGTTGACGTGCACGCCATCCCCATCATCTGAGATGTTTGAAAAGTCTTGTCATTAATTAAGTCAATTAAAATAGCTTGAGTGCAGACATTCACTGGAAGGATGCCAGGGAAAAACAGAAAGTGTGAAAGCAGTTGGAGACACTGATGTTTGTGGTCATATTTTAGCCCATTACGTGTAAATGTCATGTCATGTTTGAGCTGTCGCTCGCCTCCGAGTAGCAAATATTCATAATTTGTTCGTTATGAGAACTGAAAAACCCATTTTCTTTCTGAACAGGCGATGCAAAATCAGAGGAGACGGCCAATAAGGAGGCAGGAGAGGAGAAACCAGAGGAGGACAACGACTATCACCGCAGTGACGAGCAGGTAAGCCTCACATTTTCATGACAAAGTGGACTACGTTTTATACTCTCATGAAGATACAATTCGATTTCAATCTATAATAATCCAGTTTCTGGAGCAGAACTTGAACACATCACAATTAAGAGAAAACGTAGGGCGACAGGTCATTGTGTTAACATTAAATGATCTGCTTTTTTAGGTTTTGTTGGAGTAGCGTCATCTTGTTATTGCTAATGTAGTTAAAGCTGCATCAAATTCGACCTTTCCGTAAATATTAGCACTTTAATATATGTCAGACTTTTTCAGGATGAGCAGAATTCAAGGCGATAGTTGTAAAAAAGAAGGTTGGTTTAGTCCATTGGTGTCAAATTCATTTAACTAAGGGGCTAATTTGATCTCAGGTGGGCCAGACCAGTAAAATAATAGCATCATAACTTATAAACAACAACAACTCCAATGTTTTCCATTTAATGAAGTATCTTTTTTACAAAATAACCTGAAATGTCAACAATATTATGCCTAAATTTGCTATTGACACATAGCCACAGGTATCTGCAACTGAAAAAATGCAAAATATGACATTTCCACAAATTCATCCCGCAGGCCGGATTGGACGCTCTGGTGGGCCGGTTCTGTCCCACGGGCCGCACGTTTGACACCCCGTGGTTTAGTCGTTGTTGTGTAATCTTTCTCACAGAAACAGACAGAGACACAAAAACAAACAAACAAAGAGCAGTGAAGACATGAACCTCCCTCATGTGGAGATAATCACATCGTCTGCGTATCTAAAGATATTAAAGAATCACGGTAAATCACAGCGTAATTATCCACGCGTGACTGAGACAACACTAATGGTACAGTAGGTGAGAGCGTGTTTTATAGGTGAACTGGCCCTGGAATTAAGTTTGTCTTTTATGAAGACCTGAAGAAAGGAAACAGGGATAAAATAATCAAAGGTTCTCGAGGAACAAAAGCACGAGTGAATAAAAATCCCGTATGTGATAATTGTCGGGACAATTATTGTCTTAAGAAACGCGGCCTCCATGTGACTCACCAGTCTCTTTTACAATTACGGCCTCCTTTTGTCTCTTTTTTGTATGCGTGTGTATGTTTCATTTGTATAGATAAACTCAGACGCCACAGCGCCGCCGCGGTGGATGCATGCAGAATGGAAATCATTTGTATTCTGGCTCATTCTCCATCTGTGCAGAAATGATATCAATAATGCAGAGACAGTGGAGCGATAGTTGTGCAGACTATCAGGAGCGAGACAAACGTCTTTTTAAAGACACGTAAGAAGAAGAAGAAGCATCTCCTCACTCACTGTCACGCGGTGAAGTTCACAGTTCGCCCCGACGAGGCCGAAAGGTCCCGACCTTTAGAAATTCAGCAGCGCTGCAGAATGTGTTCAGAATCGCTAATGTAACTGTGTGTGTGTGTGTGTGTGAGGTGAGGAATACAAACGCTTTTACTGCGGAAAATCTGGTTTTTCTGTTTGTAAACAACCTAAAGATCATGCAAAGACAGATTTATTTTAATTGTCACAGGGATTTTGTGGTTTGTTGTGCTCTGGACTTTTTTTTTTATGATTTTCACATCGGAGTGATGAAGAAAACTAATTTTTATCAAATATTTATAGCACCGGCTAAATGATCAAGAGATTTTCATGTTCTTAAATGTAGAGGGAGACAATTAATGAGCAGCATTAGCCGTTTATTATTTAATAATCCGCCAGTTATTTCAAATCAAGGACTTTTGCTCTCAGAAACTCACTTTTGTGTATTCAATATTTTGTTTATACAATATTACAACACACAGCTAATCCGAGAAATCTACCTCGTCAGCAGAACCCTGAAGCTGCTGGAGTGTTTCTCAGATTAGTTTTCATGACGCGTTCACGCAAATTCAGATAACATCTGTGTGTGTAGATTAAATAAACTACGGCAGTTCTCGGGCTTAATGGAGAAATTGGAGAAACCCGCTCTGCTTTTAATTATTAATCACTTTTTTATGAACGCTGAAGGCCAGATTATCTGCAGTCCAATCTCACGCATGAACAGAAAACACATCGACAATCTGAACGAGTCTCTGCGTGGCACAAACAGTCTATATGATGATTTTCTTAATATGGCTCCCTGTTGCATCAGTCACTGCTGTGAATGTGTGTGCAGCTGCAGCCCCGTAAACGAAGCCGTTACTGTACCGCGCGGTAAGTAAGTAAGCGAGTGAGCTGCCGCAGAGCCGCGGCGGCGTCCACGTCACCCGTGAGACTTTTATTTCACATTATGAGCCTCCCTGATTGCCAGCTCCACTGGAAAAAGCAGATCCATTAAAGCACTGCCAGTTCTCATCCCAGAACAAAAGAGCATTTCCAGGTTTGAGCCGAGAACCAGGAGTAATCTGAGCGCCGTCCTCGCTGCAGAGGCTCGGTGGCAGTAATGCTTTCTGACTCCTGTAACCGTCGACAGCCAGAACCACCGACCGTGTCGCCTCAGGGGGGAAAACAAGGGCACGGGCCAATAAGCCAAAGACAAACAGACAATAGTGGTTCAGTGGGATGTGCTGTGCTTGCCGGAGTTACATCATCATTCTGTCTTTCTGTAAATTCAGAGCTCTGTTTTCACCACAAATACGGGAATAAAAGCTTTAACGTAGCAGCGTTTATGATTCTCTGAATACAGCCGTTCACTCGCAGCTTCAAAATGTTCTTTTCTTTTGCACTTAAAACATCATTAAAACGATAAAACACTCATCCATATATACATATATCATGAAATACAGTTACCTTTTAATTTCAGATAATATCTGGGTTATTTATTTGGCTTTTTAACATTAAATAAATGATATTTACGTGTGCTAGAAACAATGACATCGACCGCTATAACACAAATAATTACGCTTAAAATGAAAGATGTGTTATGTGAATATAATATTTAATGTATTTCACAAATGTATTCAATGTAATAAATATTATTATTATCAATGCAGCAGCCTTTAAAACCAGGAAAGGTCATCACAGATACACAATTTATTGTGATGTGATGATATCCAAAATCTTAAGACTTATCTTAATGTACTCTTATCCTGTCTCAGGTCACAATACATATATAGTTTGAAAGAACTGCTTCAATACAATTAAATTAATAAAATCTGAGGTAATGGGTAAAAATACGTAAAACTTGACTGTAATGTCCTTTAAAACCGTGAAAAACAGGTCAAAAACGAGACAAACACTGGCAAAAATTTAAGAAACTTGTACTTATCACAAAGTAATTCTGTATTTAAGTGTCTTCCTTTACTTGAAGCTGAATTTAAGAAGAAATACTATGGAGTTTCTTATGTTTACACACACAAATGAGTGACAGTGAATTTACGTCTGTATTTAACACTAACTTAATTCACAGTGGTTGTAAACATAGGTACAGGTAATTAATTACAGTGTAAAGTAATCTGTTAGACCTCATTAAGACACACTTGCTCTTTTCAGGCAAAAAAATAAGAACATTTCCCCAAAAACGAGGCTGATTTAACTCTGTTGAAACTCTATTTTTGCTGTATTTAACTGTATTTAACTGTGTCCCCTCGACAGGTCAGCATCTGCTTGGAGTGCAACAGCAGCAAGCTCCGAGGTCTCAAGCGCAAGTGGATCCGCTGTTCGGCACAAGCCACGGTCCTCCACCTCAAGAAGTTCATCGCCAAAAAGCTTAACCTGACATCGTTTAATGAGGTACAGACAATAACGCGCTCCAACAGGCCGGAAAAGCAGCAGCAGCAGCAGCAGAAGCAGCAGTAGTGCGTCTGTCACATGCTCGTATAACACCCGCTCCACTTCTCACCGCTGCATTAGCATTTTACATAAACTTTAAAAAAGTTTCAGTCTACATTAACGGCACAAAATGACCTCTTTCAATTAGAGCGCCAAAGAAATTAAGTGGTTTTTTTTTTGTTTTTTTTTTTACAGTTTCTTTGCCTCATATAACAAATGAATTAGTAAAAAACTGAATCATTTTGATTTGTGGACAAAGGAACATCATCATTTTGAGGTTTGGGAAAGGTCATTTTGAACATTGCCCGTGTTAGACGCTGCCTTTTGATGCTATGAATAATCATCGCAGCCGCTTACTTGGCATTCCCCCCTCCCCTTATTTTCTGTCTGTTATTTTTTGAACTGGCTGTCACAGAGATGAGTGGGAAGACTTCATTAGATTCATTATAACGGTGCCTTTTGATTATTATTCTATAAGCTGTGTTGGAAAGTTCTTATTTTTCTTTCTCACAGAAGAAAGAGTGTTTAGATTAATAGTGAAACTCAATCTTAAAAAAAAAGAAAATAAGGCAGAGGAGGAAACAAAACCAGACAGACTGGCTCAAAGCGGTCAAATGCATCAGAACTTTTCTTTTCTTCCAGAAAGTCTCTAGATTTGTTTTTAGTTCATTAACATTCAAAAAATGCTTGGCGAAAAATGTAGGTACAATCTTCTTTTTCCAGCTTCTTCTTCTTCATCTTCATCACCTTCAACATCCTTTTCTCCAGTAGAATCACTGTCCCTCCTCTGCACGTGACCAAACCAAGCTTGACTCTATTACCTGAGCTGTCCCTCCCTGGAATATTCTAATTTCTAATCTTGGTCAGTCCCAATCTCAGCATCTACAGCTGTCACCTCCAGCATCTTCCCCGGTCCACTGTCTCCACCAGGCCTCACTAAGGTCTTGGAGACCTTCACTTTTGCTGCTGTCCTGCTGTCAATCGTCAGCCCTGACACTTGCTTATTGAAAACAGACAAAAAACGTAGATTTCTATCATTTCTGAAGAAATCTCTGAATTCCTGGTGTTTTGTTTGTGAGCTGGTGTGAAGCAGCAGCAGCTGTGGACGATGGACGGCCTTGTTCTTGATCAGAAAGTTTTTGAGTTCCTCACAGGAAATTACATAAACCCCGGTGCACACACTGACTCACACACACACGAGTCCCCGTTGTTTGTCATATTTAGCAGATAACAGATATTGTCATTTTTCCCCTCGATTTATTTTCTCTCGCCGCCCTCGTTCACAGCGGCAGGACGGAGGGTGGGCGATCGTTTGACAGATGGATTTTTTCAAGATGCTATGAATAATCATCACAGCCGCTTACTTGGCATTTCCCCCCCTCCCCTTATTTTCTGGCTGTTATTTTTTGAACTGGCTGTCACAGAGATGAGTGGGAAGCCTTCATTAGGTTCATTATATCGCAGCACAGCGCTGTCAGGCGTCTGTCCTCCTCGACAACTCTCGTTTCGCAATCTATTGACGATCAGACGTCGTGGTTCCGCGTCACAACGAGCATCAGCGCTAACCCTTCACTCGTCGAAATGTCCTGGCAGGAAGTGAACACATGAATAAATGAAGGAGTGGATCAAAGAAAACACAGTTAAATGAGTTAAACCTCTAAAGTGAGACTTTTCAAGGTTCGTACAGGTTTAATGTTGTGTTTTCAAGGTTTGATTTTATATAAAATGCTTAAAGTAATTAGTAGTATTTATTATACTGAATACTTTAGTTATTAAAGAGTTGATTAAAATAAGCCGGAGAGGTTAACCTTGCCTTTGTAGCATAATACCAGCTCTTTTATCGTGATTTAAAAAGAGTGAAATAATCATTGGTAGTGTTTGTGTATTCATATAAACTGAACCACAGCTTTAAGGTGCTGGAAAAGCATGAAAATGTGCCTTGAAGGTGCTTGAATTTGGTGCATAACTTCAGATTTTAGTGCAGTTTGTGATGTGAAAACCACAAATCTCTAAATTTAACACAAACAATTTAGTTATTTTACACAAAAACTCAGTCATATACTAAAAAAAGCCTGGTATTCCCTTCTTCATTTGATTCATTCTGATTAATTAAAGATTCCAGTGGAGGTCGAGCTGTAGTTTTTCTCAAAAATGTGAGAAAATTTGACTTCTTTTCATGTAAATCTCTCTAATCTCTCAGATTTACCTTTTCCAATCATTTCTGTCCTGAAGATAATCCTTTCACGTCTTCCCTAATGTGATTAGAATCAGTTTTATATAAAGAAACAAAGGATTTGTGATGGTGTTTTTGGTGCAATACTATCACAGTAACAAAAACTGCAGATTAAATCAAGGAAAAAAGCAAATACTGTACAAGAGTGAGCAGAAAAATTTGGACCTGGATATATACGAGTAGAAATATAAACACCTGTGTACATTACAGCTTTAAAATGTCAGGAAACAGTGAAGAAACCCCTTAAAACCAAATTGTACAAATTGAAAAATAGGTGTTTTTCAGATGTGATTATTATTGTTTTTCCACCAAAGTTTGTTCTATTTCGACACAAAAATCCTTTATTTTCTGTGAGGATTAAAAATCACAAGCGGCTTTTCAGTTATTTCCCCCTGTGGATTGTGTTTGATATCTCTCTAATCACAAAAACCCAGGCGGTGTCTGTGCCGATCACAGCTCGGCTCCAGGTTTTTCAATCACAGACAGACAGCAGGTGGCGCTGTGGCCGTGTTTGTCTCCATCTCCTCTCTCTCTCTCTCTCTCTCTCAGTATTGATTGACAGATGCAGATGTGAGGCGCTGCTCAGCAGAATATCAATGTTGACTTCACAGGAGGGGAGGTAGATTTGGCGCGGCGGCCCTCGCGCTTAGTATCGAACTCCACTTTTTCTCCCAAGATGCCGAGCTGCTGCTGCTGCTGCTGCTGCAGGAGCTTCTCCACGTCAAAACAAATCCTGTGTCTGTCCTCCAGCTTCCTCTGAGCAGTTTATACTCAAAGATGAGAGCAGAGCTGCTTTTAAATCTGCATCATTACACTCACACGCAGCCTGCAGTAATCAGGCTTGAAGTGGCCTCGAGCCGTAGAGTTTGTCGGTCTGTTTACGTGGTCTGAGGGGAGACCACGTGCTGCTGCTGCTGCTGCTGCTGCGAGAGAAGAAGTTCCAAAAACACCTCCGGCTTCATCGTTAATCATTAATTATCCTCTTCTTTCTTTCTTTTTGTTGTGATTTATTTATTCTCAGCTGGACATTTTATGCAATGAGGAAATCTTGGGCAAGGACCACACTTTGAAATTCGTTGTTGTGACAAGATGGAGATTTAAGGTAAATGATGTGCAATAATGTTGTTGCTAGCTCTAAGTGGGAGGTGACCTTCACCGAGCTCCTCCAACCTTGGTTGCAGTCACTAATCCTGGACCAAAATATACAGTTTAACTTTAACGAATAATAAAAACAGTGATCAACAATCCTGGATCCACTTGTAGCATTGTTTTGATGTCATGTTGCCGGGCGACACTCCCACGCTGCACACAGGAAGTGACAGACATCATCATTCTAAAAGGATTTTAGTAAACTTTTGGAGTAAATTTCTGTTTATAAAAGGATTTTAGTAAAAGTTTTCAGTAAATTTCTGTTTATAAAAGGATTTTAGTAAAGTTTTGCAGTAAATTTCTGTTTATAAAAGGATTTTAGTAAAAGTTTTGAGTAAATTTCTGTTTATAAAAGGATTTTAGTAAAGTTTTGCAGTAAATCTCTGTTTATAAAAGGATTTTAGTAAAAGTTTGGAGTAAATTTCTGTTTATAAAAGGATTTTAGTAAAGTTTTGCAGTAAATTTCTGTTTATAAAAGGATTTTAGTAAAGTTTTGCAGTAAATTTCTGTTTATAAAATAATTTTAGTAAAGTTTTGGAGTAAATTTCTGTTTATAAAAGGATTTTAGTAAAGTTTTGCAGTAAATCTCTGTTTATTAAAGGATTTTAGTAAAGTTTGGAGTAAATTTCTGTTTATAAAAGCATTTTAGTAAAGTTTTGCAGTAAATCTCTGTTTATAAAAGGATTTTAGTAAATTTTTGGGCTTCATTTCTGTTTATAAAAAGGATTTTTAGTAAAGTTTTGGGCTTCATTTCTGTTTATAAAAGGATTTTAGTAAAAGTTTTGAGTACATTTCTGTTTATAAAAGGATTTTAATAAAGTTTTGCAGCAAATTTCTGTTTATAAAAGGACTTTAGTAAAGTTTTGCAGTAAATTTCTGTTTATAAAATAATTTAAGTAAAGTTTTGGAGTAAATTTCTGTTTATAAAAGGATTTTAGTAAGGTTTTGGAGTACATTTCTGCTTATAAAAGGGTTTTAGTAAAGTTTTGGAGTTCATTTTGGTTTATAAAAGTATTTTAGTACAGTTTTGGAGTTAATTTCTGTTTTTAAAAGGATTATTGTAAAGTTTCTGAAGTTGTTTTTGTTCTTCTCTTTTCAGAAATCCCCTCTCCTGCTTCATTACAGACCTAAGATGGATCTGCTGTAGCTAAAACGGACACAACAGTTGTTTTTTTTCTCCCCTTTTTTAATTTTTGTTTTTGTTTTTTGTTCTTGTTCTTGTGAGGTGGCTGCAGACTGTGCCCAATCCTTTTTTTCTTCTTCTTCTTCTTCTTCTTCTTCTTCTTAATTTATGCAAAGACGATCAACGATCAACACCAAGCAAATGCCCGTCGGTAACAAAAAAACACAACAGATCAGCAAAAGCCAGCAAATCGGGGATTTAACGCGGGGGAAACAAAGAAAATCAAAACTAAAGTAAACTAAACTGGCAACTTCCAGCACAGAAACTGCATCACTGGTGTGTTTTTAGGAACAAAAACAACCATCTCTTTTTCTTTCTTTTCCTTCTTTTTTTATTTGTGTGTCCGCTACATCCTAGATATGTGAACAAAACAAAAAGAAAAAAAAAAAAAAAATGGAGAGAAATCATATATTTATACTTTTGTACAGAAGAGACACATGGAACCAAGACACTACTGGTGCTCTGTTTACACGCAAACACGATGTCGGGAATCACCAGATTTGCAGATTTCATTGAGACAAGAGGACGTTTTTTATACTTTTTTTTTTTTTTTTTTTTACTTCTCGTGACGAAACACTTGGGAGCAAAGGAAGTCTGAGGAAGATGAAACACCCATTTTTTTTTTTACACTGTTTATCAAGTAAATTGTCTCTGAATTCCCCCCTTTTTTTGTTTTTCTTCTCATTTCATTTCATTTTGTTTTGCTTTGTCCAGTTTTCTTTCTCCTAACGATGATTGTCAATTGTGAATAGGCTTCAAAAAAAAAATTGTGTAGTAATTTATGTTCTATATACCAATATTGTACATAAAGTGTCAGTACACACAGAGAGAGAGAGAGACTTTAGACTGTTATTAAAAAAAAAAACAAAAAGAGAGAGAACAGATGATGATGGATCACAGAAGTGCTCAAATCTATACGTGACAGACTCGATATCAGTATCAAAGTATATGAAAAGCATCTTTATGTTGTCTTGACCAAGACACGAGACAGATATCACATCCTTTGCCATTTGTGTGTGTGAGTGTGTGTGTAAAAATGTGTGTGTGTGTTACATTGCGTTCATAGCATTACAAGATTCTATCTCACCCACAACATCCACGTCTGCGATATTTGTGCAAAACAAAATTGAATTATTATTATTATTATTATTATTATTTTTGTTATTATCCGTCCTCATGTTTCCACTTTGTTTTTTGTAGCGTCGGCGCAGGCGAACACTAAGATTAACCGCGTTTCCAGTCAATGTTTTCACAGTTTTCTGATTACGAGGGTGATTACGTCCTACAGAAAAGCAAAATTCAGTGAGAGCTGTGCAAAAATCTTTGGCCAACACACTTTTCATTGGAACACCCAGAAAATACAGTAAATGTGTATTTAGCATGAAAAAAAACTTCTTAGCATTAAATAGCTTCCACAGGTCGGATTCTGGCTCTCTTTTGAAACCTAAATGGAATAAAACTCTAATTAATGTTCCTACTATTTCAAGACGCGGTTGAGCATTACAAATCGTGCTTTTCCATTATACAGTCCAGGTACAACTCGGTTTGGTATCTGTCACGTCGTTTTCCGTGACGTCATAGTCCCTCCTCAATGTGGGCGGAGTCATCATGACCCGAAACTGCCGTGACATGGTTTTTTACGCGACACAAACGCACAAACGTTGTTTTGGGTGTAACTGAGTCATTAGAATCATTAGAATCAGTTGATTTAAAAAAGATCTGTTCACAGAATCGTTCAGGTTGGGTTGCGATTCGACTCATGATCGGAAAAACCCACCAGGTACCGGATACTATCACTGATGGAAAAGCAGAAAAAACAAGAAGAGTCGATTCGAGTCATGCTGGAACTGTATAATGGAAAAGCGCCAATATTCACTGAACTCTTGTTGATATACTATTAAAGACTACATTTCTATCACTTACAATGAAAAATCACATAATTGAACAGCTTGTGTTGGCCTAAGACTTTTGCACATTCTATCAAATCGTTCAACTTCGGTTTCTGCGATGTTTCAATCGCCCTGTTGAAAAGTTTCGTAGTCTCAGCATCCGTCTGACTTTTTTTTTTTACGTACAATTAAAAAAAAAAACGTCTGGCATTCCAGATTAATGTGGACATTCATTCATTCATTTATTTAAGCTTGAGTAAAAACACGGGAATGTTTATATGTGAGGTGGAAACAAGAACGCAACTCTCTACGGACACGGAACGTGAAAAGTTTGGACCTTTTAAGTGCCGTTGAGTCACTGACGTCCTGTGTGAAACTACCGTTTTAATGCAAATCGACATTAAGAGTTTTTACGATCAAAACATTTCTTTTACACATAAAAAATTTGCATAGATATTATTAATTTGTACCCGTATGTCACACCAAGCTTTTCTTTATTCAACTTTTGTTGGAATTTAAAGTAAGGGAAAAAAAAACACCTTAGGGGTTCAGTGTGTAAGAATTAGTAACATCTAGTGGTGAGACTGCAGACGCCAGAACTACGGTGGCCTTCGTGTACCAGAAAGAACGTTGTTTTTCGCTTAACAAAAACCTGAAACACACGCTCTGGTATTTAAGGCAACTGTGGAAACATCACAGGCACAAAATGGCCGCCTCTGCCCAAAGTACTGATAAAAGTTAAATTCCAAGGCTACGAAATCTAAATAATGTTTATTTTAAGGTCATTATACACTCATACCGACATACTTATGGGTAGATTATTACATGTGAACCTTAAAGATGATTTTTACACACGTAGAAACTTCTAGAATCCTCGCCCACAGGAAATGAAGTGACGTTTATAAAATAAGAGCGTAACAGACGGTTTCAGTTTCTTGTCACTGCCAGATTCAGAATTCACACGATTATTTCTGTTTTGTTTTTCCCTTCTCAACAAAGTCAGTATGAAATGTTTGATTTGCTGAGAATTCAATACAAATTTACTTTTGAGTCTTTTTGGACTCGATTTCAGGTTTCGCACAGGGACGGATGGAGGGGGACAAACGAGGGGACACTTCTTTTGGGACATTTTTTAATAATACTGAAATTCTGAATAAAAGTGACCACTGTTGGGTCATTTTTGGTGCTTTTTTAAATGTCTGTTTCTAACCCTGAGGAGGATTGTTCCTCAGGGAACACGCTGTTCTTTTACTGTGTACAACAACAACAACAACAACAACAACAACAACAACAGAAGACGTCTTAAACCGCAAACATTCAAAGCAAAACTGGATCCTTGCAACGAACGCCATGTCAGACCTCAAGTATTATTACCTCACCGGACTGACCGCTGTGGTCAGAGATTCACATCCTTCACATCTGCCCACGACAAACTGTTCCTGTCTGTATATTTTCACGTGCAGGGTTCCTATTCATGCAGAGATTAAACTCATGCCGGAAAAACGATGATTTCTTTAAACTGTGTTTATGTTGATTTTGAGGTGAAAGAGTGAGAAGAGTCTAAAGAGTATTAAAATAATGGAAGTCAGTCGTGATTGATGGACATTTTTGGGATTTGGAAAGAAATGTAAAACAATGTGTAGGAACCCTGCTTCACCAGGACCTATGACTCAGCGTTTTTAGAGCTCGAGAGGTCTGCACCAAACCAGCACGTCCAAAAACACCTGTCCCCTGTTTATTCGTGGTCTTTATTTTCCAGTTAATCCAGTTTTGTGTGTAAAGTGTTCATTGTTTTTGGTTTTTAACACCAGTCTGTTCTTAAACTAATGAAAAAAACCTGTTTGTCCAGGTGCTTGACCCTGATTTCACGTCGAACAAAATCTGGTGCGGACAAAATACAGACATATAGACCACATAAACAAGGTTTTAAAGCAAAAAGACAAAAAACTGTTTTAAAATGCTACGTAAATTATTCTAAAACCAAAAACAATGAGCTTTTACATGTTTGGTCACATCATTTGTGGAAAAACAACCATGAACTGTGTTTTAAAGCGATGTTTTCTCCCTGTTTTCAAAGACGATGTGAGGTTAAACGTGAGTCTCGGACCCTGGAGTCAGATTTCTGTCATTTTCACTTCATGTTTTAAAGGCTGTCGTAAAAACACGCAACAAGGTGCTCGTGAAACCAGAAAACAAGCCGCTGCTTACATTTCTCAGTGAAATCGAGAAACCACTTGGTCACGTTCACACTGCGACGTTTTTTCTCAATTTTGGGCGTTACTTTTATTTGTAAAGAGGAAAAAAACAAACAGTTTTTAACTGAAACAAAACGGCTTGATTTAGAACACAAAGGTTAAATGATCACCGCTTATCTATCGTGTCTTTTAGTCTCATTACAACAACAAAAAACCCATAGACCTTACGTTAAAATTGGACTTATAGTCTTAAAGCTCTCCCTGAAGATAACAATGTAGAATCGAATAGCCACCAGGGGGCGACTGGACTGGACTGGCTGCAAAATGAGTGCTGAAAGGAGGTCTATGGGAGATTGTACTGTCTACTTTTAGACAATTTTTTACAAATGATGTCCTCGTTTAGAGTTAAAAAGACAGCAAAGCTCGGCACAGGAGTGGAGACTGGTGTGATTGACAGCTGGCCTTGTCCAATAAGAGCCTCCGAACGTCTGACACTGACTCTGGAGGCTTCAGAACTTTCAGGATTCAGATTCTCATGAGTGACGTCGAGAGCTGTCTGTTTCATCTTTAACACACTTTTTTATTAATTTATCAGCTTTACCATCGACTGAAACGCAGAGTTTCAAAACCTGTCAAAACCCGACTTCAGCAGCGTCTCTGGTGCTTTCTCCGGTGCTAACTCACAACGCCTTTGTCTCCGTCTTGTTTCCACGAGACGTTCGGTCAGAGACGGAGCAAGAACTTTGTCCTCTTGTTGTCTTCTCACATCTCTCTGTGCAGATTTAAAAAGTGCTGCCTCTCCGGCAGCTTCCGTTGCCTCAGCTTGCTGCCGACGGCTTCTTTTCTCTTTTCAAACAAGCCGCAGACTGTGAAGCTGTGAGGAGTGTAAAGAGAAAGAAGAGGTGAGAGAAGTGGACGCGCGAGATAGAACTCACAGCCATCAGAGACTTCTCCGCCGAGATTCCTTCAATCTCCTCATGACTAATTGGACCTGCGAGCCACACACGGCTGATTTATTTGTCAATATTACCCAAGATCCTTTGAGCTCTTTGGAGATTTTGGCCTCTCATGCTCCGGAATGGATTGAAATTCACCTTTTCTTCTTCTTCTCCTTAAATTGGCAGCCAGAGTTGAGACATCATTGCCGTCGGGGCTCAGAGGCTTCACAGGAGGCTCGGCGCCGCCTCGGTGCAGACGTGGGTCGCTGTCCGGGCCGCAGATCTGTCAGAGCTTTTCAAGATTTGACCTTGAACGTCCGTCAGATTTGTTTGCTGGAGGTGGCAGATTGTGGTTCACACACACACTGTGTGAAGACATGGTGTTGTTGATCTGAGGCGTTTGTTTGGAGGTTGCCGGAGCAGAATCACTCCTGGCAACTTGAAAATGACCCTGCTGTGCTTCCACTCTGAGAGTGTGAGGACTTTCTTTGCTGCTCAGCTCATTGTTTCTCCCTCACAAAGCTCAGTAATCTCACAGTGTGTGTGTGTGTGTGAGAGACACAGTTTCACGGTTTCATCATAGACTGTGTAAGAAATGGACGGAGACTTCTGGGTGGAAAAGTGAAGGCGAGGTCGTAGGATGCAAGAACATAGTATTCTGGTTCTCCTGATGTGGAAATAAAAACATGTTGAATAGCCATCAGGGGGCGACTTCACTGGTTGGCCATTGGAATGGAAGGTCTATGGGAAAATTAACTTCTACTCCTCCCTTCATTTGGAACGTCAGTAAACATTTTCCTGAGGAGTTAAGCGTCTCAAACTCTCGTTTCACGTCTTCTTCAGTAGAACACAATGCCAGTTTTTGTCAATTGTGATCATATTTTAAGGGAAATCGATGATAAAGCTCGGCAAACATGAGTCGATTGACAGCTGTCTGTCTGTCCCCAAACACAGACATGGTGCCGGTCAAATCTTCCAGACTTCCAAACAGGAGTTCCTTTTGCAACCAGAAGACTACGTCCACTTTTGAAAACCCCCACCAGGATCAACAAAAGTTCTGCATTATTCTGTATCCAAACCAACTTTATGTGTCTTTCACGCAAACAGAAGCCACTTGGAACACGGAAGTTGTCAGTTACCTGTTGCCTCGTTGTTTCCATGCAATGGAATTGATTTATTGAATACAGTGCGTCTGCCTCCACAACACTAGGTGGCGACATGGTCCCCCTTCAGCTTGTCAGTACTAGGCAGTTTCCTGTTTAGCTGGTGGCTAGTTGTTAGCATGTCCAGCATCGCTCCGAGTTTCTCCGTTTACTGAACAACAATCGCTTTTGTAAACTAACGCAGCGTAAAATATGTCTTTTCTCCAGTCCAACAAATGTGTCGGCCTTAATCTCACCATGTTGTTGTCGCAGTTTTCTTATGTTTCTTCTATTATTTCTGGGTATTAGCCAGCTGTGGCGCACGCGCAGACACTCCAGGCCAGCTTGAGTCCGACTCTGGTCTGACTGAACGTCCACCTGCAGTCGTAGCTCGACTACCAATCGTCCAACTTGGAAAAAATTCAATTTAGTACAATTCCAGTCGGTCTAACGTGTTGACGTGTATTTAAAAAGTCCGTTTTTTGTGGTCGCAGTAATTCGGTATTTGCCGTCACGTTACCTGACCTTCTCGATGGTGACGTCTGTGAATTTCCGGTTTTGAAAAAACCCGACATGGTGCTGGTCAAACGAGAGTTAGTATCGTAACTGGAAATCTACGTCCATTTTTATATTCAGTCTGTGAGACACACACACACACACACGGACAAAAACACTCCAAACACGCTCATCTCTGAAAAGTACCCAACGCTGAGTAGCGCCACCATGCGTGGTGACGCGGTATGACGCGCAACTTGACTTCAGCGACTCCCAAACGACATTTCCCCCCGCGAGCCATAACAGATGTCATGAATAAATCTGTCCACTTTTGTATTATTGTTATTTATTTATGCTGAGTCGGTGACTTCTGCCGTCGTTTCTTGGTTGATTCATTTTCAGACAAAGCGATGTGTTCTCCTTGTTGCTCTCAGATGTTTTTTGCTGGACTTTAAATTATGAATTTTTTGCAATTTCTTTGTTTCGATTTTGTAATCTCAGCGTGTCCGCGTCGACTCGATGCTTTTTTTTTTTTTCTACGTCAATCGCGAAAAAAGGAGGGTTAAAAAAATGACTAAATTGTGTGAATTTGGCAACGTATTTGTTATTGTATTTGCAAGGAAAATGTGCAATATACGCTTCTCAGATGGTTCCAGGTTTCAACTTAGAACTCCAATGTTTAATGATTAATATCATTATTATTATTGTGATGATTTGTTTTCAACCTGATTCTTTTTTCCAGTCAGTTCCTCAGGTCTGTAAACGCCTCCTGGTCCTGAGGGCGACCAGGAAATCTCAGAAAACACACTAATAAAAAATGACTGGGTTTTACTCTCTCTCTCCTATTTTCCCCCTTTTTTTTGCTTCTTATTGTTTTAATTTTCAGGTTAAACTGGCGCTTATTCAGGTGTCCCTTTTTTCCTTGCCTCAATCTTCTTATTTTTTTGTATTGTTGTTATTTATTGCACATGTATTGAACTGGTTTCCATTCGCCACATTTATTGTAAGGAGTTTTTGGTCTAGTACGGGGCTGGGATTTCTTACATTCAAAACTACAGAAGCTTTTGTCAAAACTTAAGTGTGTATTTCATCAATAAATGCCTTTAAAAGTTTCCCTTTGTGCTGCTGCGTCTTGTATGGCAAAAATCTGCCTGTAGTTTACATTTAAAGTCATATCAAATAATAAAATCTGCTGCTTTGTAGGTCTATGATATATAAAAACTATATTTACAAAGCTTTTTCTGTCTGAAATCTGAACATTTTTAGACGTGTGCTCTCCCCACCAAAGTCCATTCAGAAAATTGGCATTTTAAGCTCACAGGGACACAGGAGCTGCTGGTCCACTGCTGCCCCGTGTGGTCAGTTTATGTCACTTAGGTAAACCCGAACAAAGAATTTCAAACACAGAAGTGACAAAATAGCACGTTTGAAATTTACCGATGGAGGCAGCAGTGGATCAACAACGTGTGTGTGCTGTGATGTAAAATCGCTGATTTTCTCCATGGAGTTTGGTGTGGGAGAGTGAGCGGTTTAGAAATCTTCAGTTTCCTGTTGAAAAGGTCGTTCAGCGGTGAGTTTGAGTGGCAAACGCGATCTTTAGACATCATAGAGTTAAATTTTTTGTTAGGTGAGTCTTTTGTAAAACGGCTAAAATGTTTTTTCTCATGTGTCATTGCCTCATTAAGTATTTCTTTTAGTTTTCTCATCTAAAATGACTGTCTCTGCAGCGTCTGTGTTACTTATTTCAGGTATTTCAGGTGAAATCATCGACATGACTTCATTTTGCATCAGTGAAGCCTCGTGTGTGTGATGATGATGATGATGATGGAGAAGAAGAAGGAGGTTTTTATGAGCCGTAGAAATGACTCTCACAAGACAACAGGTTGTTTGTTTTTGTCAGACGACGGCAGCTATTTCAGTCGGTGTCTGTGGGCGGAGGAGTGTTCACGTGTGTGAAATGAGAAGAGGGAAAAAGCTCATTATTGGCTCATTAAGCGCAGCCTGTGGCGCGAAGACTGTGATTTCACCGCATGGTGTCGTCGTTTCATCGACCGCGACTCGGCGCGGAGACTCCTCATCACGACAAGACACCGCGTCCACGTCTGCGTTTGATGATTTAACGTTTGATTCGTCGTGGCTTCACACAAACAGATCAATGTTTGTCAAAAGAGTTTGAACACAAGGGTTGTAGCTTATAGATGTTTTTCACAATAAAAGTCCTAAAGAAGACAAACAAAGAATAGTTAACTCATGTAAAGTAAGGTAAATAATGAAGGGGAAAGAAGCTAAAGACATAATCTTAGTATTTATACAAAAACTAAGACAAGAGGTAACAAAGAAATATCATGTGAATATCTGACGGCATAGTTTTCTTGATTTGACGACATAGTTTTCTTGATTTAACGTCAGTTTTCTTGTTTGACGGCATAGTTTTCTTGATTTAACGACAGTTTTCTTGATTTGACGGCATAGTTTTCTTGATTTAACGACAGTTTTCTTGATTTGACGACAAAATTTCCTTCATTTGACAACAGTTTTCTTCATTTGACAACAGTTTTCTTCATTTGACAACATAGTTTCCTTCATTTGATGACAGTTTTCTTTCTTGATTTAAAGACAAAGTTTCCTTCATTTGACGACAGTTTCCTTCATTTGACAGCAGTTTTCTTGATTTGACTACAAAGTTTCCTTCATTTGACAACAGTTTTCTTGATTTGACAACATAGTTTTTTTGATTTGACAACATAGTTTTCTTGATTTGACGACAAAGTTTCCTTCATTTGACAACAGTTTCCTTCATTTGACAACAGTTTCCTTCATTTGACGACAGTTTTCTTGATTTGACTACATAGTTTTCTTGATTTGACAACAAAGTTTCTTTCATTTGACAACAGTTTTCTTGATTTGACAACATAGTTTTCTTGATTTGACTACAAAGTTTCCTTCATTTGACAACAGTTTTCTTGATTTGACAACATAGCTTTCTTGATTTGACATCATAGTTTTCTTGATTTGACAACATAGTTTTCTTGATTTGACTACAAAGTTTCCTTCATTTGAAGACAGCTTTCTTGATTTGACAACTTTTGGCTCATGTTAATGACCTTTTCAAATAAATACATAAAACACTATTCTAGTTGTTTGTAGACGTTTAATGCAGTGGTGTTACAAATTATTTCATTAACGACTTCATTTTTTAAACCATTTTAACTTTTACTAATGTAATAATTCTTTATACAGATTTCCTTGTCAGTGAAAACAGCAGGAAATGCTTCGGCCTATGTTTTATCCACATTTATCCATGGGTGTTGACTGAACTCAGTCTTCAGTCCAGGAAAATCCAACCTCTGGCGTTTGAGAAGATTACATCTCTGTGGTGAAAATCCTTTGCAGACTTAGAGGATTTTTTTTTTATCCTCCCCAACTTTTATGAATTCATTCTTTTTCTTATTTATTTCTTTTCATTTACTTTTGATTCTTGCCCTTTATAGGTTTCGGCAATATTGTTGCTCTCAGGTTATTGCTGCTCTGTGTGACACGGGGCAGAGAGACTGGTGGAGGACGGAAAGGTCAATAATTCATCAACTAAGACATAAAGGTGGCACACACACACACACACACACACACACTCACACACACACACACACACACGAATTTGATGCCAAAAACAATACTAAAATTTATTGGTGTGAGTTTTCCACTGCCAAGCTGTCGAGTCTGTCTGGATTTGATATTAAAAAACTGAGATAATTAAAGAAAAATCACAAGCATGGATCATAACATTCAGGTTAATCTGCACATTTATATGCACTGAGCTGCTAAAACGACCTTTGTTAACCTTTTGGCTGCTGGAACAAGTGAATTTCCCCAACATTAAAGTCCAATCTGTTCCTGAATGGGCTTTAATTTGAAATATAAACAAATGTCTGTGACGTTCAGACCTCGTCACGACTGATGGAGAGAAATCAAATGCAAAACAGCTACACAAGTAAAGTAAGAAATGAACTATAGAGTTGGACTGATGTTGATTTTCTTTGTTTTTAACCTCCGTCTGATTAAAATATAATAGTTTAATGATAAAAAACAATACAAAAACTTGCTTAACTTCACGAATGATTCATTCAGAGTCTTCCTGTCCTGCAGTCACTTAAAATGTGTGTGTGTGTGTGAACTCTCCCGAACTGGAGATTATGACACTCAGAGGAGAATCTCCCAAAGCCCTGTATTAACTGTCCCCATGGTAACAACTGTCAACCCCCGCCCTTTCACACACACACACACACTCTGGTTTCCACGTCTTCAGAGGACATTACATTGACTTACATTCATTTCCTGGAGAGGAGACTTTACTAACTCTAAAACTTGGGAACTGGGAATACCAGGCACACACACACACACAGGTTTGCGCAGCATTCGTCGTGAGGACGCCTAAACCTAACCGAATCCTTATTGTAACCCTAAAACCAGGTCTTAACCCTAAAAAATGAAATCCTTAAAGAGGAGGACAGAACGTGAAGACCAGCCAAGATGTCCTCACTCCCTATGCTTTTGTTTGTGATTCTGTCTGTGGGCGGGGCTTAGTGAGCTGCCTGCTGATTGGCTACTGAGTCCCAGTCCGACAAACATTAGATACTTACAATTATTTCCATTATTACGTTATTCTAAGAACCTTGACGGATGTCGGCGTGGAAAACATGACGTATTATGGTCTGGATTGTTTGGTGGGAGCACAAACACGCCGTGTTTCCCACAGTGTCTTCAGGCGTCGATGAAGAGCATCAGCTTCTCCTCTTCACTTCCCCTCATTGATCGCGTGCTCTTAACAACTGGTCATCGATCTCAGCCTCTCGCTGACCTCATCATCTCATCTGCACTTTAAACGGCTTATACTCGCAGGCTCCGCCCCCTTTCAAACGCACGGCAACAGTGGGAATAATCAGACTAAAGGTAACTGATGTGAGCAGTCCAATCCAGTCCAATTTACTCTTATTTTATGGGCTTTTTTCAGATTAAAAAGACCAACCTTTAATCCATCTTCTTTTATGTAATGCATGTAATCTGGACCTGGTTCAGGTTAGTTATTTTAATATGGACTAAATATTGAGATAAATATTGTTCTTTTATTTACTGAAAACACATTTCATAATTTCCTGTTTAGTGATTTAGAGAGTGGAGTTTCCGGGAGGTCAGTGAATGCATCGTGATGACTCTGTGATTGGCAGGACATTTAAAAGAAAACACCTGCTGTAACAGCTGTGGTGAAGAACCTGAAATACAGACACTTAGTTTGCTTGTGTCATCCAAGTTAAATTAAGTTAAGTTTAATCCTGGTTCTTAGAACAACTTAACATCACAGTCTTATATTTCTGATGGAATTCAACTGGATTTAAGGCCAAGCTGTGCTCACTGCGCCCTCTGCTGGTCTGATGGGCTTCTAGGCTGGATTTTAAGGGTAAAGTGACAGCTCTTATCACAGTTTTGTCATATTATTGTGATTTAGCAGTGTTTTCCTGTATTAATGATGTCAAATCTGCACTTAAATATCTCTTAAGAAGTGTGTCATGTAACAACCACGTCTATACTATCACAATAAAACACATTATATTGTGAATTATCACAGCCTGTGACATGATAATGGTGCATTTATGTTTATTTTCTATAAAAACACAAGTTAATCCTACTGTTTAAGTATTCAAAGACATTTTTCTGGTGGGTGAAAAAGACAAAAAAGGAACTTTAATGTAAGAGATTCATAGATAAGGGAGAGATGGTATGAATTCCACGCATGTAAGACACTGTGATCCCCAGAAGAGGTTCAGAAATGAAAGATAAAGCCTCGGCTTTTGCTCCACAGTCGAGTAAATCCTCAAAACTTTCCAGCAGAGCAGAGCCCGACAAAGCAGCTGCTGCGTTTAAAACATGACAAAACACTTTTATGTACTATTTTTCTGGGTCTTTAAAATTCCCCTTAAAGGGAAACTAAACCCTGTCTTCTAAGGTTGCAGCCATTTATAAAAGTGGGAGGAGTCTGGGACAATGTGCCTCATGGTGAAAGAAAGCCAATGGCAAAATTTGAGTGCAGTAGCTGTTGTTTGACCACAGAGGGCAGTAGAGACACCATTTAAATGTTTCTTTTAATTTCACGTTGGACCAATGAGAGTCTAGTCTGGTCGAGGGGGCGGGTCTAGAGAAAAAAAAACAATATTTAAGATTTCCCAGAATTTCAAAGTAAAAGTGCTTATTCTGATATGCAACGATGAATTACTTCACAATAAAAGCATATTTTTTGATGCAAAGTAAATGTATAAGTATTAAAAACACATAAATGAAAGAAATAGATCTAAAATGAAATGGATAATCAACAAATAACTTGAACTAGATTCACATATATACACTGGTTTAAGGGCTTAGTTTGTCTGTAAGTAACTTCCAGCCATTTTCGTGATTTTGTGAAAGAGTGTCTAGTGTTACATTTGTATCAATAACAGTCAAGCACAGGTGACTCCTAATTCAGCTTAGGGCCCCATGAAGGCTTGATCATCATGTGTGAAGAAGAGAAACTCTGCATTTCTTTGCAGGGACTTTTAATTGATTCAATTATGTATAAAGTAATGAAGTAAGGAAGTTAAAATGCTGTATTTGTATGGAAAAAAAGAGTAATGATTGAACCCCTTTGGATTAATGCATCACTGCTTCCTCCTGAGGCTTTTTCTCTGTCGTGTCAGAAAAATTTAAATGGTTTCACTGGAAAAGCAGCTGAAGTGATTTCCGCCTCCACTCTGTAATTTAGAGAGATTGACGCGTCTGAGCTGGAAAACAAAGACGTATCGCTCTCGCTGTGATTTCCCTGAAATATCCTCGTCTCATATGTCAGGAGAATTGATCTGCTGGTTGTTGTTTTTTTTATTTCTTGAGGCTTTCGACTGCGTCACACTCACCTGAGCTGTGGTTTAATCTCACAGGTGCAGAGACGCCGCTGGGATTTAACAGAAAGAATAAAAAGTGTGACGTCTCGTTTAATTTGCAGGGAAAAGACACAAAGCTGCGTTTGAGGATTCGACTGCCGACGGCACTTAAATATATCCTCATTAAAAACCCGGAGCCTCTGCTCAGTAACTTCCTCGTGAGGAGGAAACGATCATCAGCTCATTAACTCAACAAACAGCTCAGTGACCTGAAAGTTGTTAGTTCAGTCCTCGTGTTCTCCTCGGAAAACAGATCAAGAGGGTGAAATGAGTTACGATGAAGCATAAACGCTTCCCGAGTTTCTCAGGGTCATCATTAAAACCAGAAAAGTCCTCGGCGAAGTTTTGATCGCGGCTGCTTCTTGGCGCCAATGTCGGCAGGTGCAGGAAGTCGTATTGTTGTTGTTATTGAGAGCTGGTCGCACAAGCCCCTCCTCCTCCCCGCACACCTGTTTGTTACTGTCAAAAACTGGTGAAAAACAGAGAAAGCACCATGTTTTAAAGTAGTCGTATTTCAAGAACGGTTGATGATAGAGATTACATGTTTGTTTTATGAACATGAGGAGGCTTTCAGGAGCTCCTACATTCAAATGTGTCAAAAACAGGTTTGAATTGACCGAGAAATTACAGTTTTAAAATCACTCTCGTCTTTTTTTTTAAAAACAAACTCCAGAGATGAGTTTTAAAATGGGGGTCAATGGGAGGTTTGACCAGAACTCTCTGTGCTTTTCGGTGATTTTAAGAAAAACTGCAAGTCATATGAAAATGAAAACCCCATAGCAACGTATTATGTAAAAATTGTCTGGGTAGGTTGGAAATTGTGGGCAGGAGAAGAGTTTGTTTAGAGATATTTGTAATTATTTTTCATCGGGTGCAATACACAATCATTATGAAATTTGAAAACGTCCCCAAAAAAGTACAAAACTTAAACTGCGATTGTTTAAAAAACGTAATATGTATCAGAACATGGTTTTATATGGAAAACGTCCAAAGTCTTGTGACCTGTTTAAAGTTTGAATCACATCTCTACGTTAAAGTATGACGACGCCGTGAGGCTCCAAACTGGGCTGGGATCATTTTTGACTTTTCTCCATTCATTCCCCATGAGAGAATATTTCGCAGTTTCTTTTGCAATTTTTGTCGCCATGGTTACTCGAAACGCTGAGAAAACAGCATTACACAAAGCAACAGAGAAGAAAATGTGGCCCATGTGCAAAAAAGCACAGGTTCAAACAATGAGGCTAATCAACACATGTGGAAGCAGTTGTGTCAATTAACACAGAAACGAACAAAAAATGCCACTTAATGTAATTTAATGATAATCAACGTAATAAAAGAAGTGTTAAAACTAAAACAGAAGGCTCTGATTATAACACACAGAGTGTGACGTCTAGTTTTCCTCACATTAATGTTGCATAAAAGAAGTATTTATTGGAATTATGAATAAAAACTCTTTTCTTCAGACTCTCGATGACTTCCAGTGGATTTTTCTTCTTGTTTTCTTTCCTCTCAGGAACGTAAGCTTCTCTTTTCATCGTCAGGGCTGGAGATAAACGCAGGAAGCAGCGGCTCGGTATCGAGTGCCAGGACCGGAGCGGGAAATAAATGGGCCGTAATTGTGTGTGAGTGCACTCTGGTTCATCTGTTGTCACCAGATGAGTTTCATTCATTTGCACCTGCGAGCACTCACAGCCACTAACATGGAAGATAAATACAGATAAATGTACAGTACATACTCTCACACACACACACACACAGTTATATTATAGTTTGAAAATGCTGTGGGATTATAGATTATTATATGATAGTTAAGGTTTGTTTAAATCCACACAACTAAAATGACTAGTTCATCTGAGGGATGAATTATATCCTAAGGAAACTGATGTACATTTTATGGAAGAAAATTTAGGTAAAAAATGTTTAAAAAGAAAGAAAAAAAAAACCTAAACCGTAATTCTGACCTTAATCTCAGAATTCTGACTTTAATCTCAGAATTCTGACTTTAACTAGATAATTCTGACTTTAATCTCGAGAATTCTGACTTTGATCTCAAGAATTCTGACTTCTCAAATTCGGATTTCAATCTTGAATTCTGACTTTAATATTCAATTCTTATTTTAATCTCATGGACTCTGACTTTAATCTCAAATTCTGACTTCAATTTTGAATTTTGACTTTAATCTCAAATTCTGTCTTTAATTCTGGTTTTAATCTCAGAATTCTGACTTTAATCCCAGAGTTCATGCATTACTTCTTTACATGTCCATGTAAAACTCGTCCATAGAGTTAAGTATAAGTGATGTGTTATACATTTTTTATTTTGAACTGTGCAGAATTCTTCACCTTTATCAAAGAGATTATGTTTTCATCTACGTAGGTTTATCTGTCGACAGTTTCTTTAACAGATAAATCAGATTATTTTTGTGCGTACATGTATATACTGTATGTTCCTGCCAAAATGGCGTTGTATTGATTCCAGAATTGTGTGACGTCAGCTCCTGCAGGGTTTTTATTTAACCTTTATTTAACCAGATTAAAAAAAACACACATTGAGATCAAAATCTCGTGATAAATGTCAGATTAGATAAAGGAGACAGATTACCAATAATAACTTTAATGTAACAGCATGACATTTAAAGTGCAGCAGCGGAGGTAACAGAGGTAACTGTTTACTCTTTTCTCTGATTCTGTTCAAACACGAGGAATACAACGATGCAGAACTTCCCTGGTTCTCAGGGACTCACTGCTCTGCATGTTTTAGATGTTTCACCTGCTCTCACACACCTGATTCAAACGGTCAGCTCGTCATCGAGCTCTGCAGAAGCCTGATAATGAACCACATCTGATTCAGGTGTGTTGGACTGAGAAAACACACAGCAACACTGGCCGACGCCACCTTTAATGGAGGAAAATAAAAACATCAACACTTCTTCTACTTTAATCTCGAGAATTCTGATTTTAATCTCTAGAATTCTGACTTTAATCTTGAATTCTGATTTTAATCTTGAATTCTGATTTTAATCTTGAATTCTGACTTTAATCTCTAGAATTCTGACTTTAATTTTGAATTCTGATTTTAATCTCAAGAATTCTGACTTAAATCTCAGAATTCTGACTTAAATCTTGAGAATTCTGGCTTTAATCTCAAATTCTGACTAATCTTGAATTCTGATTTTAATCTCAAGAATTCAGACTTTTCTCAAATTTCGATTTTAATCCTGAATTCTGGTTTTAATTTCAGAATTCTGACTTTAATCTCGAGAATTCTGACTTAAATCTCAGAATTCTGACTTAAATCTTGAGAATTCTGACTTTAATCTCGAGAATTCTGCCTTTTTTTCAGCTGTCACACACACAGACTGTAGTTTCAGTAGACGTACATATCTGTGGGGAGTCGGTAATGTTGCCTAAAGGCTGCCAGTTCATGGCGTATGATCAACTTGTCACTTTAAAGTGAAAATCCCATTAAAACGTCCACTCTGATTTGTTTGAATGATCGAAACTCTGTCTCCACTGAGACTCTAAATGGGACTAAGACGCCAAAGTTTTTGGAAACACTAAATCATAAGTCTTGTTTCTGACAAAAATAAGATAAGATATGATAATCCTTTATTCGTCCCTGCAGTGTTACAGCAGCCAACAATCACAACAAGGTAGAAAAGTAGAAATAAATGAATAAATAAAGGTTTATACAAACACAACGTGGGAGTCCAGCTCAACCTGATATAAAAGCCAAGGAGGAAGATTTAAGATTTAAATTTCTCAAGAGTCTGAGGAGTTTCTAGTGCTTTAAAAATGACTTTATTTGGGCTTTAATTTTCAAGTTAGTGGTTTTGTGTTTGTCCTCCTTGTAGACTTTGTTGGATTTATTTTGTCAGGTCTTCACCACTTCCTGCTCTTTGTCTGTTTTCCCGCCTTTGTGATTACCTGCCCCGCCCTAATTACCTGCACCTGTGTCTAATGTGTATAAATACGCCCCTTTTTCCACTCTGCTCTCTTGGACACGTCGTCTCTCGTGTTCTCCATGGGGTTTCTGGGGCTTTCTACGTTTTTTTTATGTTACGCTTGTTCTTAGATTGTTGTTGCTTGAAAATGACGTTGTTTACTACAGTGAACTTGGACTTTTATCCGTTCTTCCTCCTGAGTTGTGATCCTGCAGCCTTGAAAACAAGCTGCCGCGATCTTCACGACAGCAGATCCAGAAAAACACCCTTGAACCTTCTCTGTGGTCCTCCTTAACGGGATAATGAACGGAATTCCTCGCGTTTAGCCCGTTTCCTCTCTCTTTAGTGACTCTCCCTGTGAGTTATCACTTAATTAAACTGGGATTTCAGAATTTACAAGAATAAACAAGTGATATTACAATAAGAGGAACAAAACAGAAAAGGAACGCTGCCTGAGGGCAAAATACAAGAGGGAAATGTGAGTGTGTATCTTTCAAAAGATAATAACGTCCCTTTATGAGTCACTTGGCACCTCCTGGATTGCGAGGCAGAGTGGATCGTTTCCATTTTGAAAACACTTTCAAATCCATCGCTGTTTACCCGCAGTGTGTAGTGCAATATTTCACCATGATGAGCACATGACAGAAGCCCAGGGGAGCAGCGATTTCACGGGAGCCTCTTCAGCAGTCGATGGCACACGTGCCGTGCTTCAATAAGTCATCATGTTTGCATCACTCCTCCCCCGTGTGGCCACCGTGGCCTGGAAACCGTCTCCGCCAAGTGTCGGCGTTTGATCAAAGCAGCTTCCGTGAACCAGGTCGCTGCTCACACACGTCTGTGACGACACTTTTGTTTGAAACTCGCAGAAACAAAACCAGGACGTTAAATACTCCGGCTCGTACACGTCTCCTCCTGTGCGTTCTTCTGAGTTCCTCTGTGTGTCGTCTTGTTGTTTTTGTCAATGAAAAAACGTGACGTAGCGGTGGAGCGGAGCGGAGCGGTGCATGCACGTGTCCAACCTTTGATGTGCCGCTTGGGCCCCTCCCACAGTGAAATCTCCGTGGTAATTACTGCATGTGTGCACATGTTTTATTTGAACATTGAGGCCAATGTGTAACAATAGTGACTAAATCTAACACTTTCCCAAGTGCGTCAGGGAACTACGGTGGCCTCCACACACCAGAAAGGATGGAAACACTCCCAGTGTTGTCATGTACAAAGTACAGTAAATGTCATATACTTTATTAAAAAGTGACTTCAACTTCTACCAAAGTCATTTTCTGGTAACATACTTGTACTTTAACTCAAGTGTCACCTTTAAGGTACTTAGACTGGACACTCCTTCATTCATTGGTTCCTTGTCTTAAGAAATGTGTTAAAAGGCTTCCTTGAAAAATCGTACCATTTTTAACAATCTGAAGAAAGTTTAAACCAATTTAATTCCCTTTTCTCTGTGTTTTCATGTCCAAAATGAATCTAAATGTAATTGTATGCATGTTATTTAAAACATATAGACATAAATCTTAAATAAAGGTTGAGTAAATTCTGCAAATTAGTTTTTTGGGACCCAAAACGAATCTCCCGTGACCCTTCTGTGGGCCCCGACCCAGACTGATATGTTTGGAAGTTGGAGTTTCTGACTTCCAAAAGAAATGGAACGCACCATATTATGTCTTTTGTGGTGGAGTCCACTAGTAGAAATGTCTGTGTTTTTTTTTAAATATAGGAAGAATAAATCATTGAAAGCGTCCATTGTGTGGACTGAAAGCTTGGTCTCTGTGTGGATGTCACCAGAGAATATTATGCCTTCATCACATGTCACGCCGACGAGTCGGGGCCAGAAACGCCGGACTATATTTAGCGGAAAGGCGACAGCCCATAATGAACGAGTCGGGGGAAATGGACTGTCTGTGTCAGAGCTGTGCCCTTTGACCTCTCTGACAGGTTTCACATCAAACATGGTCATTTCACACCGAGCGCTATAAGATGAGACACTTACATCCAATACATGACCTGATTACTTGCCTTTTGTAATCTAAAATCCATTCTTAGGCAGATTATTCAGTAAATATTCTCTTGTTTCCTCCCAAAATAAGCACCGCTGTAACGGTGAACCACGAGGACTGAAACAAAAGTGTCAGGCTAAAGTTCCTGGAGGCAGGTCAATCGATGTTTCTCAGCAGAACAACAGGAGCCTCTGCCACAGCGAGTCGAGTCTGTGTTTCTCCTCGAATGAGTTTGACCTGCTGGAAGTGCGCGCCGCGGGAAAATCCATACCACGCTAACGTTTACAGCTGCAGGAAGCAGGAAGTTAGCTGAGAAAAAATCACAACGTTTGCATCAAACGACTTGTCTGAACATCAGCGAAGCTTAGAATTCAGTGGTAGAAATATTAACTTGACAATTCTTGATCTACGGTCGTCACGGAAGGTTTTCGTAACTCGCCTCGGCGCGGCACGGTTAAGTTGTGTTTCCATTAGCATAGCACTGGGTACTTTTTAGTACCTCCTTTTGGTTTGATGGACAAAATGACAGCATTTGGTGCATATTACACTTTTACAGTTTATTATTTTGAACCGTCTGCACATCAGCACTCATACTTGCAGTCTTGGATGAAGCCAATCCAACTTTATTTTAAAAATGACAACATAATATACACAAAATATGGAAAATATAACATGACACCGACTCTGGAGCGTATCAGCGTTTCGTTCACATGGAAACAGCGTTTTGGGAAACAAATTTGTTGTCGTCGTTGTCCTCTTGGGTTTGGTCTTTTTGCTTCATGATACCTTTTTGATTTTCTTTCCGTTCTGTGTCTGTGATTGTAAACATTGTAACGGTGTACTTGTTTAAATAATGCTGGATTTTAATAGTTAGCGCACCGCTCGCATGCCGTTTACGCTTTGCTAACAGGTGTCCAAGAATCATGTGACTGTGAGGGTAAGAAATACAAATTCACATGAGACATCAAGATCCAAACTCTTTAAGCAGCTTATTTTCAGATCAGTCAAGTGTCTCTCCTGGACGAGCGGGACTGTCTGTTTGGGACCAGATGGTTCCGTCAGCCGGTCTCCTCAGAGCTCGGCAGGAACGCGGCGTAAGTCCCGATTCTGATCCCTTTTTTTTGTCGCGTAGCGTCTGCTCGGCTGTCGCTCAAACCCGAGGATCAAAGAGAATATCTCGCACACCTCGAGAGCTGGAGGCTAAGATTCAAAATGGAGGAGGAGTGTACGTGATGGGGATGCTAATGCGCGGAGCCTTGATCTTGGCATTGTTTCGTACTTGGCACGGCTGATTAGCAGCTTGTGAAGTGTTGCTTTACATCCAGAACCCTGGTGAGAGTCGAGAGCAGTGAGTTCTATCTCTCTTTTTCTTTTTCTTCCTTTTGTTTTTTAAACGCAGCCTCGTCACATTATACATAGGTTCTTGAGATCTTCAGTGATGTTTCCTGACACATGGGTCCCTGTGGAGGAGTGTTTTTAGATGTTTAGATCAAAATGATGTCATCTGTGACATTATATACTGTATATGTCTGGTTACAAGTAACACACTTGCACTTACCTGCCACTTTATTAGGTACACACTAAAGATATAGTTACACTGAAAACAACTTGCTTTACAAGTCACTAGTTTGGGTTGTGTGTAAAACCACGTTCTGTGATGGCCCCGCCCACGTCGAGGAGGCGTCAATGTCCGATCACAAACCGAGTCCAGACCTGTATCTTCACACTTCCTGTTTCCTGCAGCAGGAACACAGTCGAGGCGGCTCTGAGAACATGAGAATATTCAGCGACAAGCATGTTCTACATTTAGGTATTCAGCTCTAAATATGCAAAGATATGCGCGGGCATCATTCTCACCTGCAGGTTGAGTGTTGAGCTTCGAGTAATCACTGGAATGGAGTTTAATCTTACGACGAGAGAGAGAGAGGGAGAGAACACTGAAGTCTGACGTGGTCACAGAGTCTTAACAACCTCCTGCACGTGATTGGGTTTCATGTTTGTCATTAATTTAAGACAAATTGAAAAGAAACAAAGCTACAGTGTGGATTTCACGTGACATGTAATATATATGGCTCATTAAAAGCCCACGTTTAATCATTGTCACACGCTCACGTTTAATGATAGAACGCATGTAATTCAGTGGCGTGTATATAATAACACAGCGGGAGCAGAAAAGGGCTCTTAACAAAGACACGGAGTAATAATATTTGTTCCGTTATGGAGGAACTTCCTGTCTAAAGTTAAAAATGTGGTTATCCAGTCACACTTCTCTCCCATCCCTCTGGACCATGTTCACTTTCTTCCCGATTCTGGTAATTGCAGAAGGACTTCCTGTCTCACTGGGAGATGTTTTGGACAGAAACCTGGGGAAGACTCTGGGTACAACACCGCTGCTGTGGCAATTTACTGCTGTTTTACTGGGACGTCTGGACGTCGGGGACGTTTCTGAGAACCTGAATAAATCATGGGTTTTGTTTTCTGACATCTTGTGGGAGGCAGTCTTCTCTGTGTCCGGCACATGTGGGACACACGGGTATTTCAGGCAGCTTCAGGCAACTGCTTATTCAAACTTTTTCTTTTATTTGTGACACTTAGAGGCGGAGAAGCAAATGAAAGTGTACAATACAACACAGGCGGTTTCTTTGACCTCATTGAGTCAACGGTGGACGATCATTTTTCAGAGAAAAACCTCACACTGGTGGACCACATTACAGTCTGTTACAGACCAGTACAAGCAACAGTCTTCAGTTCAAAGTCAGTAGTCACTGAAAAGTTGCTAAATCTAGCGATAAAGTCAAATGGACACACTGGGTGAGACGTGCAAATCTGATTGGCTGATAGCTTCACATGGAGACAAGAAGCTTCAAACCAGGTAAACCTGGAAAAGGACTGATGGTGTCAGGGAAAGACCCCACCAAAGTTAAAACGTCCAAAGTTCAGATGGATGACAAGAAGCTTCAAACCCAACGATATCCTTCTTCCTTCTGAAGACGTCATCATTGGTGGGTTTTTCCCCTGACACCATCAACCGTCATTTTCCAGGTTTTCAAGGACCTGGTGAACCCCCCTCATTCTCATCCTTATTCTGTCCCTGTTCTTTTAGTCTCTCTGGATTCTAATCTGCAGTTCCCTCGTGTTAGTTCTTCAGCAGATCAAACACAGAGGCAAGAGGGACGGATGCCGACCGGCATGAACACGGACATGAGTTTACACAACAGTGAGGATGAAGAGGTAGACGATGACGGATGGACGTTGACGTTGGTGTATTTTGAAACTGTAGGGGCAGTTCCGTAGAGAAAATGTGAGAATGGGACCAGACTTGCAAGTTCCACTTGAAAGGAAAGAGTCCTTTGATTACTTTGAACAAAGAGAAGACAGTAGGAAGGAAAAGACCGAAGAGAGTCAGAGTCCCAACACAACACAGGACATCAATTTAAGAGAGGAGGTCGAGTGTTTTACTTTGTCTGGAAATGGCCGATCAGCTGACAAAGGAGCAGGTTGAGGAGTTCAGGGAGGCGTTCTCACTCTTTGACAAAGACGGCACCATCAACACCAAAGAGCTGGGCACAGTCCTGCGCACTCTGGGCATAAACCCCACCGAAGAAGCTCTGCAGGACATGATCAACGAAGTGGACGCCGATGGGGACGGAACGATGGAGTTGGCGGAGTTCCTGGCCCTGATGACCAGGAAGATGAAGGACACGGACACCGAGGAGGAGATCAAAGAGGCGTTCCGCGTCTTCGACATGGACGGCAGCGGATTCATCAGCGCGTCCGAGCTGCGTCACGTGATGGCGAACCTCGGAGAGAAGCTGACGGACGAGGAAGTGAGCGAGATGATGAGAGAAGCAGATACGGACGGAGACGGAAAGGTCAACTATCAAGAGTTTGTGAAAATGATGGCGACGAAGTGAAGACCTTCTGTGGAGCCTTTTTTTTTCTTTGTCTAATTTATCTGTAAAATCTTAATAACCTCTCTTTGTCCCTGTGTCTTCTGCTGTCCAGAGGGCTCTTGTCCCTGCATCCCTTTCTTCTGCTGTCATAGTGTTTCCCGTGAAGGCCCCTGAGAGCTGGGGAGCTTGAAATCTTCCTGTCTTGTGTGCTCGGGGCCCCTCCACGCAAGGCAACATTGGAGATCTTTGGAGACGAGTGTGTCTCCTGCTTCACTCACTACTTTTACTCTTCTTTTCTTTTTGAATGACCTCTGGTCGTGTCTCAAATTATGAATTCCAACTTGTATGTTTTTGTTTTCCAATAAAATTTAAGAATAAAAAGATGACCGTGTCTGCTCACTCTGCTGCACCAAAGTCCATAGAGAAATTCACAGTTTTTAGCTCGCGGGAACACAGAAGCTGCTGGTCCACTGCTGCCTCGTGTGGTCAGTTTGTGTCACTGTAGTAAATCCAAAGAAAGGGTTACAAACACCGGCGTCACAAAATGACACATTTGAACTCAGTGATGGAGGCAGCAGTGGATCAACAACTCCTGTCTGCTGTGATGTTAAAATCACTGATTTTCTCTATGGGCTTTGGTACAGGAACAACAACAACAACAACAACAACAACAACAACGGCTTTCCTTCTTAATTATGCTATTAAAGCTGCGGTAGGCGACATGTTTTTGTCTTAATTGATCAATATTTTATTAAAACCTTTACACATATTGTAAATTACGTGATTTGAGAGAGAGGGAGATAAAGATCCGCGACTTCTCTGACTCAAAGAGAAAGGGCACCTCCTGCTGTTCTACTAAATAACTGCATATACACTCGTCAGGGGGTCAAAGAGCAAAGTGTGACTACTTCCTGTTAACGCTAATGTACTATTACAGTCTTGAAGGTTTTTTTTTGACTACTAAAAGCAAATAAAAACATGTTATTTTTATATTATAGGGTTAACTGATAGAATTAAAGATATCATAAAACATATTGTATTTTGTTTTATAAGAATAACGACCATAAAAAAGTCAAACAGCTTATGGTGGCTCTTATTTTGAAAGTCATGTTGAAAGGAAGTGGTGCTACAATAAATTAAAGGTATGCATTTTATTTTCTTAAATATTAATTTTCTAACATTATTTTATATAAAATCCCTGAACGTGCTGTACATTTTATTTTGAAAGAAAGTAGTCACTCTTCACACATGTGCAGGTCGCGACACCTCTGTCCATGCTCACCTGGTGGGAGGAGCTTAGGACAGAGAGCGACATTAGTATTTAATGAACTGGAAATGAGACAAGAAAAGACAATATTAGACATTTATTTTTAATTTCTGCCGCAGAGTAAAAAACACCTTCCGTGTGAATATGAGGGTAAATACTTTTATAAAATAAAAGAATACCCGACGTACACACAGACTTTACAGCATAGACAGTCATCTACAGTATGAACATGTTCCAGTGTTGCTCCAGTGAGTCGTGATCAGCTCGCTGCGTCTCATTTGTCTGTAACGTCAGCTCCCACATGGAAATCCTCGGGGAGCGAGCGCCGTAAATGAATGGTATTTTCCTAAGATGGGGGGGGGGGGTCTCGACTTTCCAGGCAATTATGACAAAATGTGATCTATTTCCCCACTAGGCTTTAAAATATGTAAAAGAGCGGCGGGCCCGCATCGTGTTCTCCATATACTGTAATCCCCGAATCCTCTTAATGTTTCCTCTTTGACAGGAAACATAACAAGACGTGGAGTCGTATACTCGTTTCATATATAACCATTAAATACTGCAAAACACTGCGCGACTGTGAGACACACACACTCATGATATCCAGGCTTGTTTCATCTCTCGTATGGCCTGGAATTGGTCATTTATTGTATTTATCGTATAAAGAACCACATTCTGAAGGACTGTACTCATGATTTCTCATGTATGTTTAGTTTAGTTTTTTTTAAAGAAAAAATACATATACATACACCCTGATGCTTTTTCTATGTTGTTTTGTTCTACATCTTGTGTAAACCCCAAGAAGAGTGGTTGTGACCTTGGTGGAAAAGCAAATGTTGATGCAATTAATAAGGAAATAAAGAAATAACAGTATATATACCACATATACTGTTTATCTTCCAAGGGTCACAGGGCGAGCCGGCGCCAATTCCAGCAGAAATTGGATGAGAAGCCGAGTTCACCAGGTCACCACGTCTATGTACTGTACGGCATATTTAATTTAAGTTAATGTATTCAAGTTTTCACAAAACTCACAGGTTTTAATCTTACTGGCTTTTCATCTACTACAAAATCACATTGTCCCACAAATCCTGGTCTTCATCTTGATGTTCTCTAGTGCAATATTTCCCAAATTTTATCTTTAGGAGTCAGAATTTTTATAGAATGCAAACTATCGTAACCCAAATCACAATTTTTATCCTGACAAGAGCAAATCTGAGTCATACTGTCATGGATTTCAGTTAAACGTCACATTAACCAGATTAAATAACTATTTCTTTACATCTCCCTCGTTCACTTTCTCGCCTGCGGCTTCGGAGAGAACTTTGCTGCGTGTGTTCTCCTGCTTGTTTGTCAAACTCTTTGTGAAGATGACACTTGCTATAAGAAACGCACAAATGTAGTGAGCGATTCAAACCTATCTTTACGCCAAGGCAGCAATTACAGCATGGATTAATGCAGAGAGAGAGAGAGAGAGCGAGTGGACAAAGTGCACTTGCAATTACCTGAACATGCTGCTACTTCAGGGTGTGTCAGGTCGTCGAACATAGCAATCACACACACATGGCTCACATTCACAGCTGCAGCGACGCTGAAGCACTGAGATGATAATCTGACAAGAAAAACACCGGCTTCATGTGAGCCAGATGACCTTCAGCGCAACGCACCTGAATCTGTAATCAACAAGTTTTCAGCTCTGCATGAACAGATTAGAGAGCAACAAAAAAACTACTGAGTGACAGAACTTCAGCTAAACGTGTGCTTTTATGGTGATTTGGTGCAACGGTGATGGAAAAACACGAGTCCAAATGTGTTGGAAACCAAATAAAGGCATTTTACCTTTAAAACCACCAAGTTTAGAATGAGAAGGAGCAGTGGGCAGCACTTTTCTGCACCTGGGGTACAATGTGAGGTTGGGCACCCCAGCCCTTGGTCCTTCAATTAAATTAAATTTAATTGCATAGGACCAAATCACAAGGCTCTGTACACGGTAATACTATTATAGAGAGCAGAGAAACACTAGGCATCAGTGGAGAGAAAAAAATCTCTGACAGAACCAGACTCGAACGTGCGGCCATCTGCCTCGACCGGTTGTGGTGAAAGGTTTCTGAATCAGTTATGACACGTGGCGGCTGTTCAAACCAGTGACCTTCTAGTTACGAGCCCAATTCTTTTCCTCTTGGCCATGGGCTGCCATTTATGGACTGCCATTTACATTGGATACTTAGCTACACTTAGATAACAAAGGTGCAGCCAGGTTATGCGGAATTAAAATTTTATTTATACACCTTTTAAATGTCTGTTTAAACAACGACACAAAGACAGTTTTGAGGTGATGCACGGAACAACTACTCATCACTGACTATTATCTTAGTCATGGAGCAGCTGCACAACGCCATCCTGAAGCTCTTTTTGTTACTAAGATCAGCAACAGACAAAACAGCTTGACGAGTGAGTCAGCGACGGATCACCCTGAACATAAAGACTGTAATCAAGTCCACGGAAACTTTGCTGCAGCTTTGGCAGGTTTCCCCGACTTTGGTATGAGGAAGGAGAAAGAGAGACAGAGACACCTGTTCTGTCCCATCTGCCTCTGGACGAGGTCGTCCAAAAAAAAAAAGGAAAGATGGTGGATGAGCTGACAGAGGAGGAGACGCTGGGGCTTTTATTCGCTGCCAATTTGGCAACATAGAGCAGTGCTGTACATTAGGAGTCCATTTATCTACAATCTAGGCCAATTATAAGCCTTTTGGAATAAGTATTGAACTTCAGAGTACTTTATGTACCTCTGTCATCGCCCAAAAGGTACAAATGTTGCAGTAAAAGGTTCATGTACCTTTTCAAGATTTCAAGACTATTTATTGCCTGGAACAGTTCATCACTTTATATTAAACAGATCAACAATGGATTCAACTTTAGGAAATCACTAAAACTTTGTTACCTTTGTTGTTATTTTCCTGCTGTAGTTCTTTTATATAAAATAAAATAGAATTAAACTAGTGCAAAAATGACTGAAATGGTGCAGATAAACACCAGAAGCCGTTCACGGTAAAAATAGTTTTTTGGATAATATAATGATGATAATAATAATAATAATAATAATAGTAGTAGTAGTAATAATAATAATGTTGCCAGGTAATTCTGGTAGTCGTAAGTAGTAAAAAAGCAGAAAAATATACATTTCCTTCTAAATAATTTAAAATATTAGGGGACAGTTTTGTTGAGATATGTCCCTTTCAATCGACAAATTAAAATGTTAAATTAAACACAAACGATAGACGTTTCTCACCTGCTAACATACAGTGGCTAACATTAAGTTAGCTTAGCTAAATCAAATTGACTAACAACTGTAACTGGAGCTAGCTAGTTTATTATTTTTTTTTTAATCACATATGAAAAATCACTTCATATTTGGCTTATGTAGCGTTAGCAGTTAGCGATAAAGATCAAGATTGTTTGGTGTTAACTTCAAATGGCGCCTTTAGCCTGCTAGCTAACCACGTTTGCTAACCTTATTTTTCAGTGTTTTTCATTTTTCAAACTGTTTAGCTAAGTAGATAACACTGATAGCTTGTGAATTTACATTTTTATATCCTCTCAGATTCTGATATTCTTGATAAGCACATCTTTCTTAAACTTTGGCTGTTTTCTTCTACTTTTCGTCCCTCTTTACTTCCGAGTTCTTGGAAGCAGAAATGTCTGATGTTGTTTGGTGGCATCAGGAATTATAGCGCCGCATTTTGAATATTAAATATAGACGGGGATGATGAATGCGTGCGGTTGCTGCATCAGAGCAGAGCCTCCATTAATTCGCCTCCACCCTTGTTACGACGTGTGTTTGCTGCTGGTGGGTGTTGAGCTGAAGACGGCAGCGGAGCCTTCGGGAAACTGATGCGAGCTATTTGGAGCGTGCTGCGTTGGCGAGAAGTGCCTGGTCTTCATGAGAGCTGGAAGTTTTTAACAGTATAAACAGGTGATAAATATACAGCGAGAGGAAAGTGAGTAAGCAAGGCAAGAAAACTTTCTACACTAACTCATGACTGACAGTGCTGGTTTTTGGCTCTTTCTTCTTTCGCTGATAAAGCTGACGCTATTCAAAAATCCACAGGCATTTGAACCTCACCACTCTCAAAGGAGTCTGCGTTGAACAGAAACACTGAGATAATATTTGTGCTTCAGTTGTGGAGTTGGTGTGCGACAAACTAATGTTCCAATCGTCAAAAATGAGTGATTATTTAAAAAAAAAACATAATGAGATTTAACTTTTTTTGCATGAAAAGTATCTCCGAACTTTCTAACTTGTGGACTTTATATTTCATTTTCAGTTTGAAAATAGCAAAGCTAATGAAGAATAAAACTGTTGAAAATTAAACAAGGGAGCAGGTATGCAAACGTGTGACCACTGTGTCAACATTTGTGTCTCAAGGTGTTATCGCTTTTACAAGAGTGGGACGGTTCAATAGAAACAGGCTTCCGCTAACTAGCTAATTAGTTAGCTTGCGTGTAAGCCACGTTTCCACATCCTGCGACTTTCACTGGAAATAAAAATAGCATTACTGGTTGTACGTATAAATAATAATAAATGTGTGAGACCTGTTAATATTGTCTACACTGCCCCCTCGTGGTTTCCACTGGTACTGTTGGCCCTCCAGAACGGCAGCAATGCTAGCCACTGAACCGCTGCGTAGCCCCTTATTAGTCTCACGGTGTTGAATTTAGAGAATTAAATAATTCAGAATATTGCCCACAAGTGTATGTGGAAGCAGAATCATGGAAAATGACATAAACATAACTTTTTTTGACTGTATTATTTGTCCTCCTCCTCGTCCTGATCCTCTCTGCGTCTGTGTTTCACACCCGGGTCGATGTGGACACTCGTCTCTCAGCGCTGTGTTGCTGGGCAGAATGCAATTAGAGAGACGGTGCTGAACGTAATTGGGTGTGACACACGTTAATGGCATTTTCATGTAGACAAATGTGGACGTACAGTGTAACAGCCGGGCCAGAGGGCGGAAATCAGAGATGCTCTCGGAACAACAAGTCATTATGTTGAAGTCATCGCCAAACAGCAGCTCACATCCGCACGCTTTTCTCACTGAACGACCTAAATAAATATGTGAACGTAGCTCTGCATCATATTACAAGACTTTATTTTGAGTTTCACCTAATGAGCTGGAACTTACAATTATGGAGTCACTAATGAGATGCTTATAAATATAAATAAGCCAATTCAAGCGCAACAATTACCACATTTTTTGTTGATAAATGAGCGGTGTAATGTTTACATTATACAGAGTTTATTAGACTTAATAAAACATTAATATTAACCCATTATTTGCTTGATTACGGCTGTCTACATTCTTATTAAAAGTGGCCTATGCTCATAAATAGTTTACAAGCCACTTATTGATGTTAATAAACATCTTATTCATTTTATGACAGGTTTATAAACTGTTAACAAGTGTTAATAATGCGTCAATTATGTTTATTTCCACATTATAACATGTTTTCCTGTCAAACAGGACAACTACATGATCTTTAAAGTGAAATGTTCTACATTTTTCTGTGATACTGATGTATTTTCATGTTTTGTGATCGCATGTTTACATTCTGAAGTGGGAACTATCGATGAATGGCGACGTTTCTTTGTTGCGTTAAAGACCTGCTGCAACGGCTGTTTGATGAATGATGCGTTTCCTCTTCCTCTTTTTGTATATTTAGTGAGTCACAGGGAAAAGAGAAAGTTTCAAAAGGTGAGCGAGTGAGCTTTCGCCCGGCAGCAGGAAGAGCTGAGCGAGCAAAAACACCACAAGGCTGTGATATGTATTCAAAGAGACAATATTTCAACCTGTTCTTCTTTGACAACAGGTTCAGAATTATAAAAAACACTGACACAAGCAGAAAAACTGAACGAGCGTCGATTGTGCTGTTGTGGTGATTCATCTGCGTTAATGCTGAGCTGAAAAATGTGTGTGTGTGTGTGTGTGAGGAGCAACAATAGAGTAGTCGTCTCCCTGTTTCGACTCTGTCCACAACAGCAATATAATAAAAAGTGTCCCTCCATGTTCTTATCTCACCACTCCATTTGGTCTGGGGTGTTCATACATCATTTTAAATTTATAAACATCTCACAGACCACTTTATTAGGTTCCACTGTTTGTTCATGCATATATCTGATCAGCCAATCACATGACAGTAGTACATTTAGACATGAAGCCATGCTGCAGTTAAAACTGAGCCTCAGAGTGGAGATTTTGAAAAATGCCAAATGGTTTCTTCACACACTTATAGTGAAATTAGATTAAGATGGAGCAAGAGATAATGTGACACTAATGGCACTTTTCCATTATACAGCTCTAGCTCTACTGGGTTCTACTTGACTCAGTTTGGTATCAGTCAAGTTGTTTTCCATGACTTCCTAGCTCCTCCTCAACGTGGGCGGAGTCATCATATCACGGCGGCGTGAAACTGCTATGACGTTGTTTTTGACGCAAACACACAAACGAGTGACTTGTACAGCAGTTTTCAGTGTAACTGAATCATTAGAATCGGTCGATTTAAAAAGATTTGTTCACAGAATCGTTCTGTTCTTCCCGCGTGATCGTCTGACACAGTCACTGAACTGAAATACCACTGAACGCGGTCGTGATTGGGCTCACGATCGCCGGCTTTCAGCAGTGCTGTCTCTAAATACATTTCCTTTGCTAAATGTTGGAAATGAACACATGTTTTCACAGGATTTTTATGTCTTTTTAACCGATCTACAGTTCGACATTGTTGGCTTTGATTCTTGTGTCGGGCGTCGCACTCATGACTCTTCCAGTGACGACGCTCTCTGACCAATCATGGCTCAACTCGCTTGGAATCTCGCCAGAGCAGGTACCTAAAAAAACAGGTTCCAGGAACTATCCCTATTTCTGATTTTCCTCCTAATAAGCGCATGGATTTTAGATTTTGTTATCCTTTAAATCTTCCACAGGGAGACATTGACATGCAGCCAGGGATCCTTGACCTTCCAGTTGAAGGACCATCCACTCCACCACTGAACCACTGCTAGACCCATAAAACACAAAGCAAAAATATTCAAATGACGCCACAGTGATTTACAACAGTTCAACAGCAAACCCAGTGTTCAAGCAACCAGTACAACAACCACATATCCTGAAGTTACCACGACGATAATGATCATAATCAATCATAAATATGACAACTTTGACAATAATGGTAAACACAGTAAATGCAACAGTGGCTACGGTAAGAGCAACACAGGCAATGCAGTGAAAAGTAAAATAAATAAAACAGGGATGCATTGAAAGGATTTTTAATAAACATTTTATATTTGAGCTCTTAAAAGTACAAAAATCATCAGTATTTTGGCTCACGGAGAGATTAAGTCTGCAAAATTAATTAATGGACCAGACATTGCATAACTTATAGGTTTGCAAGTGAAACGTAAAAGTTACATTGGAAACTTTCTTTCATGTTTGAGTTTTTTTTTTTTCTGTATGTGATGAAACACATCGCCCACATTCATGTGTTCATCAGCTCCAGTGAAGTGTCTCACAGAGCCGAGGAAAAACTGGAACTAAATAAATGATGACACGGAGAATCAGTGTGTTCGAAATAAAAAGCATCAAATATTAATATAAATGTGCACATGAGGGCCAAGTGTGGCCATTCATGTCACATTATAGCAGCTCTCTAAGGTGGTTTGGAACAAAAGTGTCCCATTTTCTCCTTTAATAATCATTTCTTTAGAATAGAAAAGAAACCGTTTATTTTCAGTTCATCTTCATATGCTGTAATTAACCATTAATAAGCCACTTAAATGACCATATAAGATGCTTATAAACATAAATAAGTCTGTTAATGTTAATGTTAATAAAAGCATATTCAACTCAGTCGTTATTGCCATAACTGTAAATGAGTGCATAACAAGGCGTTAATTAACCTTTGTAAGGCATTCATATTGCAGTTTCATAGTTTATATATATAATATAACATTGAATTTGATATAAGGACAATTGAAATGTTTATTAACATACTGTCTTGTATAAGGACAGTTTAATACATTACTATTTTTGTTGAGTGCCAATAAACGTATCACAAACCTTGAAGAATATTTGAACTCAGATTGAATTGCGTGAGGCTAGTATATGACATGCATAGAATAATAATAATAAAAAACATATATAAAATCCTTTCTTTTGTGGCTTTTACAGGAGAAAAAGTCCTTAAGAAAATCCTTTTTTAGTTTTTTTTGTGTGTTTTAGACTAAATAGACAAAATAAGATCAAAACCTTCACATAAAAACATGATGTTCTCTGCGTTTATCATGAACTTTTATTAAAAATCATTGTGTTAACACTGCATTTCACATCTTTCCAACCAACAACCTCAACAGCCAGGAAATAAAGTGCTTTACAAGCAACAAACACTTAATCTAGAACAAACCATAAAGAAACAATAACAGAACATTCTGTTTTTTTGCTTCAGCCTGAAGAAATCCTGCGTTAGCTTTCTGTTTCTGTCGTATCTCTGCTCCAATTAGCTGCCTCCAAATGTACCGAGGGCTGCTTTAATGATGCTGTGGTAATTCCTGCTGGTCCAATAAAGGTCACAGATCATTGAGAGCCACTTTAAGACAGGACCGGTACTGTATTTACAGCAGCAGCAGCAGCAGCAGCAGCCCGGAGGAGAAGCACGAAAACAACACGGCAGATCTGCTGCCTGTGCACTTCTGCTGCAGCTTAATTCCTGTAATCCCTCTGGGAATAAGTGGATGATGTGAACACTAAACACGTTTCTGTTTCACGCCCGTTGCTGTACATTGGAAATAATTACAACCAGTGCTTGTTTTATTTTTTTAAAACCTATATTTAACCACAAGGTTTACTGAGTTTTGCGTCAGACACATGAATATTATTTACCGTTCATCCGTCCATTAAAGCTGAGTTCAGTCAGTGACAGTAACAACATACAGTGAGTTAGATACTAAAACATGCACTTTATAAATTATTAATGTGCTATTGTGTGTTGAATTTGTTTTCAGCTACTTTCATGCCCTTTAAATTGTCCCTTGAGGACAAATAAAGTGATTTGAATTGAATAGAAAACATGTTTTTTTTTTTTTTAAAGATTATTTTATCTATATTCAGTTTCCAGCCAAATTTAGCTAGTTTAGTTTAGCTCAGCTCGAAAACGAGACTCGGATGAAAGTAGCCTAGTCGTTAGCTAACAAGCTAATCACCTGTCAATTCACCAGTTCACTATCTGTCTGTATACTAGTCTGAGTCAGACTATCTATCTATCTATCTATCTATCTATCTATCTATCTATCTATCTATCTATCTATCTATCTATCTATCTATCTATCTATCTATCTATCTATCTATCTATCTATCAATCTATCAATCTAGCTATCTATCTATCTGCAGATGTTTAGCTAGCTTAGCTTAACTCAAAAACAAGGCACAGAGGATAGCATTGTTGTTAGCAAACAAACTAGTTGCCTGGTCAATTCTATCAGTTCAATATCTTAAAAGGAGTTAAATTGACTTTTAAAAATAGCAACATTTGCAGCAGATCAAGAACAAGAACAACACGCTGGAATCTCCCGCTCTTTGATTCCAGAGAGCCGGTGTTGTGCGGCACTGGAAAAGCACATCGTCTAATTATCAGCAAACACAGTGGGACGGCTTTCTTCATGCTGGTTGACATTTTGAATTGAGGGGGAATAATGAAAGCAATCAGAGGCTCACCCACTGGGCTCACCAGCCATGTGTGACATGTTTACCTCGCCGCTTTCAAAGACCTCCGTGTTTCTGTTTGGCTTTTTTTGTCGGCTCGCAGACTCCGTCGCCTTCATTTACGATAAAAAAAGCCCGTACGTGTGAAAGGTCATATTAGTGGTGTCTGCTGGTAGTGCTAAGAGTGTTAAACGGCGACTCAGCAGGACGTCACACCTGGAGTTAGCTTCTATAGCTGTTGGCGATAATGAACTAAGTTATTTTACTTCGTTTTGTAAGAAAATGTATGAACCATTTGACATTTCTGTCTGTCTGAGTCACATGAAAAGATTACTAGTTTGGTCTTTATCCAGTTTAGCTAGGTTAGCTCAACTTGTTGTTGTTAGCAAACAAGCTAGTCACCTGGTCAATTCTATCAGTTACAAAAAAGGAAATCTGTCTAAATGTAAGAAATGTTTTCTTAAACTGACTTAGAATTTCTACTATTTACACACACAACAATCTGTGATTGTGTGTTTTACTTGTGTATTTTAGTGAACACACAAACCAGGAGCAGTTTTCAGTTGTTACTGGTAATGAAAGCTTAAAGTAAGCTATAATATTTGAGTATAAGACAAAGTGATATTATAATTTTGTTTTAAGACGAGATTATTTTTCTTTCTTGTTCAAAACATTTAGTTGAAATTAGGCTTATTTTACTTCTTAATCATTTTAAATAGTATAGTAACGTTCGTTGAAGGCACAATACCAGCTGTGCTTATTATAAATGTCAAACAATGTGTTTTTTTTTATTATTCTTAAAATACCTAGCCGAGTGTAGCCTACAGCTAGTTGCAATGTCGAATTTAAATGTATGTTGTAAGTTGTGTTATTATCTGACACAGTCACAATTTGTTTTGTTGTTTGTCAACAGCGTAATAATGATTTGTGAAGAATAGATTGATGTACAGTGGTTTGGCTTTTACTTCTTGTTAAGCAACTGTAGTTGAGATTATCACGTGCTATTAAATATAAACGCTCCCTCATGTTGTGATTGATTTATAATAGACCAGAAAAACATGTATACAACAATAAATGACAGGAGATTGATCTTCTTTTTCCTCATTTACGGGGCGTACAAATGATCTTTGCTGTGAATCTGTGTGTAACTGTGTGATTGTGTGATTCGATTAAAAGGTCGAAGAAGAAGAAGGAGAAGAGTTTCTACATAATTTCCAAATGCCAAACTATAACTGAACACACGCAGCGCTCCTCGCAGCTGCCGCTCCGCTGACTGCCGATGATACGAGCTCCCCTCAGCGGCAGCAGCACAGCGGGCGACCATGCACATGCAACACGGAGACACATTTATTTATACTGCGCTCACACGCACGGGAATAAATAAATAAACAAATGGAACTCTAATGGGAATTTCCTCATGTGTGCAACACAGATATATGGAAGTGCGTGGAGAAAACAGCGGGGCTGTCCACATGAAAAAGAAACCAATCATTCTGAGCTGAATAACCCGGCAGATAGGACAGCTACACTCATAGCTGGGATTATTTTCTCTGGAGAAACTGCATCGGGAAATTATCCAGCGTGAGAGGCGCTTCATGGTGTTGACAAGTTGATTCTCTCAACGTGAAGAAAACAAATATGCGAAAACCATATCTGAAAAACATAATGGTTCAGGCTTCATCTTCGTCATAATAGCACAAACACAATGGATTATTAGAGAATCTAACAGACTTTTGTTTATATATTTAAGGTAACACACTTTTCCTTTTAACCGCGGTGAAGGTTTTGATTGATCCAGCACTTCATCATGTATTTATTTTTATTTTTACTGGAGGTTTTGGTCCTTTTTATGTGGCCGAGTCTTAACTGGTGTGAAAGCTTTATTGTATCCACTCAGATTATTTTGTTTATTTTAAAGGTGACATCGAATGCTTGTATCACACATATATGTTAGTTATGGAGGTCTACTAACATATATTAACCTGTTTTCATGGTTAAAAATCTCCTAGTCGCCTCAAACGAGCCGATCAAAATATCTCCTCACTGACGCTCTCGTCAGCCGCGCTGTTTCAGACCAAAACCACACCCCCAGAACGTGGACTGTGTTGTGATTGGCCAGCCAACGAGAGCTTTCCCACTGTCCTGTGATTGGCCAGGTACCTGGAAGTGACGTAATAGATAGGCCAGCTCTCAGATACACAGCTCCCCCTCTGGCACGGTGGATGCTCTGCATCTCAGCAGCTACAACGAAAGTAGTTCTTCTTCTTCTGCGGTTGAATGTACGCAACCGGATGTGCCCGGACTAGTGCCGCACCAGGAGGCGCTATGGTGGTGAGAGGAGTGGTGAGGTTTTCTGATGACATCATCAGCATAGGGAAGTGCCGATCCGCTTCGCAGAACCCAGGAAAACAATAAAACCCTATTTTCTCAGCAGTGGCTGAACTGTTGTTCTGAAACTTTAGGGTTTCATAAACGAGGTAATGACGCAGATACACACACAAAATGATTTGGGTGCACTTATGAGGGCCTTGCCATACGTGAAAACTCATACAGATACAAGGAATTTGGTTCTGGCAGTTGTTGTTGCCTCTCTAGTATAAAGAAGAAACAAACTATAACATATAAAAATACATTTTTCACATGTTGCGTTCCCACTAGCCATGCAGCATGCTTCCTTTGATCTGTATGTGGGTTACCCCGTCAGCTACGGATGTTTTTTTCTCCCATCCATTTTCTAAATACACCTTCAGTCACAAACGTTGTTGTATTTACACGATGCTTTTAAGGATGTGGTTTATTAATCTGACATTAATCTGACATTAATTATTGACGGGGTCTTTCTGTGGCCAACACAATGACCACACTATTGGCACTTTTCCACGACACCGTTCCAGCACGACTTGGCTCGACTCGACTCAGTTTTATTAGTGATAGTACCTGTTGTTTTTTTTCTTGCTCTGACGCGGTTCCAAGTGAGCTGAACAATGTTGAACTGTAGATCAGATAAAAAGACTTAAAAAAAACAAATCTGTTCAATGAACTGATTCTAATGATTCAGTACACTGGAAACAACTGCTTTGATCTTGTTTGTGTTGCGTATAAAACCGCGGCACGGCAGTTTCACGCAGCCGCGCTATGACGACCCCGGGCCACGTTAAGGAGGAACTAAAGGAAAATGATAAGAAGCCGAGTAGAGTCGAGCCGTGCTGGAATTGTACAGTAGAAAAGCGCCATATGACATGCATGGAGAGCCCATTCAGTCTATTTGTATTTCTTTTTGCTGTCGTGATGCAGATGAAAGTGTGCTGCACCACAGCAGAGAGCCGGGTTTGAAAGGATTTGAAAAGTGGATTCTGAATAGTTTTGTCGTACAGAAGCAGACTCTTATCACTAACCCTCTGTGAAGTGCGTTCCTTATCAAATAGAGGGTAATTTGCCATTTCTCTGATGACATCGCCGCATAGTTAAAATATGTCCTGCTGGGTCTTTGGTCACAGCTGTAATCACACTTTATTCTGACGCGTGTTCGGCGTGGTTCTTCACACAGTCCATGATGACACCGAGGTCCAGCAGGAACCACTTGAAAGGATTCTCGAGCTCTGAACGCGGTGAGAACAAGAGAGAGAGAGAGAGACAGAAGCTTCCAGGTGGAACTAAGCTCCCAAACATGATACATCGCAACGTCAGGAATCCTGTGAATTCAAGCCAATTCAATTATGATTTAGAAGCCAGTGCCATTAGTTTACATCAGAGTGGGAGCTGATGATTAATGTGTGGCTGTTTGAGTTTGTTTTTTATTTCCTCCGGGGACGTACGTTCAGTGGGAGTGAGCTCGCGCACAGCGGCGCTCGCTAATGTGAAAATGTTATCGGCATGAAAGTGCTTCATGACCAATTTCATAATAGAGCCTTGGCATTTAATGCATGTGCACATTAAGCTGGTTACAACAGAGATGGAAGAGTTAAAAAAAACAAAAGTATCTTAAAGGGATAGTGCAGGTTTTTTGAAGTGTGGTGAAGCCTGATCCACACGAGAGGATTTACAAATCTGATTTTGACGTTTCAAAAACGTGGGAAACCACAGACACAACTAACTTTATGACTGATTTTTAAGGTTTTAACCCTGAGAAAACACGGACGAGACGATCCATGACCACACACTTAAATCAAACGATTTCAGGGAAAGAGATTCCAGGGATTTGTGATTTTGCAGAAACGCAAGGAAACTGTGGCTGAAGTCATGCTTCAGCCACAGTTTCCTTGCGTTTCTGCTGAGAATCTGGAATCACCTAGGTTTGTACAAGTTATGTTGTACAAGTTATGGTTCTGGTTATGGTTCTGAACAAAGTACACAACATTCGTGGAAGACTGGGATGCTGATGATGTTAGAAATCACATACGTGAATCACACTACAGGATAATCTGGCCGGATAATCTGTTCAAATCAGCCTAAAATCAGAAAACCGATGATTATCCGAAGGACCAGATCAGGACTGAAATCTGGCCAATTATCCTCGAGTGTGGGGCAGGATTTAAACTTCATTTGGTTCCACATGAATACGGAACCTAAGTTGAAAATACAAACAGCAATTAACAAAGAAAGACGGTTAAATCCAGAGAGCTTGGAGCTCAATCACAGACAATTAAATGTAGTTTAGTATAATCATAATGTATTTAACAATTTAATTGCAAACATTTTCTTGTAGAAGTTTGTTTTATAGTTTAAAACGCCTTCCTGAGGCTCAAAGTCCATAGAGAAAATGAACGATTTTACATCTCGGCACATACGAGTTATTGATCATCTGCTTCTTCCATCAGTCGATTCAAAGGTGTAATTTTGTGATATCGGCAGTTAAAATCCTTAAATAAAATGTAACTAAGTGACACAAACTTACCAAATAAGGCAGAAATAGAGCAGCAGCTCCTGATTTTCTCTATGGACTTTGGTGCAGGAGAGTGAGCAGTTTAACACCTCTGGTTTTTCCAGATAATTCAGATAATTATATAGACTTTATATATAATTATATTGTTTATTTTAGTGGTGTCTAAGTGTCTTTTTGCATGTTTCCCCACTGGCAGTAGCATGAGGGCAAGTGTTCCAGAGGGCCAGCAGGGGGCAACACAGCTCAGGCAGTGCTAACCATAGTTCAATTAACCTAAACTATCAATTTAAGGCATTTATGAACCACATATATCTGATTATCTGTTTCCTTGAGTCTTAAAAAAGTATTAAAATAAAGCGTGTATTTTACTGTGTATTTCAGGCTCCAGTTGACTGCAGTCGTTGGGTTGTGTATGATGGACTTGCATCACCTTGGTGGCCGGCGGTCTCTCCATTCAATTAGCATAAAAACTGCACTTAATTACTCAATGATGAATGTTCCGGCACATTAATTAGTCACCACCCTTTACCTGGTGATTAACGATGTCACTGTGTGGCTGTGAGTCGCCGCCTCCTCACAGCAAAGCCAATCTGTCACTGGGGGCTTTTCTGTGGACTCCACCCCTGGGTGCTGTTGACTGTACCGTTCATCTCGTCCGCTGCCTCGAGGCCATCACGCGCGGCCGGATCCGCTGAGATCATTGTTTCTGAATTATAGCTGCTAATTAGCACGTGATGGGAATGCTAACAAATGGCCTCAATTCACTTTCATGGTCCCCGGAAGGGCTCGTGTGCAGTGTGTGTTCATGTTCTCACACGTGGAGAGCGTGAAGCGTTAGTGAAGAAGTGCCTGTGGTTAGCGCATGACTACATGTAGCACCGGGATACATATTATCAACACTAGGAACTACGTACGTCCATATTTAGGCGGATAGTCCAGGTTTTAAAAATCCTCAGTTGCACTTGAACGCAGCGTACCTTCCAATGAGATCCAAGGTCTAACGGATAAAGCAAGGGTTCCATGTGTTAGCTACACATGGAAAAACAAGTGCTGTTGTTGTTGTTCAACGGCTGCGGCTAACGTGACAGAAATGCAGAAACGGAAAACCTTTATCAGCAACAGTAGTGAGGGCGACTTTCGTGGGTTTTGCACGATTTGCCGCTGTGACGTTGATAGAATTACTCAAGGGAAAAGTTACTATTGAAAGACAAAGTTTCCACAGGTAAATTTAAAGCTTGTACATGCATCAGAAGTTCACATGTATTTGTATTTTCACTGTTTGACTAAGTCTGACTAAGGATATACATAGTGGAGTAATCGGACTATGAATCGCTTTATCCAGATATGTTAGTCCAACTAAGACTAGCTTGATTTTAGACGGACTAACGTGTTTACATGACATCACGAAAACTGAATTATTGTCTGCTAACATGAATGTAAAGACTATCATCACCATATCGTCACCATATCATCATGGACAAAATTGTAGTGTAGTGTAGTCTTGTATCCAGTGAAGTTACTGACAGGCAGAACTATCTGTATTTAATTTAAAACTTTAAAGACCAGTATTGTCTCTGGACTGACGTGTTTTCTCGAGTAAGAAAAGCTGTTTTGTGATTTTCCTGCTGCTTTAATAAAACCCATGTGGAGCATCTTAACTCACAGTGAGGGGGTGAAACTGCTGGTTGAGTGGAAATGTTTGTGTGTGTGTGTGTGTGTGTGTGTGTGGACTGAGCTGCTTCTCTAAACCAACGGGGAGTAATTGAACGAGCACTAAAACACATTTGTGTTTTTTTTTTTTTCCACACTGACTGCTCTCCATTCGATGTTATTACAAACTCTTATTTCCAGCCTTTATTTTATTCATTTCTCAGGCAGGTTTGCTGATGATGCACACACACACACACACACACACACACACACACACACACAAACACACACATCTGCTTTATTAGCCCCACTGCACATTCATATAATTAAAGCCATTCACAGGAAACTGCCCGGTTCACGACAGCAGTAATAACTGACCAGCTGTCGTCTTAACGCAGGAACACAACAACATCCTCAGCCGTGCACTGTTCACTCATTTCCTTTCCTGGTTTATTTATGCAAGCGTCAGTGACCCGACAGATTTATGAAGGCAAACTGGGGCGGTTTAAAATAGCGATGGACGATTCTATGACGTATTAATTGTCAAATATTTGAATATTCAGTCATGAGTGAAACCATTGATAAAACATTTGTTTTCGATCAACTTTTTATAATCAAGCAAATAATCGAATACTCGAATTAGTGACACCTAGTGGTGAGACAGCAGATTGTAACAAACATGGACGTGTGTGTGAGTTTGTTTTTGTTGACTTGTATTACTGCCATGAAACTGCTTTATAATCTCATTTAATTTAATTTAATTTAATAAGTGTGTACACTAAAGGACGCCTTTACATGCATGTTAAAAGTCTGATTTTAGTCAGACTAAGACTAAAATCCAGCTTAGTCGGACTAACATACCTGGTTAACGCGATTCATAGTCCTATTACTCCTGCATGTGTACGCTTAGTCAGACTTGGTGTTCTGCTGATGCACCAAAATGTTCTCCCCGGTCTTTGACCTGGAAGTAGAAGGAGACGACTTTTCTGTGACGTAAAAAAACTCAACAGGAAACTGATTCAGTATGCACTAGCTATAGCGCCACCCACGGAGGCGGAGTCAGGCGTACACTTAGTGTCTTAGTCGGACTATGGCCTTAGCTCGATGAAACTTTGCATGTAAACAGACTGAATTTTTTTTAAACCATTCATTTAAATGTAGAATAAAGAAAGTGTAGAAATTAAACATTAAAAGGAAAATGCAATATTCATGGTATTTCTGGCCTGTTTATAATCTACTGTATATCGACTGCTTGTTTTTGTACGCATGGCATCATCATCATCTTACTCATAAAACGGAACAAACAAGTGAAAATAAATATCCTACATGAGCTTCATTTAAGCAGACTGGGCTTTAGATTAACGCTGTCAGCTGTCGTCAGCTGTTCATCATCAGGTAAACGGACACAGAGCTGTCGCCAGGTCACGGTCTGCTTCACCTCTGGCTGCTGACCAACTCACCTTTAAACTGAAGCAGCAGCAGCAGCAGCAGCAGCAGCAGCAGTGACTAACTGACCTGTGTTGGCAGCTTCACCTCCATGTCACATGACCCACTGAAAACAAAAAACAGAGCCAAATAGAAGTACAGGACACTCTTTGTGTTGGATTTTACTGCTTTTTTGTACAATATTAAATAAGAATATTGTTAAATTTATCAAAGATTATATTGCTTTGTTAACTCTGCAAAGCACTTTGGTTGTTTTTAATTTTGCTCTCACAACATTTGCATCCCCTGTCCCGCATTTGAATCGTCTCTAAACTGATGCTGAAATGTAAACATCTGTGAAAGAAGAGGGTGACTGTCACTGCAGAGCTGCTGAGACTCCTGTCAATCAAACCTGTCAAACACAAGGCGGCGACTCCTCCCTCTTGTTGTGGGAAAAGTTGGATGTCCTGATTTTTGAAAAGATTTTGAGGAGAAAATGATGGAAAATGCAGCAAAGGAAAGAGAAACTGGGTGAAGCAGCAAAAGGACAAAATCATTCAGATCAACAGACGATGAAGAAATTACAAAATAAAAAGCTGCAGCCTTGTCCCTCATTTACTTTATTTTACATATATGAACATTTTTGAATTTGTTGCTGCTTAAATTTTACATTAATCGTCCCAAAAATTACCCAATTTTCTCAGGAGCGCTCAGATCATGTGACCCACGACGCCAAAAACTGCTTCTACAGTAGAAGTAGAGGAAACACCAGCTCAGCTGTTTTTTTAATCATGATATATTATAAGTCACAAGACTTTTTTAAGGAAGTTGACATTAAGACGAGTGAAACAAAAACAAAACAAAAAAACCTGACATTTTCCATCATTTTTTGACATTTAAACTCATCGTGAATTTCCCCCCGAAACCACGTTAATTTTAATGATGGCAAACAAACACTCACTCACTTCTGGGTTTATTTTCCTTCGTATTTCAGGCCGTTAAGAATCTTTCTCCCCGTTTACATCCACTTAAATAAACGTTACAAACTCACTGAAAGCCAGGATTGACTTTCATGTCCTGAACGTTTTCTCACAGGACATTTGAGCGTCTTCTCATCCAGAGGACATGAGGACATCTGTATTGAACAGACGAGGACATCAGAGTCTCGCTCCCTGACGTGGTTCCAGGTTCAGAGCAGACCTGATGAGAGGGCAAACATACGGCTCCTCCTTTTAAATTTTACATGAATTCATAATTTATTAAATATTTCACAACCGGAGTCACTTAGGGTTAAAGCTCCAGTACGTAACCCCTGCCACCAAAAAAAAACGCTTGGTTACGTTAAAATAAAATGAATGCAAATTAATAATTAAATAAATATGTTAATAATTGTATGACCTTAGATATTTTTTGAATAGTTTATTTGTTTTTTTAACATAACATTGAACAGAGAAACTGACAAGATGAAGCTTGTGGAATGACATTGAAATGTGGCTCTTATTTTGAAAGCCAGGTTAAAAGGAATCATTCAAAAACAACAACAATAACATGTGAATGTGAATTTGACAAGAAATTCATTTTAACAAATGGCTTGAATTATCGTTTGTGGTTCACACGTTCACACGTTCACTGACTGGCTCTGACTTTAAAGGGCTGCATTTGTGCTGCAGTGACTCATCTGGATGCTGCATATACAGTATATACACATCACATTTTCCCCAGGAGCTTCTCCATTAGAGTGATTCTTGATAGGTTGTCACAGGTTCCTCATGATAAACCCAGGAATCATTTTTATTTTTTTCCCCTCCTCCTCCTCCTCCTCCTCTCTCTCGATTTTCTCTCCCTTCTCTTACATTAAAGAGGAGAATCATCAGTGGACCGTGTGGGCCGGTGCAGGAGGAAACTGTGCGACGTCGTCAGGGTTTCAGCCTCACACTGATTGGACGCCGGGGCGGCAGAAAACACAGGCCAGACGGTCAACCTGTCAAGTCTGACAATTCATACTGCTCTCCATCTCCTGAAAAACAGCAATACAATGTTGTGTCGAGAAAAAGTTTGCTGCACCACATATGTAACGGTGGTGAAAACTTGAGCCAGTGAAGCCACAAACAAAGCACAGTAAATGAACGGATGTGGGGATAAAACAATGCAGTGTTTATTACATCCAACCAAATAAAATCTCCGTCTGCCTGAGTCTGAGACGTGTTGAGAATGTTTTAAAACACTTCATGTCACCGTTAGGCAGCATTTTTCGACAGTAAAGCAAAAAGTTTGGTCACTTTGTAAAGCACTCACTCTCCTGCACCAAACCCCATAGAGAAAATCATCATTTTTACATCACAGCACACAGGACATGTTCATCCACTGCTGCCTCCACCACTAAGTTCAAATGTGTTATTTTGTGACTTCGGTGTTTGAAATCCTTTGTTTGGATTTGTTTTAGAGACACAAACTCACCACAGGGGGCAGCAGTAGACCAGCAGCTCCCATCTTCCTGGGAGGTAAAAACGCGGATTTTCTCTATGGGGTTTGGTGCAGGAGAGTGAGTGGTTTCACAAAGTGACTGAAAATGGAAAAAAAGCACAGATCGGACTCAGATATCGTCCAATTTGTTTCAGCCCGAAATAAACATAAAATAGTGGTGGCAAATCACGATCACATGACATCTCTTTCAACTGGTGCAATGGGGGACGGGGGGGTCAAACCAGTGGACTCCTAAATGTCACAATAATGCCAATTTTACTTCTGTTTTGGCCAATTAACTCTCCCCAATTAAGTCTCCCCAAGTTTTTATAAAAGTACAAATGTAGATTTCACATATGATTCACTTTCGAAAGACACAATGTGAACAGGTCCTCCAAAAAAAAAATCGGAATTGGGCATCAAGACCTTTCGTGGCACTAAAACCACACTTTAAAAAACATGAACTATCCCTTTTAAAGATACTGTTGGGCTTTGGTGAACGTATGAACTCTTCAGTTTCCATTTTAAACGTTTTAATGTTGCTGCTACACACATTTCTATCAACATTTACATAAGATTCTGGTCATTTCTGGTCATTTCTGGGGCAGCATGTTTCTGCATTTCCTGTGAGGAGAGAATCAGTCACAAGCAGCAGCAGCTGTGTCAATCAGCTCAGCTGGAAGTGCTTCCTCTGGTTCTCCTGCAGCAGCAGCAAAGTGGTTTTAGTTTCAAATCAAACCAGGTTATCGCTCATAAATAAACGTTTTACATGTCATGGTTGATTTCAGTGTCAGTGGAAAAGAAACAGTGGATCTTTGTTTCTTTCTTTCTTTGTTTTTTTCTTTCTTTCTTTGTTTTTTTCTTTCTTTCTTTCTTTCTTTCTTCATGTAAGGAAAATATCATGTTCTTCTCTAGGCTGAAACTCTCATGTACAGCAAAGGAGTCACATGAGCTCACGACACCCAATCCTTAGATCCGTGCAGTGACAGGAGACACAGGTGCATCATATCATCTCATTCACTGACTCTGAAGCAGAAGCAGAAATTAAACTTTAAAATATACATATATATATGTATATATATATACTATATACATATACGGATGATTTTGTGACAGTTTCTCAGGACTCTGCATTGACTCACATTCATTTAAACAGACTCAACAAAGCCTTTCCCTAACTTTAACCACAACCAGCTAATGTCTAACCCTAATTTAAACCTAATCATAACAAACATCCTAACCCAAAACTTAATCTAGTTCCTCAGAAATTAAGTTCTGCCTCATTAGGACCAGGTTTTGGTCTCCATGAGGAAAAAATGTCCTGACAAGATCAGGATTTCTAACCCTAACCCTAAAACCAGGTTTTAACCCTGAAAAAGCCCTTTAAATGTGTTAAGGACCAGTCAAAATGTCCTCACAAAGACAGGTGTTTAATTAAAATGTGTCCTAACAAACTAGCCCCTTCCCCTTATTTTAACCACCAAACTAAGTGCCTAATCCTAATCCTTAACCAAACCCTAACCCTAAACCCCCAAAAAGCCCGTTAAAATTGTGAGGACCAGTCAAAATGTCCTCAAACAGACAGGTTTTAATTGAAATGTGTCCTAAATGAGAGAACTTAAAACATTTAGTTTCTAACCCTAACCTTAACCCTCACAAATAAGTGCCTAACCTCAAGCCTTAACCTAACCCTAACACTAGTTCTAACCCTAAACCCCTAAAGCCAGGTGTTGACCCTGAGAAAGCCATTTAAATATGTTTTTATATCATAAATGTAGTGCATCCTGTAGCCCCTTACCTTAACCATCACAACTTAGTACCTTACCCTTAACCTCACCCTTACCCTAAAACCAAGTCTTAATCCTGAAAAAGCCCTTTAAAGTTGTGGGGACCAAACAAAGACATAAATATACTTTTTAAGTTCCCTTGTAGTTGTTTTTGTTTAATATTTGTGAGCGTTTTATATTTTAATTGTAAATGTGTTTATTTCATGTTTTCTCCTTTTATTTTTGGAGTTATATTAGTTTCTTTTTTACTGTGTAGACTCTTTGTGGACTCTGTCGTCACCTTGATTACAAACAGCTGCTCCTCGTTAGATCCACCTGTGATTTTCCCGCCCTCTGACGTATTTAAGCTCTGTGTTTCCTTCCCTTTGTCTTTGCCAGTTCGTCTCTTACCATGTTGTCATGCATTTGGGTTTTTTGTTGTTTTTCTTGGTTGTTTTATGGGGTTCTGTTGCTGCTTTCTCACTGTAGGAAGTGGAATTAAAGACTTAGAGTTTGTTTTGGGTTAAATTCTCAGGGTTTGCACTGATCTCTCATGGCAGAGCAACAGTTCTAAGCAGCACATGTGATATTATAAGACGACCCTGTGTCCTAATAACAATCAGACTTACTTTAAACACACAGTTTGATTTATCCTGACTGATTAATTGATATAAAGTCAGCATTTTATTTGCTTATTCCCAACCACATAAGTTTTGGTTCTGCACCTTTTATGTGGTTCGATTCATTATTTTAAAAAGTAGTATGCCCTCACATTTTATTCTAATATTGTCTACCTTCTTGTATACTATATTATCTTCTCTAAAGCGCCTCAAACTGTGCTGCTGTAATCCAATCATATCCCAGTTTTTTGGCATCAATAAAGTACATAATATTAATCCAAAAATAAGCTATTTTTTTGGCCCAGATCCACTCAAAGAAAATGAATCTAAAGGCACAAAATCAATTTTAACCATTAAATGAAGATAGCATCATGTATAAAGCTTTAAATATAGATATACTATATATAAACGAACTATAGGTTGCAGCATTTATGAAATTGAAGAACTGAAAAATGAAAACAGGTGACATGTCATTGCTGTCAAATAACTACTGAGTCTTTCCATTGTTTGTGAGATTAATAAAGACAAGGCAGCTTTATTTGTAATGGACATTTCATACACAAGGCAACTCAGTGTGCTTTAAGTAGGAAAAAAATGTGGAAACATTCAAATTTACACTACTTTCACTGGTAGCTTGTTCCACTATTTCACTCTCCTCGGTGAAATAAAATTAAAAAGTTAACCCACTTTGAAAATGAATAAAATAATATATTGATTTTTCATGTAGTTGATGCTTGAGAAAGTAAAATAAATATGTGAATCCAAACGTGGACAGAACTCTAAATGTTGACTTATTCATGTACACATTACTTTTATTTAAGTGTTGGGAACGGCTTTCCATATTTTAAACACGAGTCTGTCAGGTTTGGGGAGGTTTTTTCTTAATATTGTGTTGGACATAAACATGGGATGTGATGCATATTTTAGTTGACACAACATTAAAACACTTATTTATTGTCCTGATCTCAAAATAAAGAGGTTGCAATGCAAATAACATAAAAATGAACTTACAGGGAATCACTGCAGAGACGTTGAATTTCTTATTTTCATTCTTTTACCTTTTCTTGAATCATTATTTTATGGTTTTGCATGACTGAACATAAATTATGTGAGGTAATTAAAGGCACTAAGTGTTCGGGACACTATTACTCCACAGGAGAATTTAAATCATGCTAATTTTCTTTGACACAATCTGTAGTTCAACTCGATGAACTCGATCAGGTCCTTTTGTTTCCCTCAGAGGAAAATGAACTTTTAATATTGAGCTTGTCCGTTTCTACAAAAGTAAACGAGTCAAGGACCTTTCATTGTGCAGCAACAGATTTCTCTATATAAACACTGACGTGTTTGCTCTCAACAACACAAACAGCATAGTTGGAATAAAATGTACCAAAAAAACCCTGAACCTGACAACAGCTTCTCCACTCAGCTCCAATAATCCCATGTGTTGAGAAAAGGCCAACGCTCCAACACTTCAGTAAAACCATTAGTTTCATCATCTCTCTTCACTCTCCGTCCTTGATGTGAAGACGAGGGCTTTGTTTTTTTCTTTTTCTTTTTGAAAAGCCCAGAAAGCAGCCAGGCTTTCTTCTTTGATGTTCTCTCTGTTTCACATTTGAAAGTTCAGAGGAAACGACTGAGTTTTGACAGTTGGGATAAACGAGGAGTCGAGCCAAGAGTCGCGTTGATATAGGGTGAGACTCGAAACGCAATTTTAAATGAAAATAACTAGTACCGCGCGCGGTTCTGAACGGGTTCGAGCCGACCCACGCGGGTCGCCGTGTGCCACGGCTCCCCGCGTGCCTCGCGCTCTCACCCGTTCATTCACCGCGCGCGGTACTAGTTATTTTCAGTACTAGTTATTTTCAGCGGCGTCCCTCGCATGTCGATCCAAATTTCGGGGGGATCGGGCAACGTATGGCAAAGTTATAGGGCACTTCCTGTTTAAAATGGCCGACTTCCTGTTCGGTCAAATGCGTGTCCGTAAACGTGTTCAGGGAAGTTCCCTTGTCTTACATATCAAGTTTTGTTTAGATCGGACAATCTTAGAGTTTACTTCCTGTTTCTGGCATTCCACTTCCTGTTGGGAGGTCATCTTTTGCAGACATGCTCAGGACAGGTCCCTGGTGTCACATATAAGGTTTTGTGCAAATCAGACAACGTACGGCAAAGTTAGAGGGCACTTCCTGTTTAAAATGGCCAACTTCCTGTTCGTCTCTGGAAACATGTTCGGGGAAGGTCCCGTAACTCACGTATCTAGTTTTGTGTCAATCGGACAATGTAAGACTTTACTTCCTGTTTCGGGCGTTCCACTTCCTGTAGGGAGGTGATCTTTTACGGACATGCTCAGGACAGGTCCCTGGTGTCACATATAAGGTTTTGTGCAAATCGGACAACGTACGGCAAAGTTAGAGGGCACTTCCTGTTTAAAATGGCCAACTTCCTGTTCGTCTCCATAAACGTGTTCAGGGAAGTTCCCTTGTCTTACATATCAAGTTTTGTTCAGATCGGACAATGTAAGACTTTACTTCCTGTTTCGGGTGTTCCACTTCCTGTAGGGAGGTGACCTTTTACGGACATGCTCAGGACAGGTCCCTGGTGTCACATATAAGGTTTTGTGCAGATCAGACAACGTACGGCAAAGTTAGAGGGCACTTCCTGTTTAAAATAGCCGACTTCCTGTTCGGTCAACGGCGTCTCCGTAAACATGTTCAGGGAAGGTCCCGTAATTCACATATCTAGTTTCGTGTCAATCGGACAATGTAAGACTTTACTTCCTGTTTCGGGCGTTCCACTTCCTGTAGGGAGGTGACCTTTTACGGACATGTTGAGGAAGGGCCTGGGGTCCCACATACTAAGTTTCAAGTGGATACAACAATCCCTGTTGGAGCAGCATCAAAAACTATAAATGTAATTCTGTCTGCTGTCACCAAGGGGCGCTGTATTTGAAAATGAATATTTTCATATAGACGTGTTCAGGGCCGGACTGTCATCAATCCTTGCAAGTTTGGTTCAGATCGGACCAGGATTGGCAAAGTTGTAACAGTTTGTTTTTTTAGAATTTTCTACCACCACCAGGAGGCGCTGTTTTCAAAATGTACCGTTTCAGCAACATAGTCGTCTTCAGCAACTAACCATCATCAACTATAGCAAGTTTGGTTGGGATCAGACCTTCCATCGCGAAGTTATAAGAGTTTCATTGTCTGTTATGAAAAATTATTATTATCTCCAATTTTGGCGCCCCCTATCTCGTACGCCATACAATATTTTAAAAAGCTTTTGATAACTTTTGATGCTCAACTCGTCCACATTGATCTCACCAAGTTTGAAGGTGATCGCACAAAAGCTCTAGGAGGAGATAATTGAAATACAAGCTGTCATATTGTCTACTGTCACCAGGGGGCGCTGTTTTCGAAATTTAATATTTTCATATAGACATCTTTAGGGCCGGACTATCATCAATCCTAGCAAGTTTGGTTCAGATCGGACCAGGATTTGCGAAGTTGTAGCAGTTTGATTTTTTGTCCCAAAAATCCGACTTTGCGTCGTTGCCATGGCAACACCGTTAAACGATTTGTCGTCATATTGATCACGCATCATCTACCATGTGTTTTGACTGTTGTCACCAATTTTGAGTGCGGTACGATTATCTGTGTAAAAGTTATTCCCGAAATCGTAAAAAAACTTTTTTTTTGTGTATTTTCTTTCACCACAAGGAGGCGCTGTTTTCAAACTTCACCGTTTTTTCATAGACGTCTTCAGCCATGGCCTATCATCAATCATAGCAAGTTTGGTTCGGATCGGACCTTCCATCGCAAAGTTATAAGAGTTTTGTTTTTCTGATGCGAAACATCAGAATCATCACGAACTTTGCCGCCCCCTATCTCGTGCGCCGTGCGACATTTGAAAAAACTTTTGATACCGTGAGCTCCTCAACTGGTCCACAGGGACCTCGCCGAGTTTGAAGGTGATCGCACGAAAAGTCTAGGAGGAGTTAGTTCAAATACCATTGCTGCGAATTCGCCAAAATCGCCAAAAAATGGCCAATCAACCCAAGATGGCGGACTTCCTGTTGGGTTTGGATCATGGTCATAATGTAAATTTTTCTTCATCCTGACCCACTACACATGTGTACCGATTTTCGTGCATGTGCGATAATTGTGTTGTTCATGGTGAATTTTGACAGGTCGATTCGCACGTTTTGGCCCCTCCCACATTCAATTTTTAACGCACATTCCCCGAACCTTTTTCAGACGTAAATTTACACCACGATTGATGCAGTCACAAAAATCTGTGAGTTTTGGGGTATGGGAAAGGCCTCAAAAAGGCAATTCATTTGGGGGAATAATAAGAATAATAATAATAATCTTTCCAGTTTCAAGAGGGTTCTTGCAACCTTGTTGCTCGAACCCTAAAAAGCAACAACAATCGACTGGTTGCAAAAGGAACTCCATTTGAATCCTGGCAGGCTGAACAAAGAGGGGTATAATGCTGCCCTCTACAGTTGTAAATTCTATAACCACAGTTGGAGGTTTGTTGTTACCAGTGTGAAGTTCGGAAGTTCTTTGCAACCACCACAGTTGGAAGTTCTCTACTCTTCCCACGTTCGGAGATTGTTGACACTTACCACGTTTGGAGGTTGTTGACTCTTCCCACGTTTGGAGGTTGTTGACTATTACCACGTTTGGAGGTTGTTGACTATTACCACGTTTGGAGGTTGTTGACACTTACCACGTTTGGAGGTTGTTGGCTCTTAACACGTTTGGAAGTTGTTGACACTTACCACGGGTGGAGATTGTTGACTCTTCCCACGTTTGGAGGTTGTTGACACTTACCACGTTTGGAGGTTGTTGACTATTACCACGTTTGGAGATTGTTGACTCTTACCACGTTTGGAGGTTGTTGACACTTACCACGTTTGGAGGTTGTTGGCTCTTACCACGTTTGGAAGTTGTTGACACTTACCACGGGTGGAGATTGTTGACTCTTACCACGTTTGGAGGTTGTTGACTCTTACCACGTTGGAAGTTGTTGACTCTTACCACGGGCGGAGATTGTTGACTCTTACCACGTTTGGAGGTTGTTGACTCTTACCACGTTTGGAGGTTGTTGACACTTACCACGTTTGAAGGTTGTTGACTCTTACCACGTTTGGAGGTTGTTGACACTTACCACGTTTGGAGGTTGTTGACTCTTACCACGGGCGGAGATTGTTGACTCTTACCACGTTTGGAGGTTGTTGACTCTTACCACGTTTGGAGGTTGTTGACACTTACCACGTTTGGAGGTTGTTGACTCTTACCACGGGCGGAGGTTGTTGACTCTTACCACGTTTGGAGGTAGTTGACTATTACCACGTTTGGAGATTGTTGACTCTTAACACGTTTGGAGGTTGTTGACACTTACCACGTTTGGAGGTTGTTGGCTCTTACCACGTTTGGAAGTTGTTGACACTTACCACGGGTGGAGATTGTTGACTCTTACCACGTTTGGAGGTTGTTGACTCTTACCACGTTTGGAGGTTGTTGACACTTACCACGTTTGGAGGTTGTTGACACTTACCACGTTTGGAGGTTGTTGACTCTTACCACGGGCGGAGGTTGTTGACTCTTACCACGTTTGGAGGTTGTTGACACTTACCACGGGCGGAGATTGTTGACTCTTACCACGTTTGGAGGTTGTTGACACTTACCACGTTTGGAGGTTGTTGACTCTTACCACGGGCGGAGATTGTTGACTCTTACCACGTTCGGAGGTTGTTGACTCTTACCACGTTCAGAGGTTGTTGACCCTTACCATGGGCAGAAGTTATTTAGCACAGTAAAACTTTTCTACTTTCCTGTGTTTATCATTAAATTCACTGTAAAAACACATGTACTAAATCATTTCATAAATCTTTTATTAAAAGTTTCTTTGCTTTTGTACGTGTGTGTCTTATTGTTTGTCTTTGGTCTGTGATGATAATACATTTTGTTCTCAGGGTTTTTTGTTCTCGCTCATCAATCAGCCGTGTCGCTGTTCATCTCCCGGCCATTCATCATTATGAAAGAATGGTAATAATTCATGTTTGCTGGTGTTTAGATTATTAGACACAGACAGCGACATACTGATTTGGGAGACTTGTTTGAGGTTGTTTCTTGTCACAGAATCACAAAATCTCTGATAGAATTATGATAATAGATGTTTTCATCACTTCGTCAGGAAGAAAGCTGCTGTTTTTACAAACAATCACAGACTCACGTAGAGGAACTTCCATCTATGTGACAGAAACTATTACGAATCGGAGTCCAATTACTTCTAAATTATTACTACTACTACTACTACTACTACTACTACTACTACTACTAATAATAATCATGCCTTTATGTTTTTTTCCTCTTCACTTCCACTTCACCACCGTGTGCCCCTTTCAGGGTTAATTTTTTATTGAATGTCCAACAGTGAATTGCGGGAAAAAATGCAACTATTTACATAAGCAGTTGCCTGAATCAGGCTGTCGGTCACTCTGTCCTGTTTTATCACTGAATGTAAATGTTATAGTTGATATTTTGTCATTGTATTATTCTCTATTTATTTTCTAATCCTTTCCCTTAGTAAATTCTTTCTTGGATTTGTAATTTCTCCATATGCTTCTGCCCGTCTTGGCCTGGATCCTCTTATAATAGATATATAATCTCAATAAGGATTACCTGGTTAAGGGTTAGGGTTAAAGTTTAATAATAGTAATCAATCTCATGCAAAATTTGGTCACAAATTATAAAACACTAAATCAGTGGATGTATATTGTTAAAATACAAAAGTGACAGACTCTAAAAGTATTATTTAATTTAAACTATAACCTCCAGTAATAGCTTTTGCGATGATTTCGGTCCCCATATGTAAATGCCTCACACCAGACTGTCTTTTCTCTGTTATCTCATTATAGGACGACATTGTTCTTCTCCATTCACGGTTTCCTCCAACATGTAATGAAAATATTTCCCCCCCCGAACAACCACTTTGATCTACACACACACACATTCACACTTGCTGCTCGTACATTTACTCTTCCTCCTCCCACTCTTTTTTCCCCCTCTGCAGAGGGGACACGGCCATGAAAGCAGCCATGACTTCAAACGCTAAATTCTCAGGGAAAAAGATGGAGGCGGTTTTAAAAATGGGGAAAAAAAATAGAAAAAAAAAACTGGATAAAGGGAAAAAAGGAGCAGAAAGCTCTTTAGTCGGGAGAAAATGAGAATAGATGTGACGATCAGCCAAAGCTGTTGTTGTCTTTCACCATTAGACTTTGCTGTCGTTGCCACCTGAGACTTTTAGGTCAAAACAGAAGAGAATGAAGAGTGAAATCTTGTTTCAAATTATAATCATACAGTCCAGTGGTTCTATCCTGAAGTCGTTCTATCATAAAGCCCAAAAAAACCCTTGTTTGAGGCCGATGTGTCCTTGGTCTTTGCCGTTCAAAAATCTATGCTGTGAGTTGGAAAGGAACATTTGAAAGGATTCTCTCAGGAATGTTCTACATCCATGGTTCACAAACTGTGGTACATGTACCGCCAATGGTACATGAGAGCTTCTTCTGGTGGTAAAATCAGAAATACTGTTTGACTGTGTATATACCAGGGTATGTGATCTGAGAGGAGCGGAGGGGAGAGCAAATTATCTTATTGGGAATAAATCTGCCTCCTGTGAAAAGTCTGACTTTGCTTGGTCTGTTTACATTACTTCAAGAGCGCACTGTCTTCTTGTATAAATATAAATTCAAGTCTAATTTTAAGCAAAGAAATGTTTTCAAATTGAGTTTGACAGGAAAATACCTGCAGATTTTCATCTGAACTCATGCAATCAATTGATACCCAATGGACATCCAGGTACATTTGCTGCACATTAAAAGGAAATCCAACGGAACTGAACTGTAATTGTAAAGTTTTGGACTGTAATATGTGAACTTAATCTAAACGTGATGTTTTGTACAATGGGATTACGTACAAGGCCTGTCTTCTCAGCTGGTACTTTGGTATAAAGTTTGAGGACCACTGGTATCGATAATGTGACAGATGGAAGGACAGCATACCAGAACGCCTCTGACCCTGAACTCTGACGTTCTACCTTGGACCACTGAAGATTCAAGATTCAAGATTCAAGATTCAAGATGTTTATTGTCATATGTTCAGTTAAGACAGACGTCACACTGCACAATGAAATTCTTACTTTGCACATCTCCCTGGTCACAAAAAGAGAGAGAAAAAATGAAATAAAAAAATATATATATAACTTAACAGTGTCAGAAATATAATTTTAAAAATGCTACAATAAAATTTAAGTTAAAAATGTACAGACTAAAAATATAAACTTAGGTTTAAGAGTGATCTTAAACTAAGGTAAACACTTGAAATACTAAATATACCAAAGTATAGAAATGCAAGACAAAAACAAAATTAAAATGAAAAATGGAATCTTAGAACAGAAGGACAATATTGCACGATTGATTCTAGGAAGAAATGATAACAAGTATTGACAGTACAGAGAGTAGCAGCAGGGGGGGGGGGGGTCTTGATGAGGGAGCTGTTCACCAGCTTTATGGCCTGTGGATAAAAACTGTTTGTCATCCTTGTGGTTCTGGATCTCAGACTCCTGTAGCGTCTGCTTGATGGCAGCAGCGTGAAGAGTCTGTGCTGCTGGGCTTTTTTAATCCTTTGCTGTGCGTTGTGAGAGGAACGCCCGAGGAATTTGAAGGTTTTCACCCTGTCCACTTCTGTCTCACCTATGCACAGTGGTATGTGCTGCACTGTCTTCCTTCTCGGGTCAATAATCATCTCCTTGGTCTTTTCTGCATTCAAGGAGAGATTATTGTCCTGACACCAGGCCACAAGTTCTGCCACCTCTCTCCTATACACTGTCTCCGACCCACCAGTAATCATTCCGATGACTGTAGTATCGTCCGCAAACTTTACGATACTGTTGTTGTTCTGGGTGGCCACACAATCGTAGGTGAAGAGGGTGTACAGTAAGGGACTCAGCACGCAGCCCTAGGGGGGTCCCTATGCTTACAGTTCTTGTTTGAGATGTGCAGTTGCCAACTCTGACTGACTGGGGTCTGTCATTGAGGAAGCTCAGCACCCAGTTACAGAGACCAGGTGTCAAACCAAGAGTGAGGAGCTTAGTAGAGAGTTTATGGGGAATGACCATGTTAAACGCTGAGCTGTAGTCTATGAAAAGCAGTCTGACGTATGTATCCTTGGCCTCTAGGTGAGGGAGGGTGGTGTGAATGACAGTGTTGATGGCATCATCTGTGGACCGGTTCTGATGGTACGCAAACTGTAAAGGGTCAAAGGTGTCCGGGATGTTCTTTTTGATGTGTGTGTGTCTTTCAACCACCTGTACGTCCGAGCACCAACTGTTGTTTACGTAGACACACACGCCGCCGCCTCTCTTCCTTTCCGAAGCCACTGTACGGTCTCCGCGGTGGACGGCGTGCGTTGTACGATGAATGGCAGAGTCTGGGATGCTGTCCGAAAGAAAGGTTTCCGTGAAAATAAGAGCACAGCATTCTCGTAACTCTCGCTGTGTTATCCTGGTCCTCCGCTCATCTATCTTGTTATCGATAGAGCGAACGTTGGCTAGCAGCAAGCTAGGTAGCGGTGGGTGTGTAGCCCTTGCCTTTAGCCTAGCATGTAGCCCCCCTCTCTTGCCGCGTAGCCGCCTTGTCCGCTCTCTCCGTCGGCTGCGCTGGTCACCCACTGCCGGTGCTGTTGGGCCTTCCTGGTTGTGGTTAGTGGGGTTTCGGCATAACAGAAAGTTAAAGTCCGTCAAGCTGAAAGTGAGCTCATGGTGAGCTAAACCAATCTCCAAAAGCGCACCTGTTGTATCTAACTGCAGCATTGCCAAACTTAAAATCTAGGGTGCAAATCCATAAAACAAAGTAGTTGCTGGGGAGACGACGCAAACACGTTCGCCGCGGAGAGGGCGCCATGTTGGCCAAGTAACCAACATGAACAGATTTTACAAAATTGAATTAGTAAAATCTGGTAGAAGAAGCCATAGGAGACTACGCACAGTAGGTGGTGGGGGTGATGTTTGAGACTGGACATATAGTCCCTGACCCATTGAGGATGGTACTAGGTAAGGTGAGGTAATTAGTCCAGTCTAAGTTGACGTTTGCACCAAGGATTCCCTAAAATTGTTCTTGGATGTCTTGTTCAGAGGAGGAACATTTGGCTTAATAGATCAATAGCTTGTCTTTTTTCATGGTCTTACCAATTTTGAACGGATTATCCCAAAGACCTCATGTCCACAAGGCTGAGACCGAGCAATGTTGACGTTAACACTTGGTGGTGGGTCGGCCTGATGCTTGGCGGATATCGGAGGTTCTCCAGAGCAGTGTCCGCTACGTAGCAAGAGTTGCTAATGTTGCTAAGAGATGATGACATGATGTCCGTCATTGTTGGATGTAACCGGGAGAACAGCCTTGTCTGAGAGCTTGATTATGTTTCAAATAAACATGCTTTGATGTGTGAATGGTTGTTTGTCTCTTTGCGGTCCTCTGGTGGATCGGCGACCTGTGCAGGGTGTACCCCGCCTTTCGCCCCTATGTCAGTTGGGATTGGCACCAGCAACCCCCTATGACCCTCATGTGGAAGATAAAGTGGTTGATGTAAATGAATGAATGAATGTTTTTATTGCCCAAAGCCTGAGCTGCCCCTTGAAAGGTTGAACACATAACTTCTGCCTTGTACAATGTACTCAAAGTGAAGTAACTGACCCATGATGCAATTAGGCAACACTCAAAGCTTTTCAATTGATGCCTCACAACCTCAGTGACCTAGAACTTTGACCTTGGGCTATAAAAATGTACTTATTTGAAACACTATTGAAGTTAATTAAGTCAAAAGCTTTAAAGCGATATTTAACATGTTCTTGTAGCTGTTTTCTCTTGGCGTGACACATGATACACACGCTGTAACGCTATAACACATGGGAAGAGTCCGTAAATGGCTAATGTCTGGTGCAATAACATCATCTGACATGCTGCAGGGCTCGGGTGCTCGGCTGAGGGTAATGGCTTCAGCAGAATGCCGAGGTGCCGTCGCTGGTAATCCCGCCGAGAATTGGGGGCATTATGGAGATGCAGTCGGCAGTGCCCTTGGCCAATGCTGCAATGTGGCGAGTGACCTCTAAGCTCAGCCGAGGCAATTAACAGCAAATGAAATCCATGGAAGAGAGCTGATTGGATTATTCTCGTATGAGATTTCTTTTTTTTGGCAGGGTAAAATGTGGAGGAGGCTGCAGCTGAGGGAGCAGTGCAGCACACACAGAAAAGAGAGAGAAGCCTGTTTTTTTTTTTGCCCCAATTACTGCACTGTTGCTGTCCGTGTCTTTTACCAGATAAATGGAAGACACTGCTCCATGATGCAGTGAACAGACTCGTCGTCGTCCTGGCTCAGTAAGCACTGGACGACTGCAACATCAAACCAGCGTAGCACTTCAAAGCTGCGTGTCGTCATCAGAGAGAATTCCCTACCAGGTGTAGCCGCTCTGAAAAAAGACACAGGCATAGTCGTGTCCTTTTGATTATTTTTTTTTTTTCCCCAAACAAAAACAAAACCAGGCATAACATTTAGCATAATTCCATTGTTTGAAAGACAAAAGCAGCTCTGCATGAAAACCAGACCCAGTTCTAACAGCTCCTGTCACACTGTCAGAAAGATCCGGGTCAATTCTCCCTCCTGTTCTCCATCTGTAGCCTTTGGCTCACAATTTCCCCTCACTTAGTTTTAAGAATTCACCTACTGAATATGTATGGTCTCTCTTTAGTTAGAGTTACATCTTCAAGGCATTTATTCAAAGCCCCCCCTGCACTTCAAAGCCATGCATATAAAGTACGTTCTTTACTTGGACAAACCTATTTGCATAGGTTCCAATGTATTTATATTACATGTCATTCCCATATAGCTTCGTGTTACCGCGTTTCATTGCACCCGTGAGTGGTTTTCAACAAGCGCAGAGGTTGAACGTTCATAGGCACCAAATCTTAAATAATTTAAAGGCTGATTTAAATGCGTTCATGTTGTCTTTACTGCGGGATCATGCAGTGGTTCAACACCGAGACACGTGCGTTATGTTGAGATTTGTGGAGTCGATAAAGCTATAGAGCTTTATGTGCTGAGCCTCGTCCGTGTCACAAGAGATTCTTGGTGCTGAACACGATGGCTTTATTTAAAATAGGTTTCCTTTTAATGCCAGAAACCAGGTGCAAACCTGTGTATTTGAATATCTAGTTAATGTTAATTACTAATCCAGATGCAAATTGCATCTCTGGTCAAATTTTGCCCAAGGACACATTGGCATGTAGACTAGCAGAGCTGGGAATTGAACCCACAATCTTCCAGTACCTTCTTGTCCAACATCCAGTGTCAGATTTCAGATTACCAGACCACGTCCCCTGTGCTGCTCCACCTACTATCCGTCACTCAACTCTCAGCCCACTTCCTGACATTAAATTGATTTGCATCCAGGCACAGGTTTCACTTCCCCATCAGAAGTAATCTGCATCCACACTCAGGCAGGTGTTACAGCTGCCTGTGGCAGTCACCCTCGCTGCCAGTTAACCAGTTTGTCTCAGTGTTCTAAATATAACCAGAGTGAAGGGTTTGATGGTCCAAACAGAGCAGGAGAAGCTCATGTCTTCATTTTTCTCGAACAGCAAAAGTACAAAAATATCAGGATACAATAGCCATCTTAATTCAGAACGATAGACATAAGAAGGAGCAAATCAATCATAAGCCAACATTTAATAGACTTATACTCGAAGCATGTAATCTGCATCTCCATCCTTCAAAACACTTGTCATTCATTACTCCAGCATCAACAATTCGCCTGACCCTCATCATTTCTGTTCTTAAAAAAAACAAGTGCTGATGCTTTGCTTGATGTTCTTCTTGTCGTCATGCTTTCATCTCCAGTAGACTCCGTTATTGTAACAGGGCTCTCCAGAAAGAGCATTGAAGAGCTGCAGCTCGAGTGTTGATCAGAAGAAGAATAACAGTTCAGTTCTGAAGTCTTTACACCAGCAGTCAGTTACAGAATAGACTTTAAAGTTCTCCTGCTAGTCTACAAATGGCTAAATGGTTCAGGTCCAGAATGCAGCAGTGACATATTAAAATAATAGAAACCTATTACTGACTCAGGTCAGATAGTCGAGCACAGAGTTAGCACTTTAGTGGTCAAGTGGAACAAACTACCAATAGATCTGAAATCAGTGCCGTATTTCCAGGTTAAAAACATTTATTTTGTCGTATTTTATATGATTGAGCCTTTTTTTTTTTTTTTTTAAGCACTATTTCTTCTTTTAACAGTTTTAAAGTGAATTATTGCTTTACGGAAATTGGGATTTCAGGGGTCAAGTCCTCGTCCGTCAATCAAGGACTGGGTACATAAGCAAGGTAAAATTGACCCCAGCCACTGGGGGGCGACATCCAGTGTACTCAGATAAATGGGAGAGTTTCGTCAGGCATCCGCCATAAAAATCTGTCAAATATGTGGATTTTATTTCACTCTGTCTGATTTTCTTTCTCTCGTAAGGCAACGCTGGCGATTAAAACTTCCAATATCTTTTGCATCGTTTTTTATTCGTTAGATCTGAGGGATTCAAAGTGATAATTACAACCAGAAAGTGAATTATCACAGCTGAAACAAATGGGGGAGGAGCATGTAATCAAGGTGGCGGGAAAATGCAGGAAGTTTTCTTACATGAGAGAGACTGTGAGTTACTAAAAAAAAATGGTAACAAAAACATGATCTTTCTGAGATGTTATACAGTAAAAAAACAAAATTCAAAAGTGAGAAGAACAATTTGCCGTTGGAGTTAATTACTCCTTCAGAGCGTCTTGAGAAAGTGAACTTGTTAAGTTAAAGGAGTAGAGTTTAAGTGCACGCATCAGGGCTGTAATTATGTTTCTACAACCCCTCAGTATTTTTATTTTTTTTGCATATTACCCTCAGAAGCAGATGTGAGACACTCACAGAGGACGGCCCCTCCCCAGTCACTTGCACACATTTGCATACGGAGCCTCTTTTAGTTCGCTTTCATCTTTGAAAAATCCTCACAAAAAATCGCAGCAGAAATGCACAGATGCCTCATCTGCTTTCTACTTTGTACAATCTAGAAAAGATTAAGTGATACATCAGGAACACATTTCTAAAATGTAATGTTGAAAACAAACTGTATACAAGGGTTAGGGTTAGTGAAGCCTCACAAATCTGCTGTTTCCTTTGAGGGGAAATTCATCAGTTTTTGGAGGAAGTTCTGCTCTTTTTCCAGGGAGTGAATGTTTGATGAGAAGAAGCTGAATGCATATATTACACACACGCGCACACACACTAAACAAAACAATGCTCTAAACAACCAGCTTCTCGTGATGTGCAGCGGTGCGCGGAGGAACATCCCGACTATTTAAACATCACCCTGTGGAAAAACACACATTGAGGCCAAACACAGACTTGTCAATCTAAACTCTGCCGGGTTTTTCATTCGTGAATCCATCAGTGTTTTGATTTATGTTTTATTCCTCAGGCTGAGACAGAGACTTTTAATGACGGCAGGATGAGGAGTATTTTACTTTGACAGGATTAAGTTGTTGTTACCATGCAGTCTTAACCTTCTACACTTCTACTTCTTTCAGCTTCTCCTTTTAGCAGATCTGCTGCCTCCATCTTGTCCACTTCCTTGTGTCCTCTTCTATTACACCAACTGTCCTCGTGTCCTTACCGTTCTTGTCTCCAATCCATCCTGGTCACTCCCAATGGAAATCTCAGCTCTGAGGCCTCCTGTCTTTTAGACAGAGCCACCATCTCAGTCCGTACATCATAGCAGGTCTCACTACAGTCTTGTTGAACATCCCTTTCCCTTTACCTGCTATTCTACTGTCACTGATGTTTTACTGTGAACCTTCTACAAAAAGATGGATTAAAAGCTACTTCAGCTCCAAACTGAACATGTTGTTCAGGCTCAATCTGTCAAAGTAAAGAGAACGTTCATCCATCCATTATCTTTACCTCCGATCAATGTTGAGCAATCACACATGACAGGGCCAGAAACATCATCTTTTACTTCCCCTTTTCTGAGATACTCATACATCATAACTCAATCTGTCGCTTCAGTTTTATGTTTAGAAGAAAGTGGGATGGACTTCATGTGTGTTTGCAGTGTTTCTTGAATGCATCTTCAAGAAGAGCTGCTCCTCTAAGTCATGACATTTACCAGGGTCTTCTGAATGCATCTCGTTAGCTGATCATACTAGCGGTCATGCACTGGAGTTTAGAATATTTGACGAATAATACCTTTGAATATCCAAATAGCATTTTTACTTGAAATGCCCCATCCCTACTGCCCATACATGTAGTTTTGTTACTTCATTCATTTATTCAGTAAACAATTCAGTGACAATAATAATAATAATACGTTCAATGACAACTGCATCTTTGGTATTGATCAATAACTGTTAAACCTATGATATGGATGCGTCATGTACAGTCATAATATCTGTGTCTGGATTCAATTATTATAATTTACTGGCCACTGTTGTCTTAATTTTCGTCATGTTCAAGTGCGAAGTGAAAACATCTCCAGCGGGATTGTGATTGAGATAAAGAAAAGCTCATTTCCATCATTGACTGCGATTTCTGTTTCACTCCCGACAGCCGGATGAGAATTGAGAGTTGGAGGCCCATAAATCAATGCAGCGGGGGAACGTGCCTCAGGACAATACCATCACGGTACACTGCAGTCACAATGCTAAATTGGCTGGATAAGGACAAAGGCACAAGGCAGATTCAATAACGTTCATGTAGCCCAGAGTGGAGGACGATGACAGCGGCACAAGCTTGAAGTGAGTGAATTCCCTGCCTTGTTTTCCTGCCTGCGACTTCGAGCTCAAGTTCACAGCATCCAGTAACACACAGGCTTCTTAAACTGCTGGTTTCCTTTTCTAGTTTGACCAATCACACTTGAGCACGCTTCAGTTCCCAGTGTGAAGAGCAAATTTCTCAATTAATCTAAATTCACATGCAGTTAGATAACAAAGATTAGCCAAAATCTTGGTAGTTGTAAAAACTGCACCTGCAGCCCTGTTTCCACCAAGTGGTTAACTCTGGTATGACATGCAATTACTTGCATTTCCATGGTCAAACATTGAGAAGGCTACCAAAATAACTGATCCATTCCAATATTTGTCACCCTTTCGTTGGGCTACCAAATACAGATGTCTGGCTCCTACAAGGTGTATCTTGACGCATCGTTGGTTTGTCAACAGAACGAATCATCACTTTTGGGATTTTTAGTTGTCAGATGATGTAGCTGATGGGTTCCAAGACTGACCTACCATAATACCTACCTACCTGCCATCTACCCATGTCCACAGCATGCTCCTAGCCCAGTTTGTGTTGCACTAAAATGCTCAAAACAATGTGTAACAAGCAATGAAAGCAATAACAATTCACGTACAATGAACGATTGCTTGTGGGGAAGTGAGGAGGTCCACCAGTAGCCACACATGTAGAAGTCACCGTTCAAAGAATAGGACGACATAAAAAATTAGATGAGTGAGAAATTTAAAATGGAATGATGTGTTAATAAGGACATCATTGCACAGTAGTAGCATCTTATTCCCAAGTAAAAAAGAGAGAACTGGTCCTAAAACGTGTTTCTAGGTGTTTAAAGAAACCATACTTTTTTCCTCCCTGCATCTGAGCCCGAGGGCAAAAAGACTACAATTCCCATTCCAATCCCTGGCTGTAAAGGTTGAAGAGCCTTCGCCTGAGGGGCCGAGCGTGAGCGAGCGAGGGCAGCCTGAAGGTTGGCGCAGCAGAACTGTCCAGAGAACCTGGAGCAGCGAGGTGAAATCCTGCAGACTGTGAGGTATGTTCAGACGACGTCTGCTCGACCCTGTGGTGACAATGATGAGCTTTCAGTCAGCAGACACCTGATAACCTGATATTTAATACTGTCGGATGTAATTATGTATCATTTAAGGAGACATGGTCTCCTGTCCTTCATTATAAAAAATAATGATGTTATTATGACACCGTCGTAAATGGTTTAACATTTTGACATTGCACAGGCTGTTACTGTATCGTTTACAGCGTATATTGAAACTTTATTGTGTTGACTGACATTAAATATCCATGCTTTTTTACCGACTGGGGTGTTGCATCATTGGGAGATGTTCTTGCTCTCCTTTCTGAACCTTTTTCCTCCTGAAATTGATGCTGAAATACTTTCACTACAAATACACAGCACTGGTAACCCAGCATATCATCACCCACTGGTTTGAAAACTGTGTTTTTGCCAGATACAGGTTTACCATCTGTCTTGGCAGTTCCCAAACATTGGGTTGTGACCCACAGTTGGGTCGCGGAAGATTTTTTTGGGGTCCCTAAAGAAATGTGCAGAATTTGTGCAGAACAGTACTTTACCTTGAAAATGATTAGTTTAACTATTCAAAATCATACCTGATGTTACAAATATGGCTGTAAATGAACTACAATATCCATATATTTGCTCTTTTCATGTTTAATTTGGTGGTTTCGGGTCAAGATTGATTGCCATCTTGTGTCAACATATACCAAGTTTGGGAAACACTGATCTTCTCAATTTATGTGAGAATTTTCTTATAGGATTATATACAATGATGTTTCCTTTGGTAATTGGTGACATTGTCCTTGATGGCCATTCAAGACAATATATTATTTCAGGTACTACTGCATTTGTTTTTTCTTTAAATTGACGCCTATAGAGCTCCAGTGGTGGACGTCACACAACTTATGCGTCGCCATTTTGGCTGGCAATGATGCATACACGTTTACAACTGGTTGCATATATACCTGGCACACTATAACCTTTATTTTATTTGACAAAGTTATTGGTGCAATCTTTCTTAGTTAAATTTCCCTTCAGGAAAATGCTGACTAGATGCATCGTTACAGACTCCAAGGCTAATTCACTTCTGCTTCTTTAAGCAATTAAAAGAATGGGGGAACATTTATTTAATTCATATCATCTTTCAAGAGGTTGAAGTATAATGCTGTAGGTCTGGAGTAATGTTATAAGGAACAGATATACTCTGTTCCTTACAGAGTATATCTGTCAGATATACTCTGTAATTACCTGACAGATATACTCTGGTATACTCAGGTAAAGATTATTTTATACAGCACATTTAAAAACCAACCTCTATTGCTGCACATGCTCAACTTCAGAATCTAAAAACCCTGACACCCCTCGACTCTTTTCATCCTTATTACTCTGCCGTCATCATCGTCTTCACCAGGTGCTTCTGCCTTCAGGCGCAGTGATGACAGTTAAACAGCCATTGTGGCCACTGATGTGCTACACCTGCTGCCTCACTTTGTTTTTTATATCCATCAGTGAAATGGAGAGAGTGGTTTGAGCAAACATGAGGGACTCCCTATGTTAATGTTGCCGCCTGAGCGTGTAAGTCCGTGTTTTGCCATCGTCCTCTGGAACTCACATCAGCTAATTCTGATTTACGTTTCACTGTCTTGAATTACGATGGAAAGAATATATATTCAAAAATGTCCCAAGGCTATGCCAATTAGGGGGTCCAGGAGAGTGTGGAGTTATGAGACATCTGGGGGTGTGTGGAGTTCAAGCTGAAAATAGCACATTGGGTACTTTGCTATGGGCACAATTTCACGAGTAGTGATGAATTTGAGCTGGAATACACTGTAAATGTCCTACTTTAAGAATATTACTGAAGTTGGGACTGTCCAACACATGTTGTCACCCAAAACTGACATTTGTCCTTTATTTATATTATTCATTTGGGGAGGAAACATATTGGAATGAGACCAAATCACTTGCAAATCATTTGTGTGTCATGCGATAAATGTATGTATGAAATGGTGGAGCAGAAAAACCTCTGGGGACAACACTGTCACTAATAATGAAAATTTAAATCAAAAATTTTAAAAAGTGATTTATGGAATAAGAAGTGTCCTAAAAAGTCAATGGAGCCACAAATGTAATATTTTGGTCTAAACATTCTTAAACTGGACATTTTTACAGTAAACACAGTAACTACAGTGTGGAGAATGTTAATAGTTAATGAAAAAGAAAAATACAAATGTGAGTTACTGGCCTGCGATGGGAGAAATTATACAGTTTTCAGGAAGTAAAGCATTATATAAACATTCATGAACATTCTAATTCAATGGAGATTAAGCCATGCTTCTGTGGTTAATTAAAAATAAATTGAAAGTTAATGATCTGGGCTTTGCTGATTTCTATCTGATGGTGCTAATCAAGATTGCCAAATGTTGGCATAAAAGCTGACATTTACAACATTTATGTCATCAATACATAATAATTAAACATAATCTTTCAGCATGATGTAAATCACGTGATCTGATGAAGAAATAATCTTCTGTTCCTACTCCAGCCCTGGGGAAATCCAGCATTTGATTCCAACATTGATAATAACTTTGCCTATGCTGCAAAGAAACCTTAGAAACAACAAAGAAAGAAAGGTGGGGAAGGCTGTAACAGCTGGAGGATCTGAACATCCAGGAATGTCCATCATGGACGTTCTGATGAAATAACACTTTAGTTCATCAAGAATAAAAGCAGTGGCACTGGTTGATGGTGAAATATTAATGACTATTGAGCAGCAATAGAAACACAGACAAGGTACCCATTCCCCATTGTTATTTGCACACTCAATATTGACACATTCAGTCCTTGTGCCGGTCCCAGGCCCGGATAAATGGGAGGGTTGTGCCAAGAAAGGCATCCGGAGTAAAGTAAAAACCTCTGCCAGATCAAAAATGCAGATCATGAGTTGTGGCAACCACTAGAGAAGGAGAAGCTGAAAGAAATAAGAGCAAAACAAAAAAGCACACAGAACCAACTCAAATCATCCACCGTCTAAAAGCTGTGTCTTTTGTATTCAGGTTTCTAGTTATTTAGAGAACATAGAACCGGCTATTGGCTACTTCCAATTATCTGGAACATATTTGACCAAGGGCAAAACATTCCTTGGGCCTTTAAAGGTCGACTAAACTTGGTATATTATACCCTGCAGGCAGGCATGACCTTTTTTCCCCATGTGACCTCTGTCAATTTCCTGTGTTACCACTGATTAACAAATGTTCTAGACTAAGAGGAACCAGGATAAATAGTCTTACTTTCACAAGTTAACTCCCGAGCTTTTGATGACATTTCCATCGTAGCTCCATCGAGACTGAATAACCACTGAGAAACCAGAGACGGTAGTCTTCAGCCAGAGTCAGGACTTCAGAAATATCACTCTCGCTTTGTCCAAATTCCTCCTGAAAATACTGTGTTAAACCTCTCCTCTGGCTAACTCATCCAAATATGCATTTAATTCAGCAGTGTCTATCAACAGTACAGGTCTACCACAAATAAATGAGCCCCCATGGCACCTCCGTGCTCCCCACATCAAATGTCACACAGCTAATTGGACACTTGAAAGGAGAGAAAAAACACAATTATAATCACACTCTCTGAGAGACGACACTCAGCTTTCAGTCATGTAAAACAGACGCCCCAGCAGAGCCACTTTAACCTAATCACCTCCCTTGTATATTTATTAACCTTTATGGAATCAACAGATGATGAACATGAACTTCTCCAATGACCTTTCAGTGTTTTCTGTTAACTGTGCACAAAGAAGTTAGCGGTGGAGTTTCAGCATCAGCTTTGGGAACAGCAGTGAGAAGGTCACACGCTTGAATATCAGAATTTTAAAGTTTTCCATCTTCTATAAGTTGTGGATAATAATCTTTAGGTCTATCATAACCATATAGGGACCGCACTGCGGCGTAGTGGGTAGCACTGTCGCATTGCAGCAAAAAAAAGCAAGGTCCATGACACGGTATGACGAGAACTTTTTTGAATGAAGTTTGGGTAGAAGGTAGAACATAGGTTCTCCAGGTTCTCCCACAGTCCAAAAACATGCAGAGGTTTGTAGGACACTGTAAAACGTGATGGACTGGTGACCTTGCAGCAAAAAGACCCAGGTTTGCAACCCACTCTGACCCAGGGCCTTTCTACACTGGGTTTGCATGTTCCCCTTGTGTACATGGGATTTCTCCAACTTCTCCAGTGTCTTCCCACAGTCCCAAAACATGCAGAGGTTAACTGGACACTCTAAAATATACTGGCCTAGCAATGGACTGGCAACCTGTCCATGATATAACCCGTCTTTCGCCCTGAAGGCTGGGATTAGCTCTAACGACCCCATGACTCTCAAATGGTAGACAATGATGAAATAACCATAGAGCCATTTCTATGTGAAAGCCAAGTCGTTAGGAGAATACGTTGTTGTGCAGACTGAGCTAGTTTCAAGATTGGGTTCAAGAAAAAGCTATTGTGTTCATTCTTTGCCAGGAAGAAGTCAATCAAGAGTCAAGTGCAACTCAAAACACCGGGAGCAGATTATTCCAGTGAGAGTTCATGGTGTCATCCAGAAATATGTCAAAGGTTATTAGAGGGTCATCTTGAGGGTCAGATCTTCAGAACTGGACATAGCGTCAGGTTGTCTGTCTTGATGTCGCCTCTGTTCTCCTTATCCAAATAAATGTCCTTCAACTTAACTCATCACAGGCTCCAGAGCCATCTTTACCGTTCTCCAAAAGCCTCAATGATACACCGTTTTTCATTGCAGCATTTTGGTTTACATGTTTAAAGTGATAAGCTGCTGTGTGAATAAGAGGCAGGAAAGATTGATTCACCTCTCTCTCCTTCATGTATCACTGCCTCCCACGCCTGAGTGAAAAATCCTGTCCATCAAAATCAGAGCTGGACAACGAAGAAGCAGCTGTACAAGTCTTTGATGCATGAGCTACTTCTCCCAGTCTGGTAGTATTCATCTCAAAATAGTTCTGATGTTATATCCAGAACTGGGTATGACTCTTTTCAGGGATACATGAATTAAAGGGGGCCGAGTTTGATGTGCTACATTAGCCGTCACTAAGAGGTGGACCGCGGTCTGGATCTGGACCCAGATGTGGTCCTACCAGGATGTTGACCCTTTTCCCTGAATCATTGAATGCCATATTTTGTATTTTAACTGGAAAGGGGAAATGCAGAGAAATGCTATGTGCTGTAAATCATCATGTGACACAACCTGTCAACCAGTTAGTGATGTTCCCGACCACTCGTCTGGACAAAAACCTTGTCTCCTTGACAGTGTGTCTGTAGTTACTAGAGGTTAGCAGAGCAGTGTCTGATATGATAAACTTGTAGAAAGTGTTGCTAAGGTGATGGTGAGTTTAGTCCATTATTGTTGGGTGCACTTTGATAATGTTTGAGCCAACTGTGATTTGATTTGGAATATTTGCATAACATGATTGGTTGACACTTGGGAAAGCAATAAAGTCTGGTGACACTTGATTTAATTGAATTGGGTAAAACTTGATTCCCCATTTATTTAATTGCTTAAAAGGCACTTTAGTTGAGGACTTAATTAAATCCTAGTTAAATTAAATTAAGTGCTTCATTTTTTTTTATGTTTTACTTTTCACCTGCCGTGATAAAAGAACATCTAGACTAACTCTGTTCCAGGGAAACATGGTTGAGATGATGTTACTTTTACTCCATATCATTGTGCTTTATTGAGAGGGAACCTAAGTTGGAAGACTTTCCTCAAGTGTGTCTATGGTGAGGTCAGACACTGATGATGGAAGAGAAGACCTGTTCCAGTTCATCCCAAAGGTGCTCGATGGGGTTGAGGTCAGGGCTCAGGGTGGGCCAGTCAAGTTCTTCCACACCAAACTCAAAATCAAAACATGTCTTTGGGACACAGTCGGAATATAAAAAGTGCCTTCCTCAAATTGTTGCCACAAAGTTGGAAGGACAGCATTGTCCGAAATGTCTTTGTATGCTGGAGAGTTAATATTGTCCTTTACTGGAGATAAGAGGCCTAGAGCCCAAAGCCTGATAGAAACACCTGAATTCAATACTTAACAGGTTTGGCCCAATACTTTTGTCCATATATTGTGTCTATGATTTTATAAGTGTTACTTGTCACTGTTTAATGACATTTATATAGACCCTTGAACAGTGTTTATTAACTTTTCAGCTTAAACCCCCAGAGTTTAAACCTTGGAACCAGTTTTTCTTCATTTTGTGACGCCTTTATTTTAGGATGTCACCGTCTTGTCTTGTCTTCACTCTGTCTCTGTATCTTCGATTGGATCGTCTTAGAAAAGGAAGACAAAATATTGCAGAGCAACCTCAGGGACTCTTTCTACAACGTGTATTTTAAGAGCCGTGGTACATTAATTTCCCATTTCGCCCCTCAATCATATCTCCCTGTCTGTGTTTGGACTGAAAATGCTCCACGGGGAATCGATTCAATTATGCATGGGAACAAATTGAACGTCTGAGCTAAAGGTGGCCCCTATCATTAATTTCTCCCCTTTTCATTATCCTGTTATGAGACAAATGTATTATTGAATATTTAACATCAAAACTGTCTCCCAAAATGTCTCTGAGCCCAAAGCCACCCCGTCAATTTTAGGCATTATGGGATGTCGGTGTGAAAAGAGAATGGATCTCCCACTTGCGCTTTCATCTGTCTCATTACTTATTCTCTCAAATCTTATTTTTCCATCGACACTGCTGTCGCCTGTGTAGTGGATTCACTGATGAAATGTGATTTAAAAATAACCCCTGTGATGTTTTCAAGCCTTTATCTTAAGTGTTTGTCGCGTAAAGGTTTTCACTCACATTCATGTGGAACTCAGACATTTTCGAAAGGCCTGCATAAAAAACAAGAATGGAACACTCAAATGCTTTGTTTGCTGTGTTTCGTTTGGTACAGTATGGTATACGTACCAGTGCGATAACAAAGGACGACATTGAACACAACAGACAACAATGGAGGACATCCAGTAGCTCTTTGTTTCCTGCTCGGTTTGTCCCTCTCTTTTGTCAAGAGGTCAAGCTTTGTGTCAGGATAGACCGCGGGTGTTTCGACTTCCATTAGATATTTACACCAATTGCAAGCAAGTGATGGAAATCTGCCCCAGATTTTGCTAAGAAGTAGCCGTCTGATGTCGCATTACAATAGTAGCATCCATGAAGGACATGAAGCATCAAGTAACATACAAATTAAATCATTTGTTATGCATCATTTCAATGGAGCATCATTTAATGCTCCATTGAGGAAACGCTATCTCCTCCCCCCACGTGGACTTCTGAGTAATTATCAAAACAGTGTGGTCTCTATGACCTACTTTTCTCTCCTGCATACTCACACATGCAAAGACAGAGATAGATGATGCAGTCTTTCTGGTGATTTGAAGTTGTCAGTTGTAAATCAATCTTTTCATGTGGTGATATTTGTACAGACTGCATCCCAGTTGGAGCTGCGTGGTGAAGGGAACAGCAGCAGCAGCCGTTAGTGGCACAACCAGCCATGTATTCAAGTAATTGTTCAGGGAGTTGGCTTTATGTTTTGTTGTGAGGCACAAAATATTTGGGAGAAGCAGATTTTTGGCTTAATGGTGATTAAAATACCAGTGTTCAGGTAAATTTTTGCAATTAGTTTTATTTACACACACACACACACACACACACCAAGAAGTGACAGTAAATTTGCATTTAACCCATCCTTTTTACACACCACTAGCTGGCAGCACTTATCTGTGTCCGGGAGGCAATGAGGGTTGGGTACCTTGCTCAGAGGCAACCAAGCCCCTTCCACTTGGACATGGCAGGGTTCCCACACCATGATTTTTTTAGGACTTTACAGGACCAATCCTCAAATTCAAGGACTGAATGTTATGACACAGCTTAAGGTGGGAGGGCAAGTTGTAAGAACTTGTCTTTGTCCATGGCGTCCACTTTTATTGCATCAAGATTGTCCTTGGGATCTTGGTCATTTTCTTTGGTGAGACAGAGATCTTGGAGTTTGCATTTCCCTTGTTTTAACTTTACTCGCTCATTGGTCTGCATGGAAACTCACATCAGCAGCAGAGAAAGAGAGAGGGACAGTGTCCAGAACACCGTAATTATGACCTAGTCTACGTACATCAAGCAATGCAGGGCATGAAACAGTAGCTGGCATTGTTACATACGAGGGAGACATTTACCTAAATATCAACTTCACTTCCAATGACGATCTTCTAAAAGGACCCATGGGAACCTTGCCAGAATAGCAGAAGAATCTACTTCTAAAACCTTTCATAGTCAGTTCTTGTCATTTGCAGCCATAGTCCAACCAGCCATCTTTTACTAGCGCTAAGCATCCGCTGTGCTTTTCACCTCGACTCCATCACAGCGCGGCGACAATCTGTCAGACTGATCAAAACACAGTGAGGACAATATTGCACCGTTGATGGTGCGACAGTGAAGAATGTGTGTCCTGCTGATGGACGTGACTGATCGATGAGAGCGCAGCAGCAGATGGGCGTTGGTCAACAAGGGAGTCGTGAGCTTCCACTGCAGCAATCCATCATTTTCGGTTTCCAAATCTTTCCCCACATTCACTTATTGACACACTGAGTGATACATGGTCACAGGGAGCTCAGGGATGTTTGATTTCAGGGCAAAGTGTATGGATTTTTTTTTCTTCCCCCTTCATAGACAGCAGCACACATGCCCTTTCAACCACTCCAGTGGTCTGGTACATAATTTATTTATGGTGTTTCCAGCGGAAGCTGCAGTATAAGTAGGCCAACATGTCTGACAGCGAAGTGAAAGACCTCCCTCTGCCTGCTGGTGGTAATTCTGTGCATTAAGCTTCATAGCATTAGTTATTAACCAGCTCCCGTTTCAGCTGTGCAGTGGCGGCTTTGATGCCAGGTCTGCTCAGCGTTTTGATCCGAGAAAACAGGAGCCTGCAGGAAAAAAAAAAACAGAGGCTGGTTTGACAGTCGTGTTCAGCTCAGATTGTGATTTAAGGAATAATAATCCCTGATGTGAAGACCCAGAAAAACTGACACTGAAATGTAATCTGACAGGGAAACTCCCCTCAGGTTGTCTTCGTCTTTTTGTTTTATGTGTTGGATTGATCAAAGAAACTGGAATATTTCACATCATATTTTCAATTTTACACCTGGAGTTTAACATTCTGTTTTAATTATTGTATTTATTTATCTTTTAGTTCTATTGAGATCAAGCAACTGTTAAGGGAGATATTTACAGAAAAAAAAGTCAAATAACACGTCTCCACAGTCAATAACAGATAAAAAATAAAAGATGTATTCCACAAGTTTCTGTTTCACAAAAATTAAAGCGGGACTTGTTTCTGTATTAAAACTTTACAAAGAACTTCAGCTTTTCTTTTATTTGTGCTTCATAAAAACAAGATCTCATTAATTAGGAATTCTAGATATTCAAATATAGATTATATATATACAAACTCAAATTTTGGTAAAGAACATGCATTTTGTTTGTAGTTAGTTTGTTAGTTTGCAAGTTACAGAAAGCATGTTGAAGACATCCAAAGGCTGTAAGAGTGTCATCAGCATAGAAAAAATCCACAAAGTTTGAGACACACTATATATATATATATATATATATATATATATATATATATATATATATATATAGTGTGTCTCAAACTTTGTGGATCCCTTATGTACTATTATGCTGCGGGGTACAATCTATATGAACAGTCTATATTTTACTGTTTCATCATCATTTCCTTTCCAAACTTAATTAAAAATCCCAAACCAATTTCTTCCTTCCTTAATGTATCATCTATTTTTTCATATCTGGGTTTCATTAAGCAAAGTGTAATATCCTAAAGGCTTTATTAAGGGATTCATCACCCACTTACATTATTAAGATTTGCTCCGTTAGTAGCGTCTGCTGTTATATTACCTATTTTTATATTTAGTGGCACAGATGACTACCAGAGGAAGACTTCACCTGAGAACAGCCTCCATTAAAAACCCTCAGCTTCAAATGATATTACAAAACATAAAGTATCAAATCTTCAGAAGCAGATAAATCATTTATTCTGCGCTCCTCAGATGAGGAAAAACTCATTGTGGTGGCCATAATTTATCCAATTATGATCAAGCAAGTTTACAAAATGCATTTGCAAACACACACGCTCTAAGTTTTGAAGAATAGAATGGGTGAAAGAGTGAAAACATGAGGTCGAGATGAGTTTGGGGGTCTGGACTCTGGCTTTAAGTCAGGGTGTGGAGTTTGGACAAGGAGCTCAGAGTAAAGCTGTTCCTTCAAAGTCCTCTGAGGTGACAGGAGGAATCGGATCAGGACCCTTGGTTTCTTCCACTGGAGGTTTTTCTGGGCACGTGTAACTGAGAAGAGACGTTTACGGACTCTTACAGACCCTGTCTGGTGTATAAACTCATCAGGAGGAGCTGGATGGATAGATGGAATACAAAAATCCTCTTAACTGACATTAATGTTAGTGCTTTAATAAATCAAAACTGTATTTATTAAAGTTGTTCTAGGTTTCTCTTTGGGTATACCTGATATTTAAAGGTCCAGTGTGTAACATTTAGGAAATTCAATATACTATGTTATTAGGGTATATACACATAGGGTATGCCAGTGGTTATCATTGGTGCTGTGGTTAGAATAGGTTGTGTTGCGGACACCAAAACCCGGGGTTCCCAAAGTAAATGCAACCTAGCAATCTAGATTTATTGTTTAATATTTACAGCACAGACAAATGGACTAAAGAGTCCTGCCATTTAGCTTAAAATACTAGGATATTAAGAGTATTTAACCCTCTAATGAGCATCATGTCCATCAGGTATATGAGTGCAATTAAAGCTCTATTTCTCTGCTTTCTGGTATCCATCCATCCATCTTCTTCCACTTTATCCCCCGTATGAGGCTTAAAATCATTTTTAGCCGTATTGTGGCACGTTGCGGGTTCCCACAACCTCTCCCGCTCTTGGATCTGTGCGGCACTTTTCTCCGTCTTTTCCACGCTGATAATTCTTCAATCAGCGTGTGACAAGATTAAAAAAAGGATATAAATATATATATATACATATATATTTATATACACTTGGCAGCTGTCACACATCATCGGGGAGGCGGGGGAGGGAGGGGGGCAGACATCTTAAGGGCCCGTGATAGAAATTTAATGAGATCTTCTCTGTACGCCGCCGCAGTTTTGTCACAGCTGGACTCTGAGTGGTTCGGTGGCCTCGCCGCAGCTCTTTCACCATAAATCTTGTTATTTGTGCGTTTGTGTGGCGGTGGCACACGTCACATGACGACAGTATACAGCCGCGCGCATGCTTTGCTCAGCTGTGGGGAATTCAGAGCCAAATCCTCGAGGAGAGAAACAGCTCTGTGTGTTTGGCTCTTTCATCTCAGTCCAGCGCGTCTTTTATTTAATGCCAGTGTAAATAGCAAATAATGGAAGCATGACTTATTCAGCTTGACACAGACTCACTGTGGCGCATCCGTCTGTGCTAGTGTTTGCTGGGGGTGCCTCGGAAACCTGTGTGTGTGTGTCCACATCAGTGTTTCAGGATCTTTTCACTCCACTGGTCTCCACAGAGGCCGGGACACCACTCGCTCGTCCCTGCTGCTGTTTCGCTTCAGGCCACCAGCTGACGCCGAGAAGATCCAACGCGGCACCCGGGATCGTGACACTCAGTGACTTCTTAATTTATATGAAACTGTGAAATGAGCTGACGCTAAAAAGCAAATGATTGACATTGATTCAGCAGCAGATTCTCATCATCTCCTCCATCGCTGCCAGCTGCTGAATGTTAGTTTTTCGCACCCATGCAAATTAAAGCGCCGGTTGTTTTCCCAGCTCGCCAAATTGCCGGTAAGGCGAATAAATCAACCTGCAAAATTCTTTTTTTAATTTTCACTGAAAAATTCTGCTGCGAGAATCCCCGGAGCAGTCTACGAGACACACAATCCACTCGTGTCTAGACTTTCAGGCTGAAATAGACGAGGAAGGCCTGAAAATAGAAATATGCTCGTCTACAATCTAATCACAACTCATCAAACTCATTTGCTGAGGAAGATGGAAGAGCCAATGACGGGAAAAAAAGGGGAAATATTTCACTCCAATTGCTTATAGAGATGAATTGATATGTTTAATCGCTCCAGAAGAGTTTCATATTTCCTCTTACTGAATTAAATGATTTATATATTCTACCTTTGGGAAATGTGGTTGGATATTATGAGTAGAACTACGAAGAAGTCTGGATTCTACAGCATTTAATTACACATGACTATTAAACACTTGATTAGAATGAAGATAATTAGGGATGAAATTAATATTTATGAGGATTTCAAAAGTAGGCCATCGTGGAAAGATACTGGTGTTCTGTCATCACAAAAGTGCCAAATGTTGTTTGTACTTCAACTTTTAAAGAAGGCAAAAGTCTAATAATCTGTGACAAAAGCCAATTTGTGCATAATGTACTAACCTACTAAAACCTATTATCATTTTTTAATTGAATTAATGTTTTGTAAAAGAATGACATTAGCATTTTCTGCATAAATCTTGATTAAAAAAATCTGTACATTTGTCTTAGGACCCACAATATCTCCCACGACCCATCCAGGGTCCCGACCCAGTCTTTGGGCACCACTGCTATATATTGCTTTATATTCCTTATCCAGTAAGTTGTGATATGCTAAGAAAATGTTTATTTCAACTTTAAAACAGCCTTAACTCGCTCACTCTCCTGAACCCAAAGTCCATTGAAAAAAACGTCACCTACATGATTCTGAATGAAGATTTTCCAACACAGAATTTACAAACTAACATGTTTGAAGTTCCAGACAGAGGCAGCAGTGGGTTAGCGACTCCTCTGCACTGTGATGTAAAAATCGCTGATTTTCTCTATGGAGTTTGGTGCAGGGATTGAGCACCTGACAAATTTGAGTTTTCTCTTACAAAAGAGGCGGTCATAGAGCAAGATAAAGCAGTGTGTGTATTCCTTAGAGCCCGCAGACTCATAGATTTTATTAGGTGAGCCCTTTGTTAAGTGGCTAAAACCTGTCACAACCCCGGTTGGCATCCATGTTTTTTATTGAGCTTGTCCCTTTTAATTGGGACTTTCCACTTTTTCTGCATTTCCAGTGCATGGATGAAAATGTACAGCACACGTGCGTATGCAGATCCTCGGACGAAATCCCCCTGTGACCGCACACAACACTCTCTGTTTAGGGGCCGGGAATCAATCAATAGCGAGTCTAGACTTGATGAATAGCAGCTAAAAGAAACACGGAGCGATTTAATCAGCCCCACACAGAGGCAAGTTGAAACTGGGTGTCAGGCCACAAACAGATAGAGAAACGCCCCCCCCAGGTTAATCTGAACTTTCAAAGAAATCCAATTAAAAACGCCGCTGCTGAAGAGACAAACACTGACGCGGCTTCTGTATACGGAGGGAAAATTAGGTATTTTCTCACCACGACACCTGGGGGAGAAAGCATTGATGGTGTTTATCATGAAAGTCGCCTGTTTTTTTTCGTCTTTGTGGAGTCGGTGCTGACACACAGACCTTTGTGGGGTCACAGCGGTGTCTTTCTCTCAGGGCGATGTAAAGAAACTGATAAGGATACAGCGGAGTCTATAATTAATCTGCATTGTTTCCTGTACTTGATCTGCAGCATAAGCTATATTACTTATGTCATGTGGAATACAATTCCATTTTATTTCCTACTTTATTCATAATGTAAAGTCATAATGAGCCGTCATGGCTTGTGTATGTGTTCAGGGCATATCTTTGGTCTCGCATATTAAGTTTCAAGCCGATCGGTCAATTTGCAGCCAAGTTACAGGGCACTTCCTGTTTCGTAATGGCAGCTAAATTCAGTCTTGTTGAGTTGAGGTCATGGTCCCGATGGACTTTTTTGTTCGCCTTGGGCTACGGCATGTTTCCACCAAGTCTTGTGCAGTTTGGCGCAACTTAGTTTTGACTTGCTCCATCCGCGTTTCATTGCACCAGTCCGAGCATCATGCCAATATCGCACTTCTGCCCACACCTGTCCTGCATGCCAAGTTTCCAGAGTTTTTATGCTCGTTAACCCCTTCAAAATAGACCACAAAGACACAGAATAATAATAATAATGATAATCCGAAGGGAAACAACAGGTTCGGGCCCCTGGCGTTTGTCCTCAGGCCCTAAATAAATGCCATAGTGGAATTCATCATCATTTAAATCGTGTTTTGAAGAGGCATTAATCAAATCAAAGTTTGCATCATTTTTACCACAAGCTGCAAACGTTTTTTACAGAGAAAACGATATTTCTTCACAGTTTCTGTGTCTATTCATATCAAAGAAGTCACAATCACAACCTCTTTCAAACGTGGACTTCCTGTGAAAACATGCGACGATGACTTCATCCTGAAGTTCCGTTCAGTCGACAGCGTAAAAAGTGTTTAAAGGTGTATTTTTAAACTCTGTGTAAAGCGCAGCAGAAAACACACTCTGTGTGTGAACAACAGAGTGTGTTTGTGAGTCACTCCTTCTTCACACTGGATGTGTGATCTGCTCACGCTGAGCTCACACGTGTTCGTTAAACAGCAACCTGCCGCACAAACCTTTTTATTGACCGTGACTGCTTTTTAGTTTGGATTGTATTCATATCCTGTCTGTGTGACGGATTTATGTGACGGACAGCATTTTGGTCAACGCTTTTGTTGTTTTTAAATGTGCGATGGGAATAAAATTGGAATGGATTGGTGCTACTGAAGGTAGCAATCAGATGTTTTCTGCTTGGGTCATTTTGTTTTGGTAAAAGATATCAGCAACAGGAAGAACAAGAACAATTTTATTTAACTTCCAGCTCCTGTGTTGGAGTCAAAGGCCAGAATTTCACATTTCAACATTTTTTGCCATTTTCTTTGAGGAAAACTCTGCTTTAAGCCATTCTATGAATGACTAGGACGTTTTTTTTTTAATAAATACATGAATTACTTAAATAAATTAAATACTAAATCAGGGTTCGCATTCAAACTTCCTCTCCTGGTGACGAAAAACACCCAAAAAAACCACTGAGAGAGCGACAGCAGGTGTCGGATAAAGGTGAGTCGGTGTGACGGCGTCTGGTGGACGGTTGGTAAATGTCAGGAGACGAGCGTGAACCTGAGGGAAATTTAGAAAAAGGCTTACAGAGGCAGATGGCTCAGGTGCAGGGGACACACACAGAAACCCAGATTTATACATTAGAATGTAATGGAGAAGTTTAAGCACCCAGATCTGTGAGATTTAACACGCACGGTCACAGATCTCAAATTAAAACGACCTTCTCTTAAAACCACTCACTTCAGACTGAACATCATGACTTGTCTGGTGTTACCTCGCACATAAAAGCCAGCATTTCAATTTCAAAGCCGCCTGTTTACTGGAAGAAGCAGCAGCAGAATCATAATCAGCAGCAGCAGCAGCAGCAGCAGCAGAGCAAACCTCCCCTCTGCATAAATCTTGGCCCATCTCCTGACTGTGGAACAAATGAGTGTCTTAAATTAAATTTGCGTCAATTAGGCCGGCTGCTGCGTGTAATTGGTTTTCTGTGCGGATCAAAACGGTCACAACTCAGGCCTGGATGAGAGGAACTGTGGGCGCACATTGGTAAGAAGATAAGAAGATATCACAGCGTTTCCACCAGCAACCGGTTCACGAAACGTAGACAATCTTTTTATTTGTCGTTTTGAAAATGTCTTCAAATATATAAATCCATGTCAGTAACCTCGGGTCAGCAGGGGGTCGGTCAAGTGAAGAAAAAGTTCCAACAGTATGGTCCGTGATGATTTTTTCACATATTTTCAAAATAAAAGCATCTGCTTTCAATATATCGTTCACAATATAAATAAAAGTCATGATGGAAAATGAACCTAACACACATATAATAGGCAGGACACATGAAAGGGGTTTGAGGACCAAATGTGGCCAGTGCCCCGCGGGTTGAGCCACCTATGGGCTAAAGGCTTATTGCAACCATGGCACAATTTTTTTTTTATTTCATTTTATGCACTTTTTAAAAAGTGAAATGTCAAATCTCTGGCCGTCTCTACAGTTTTTTGACGACCATCACCTGCGACCAGGCTCCTACTGGATAAAACCAGCTGTCAATCAAACCTATGTCCACTCATATGTGCCATACTTTATCATCTACTGTCCTCTAAAAGGGAAAATAATTGACTAAATTAACATCATAATGAACCAGGGGAGAAGTTGACGTCCATCTAAATGGCCTCCAAGTAGGTACATTTTACTTCCATCTTACTTTTCCTGCTTGTAAAGGCTGCTGCATTGATAATTATGACATCGATTATATTCGTTAAATTAGTGAAATACACTATTTTAACCTTGATGAGAAAAATACCTGGAAATGGCAAAATTATATTTTAAAAAAGGTCACTGAACAACCCTTTTTTTTAATTTGAAGCTGTGTTTTCACAGCATCATAAACAGTAGATATTGTATTTTACTGTGTATTTACACATTTATAGTCACTGTAAAGTTTATATATGTGTATATGTGTGTGTATATATATGTGTGTATATATATATGTGTATATATGTGTGTGTGTGTATATATGTATGTATATATATGTATGTGTGTATATGTATGTATATATGTATGTGTGTGTGTATATATGTATATATGTGTGTATATATATATATATATATATATATATATATATATATAATAAATAAAAGCCCAGCCTTACTTCCTACACATAATTTTTCAGACACAGCGTGTGAGTGTAAGTGTGCGGCAGACGAGTGATGGCGAACAAACGCTACGTAAACGCAGAGGCACCGGTAATTACTCAGGCTTCCTCAGGGGGGCGGCGTAAGTTATGCACCGGAGCTTTATAATAAACTCCCGTTAATAAATGAAGACGGGAGGCGACCGGGAAACTCAACGAAGCAAATCCGATGATAAACTCCGCGGATTGACACAGACAAACTCAATTTGTGGCGCGGCGTTATTTGAATCTGCATCACAGCTGCTGCTGCTGCTTATGATGATGATGAAGAAGATGTCTTTGTCCTTTTGTCTTTATTTCACGTGGTGGCCGGAGCACAGCGGTATTTATAGATGCAGCAAAACATCCTGTTTACTCCACTAACACCCGTATGGAGGGACATGAAGTATTCATATTCCCCCAGTCTGCTCCTGCTATTTCTGGTTTTATATATAATGCAGACTCCTGCACTGCTCCAGATGATTGTGTGGCAAAGACTTGGAGGACTGAGGTCAGGAGTCTCTTTTAACTGAACTTATCTTTTTAAAAAACAGGGTGAAACGGAGAAAACGTCCCCTCAGAGTCTGGTGCCGGATTTAAAAGCCTCGTAATGCGTCAGACCTTTTGCCACCGGGGGGTTGAATGGAAAAGTGGCTGAGCAGAGACGGTGTCCCGGCTACTTTTATTCCTTAAACGGATCGATTATATCTTCATCTGCTGCTGCCTCTGTGATCTCGTGTCAATCAAAGTCTCTTCTGCGATTCCTATCGAGGTCTCGTGGATTAAGAGCGGCTGAGCGGTGAAGGGCGAAGAGTAGGCCATTTGCATATAATCAACAATATGCAAAGCGGAAGAGAATGTGCATTTATGTATGTATGCATGCATGCAGACAGAATCTGTTTGAGATGAGAGAATAAACAAAGCTCGGTGGATTCGCTCCAGCAGAGCTCGTCACGCACCGCTGCTCACATTTCTGTGTTTTCACTCTTCAGCTCAGTAAATTTCCCTCCATCTGCTTTATTTCTTATTTGATTCTATTGTTGGGAAGCCCATAGCCAAGTGGAAGGGAGATGGGCTTGTAAGTGGAGGGTGCAGGTTCAAATGCTGAAACAAGTCAAGGGCAGCAGTGCACCTGGGAAAGGATTCCAAGGCCTATGACTTCCCATGATGATAACAGCCCTAAAAACCTTATACATATAGAGCGTCATCTTGGCTGAAGTTGTGTCTTCAACTTCTTATCGCCTCTCTCCTGCAGACCCTTTATTTTCTTCTCCTCTTGTCGAGACGTTTTTGAGAAGTGTGCTGAGGCTTTTTATGCTCAGTATCGTTTCAGTGTTACCAACGTTTAGCAGCTCATCTGCTGGTATCACTGTGATATGTGATTATGACGGACCAGAGCATGAACGCAGTGTGCAGCCTGTGAATGAAAAGCTATTGTAGGGCTGCCTCCTCCTTATGTAAGGGCACTGTGTGAGAATCAACTCACTGCAATCAGGTGTGTGTGGCTCTGATTGGCGTTGATGAATCCCAGGTGTGGGGAGTGTTCATATACCTTGGGTGTCCAAAGCTCTGTGCTCACCCACTGTCTCACCTTCAGAGGCAGTGAGAGGTTCTCCCTGTGGCTTTCTTACTCAGAACATTGTGTGTGTTTGTCAATTGCTGGTTTCCTAGTGTTTGTGGTGCCGGAGAGTTTGTTGTGACTTTAGCCTCTTGGGTTTTCAAAGGTCTCCCGGGCAGCCTTTGCCTTTATTTCATCTTTTCTCGGTCTCCTTTACATTTCTGGTTTTGAGTAAGCCGCTTGGCGACGGTAGTTTAGTTAATCATCTTAGAGCTTTATTTCATAAAGGAAGCCCCCCTCCAATCTATCGCTATTGCGGTTTTGCGGTTGTCCCTCTGGGATAACTTTGAGACACCCCTGGGTCCGCACCTGCGTCCCAACCCCAACAAAATCACCAGGAACTCTATTGGAAGCTGTGTCTTGTCAACTTAAAATCATATTTACATTAAATCCTGACGATTAGTCTTCAAATGGCCACCAATGGTCGACCAAGAAAGATTTATTTATTTATCGGAATTGTTTGCAGTACTCTGCAAAAATTGGAGTACAGAGTAAGGTTCATGAGCCCAAACAGGCCACATTTATGCAAATGTTAATCATCGTTTACACTGAGTTACTGGTTTAAACCATATAATCTCTTATCACATCAATTTGATCATGAAAATTTGCAGATTTCAGTCCGTGGTTCTGATAAAAAACCCCTGTTAGTGTCTGAAGCCGGAGCAGAGTGAACTGACACTGAGCGCAGTGAGACTACAGGACACTGATGCTGCTGCGAGAGCACAAAGGCAGCTCAGCAAGAACAGGCCTAACCTCAGAGCATGAATACTAATGGAATTGATTTATGCCTCCATTTCCTTCAGGGGAACTTGTGGACCTCTATTGCAGGAGAAGAGCCAAGACCCGTGTGTGTGTGTATGTGAGTCTCTGGCACAAACTGAGCAGCAGTGGAGATGTTACAGAAGTGTACAGTACAGCGGCAACCTGGAAATATAAGATGCTTAATGTCGTCTCTCAGTTCTGTGAATGTGAGTGAGGCTCGATCGCCACGGAAACGGCGTCATTTCAGGAAATGTCACGATTCTAAAATCTTAGAAAATGCTTTTCCACGTCACGTCGTTTTCCATGACTTCATAGCTCCTCCTCAACGTGGGCGGAGTCATCATATCGTGGCTGCGTGAAACTGCCGTGACATTGTTTTTAAGTCTTTATAACTGATCTACAGTTCAACATTGTTCGCTGTGATTCTTGTGTCGGACGTCGCGCTCATGACTCTTCAGTGAAGACTCTCTGCATCACATTTTAGTATCGGCTTGGAGCCTCGAGTCGAGTTGTGCCGGAACTGTGTAGTGGAAAAGCACCATAAGTATTTTTTTACAGTGTATTTAATCCCGCAAAGGGATTGAAGAAAAGCAGCGTGACTAAGGAAACAAAACAAATTTTTGTCATAAAGCGAAAAAAGACAAACAAACTCCAAATACACGAAGATGATGAAGATGTTAGTAAAATGTGGGATTATGACATCATCATTTTCCCAAAGTATTGTATTGGTATTGGTTGTTTTCTTTTGATTAACTTTCTTTTACATTTTCACCAACCTGATAGAAATCCAGCGCTACAGCGCTGCACGCAGTCAAGTTTGGGTAAAATCGGAACAACTATGTACGACTTAGACATGCTAGCATAAATTTTGCCCACTTCACATCGCATCGAAAATTCCCGAAAAATCCTCAAGAAACTTTGGAATAAACACGACAAACTCACAACTTTTGTAGTTTTCATATCATTTTAACGTCCACTTTGTCAGAGCAAGGAGGCCACGCCTTTTGACGTGGAGAAAATCTTTTGATGACTTTTAATCATTAACTTGTCTAGAACATATGGACCGAATTTGACGCAGCTAGCATTTTCAGCCACTTTCTCTCACGTCAAAAAATTCTCAAAAAATTGTCAAGACACTTTGGATAATTTCACCAAATTTTGTCGACCACTTTTGTCTGACCATGACCCAACTTCTGGGGGCCCTATAGAGCCCTGGGGCTACGAAGGGGTTTGGGCCCTATGCCACTATCGCATTTTTTACCGACCTGACCTCTGTGCCAAATTTCAAGAGTTTTTATACACGTTACCCCACTCAAAAATGACCGAAAAGCCACGGATATAATAATAATCTGAAGGAGAACAATAGGTTCCTCGCGCTTAGTTGGCCCTGGAACATTCGTGCTCGGGCGCTAATTCTTCTTCTTCCAGCTTCTCCCTTCAGGGATCATCTGCCTCGATGTTGTCCTCTCCCTTTCGTCCTCCTAACTGTCATGTCCTCCTTCACAACGTCCAGTACTAAATGAACCCAGTACTCATAATCAAATCGGCTCCATCGCTCAGATTTGGTGAAAAACCTCAAACATTAGTGTTTATTTTCAGCGTCACTCGTCATTCACACGCCGCCTTTGCAGATGTTTGGACTTCACTGACACTTAGAGAGAGACTTAAGGAGCTGGAGATCAAACCACTGACCCTCTGATTAGTGCACAGCCCACTCTACCTCCACTCACACGTCCTCTGCATGTTAAGTGAAAGAATAATTACCGCGGAATCGTCTTGACACCTCATTCATATTCCCCGTTTGTTGCCTGCATGTCCTCGGGTTTATTTGTTGAAGCAAACAGCCATATTTTATTTTATAGTTTAATCCTCACGCTGTTACCTTTTATAGCAGCAGACGGCGTTTGTTTTTTTAATAAGAACCTGTCTCTTTGATGAGGCTGTTTGTGTTGACGAACTGGCAGAGCATCACTCACCGTCTGCAGCAGACTCTGAGGTTCAGTTTCCCCTGTGCTCTGAAAACCACGTGTGCTCTTTGAAGCGTGACAGTGAAGAAGCCGAGTGTTATTTATGCACCAGCTCAACCTGTAAAGACAAAGAGTCGAGTGTTCGGCTGTAATTGTTTCTTCAAAAAGAAGTCGAGCTCAAGTGCAGGTGAAAGTGATACTTCAGCCGATCTTTAACCCTTTAACACCGAGGCTATCGTACCGCACCCTGTACTTTGGACATTGAGTCAAATTTAACACAAAATCTGGTGTTCCTGTACAACTACAGTTGTTTTTCTTGATTTTAAATTGTTAATACACTATTTTAACATGCAGTTAATTGTAAGTAACTGCCAGATATTGAAAGTTATTCTGGGAAAATGGGCAAAAGCACTTGGCCATTTTCTGGTTAAAACAAATCCACACGGACATTTCACACAAATGCCAAAGACCTACTGATAAAATCAGTATAAAAATTAAATTAAATCTTAAAGTAGAACTTTGCAAGTTTGCTCACTTTTTCACACTTTTCTCTACAGAGCTCCACCTACAGTTCTGGGGTATATATTTTTACAACAACACCGTAAACACATTCATGTCCATGTTTTTCTTGCTTCTGTTTCAGTCAGACAGTCGTCCTCGCTCACGCCAACAATAGTTTTCTTTGCTTCTTTTCTAAAATAATGCTAATGCTAATGCTGCCTTGATCTTATGTAACAGGTACATGGCTAGCGGACGTGTGTGTGATGTTTTTTATGAAACCCGAAATTTTGGCAGCCCTGAGGAGGCTTATAAGGCTGATTTTCCTCTAACAGACAGTAGGGGGCAGTGAAGACATTTAACCATTGCAATGACTCTGAAAACAACTGTCAAAATCCTGAATTAATTAATTATTACTTTTTTTTGTGTTGGAATCAAATCCAACACTACTAATCCCAGTTTAGTTCCTCCATTCATTTTTCCAGTGGTTTGCCTGGTGGTGTAATGTGCCACAGAGAAATGAAGTGGCTAGTATTGTTGCCTCACAGCAAAAAGGTCACTCGTTCAAATCCCATTTTGACCACCGGCTTTTCTCTATTGAGTCGCCCCCTGGTGGCTAACTGCTACTTCTGTCCAACATCGATGGCTACGTCCGCCTTTATTGACGACTCACTGTTTTCGAGAGAGCGGTGTTGTCTAAAAAAAACCTCCAATCACGACGTGAACGACACAGCAGATTCTGTTTAAAGCCCTTTTTGCTTTTATTGAGGAGATGTTTTAAAATTGTAAAGTAAAAAAACACAAAAAACATCCATGTGGAGATGAAAGACACAAACAGTCACATGTGATTTACATTGAAGGCTTTGACTGTGGCTCACGTCTCAGGGGAGACGTCGGCTCTTTGAAATCAAGGCAGTCTATGTCTTATTTTTTTTTATATATATATAAATAAATGTAGTTTTCACACAGAAACAGAAGACGATGAGCAACAAGTCTATGAAATCACTTTATTCTCAGTGTGCGGTGATTCCATTCTTTTTTTTTTTTTCCTCTTTTGGCAGGAAAGTTACAGACTGAAATCTCTGTCTAAAAGGTCATGCAGTGAGGCTATAACAGGTGGAGCTCCGAAAACACACACACACACACACACACACACAGGACATGGATAACAAGTATATCAACAACCTTTGCCTACGTCGCACACCACACTGTAAGCATGCATACACTTTTGTCAACGAAGAAGAGGAGGAGAGAGGAGGGAGAAGATTCCACAGTAGAAAATAATGCACATTTCTTTTTTATACAAAATACCAAAACCACAGCAGGACAGAAAACAGGACCGACTACAGATAGGAGGAAGAGGAGGAGCTTAAGCATCTTCTCGACAACAAGTAGGACAGGATGCGAGGGATAGATAAACATCAGACACACGAGTACATTCAAGTCACATCGAAAGGAGTATAGTGGCATCATTTTTCAGGCAGTTTTTTCTTTTCTTTTGAAATCACGTTAATAAGAACAAGAATAATTATAATAGTAATTATAATAATAATGGCTGCATGTGTGAGCGTGACTTCAAAGCGAGTACGCGTGACTCGGGCAGTTTTGTCGGGCAGTGGTTTTTCTTTTTCAGAAGCCGTTTGGAGTGCAATCAGCTGGTGATGAATATTAAATGTAGGATGAACGAGTGATGGTTTCGGGGGAAGAGACTCACTGGGAAACGTCCCGCACTGGGGGCAGTAATTGTAGCTTTCTGGTCAAAATTCTTGGAAAGAAAAACAATCTTTAAATGGTTCAAATGTCTAATTAAAACGTAGAGCTATAGGTTACCTGAGAACTTCAACATAAATAAGAGAATAGTAACTGAGAAAAAAACCCCGTCTACTCTACACGTCTACGTCTACCAGCACTATTCTTTGGTTTGATTGGATAATAAATAATAATAATAATGCTCCGAGTGTTTGTTTGTGTGGAATGATCTGCAGACACAGAATTCACAGGGAAGTTTGACCACAAACACGTCCACGGATGTTTATTCTCTAATAATAGAATAGAATACAACATGTATAGATAGAGCGAGGTCACAAAGCGCCGGCTAAAAGCATCGATTTCCAGCTTTGAGAAAAATACAGCGACAATGTGGCGAGAAACATTTAGAAAAAACCTCCCCGAAGAAAAACTACTGTGCGAACGCGGCTCACAAAGACATTTTTCTCACCAAAAAACGCTATAAAAGCACATTTAGCTTATTCCTCGTACGGATTCCAGGTGGGAGTTTGTGTTTTTGTGCACGGCAGCACGAGACGAAGAGTAGTTTTTTAATCCAAACTTTTTTAATCCAAACTTAAAAAAAACAAAAAAAATCAGTTTAAAAGATGGAAATATTAAATGTGTGTTTGTTTAACTCCGGCTAAAAGGGCCCTTTTCAGTTTCTGCGTTACCAGCACAAGTCTGGTGGAATGTCTGAAATATTAGGAATGTTATTATTATTTTTTTATATATAAAATAATAAAAGAGCAAGGTCTATGGGTTAGGGTTTGGGGTCTATGGAGAAAAAAACGACCCTCAGCTTGGAGCTATGAAAACCTGCAGTTTGGTTTAAATTAAACGGACACAAAAACAACAAATACAAAACATTTCCCCCCGTTCCTCTTGTGTTAATCATCAAATATTTCGCACACTTCACGGCCACTAACGCAGAGGCTAAAACATGTTAACGTTTAAAACACACACACACACACGCAAACAATGAAGATTGTCTGTTATTGCTGATTCGCTCCCACAGGACAAAACTTCATTCCCCACCCCCCAAACAACAATAATTATATTGCACTATTGTCACTGTCTGTTCACACACCGTTGTGTTTGTGAAGTTTTCTTTTTGTCTTATACAAAATAATGCAAATAAAAATGTATCCTATAGCGAAAGCACCTGCCACAGGACACACACACACCACGGAATCTTTAAAAGCACAAAACATTTCATTTAATTGAGTAAGATATTTAAAAATGAAACGACGTTTGAGACAAACTCTAGGTTAAGGAGAACATTTTCCTCCCCCGTGGAAGAACAATAGAGACACAGTAAGTTTTCACCAGCTGTACAAAATCATAATAATAATAATAATGGACAAAAAAAACCACATTATTGCCTCAAATATCAGTGTATTTTCGCTTCGTCGTAACAAATAAAGGTTTCCACGCGTGTACTTCACTTCACCAGTTAACTGCATGCTCAACGAAACATAAATGTGTCATAAATCCCTTGTTTGGACTCAAACGTTCACAGTAAACCAGTGGAAAACAACGACAATGGGGTGAATCCTCACAACGGAGAATTATTATTATATGTATATACATCGTATGTATCAAATATTTAGCAAGAAAACACGACAGGAAGAAAGAATAATTTTGATATGATTTGGATAAATTTCTTCAAAGTTAAAAATATGGCTTATACTCTTGTTATATATGTCATATTTCACTCGTGTGTGTATATATATATATATTTTGTTGTTATAACGCGAGTCTATTTACAAAACAAAAACGATGGTGGATGAGGTGAACTGAAACTGTGCAGGTGTTAGAAAATAAAATAAATAAAAAGATTTAATAACTCAGTTACGGGAGGTTTTAGCTCAAGGGCAAAGTCATGACACACGTTTGCACAATTCCAGGACACAGAAGAGGACGAGGAGGGGGCGTGGCCAAAGGGATGACTGCAGGTTTGGGGTGGGCGGGGCAGTACAGCATTGGTTCGATGTAATAAGAAGAAAAAACCAAAATAAAACCCCAGAAAAACACTGTTACTTTTTATTGAACATATCCATGAGCGGAGCCGGGATGAACTTCATGACCGTGTCCACGATGCTCTCCTCCTCCTCCTCGTCGCCGCAGCCGGTCGGCACCGCCTTCTTGGGGCGGGTGAGGCTGCCCTCGGACGCCTGCTCCATGGCTGCCGCCGCCTCGGCTTCCTTCTCCTCCTTCTTCTTGATGCCGTACTGTGCAGGAGAAAAAAGACCAAAAAAACACCCCAATGAAGACAGGAATATCCTTGAGGAACCCTCTGTCCTCCTTTCACCCCAACCTGTCTTGGCAGATGCTGCACATCTTTGAGTCTGTCAGACTTTCTTTCAGACTCTCTCTCCTTACAGTACCATGAACATCTGCCACCTGATTTTCTACCACTTCAAACTTTTCCCTGGATGTCGACGACAAGCTGAGTAACCTTAAAATAAAATCAGATAAAAAAAAAGTGATTTTTCGTGTATCTCAAACACTTCAAAAGGGCGACAGGAAGGCGCGAGCTCGCTCTGCTGAAGAGACTTCCTGTGAATTCTGCCACTGTGCGTGACAGTTTTTAAGTCTAAAGATAGAAGCGTGCGAGGCGTGACATGATCCTTTCATGCATTTCTGCTAAATTGCTTGAAAGTGATTAGATGAGTATTTCAGATGTTCTTCATCAGAATGATCTTCTTCCACACCAAACACAGTGTGTTTTTAAGGTGGAAGTGAAGAGAAACATCCTGTTTTTCCCCTCGTTTATTTGTGTTTTTGTTTGTGAGTGGAACTGGGAGCTCTAATTTCAACCTTCCTGGATATTTTATGTCCCAATTAGAGGCGGAGGCTCTCCGCAGGCGCGCTGGACAATGCCGGAGATTAGCTCAACAAATCCCCGGACGCTCGCAGACTTCTATTAAATCAACACCGTGTTTAGGAGGAGAACGAGCGCAAAATTGCAATTTAGAACAACAGCGGCCGAGGAATTGGTTTCACCAGCGCCGAGAGTGAAAAACTCTCCCAGTAACAGAGAAATAAAGGAAAATTGAATAAAAACATTCATCATGGTGCTAGATGTTCAATGAGGTTTTTATGTAATATTTTCACCTTGTTCAAATAAACACGCCAATACATCTGTATGAAATATCGTTATTTTGATAACAGTATTTCCCTCCCTCGACTGAGGGAGCATTTGTGTGTATACAGCAGTAGAGCAGAGCAGAGGCTTCATCTTCTTTGAGGACAAAAAAAGCGTCCGTCCTAAAAATCCTCGTGTTTATTGAGCTGAAAATGAGACTCAACAACCAACTCCTTCACAGCAAACCTGCTTTAATTAAACCTAAAACCTCCGTGTGTCTCGGCAGACGGAGAGCGGTTAATATCAGTTGCGCCTGCAATTGAAACCGTGAACTTGTGAACCTCTGCGGCGGCGGCACTAAGCCTGTGGTTTCTTTTTGTGTTCAGTGTTCCTTAAAGTATATTCTGAGCGCGTGAGGTCTTTGGACCGAGCAGAATCGATAAGACTGCGGAGCACGGGGAGGTCAGCGGGGCTGAGTGATGCTCCGTCGTGAGCCAGAGATGTGGAAAATGAGCCGGACTCCTGTGCGACCTCTTCGCCCGCGTCTGCCAGACGCACGCTAATGTGATTCCGCTGCAATAAATATCTTACAGGAGGACGACTAATGTCCGTCTCTGCTGCTGCTGCTGTGAGGACGTTTTTAAAGGAGAATGATATTTAGAAAAGGAAGTTCTCTGTTTGTTATAACGGCTAAATTATGGAAAAGAAGTCAGCAAAAACTGTAATTATCAGTATCAGTGTGGTACGTTCTCAAGTTTTTAAAATTGATATTGACAAAAAAGAAGCCAAATATTGTTCAATTGATTTGAGTTTTCCTGAAAAATTCTGGAGAATTTAAGATCCAATGGGATCTGAAGATTTTACTTGGCTAGAATATTTAAAAGATGCTTGTAAATCTAGTCAATTTCAGATAATAATCTGCCTTTAAATGAAGAATAACAGACCAGGAACAAGACAGAATTGGCCAAAATGTAAAAGTTTCAACATTTCTTACGTGACAGAATTCCTTTGCTTGTGATAAGTTTCTAAAACGAATCTTCCTTTTCTTGATTAAGCGCAATCTCGTTGTAACCCCCCAGTACAATGACAATAAAGGTGAATCTGAATCTGATCTGATTTTTAAGGATTTACACCCTAGTTTTTCTTATATTAACACACCAATCCTTTCATTTAGCTTAAGTAACTGAATATCAGACCAAAACATCGTATTTTATACTGACCTTTTCTCATCTAAACCATTCAGTATTGTACAAAAATGGCAAATTGATGTGATGTGTTGGTTTAAAGAAAGTTACTTGAATTTGTAGCATAAATTTACTTCAGAATAAAAGCTCTGAATTCTGCATGATTCATTGTTTTTATGTGAAGAAAAGCAAACAATCGTCAGTCGTATCTTATTTGCCTTCTGAGGCAAACATGGCTTATTCTACTTTTGTTAAAATCAGTTTTTCTCGTGCAGCATGTTCTTCTTCATACGACTTGAGAATAATAAAGACGTATGTGTAGATTTTCTACTGAAAACGTGTCAAATATTGCAGTCGTATTCGGCTCTGAAAGTTGGAGAAAAGTTCCCTCTTCACTTAATAGAGCAGATAATGGAGTGGATGAATGGGTGAATCTCCTCTGTTTGTTCTGTGCTTTCCCCTCTTGCTCTTATTCGCCCCCAATCTGTTTTATTCAGCCTCGCCGTCGCTCTCTCACAAAAGCTTGAGTCACGCTCAGTCGGCCTCCTCTCCCTGCTCGCCGCGATCAAACACTTACCAAAGGATTCCCTGTCATGTCGCTCCTGCTTTCTTTCCCTCTCTTTTCTCTCTCTCTCTCTCGCTCTTTTCTTGTCAGAATTCTTCCAGAACTCAAAGTAAAGAATCAGTGAAGAGTGCAAACTCTGAGCTCTTGACTTTAAAAAGTGTATTTGTCTGAAAACTCGGCTCAAAGTCCTTTGGACATTTCGTAAACTATGTGTAACTTCATGGACGTGAAGAGAATGTAAATTACTAGAAGTGGGCTAGATAAGAAAATGTATAATGTATAATCAGAGGGTCATATGACGGACAGTAACTTTAAAAAACAACAACATTTGAGCTGTAACTGGTCGCCTCACTGACAAACTGCACTTCCTGTGGCTTCAAAATAAAGGTCGAGCATGTGTTTCAAGGTAAAATCGCTGATTTTTTCCATGGAGTTTGGTGTGGGAGAGTGATCGATCTATAGAACTTGGGTTTCGAACCAGGAAAACTGTCTGTCAGTGAGGAAACATAGATTTGGTGTTCCGGTATATAGATATATATGTTGTTTTTACCTTATCTCTGATGCCCTGTCGGATATTTTCTCTCTCCGCCTCCATTTTTGCATATTTGGCTTTCCTCTCCTCCTCCTGTTGCCTCAGCGCCTCTTGCCGTTCTTCCTCTTTTTTCTGGGCGTCGGGATCTTTCTCCTCCTCCCCACCGAGCATCTTGCCCATGTCTTTGGTGGCGCCTGTTGTTAACAACACACACAGAGAAACACAAAGTTATAAATAAATCAAACAAGTACTAATGAGCGACTGTGACACTTCACAGCAGTTTGTGTGTGACAGTGGAAACACTGAAGGTTTAGATCACTCTGCAGACGCCGCTTTGTGTGTTTTTAATCCGCTCTCTGCGCGTTAAACGAGCAGCACAATCTGTCCTCGACTCAACCAGAAGAAGACCAAAGTGCCCGACAACAGAGGGAACAAGAGGTGAGCACCTCGGAACAAGAGCCTGAGATAAAGACGGAATCATTAGCAGTTCTCTTGATGGCCTCTTCCTGCTGCTGCTGCTGCTGCTGCTGCTAATAGTTTAAATGTTCATATTGCTGCCTTTACACAAACATAAAGGTTCATTTTTGAATTTATTTCAATCTTTTCCTTAAAAACTGATATTTATGTCTAATTTTGCATGACTTTTCTTGTCTTTCCTGACTCGTCTGTTGTGTTTTCTCATCGTAAAACACTTAAATGTCATGTACATTTTGAAAAGTGCCCATTAAAGAAAGTTTATTATAATTAAATGAGGTCAAAATCTCTGGAATCAGGCCTGAAGTCTCTGCATTGACTGCCTGTGAGCTTCAGAATCAATTTTAAGGTCCTTTTTTTTTCTAAAGATCTTAATGTTCTTGCACCTTCATAATTATCTGATTTCCATTTGCACTTCTATGCACCTTTGAGAAGCCTCAGGTCTTCTGGTTCTGGTCTTTTTAATCATCCCAAGAGTAAAAAAAAGAGGACATCACAGAAGAAAATATAAGAATTTATATTTTTGTATTATCATGCAGTCGAGACCTATCATTTAACTCTGGTTTTTACCTGTTTATTTATTTTGATCCTAAGAAAAGTCACTTTATACCAAATCACCTTATGAGGTGTCTTAGAACTGCTTAAATTAAATTTTTCGACCATTTAACTTGTGTTTTTTAGTACGATTTGTATTATTATAAGCATTTCCTACACTGATAGTGATATTGACATCTGATGCCTCAGTTTACAGAATCAGAATAATTGGGTGCGTTACATTTGTTCCTATAGAATTAAAATAAGGAATCAGATAAAGAAGAAAAGAATATTAGCAGCAGATTCTAACAGTAGAATAAAGTATAAGAACTGTCTGTGCTTCCTCGTCCTCACTCCACAGGCATTAGCTCTTCTTTCCGGCTCAGTGACTGGAAACAAGTCAGGGCTCTATCACTGGCCCGCTTCACCACCGCGCGCACGCACCCCGACCCCTGGCTCGACTCTCTGCTCACTTCCAACTCACAGGAAAGAAATTGATTTCAGTGAGACGTGGACCTTGTGGACCACACCGGGCAGATTTGGAACATGCCTGAGTCTCTTCCTGCCCCTGAGTTCAGCTCACTCTCTTTTCTTTATTAGCACCCCTCTCTCTCTCCCTCTCTCTCTCTCGCTCTCTCTCTCTCTCGGCTCCGCCTCACAGACTCTGTGAAGGATAAAAAAATCCTCAGCCATCTGCTTCTGCTGTGACATGGATGAGACAGCGTTGACCTTGAGGTTCTTGGCTGCCGTCCGATCGCGCCGTGTTGACGCAGCAGGACGAGCCCCCGGGTCTTCGGTCGTACGGATCGGGGGTGACGTCTAATTAATGAGCAGCCATGTTGACGTGTGTTGTGTGGAGCCTTTAGTGTTTTGCCGTCACATGACACGCTGGCAAATTGGGAATCGCAAGGCTTTTCATGTCAGTGGAACATGTGTAGCTCATACAGAAACATGACGTGCATTAAGTGGCCATTAGTGTCGAGTCAGGAGGTTAATGAAAGTCAGAGAAGTGTCTTTGTAACAAATCACATTATGTGGCGTCTTTGAACGTGCTGTGTTTACTTCCATAAACTGTTTTAAAATCAATTTTTCTGTTGACTTTGTGTGTTTTTGCCACAATTCTATACATTCTGGTCAAAAGAAATGATTCATTTAAGTGATCCAGGGGACACACGGTGGAGCAGTGGCAAGCACTGTTGCCTTGATTGCACGTTCAGCATACACACTGTAATGTAACCAAGGTAGCATGGTTTCAAAGTGCTTTACAGGACACAAATCAAAGATAAACAAAGCTATTGAAACCAAATTTAAGAATTCACACAACAGAACGATAACATCTGATAAAATCAGTAAAACATATTGAAGTCAAGATGAAAAAAATTACACAATAAAAGCTCAAAAAGGTTCTCAAAGGTAAAATCCACCTGTAAAAATGTGTCTTCAAAATAAGATTGTGAGCTAAACTCCTCAGGTAAGCTGAGAATTCCACAATTGTCAGGTTACAACCAGAGAAAATCTATATCAGAGTATTTTTGAGCCAGAAAGTCCAGAATTGGCCTTAAAGATCAGTAATTTAACCTTAAAATCCATTCTTAAATTCAGTGAAGACCAGTGGAGTTAAGCTAAAATGGGTGAGAAGATAAAGTCTGGTAAAAAATCTTTGCATCACATACCTTCAACTTACTAAGGAAATTGGGAAATGACATTAAAAAGGTGTTTCCTCTGTTCTCCCTGCTAAAGGTTTCCTTGTAACAACAAAAAAAACAAATTTTCCTTCCACCAATAACATGTTTGTGTGCACAAGATCAAAGCAGAACCTTGTGGAGTTTGACTTGAAAAGAAAAAAAACTCTCAACGATTCTCTCTGTGCTTTCGCCGTGAGCTAAATTAGAAGTGCTGAATACGATCGTAAGTAAACTTCTCTGTCCAACTTTTCTTTCTTTCTCTGCCCGAGGCCAGAGGAGATTGTTCCAAAGATCTTGTCATCACCGAAGCCGAACACTTCCTCTGCGAGACACCATCCATCACTTCAGGGATAATAAATTCTCCTCTGTCAAAGTAGAACAGAGAAACTTCTGACATTAAAACCGTTTCATCTCCACAGTCTGCAGCTACAAATAAAAAAATAAATAAAAAATGACACGACACACTTGATACCTTGTTTGAGCTCAGACTTGAATCGTTCCCGTCGTCGTGACCAAGTCTCGGCTCCTCATTAGCACTGCAGCCCTAACCACAACGCTAATTCATGCCTGAAATGGATGGATTCTGTTTTATTTATAGCCTCTGATGACGTTATGATGGTACAGTGTGTAAAGCAGCTGAATATCCCAGACCGTACTTATTCCTTTGACTGTGTAACAGAGTCTATGTAGCCATAAGATAGCATCAAAACTCAAAACATGTTAAGCTTGTCCAGTGTGGCCTACTCACTTCTTGAAGTTATTTCTGTCAAATGACCATAAAACCACCTACACTTTAATCCCTTGGCTTTTAAATGACACCATTATATTCCGATATTTTGATTTATCTTCTCCTTCGTCCCACTTGTTCCTGAGCTTCTCCCAAACTTCCACATGGCTAATCTCGATGCTAAGACCTAATTAGCTTGTCTGATTATGTTAAAAAAAAAGAAAAGAAAAGTAAAAGTGCATCAGTGTGAGACAGTTTTTGCTCCCAGAAGCCTCGCTGTCGTCAAACGCTGACAGCTGTGGTCGTCTGGAAACGCAGAGAAACACAACTGAGCTCCAGAGGAGGAGCTTAGTGTCTCGAGGACGGTTAGAAAAACACTGAAAACACAAACTAACGTGACTAATTAGAAGACGCAGTGAATGACTCATCACAATAGCAACCAGTGTTCTACCAAAAACAACTTACTTGCGTTGAATGGCAGGAAAATGGAGTAGGAAATTTGAGGTTGGTATGACTTTATAATACAGAACTTGCCATGTAACGCTTAGCTTTTGAGCAGTATTTGGGTGTTGTGTGGTAGGCTAGCCCAGAAAACATGTCCAGTCCGAATCAGAACCAATCATTTTCCCAATTTGGCCCGACCTGTTTGGTACGGTTGTAGTTTTTGGGTCCTGACAAACTCTGGTATCTGCGCTCAAATTCACAATGGTGGAGAAAAAAACTCGCTGGACACCCATCAGAATGTGAGGGATTGGTTAGAGTGTTTTTTAAACAATATTATGTGGCATTTGTGAGGAAAAAGAGACGGTGATGACTTGGTAAGTGAAAGTCGTGGTTGTGTGGCTTTTTAAATTTGAGACGGCACTAATCAGTGTAGCTGAACAACTGATTGTTTCCAAATAATTTCTGCAAAGGGCAAATCACAAAGGCTGCAACTGAATTGTTCTCTTTAGAAGTTAACTTTGTTCAACTTCTAAAAAATTGGCATAAAAATAGATTTAGGAAAGATTTGCCAGAGTCTTCTTCCGCGTATCCAGGTCCAATTAGAGGGAGAAGCAGCCTTAGAAACATCTCCCCAGCCACTTCTGCCAGCTCCTCCAGGAGGATCACGAGCCGTATCTCACAGGCCAGCCGAGAGATTTAATCCCTCCAGCGTGTCCGGCCCCAAGGTCTCCTCCTGGAAGAACATGCCCGAAACACCTCCCCAGGGAGGCGTCCAGGAGGCATCCTCTAACCAGATGCCCGAACCACCTCAGCTGGCTCGTATCGTCGATGTGGAGAAGCAGTGGTTCCACTCTGAGCCCCTCCTGAATGTATGAGCTCCTTAGTCGATATCTAAGGCTGAACCAAGCCACCCTCTGGAGGACCTCTTCAGTTGCCTGTATTTGCGATCCGTTCTTTAGGTCATTACCCAAAATTAAAGATTCATATCTTTAATTTCTCATCCTTGGATAAGTAGTTAAAATACCAAACTGTAGTTTGACAGAAAACAGTATTTTGCAACTGCAGTGGCTGTCAAACTAAACAAATCCTGATTGGATATTTTGTCCAAATCGTTCAGCCCTCACTACGTCCTCCTGTGCCTCCTATTGAATCTACCCTCTCTTTGCATAATGCTGTGATTGTTTTCTGCAAAAATATCGAAGCTACCACTGAATATCTCTTCTGCCCACACTTCATCAGTAAAAATACTATAACAGCAGGGGTTCTGTTGCTCTTTATCTTTAGCCAGCCTTTGAATAGACAAAACACAGAGAAATGATAGTGTTCAGTGTGACGATGGTGCTTATCACCAAAGTCTGCAAACACACCGTCTCCATCAGACCGGATCCATCGCAACTCTGAACTGCAAATGTCAGCCTGTGACAGAGTTAAAGAAAAGTAAAACATGAATATGTGGACTCTGGTTCGTGTCAGTCCACTCATTAGTCACTGACTTTTTCCCCACTTCTGTGAACCAACAGAGCAGAACCATGCTGTTAGCATAGCTAAACCCATGTTTGAAGTCACCGTCAGTAACACTGTCGTATCAGAGCAGCGATGAGCGTGGAGTTCCGGCCTATCTGTGCTACACCAACTTATTACTGCTTTAAAGGGACTTTTTAGGTCAGCAGAAGCCTGAGGGCTAATTTTAAAGGACTTCTTAGCGGGAGGAGGAGCAGGAACTGATGACGGGGATGAAGGAAAGGCTGGAAGTTGAAGATGTTCCTCAGCACGCAGTGGATATGTCTCTCTATAAGGCTGGAATTAAAGGCTAAGTTCAAATCACACAGCTGAATTGACTTCAATCAGATCTTTTCTGGTTGATCTGGTCCGTATGGACACAGAAATCCCCTCGTTAGTAAACATTTAGATCAAATATACAGTATATATCCAATTTGTGCCATGTGCTGAGCATTGTCATCATCGACCGACTTTGCAGCAAAACCAAACAACAAAGGAGGGAAAATGTTGTCCTTGAGAGTTAAATCGCACCAACAATTCTGCTGCAAAAGCTCCCATTTCTGAATTCCCCCAATGGGGATCGATAAAAGAACATCTAAACTCACCAAATCTCCTGATCCACCGAGTGGTTTCCACAAAAATATGTACTGTTTGAGAGAACAGTCACGTTCAGATGCAAGACGTTTGTAATCATGTGTGTGAACTGTCAAGATCTGGTCTGAAAGATTAAAAAAAAATAATAATAATGTTTTGGTGTTTGGAATATCTGGCGTCTTCAGATAGAGAACAAAATGTACAACTCTAGATTCCCAAATGTGTGTTTTGTTGTTTACATGTTTTTCAGCAAAGATTCTTAAAGTAAGATCAAGTGCTTGTCCTCCAGGTCCAAAGAATATGAGCGTATGAGTTCCGGTTTGGGCTCGGTGTGGGGACACAGCACAGCACACACCGAGCCCAAAGGCACACAAAGGAGGACGGACAAAGAAGGAAAAACAGATAAAACGAATAGAGAGGAACAAAAGCAAGGACAAAGAAATCAGGTTATCAAAAAAAAGGAGAGAAGTATTTCCACTACACTGTGGCAAATTAGAGAGATTGATGGAGAAATTGGGCTGGAATAAGTAAGAGATTAAAGAAAAGAAAAGAGGACAAGGAGTGATAGCCGGAGAGAAAGGACTCTCGAGGGACTCATGGAAATCAGGGGACCCAAGAAAAGTTCAGATGAAATAAAGTGACAAAGAAACACAGGACATGGAAGTGGAAGAAAACCAGAGCGAGAGAAAAAGATTACTCTTCTTTATTCACCCTGTTTTCTGGAATATTAAGCAAAATGATTCCGCGGTTAAATCATTTCATATTTACGCCTTATTGACCATGAAGTCTAACCCATATCAAACCTGAACAGCCAGAACTGCAGCAAATTTATGAACACTGTTCTGTTCAGTCTGCCATTTTACACTCTTTATATCCCCAGATACATAAAGCATAATACAACATGGGAAAAACTCAAAATCATAGAGTTGAGAGTAGGTGAAACCACCAAGATCTTGACAAACTTGTTGATAACAGACACAGACTGAACCTGCCAAGACTTTAATTCCAATGTCAAAAGTCATAAAGTCATCAAATGTCTAAATTCAGTTCACCTCCATTTGTGGCAACAGATTTAACACATTTTGTTAATTTATTCAACTGATAATCCATAATTACCTGCTTCTCACAGGTGATACAGACTTTGTACATATATAGTATATAGAGATATAAATATAGATATTTTCACTGCTGTGTGTGCAGTGATGTCTTTTCATCACATCATACAGAGAAGATACAGTAGAGCAGAGCAAAAGTAGAGAATGTAATATGGTTTAAAAGTGAGCTATTAGCTTGTGAAATCTTTGATCCTCGTGGAATCATGGAATAAACTCAACAAAAAATGTTTTAGCCTTTATTCCTTTCCATTAAACTAGAATCCATCTGCACTGGTTTTTAGCATCAGTGCTAGCTGGTACTGCTGCTGCTGCTGTGGCTACAGCTGCTTTATATTCTTTCAATACAGTTTCACGACAGCGACAAAGGCCTTTCATTTGACTTCAATTAAAAGTATTTTTCCCCTCCTGTGTGAAATATACTGTGAGAAACAACCAGACCAGCAAAAACACACACGTTGCTGTTAGTTTCCGTTAGCTCAAATGTGGCTCCTTCATGTGTAGCAACTTCAGGTTCAAAAAAGTTGTCTGTTTCAATTGTCTGAAACAGGCACCTTTTGAGACTATTCACCGTATAAATTAGGTTATCTGAGTAAAACAACCTTATGTTTTCCCCATTATCACACCAGATAATATTGTGCATGTCTTCTACAGACAAAGTAGAAGAGACACCGTGTTCTTGCTTCACACTGAAGGAGCAACCGGACCAAAAGATTGAATAAAAGCATAATTGGGGGGGAAACAGCATGACCAGCTCAAGGACTCAGTGTTCCTGCTCTCCCATCTGTCACTCGTCTTTGCTTCAAACCCCTGCGGCCAAAACTAGCCGTATACACCATCCTCACCATCATCATCATCATCACCAACATCAACCTGCTGCCCCAGGCTGAACAGGAAGGAGGTCCTCAGCGGAAAGACCACCAAAGGGAACCTTAGCATATAGAGCAGAAAATCACATGACTGAGTACAGAGTGAGAAAATAGAATCCTTTATGTATGTTTCTTATATAATGCTCGCTTCTGTTTCATTTCACCTCTGTTTCTGTGCTTATAACTGTGATGCATTTTCTCCATCGTTATCAAACAAATCAAATGAGAGATTGGTGGTGGAAACCAAAACAGAGGTAAAAAATTAGATAACAGAATGTTTTTAATGACATGGTCATGGTTTCTCCAACAAATACTTCGATCATCCACATACCTCAACTGGCTGAAAGCACAAGGTTACCGAGATAGAAAGAACCAATCAGGTTTTATTAAAGTGCTAAAACTTCTTCACGTTCCACATTTTTGCCAACTTTTTAAAGGTCATGAAGAAGTAACATTTGCATCACGTTGCTTTAAAAGATCCATGGCTCTGTTTCAACTCCTCCACACATATTTTTTGAACAGTATCAGACCTTGAAAACCCTTTTGTTAAAGCAGCTCTGAATCACTTTGCACACTGAGCTGTCTGCGATGGTCCTTGTTGGCTCCATCAGAGAGATCAGTCTTATTTTTTGGGACTCAGCTGTCCTTGGAGATTAAATAACACTTTGGAGAGAAGAGGAGGTGAAAGCCGTGTTTTGAACAAAAGGTTGTTTTATATTGTGAAGAGTGGACACAAAAAACATATCAGGGTGGGTTGAATGATTCTTTCATAGCTGAATGTTATGAAATCCTCTGAAGTGTCCTTAAGCTAGAGAGGGTGACCTTTCCTTTTGTCCTGTTCCTCTCATTGGATTTTCTTTTAAAAAGCAAACAAAAACGTGGTTAGATTCATTTTAAAAACTCACAGAAAGTAGAAAAACATATCAGAGATTGAAGGCAGGGATGTCTTGATAAAGATTTTTAATCTCTGATAACAAGATCACGATATTGGGATATCATGTTTGAGATACTTGTATCAGATTTGACTAAACGTTGTGATCGTTCTTTCTTTATTTATTTCTTTTTACCAGTATTAGGTTGATTCTTACACTAGGCATCAGTATCTAATGTTGCTTTTATATTGACTTTTTGAGAATGTTTTATGTTACATTCATTCTCACACAAAAAAATTACTAAACCACTCAAAATCCAACTCTCTTAATTGGTGATCAGCAATTTTATACTTAGTAATTAGTGTGGAGGATATTGTGGCCCATATTTATGCTACCAGAAAAATGGTCACATGAGACCAAAAACAATGTGACATGAGAAATGGAGGGCTTGTGCCTCCTGATCCACAAATCTCTGTCGTACGTAGAGAAAAAGAAGCTTGTGGTATATCACTCCTGTCCTTTATCACCCGCTCGCAACCATTATCATTGGACGGCAGCCTCCCAGTGTCTGGGAGAATAGGGACAGGCTACATTTATCACCTGTGAGTTTGGCACCAAGGACAAGACAAGCCATCTATCCACACAAGCACAGAGTCTGGTTACCATGGCTGCAGAGGACATTACATTGACTTACCTTCATTTCCTGGAGACTTACTCTAACCTTAACCATACCTACTGCCCTAACCCTCACCATACAACACCTTAAAATGTAATAATTCACATTGTGTCCCCATAAGGAAGACAGTCCCCATAATGTGAGTGTGGAAACACACTTAGGTCCCCCATAACATGAAGAAGACAATGTAAACCAACATTAGATGTTTTCTTTGGTTTATTTTTGTTAAATATGGAGACAGAAGAGCCTGTCCTCCAACTTAAATGACTTTACTGGTTGTTTACAGCAGATTACGACCACAATTGTAGGTGCCCCTAGCGGCCACATGAAGAACTGCAATCTGGTGCCTTGGGTGTGTCATCATCAAATAGCTGTGATGAGGTGTTAACAACACCTCGTCACACACACATTTGATCGAACGCCGTAGCCAAGGTAAATCCGATTTGGATGTCTTATTGTCATTGTCTGTAACTTACTGCCCATTCTTATGAAAATCCAGAAAACAGTGTTCATCTTCTTCTGGTTTGCAAATAAAAGCAGTAAAAAGTACAGGTCAAGATACAAGCTGCGAGGTAACCGTTCCTTTGCTGTTACTGCTCCTAACCTCTGAGACAGGTTACCCCGTGATTTGATGGACATTTTTAAAACTAAACTTAATTCCTCTTAATTTATTGGGTGTTTTTTTATTCTTTCTTTTTTATGTGAAGCATTTTGAGTTTGTTGCAGATATTGTAAACATCAAAACATCAAAATGAATGTTAGACTCATTTGTTCATTTGTTGTTGGTCCATTGTGTGGCAGCTCTGATCAATCCTCCATCTGGTTTAAGTTGTATAATGACAATAAAGATGGGGTCTGGAATAGGGCTGGTGGTTTTAGATTAACAGTTCTACTTTATACTAATTGTTTAATTGTTTGAAAGATTTGTTTTATGTTTAATTTCTTAAAAACAAACAAGGTACTGTGTTTTTGCAGTATTTCTTTGGTAAAATTGTTGTGCAGGCTCAGCAATAAAGCTACTGTTCTGTATTTATGTGTAGTTCTGTGTTTTTGTTGCCGTGTTATTTGGTAATTTTGTTTCTTCTTGTGTATCTGGTCTACATTACTTCTCATTTTACTTTGTAAGTGTTTCCCATGTTCCATCATTGCTGGTTTGTCTCTTTCTTCCGTGTTGTGAACAATATGTTCCACCCCCCCCTTCTTTTGTCTATATTCCTGCATTTTAACTCCCTTCAGTCGTTGACAAAATGTAATTTAAAAAAAAAAAAAAATCCACTAAACCTCGACAGCAAATAAAAAACAAAACAATTTTCTCCCACTTAAACTGCAGTCTCGCCGCGGTAATTTCACAGCAGCTGTCTCTTTTCATTGCGAGCATCACTCGTTCATCACTGTCTTTGTATGAAACACAAGTCGCCGTGTGATGAAGCGTTCTCTAACGACGCGTTACACACACGTGCCACGGAATCTCAACTGACTGCAAGAAGTTCATAAGTAATTACTGTGGAGTCACCGCAGTAATGAGTCATGGAGGTGAGGCGGCAGCCGGCAGGGGACTGTACCACCTACAGAGTCACAGGGGGAGGTAAAATACCAGCAGCAGAGACATACGTCTACCATATAATTACAATGGAACGTCCATTTTTAGTTTTATATAGGAGAAGTTTGTGGTCCTGGTGTGTATGTATGTGTGCTTTTTTTCCATTACTATGTTAAAACATATACAGAGGCTTTAAGAATGTGGAATATTGAGTGTTTGATATCCTTTTTTTCAGCATAAGCTATAGGCAAACTGATAAAAGATATATTTTTTTCTTTTTTACCAACTCTATAAACACACCTGAGCAAAAAGTACTCTACTCCAAATTTGTGAAATTTGGAAATATGGCTAAGTCTATTTTGTGACGTTTGCACAATTATTGCTACTCTCTATAAACACACAAGTGCACATTAGTTCTTCTGGTGCTCTAATGTCTAAATTCTAAATAAATACCCTGTAAAAATCCGATATAATTAATTCTGAAGGAAGTGGAAGCAGCTTCCTGTAGAATGGCGAGTATTCACTCTTCATTTTTACTCTGTAATTATCAGTTTATTAACTGATGAGCCTTTGAGATGAACCATCTCATTAAACACACTTAACGTACGCTTCTTCAACGTGTCGATCCAGTGAGTGCTGTGAGTCAATCACATGATTTACATTTACATACATAAACTCACAGGAGGGAAGGCTCTCATTTCCCCGCCCCCTCCACGCACACACACACATGAGTCTTCTCAATAATTACACAATACACATGGTAATTAGTCGTAAGTATTCTGCAGAAGCGGAAATGATGATGGATGATATTATGATATTATAAATCTGACAGCAATAACAATACTAAAATTACAGTGGCAACAAATTATTACTGTTAGAAACAGCAACGTGATGTTTTGTAAGAAAGAAATAGTGAGTTATTTAAAACGTGTCGTCAGAGCCGATGCTAAGAATAGGCCATATATATATAAGCAGTCACATAGAGTGCCATCTACTGGAGGGATGACAGATGACCACAAATGAAAAGTTATTAAATAAGATATACTGTATATACTGTGTATATATGTATATATATATATATAAATCTGACCATGGGTGCCTTACTTTGCTTAGTAGATGCTGTATTTTTACTCAGTTTGACCCAGTTTTGCGTCAAATTAAGACAATCTTAGACAGTTTGTGCTGCTGTAGAATTAGAATTAACTCGATGAGCTTTTTAGTTGAGGAAATCAACTTGAATTGCCACCGGATGAATTGCTAAAGTGCATCCAATTGCTTTTTCTTTGCACTTAGATTTTGATGAGGCAAACTTTTGCATCATAACATCATAATCACAGCTTTTTAAAGACATGGAAGATTAGAACCTAATCTTCAATCTCACGGTTTTACTTTTACTGATTTGATGTAGATTATATGTTTGAATTTTAAAGATTATGGTTTCAAAAAAACACTGACAACTGATTCCTGAAAAATAATCTTAGGGAGTCAGATGTTTTTACGAGGAACTAGAGTCAAACCAGAGCTAAAAGAGGAGAATAAATCCTGTATGTTTACATTTATTTATCCATACACTGTACATGTATTAGTTTGACAGAAACTCAAACCCAATGTGAGTTGATGTTTACATTTCTATCACATGAGTGAAAACACAAATACATGGAGTACATTTACAGACATTTAACAACATGTCTCATGTTTGTGATTCTTTGCTGCACCCACAGACAAAAAAACCAATAAAAAAACCAATTGTTTAATAATAAAATGCTGTTTTTATTACATAGTTTTTAACAAGAATAAATTTGTGAATTTTATGCCTGTAAAAATGTGCTTTAATAAATGAATAAATGCACCATTATCACGATAATAAAGGACAGTGGGTTTCATTCCCACAGATCTGCAATAACTGTTTTTAAATAGCAGTTATGATTTATTGAAATCAATTAATTTTTTTGTGTGAGTATGTGAGTACTTTTGGGGGAGGAGTGAATGCTAGTTCAAGAAATGTTGTATTGTTAGCAATGACAATAGAGGATTGTATTCGATTTGAGCAACAGTGCAGTTACACAAAATCAATAAAATCTAATATTTGTTTTGTTCGTGTGCAGCATCATTTGCTTTGTAAACAAACAAATTAAATTCGAAGTGACTCCATCTCATCCATCCAACATTAAACTTAAATTGTCTTTTTTTTTGGATTCACTTCAGAAAAGATTTACTGCACGACCTTCACTAATCGACAGCATATTGTTTCTCAGGTAATAGAAATTGATCCACACTCGTGGATAATCAATTTCTAGACTTCATTCTGACATCTGTTGGCTGATGTTCGCCTTCAGCTCATTCAACACATCAAAGTGTGTGTGTGTGTGTGTGTGTGTGTGTGTTGAGGTCACTTTATCAGTTTAAACGCCTCAGCCTCTGATCGAGCTGCTGTGGTGCCCTTGAGCAAATCACTGAGCCTCAGTGAGTTTCAGCAACTCAAGACCCAAACGTGTGATTTAATGAATCACTAAAGGTTTTCAGAAGGTTTTTATGAAAGGAATAATCTCACACTTCAGCAGTGGCTGGTTTTTGATCTCTATGTGTGTGTGTGTGCGTGTGCATACATTAAAGGAAATGTCTAAAAATAGTGCGACAGATGGCTCATTAAAGGCATCTGTGATTCGTGCAAAGTCTTTGTAAAATTCAAGGATAATGTTTGAGTTTAATTTTCCCTAATGTGAGATTTGATGTTGTTGCTTTATCATTTGGTATTTACATGAAAAAATAACAAATGACAAAGTAAAGAAGAGTTCCCCTTCATGTGTAGATGTGTGGAGCCATGGTTCTCAAACTGTGGTATGTGTACCACCAGTGGTACGTGAGCTTCCTCTTGCCGTGGGATTGGTCAGTGATTGGCAGAAACATTGATTGTTTATTGTTTCTGATAAATATCCTGATAAAATGTGAGCTATATTCATTCAACACAGCCAAAATGGCTATAACATTAATTAGTTAGTTTGCTAGTTTCTTTTTGTGTTGATTAACCTGACAATACTCACCTTATTTTCGTCTTCTATTTATACATGTGTGAATACCTACAGTGTGACTTCTCACACGGTTTAAATCAATTAACAGTTTCAACTCCCTGTTTCTTTCTCGATATGCTAATGATAAAAAACTAACACCAAGAACACCTGGAAGTTAAGTAAAGTAGCTGGTAAAAAGTTTAGAGACACAATGTTAAACGCCTGAATTCTCCCACATGCATCAGTGGAAAACGCCTTCTTTTATTCATTTATTCTGGCAAACAGAAAAGAAACAGTGAAGGAGATTCCATCAGGATGACATTTGCATTTTCAGAAATAGCATTTCCCACATTATTGCAAATGCTATGACGAAAAGGTTCAGATTCCTCTGCTTCCACTTCACTCTTCAGTCTTCTCACTAAATGTTTTTATGACCAAATCACATCCCAAGTCGACGTAACGATGTGTCACACTGTGGTGGACGCAGCGTAAATAAAAAAGACTCAGTCTCGTGTGGGTCAAAATCTACATGATGCTAATGTTTAGAGCTAAGAAGACGGAATCAACAACAAGTTTACGGTTTCTAAACAAAAGTACTCAACAGATCTTTGAAAAAATTTCATCTTTGATAAACTATGTACCAGAGTAAATTTGAAGGATTTTATCCTTTATATGAACAGATGTGGAGGCGGACTGTCGTCGTCAGTTACTAGCTGTTATGTGTGCGAGATAGATGTTTTGTGCTAAGAAGACGGAATCAACTTTGTCTTGTACAAGTTACGGTTTCTAAACAAAAGGTCGCAACATTGGTTTCCCAATCAACTCGCTCTCACTAGATATTGCGGGGTTCTGCTCACGCCCCCAAATCGCTGTTTAGCCGTAAATATCAAAATTAATGTTTACAATTTGAAATCAGGAAGACTCCAATGACGTGAGCAATCGCGTCTGTTAATCCCTCACACTTCAGCATAATTTAGCCAGATAATCTGTTAAAATCTGTTCTAAAATTAGAACAGATTGGGACCAAAATCTGGCCAATTATCCTCTAGTGTGGGACAGATTTAAATGTGGCCACCATTAAATGTGGTTCGAAAATATTTAAACCTTTGAGTATAAGGTCATATTATTTTCAAGCCAAATTTCAGAAGATTAGCTTTAACCGGTGACCAGATGAGGAGCATTTTGTGAGTTGGGCTTCACAAGTATACACTTAAATAAAACATAGTTGCTTCTCCTCCCTTTTCCTTACTGTGAAAATACTCAATTGCACACAAATTGGTGTGACGTGATTTAAACACCAGTCTGCTTTATTGTCCCCACAGGAGGATCCCTCCTGGTTTTAGGGGCTTTACTGTTTTGGCTCGAATAACTTGGTTTTTAATGTCTACCATTAAAATCCAATCTGACAATTATAAGCCAAGATAATTGGGTAAATCTAACTCTAAATCGAATTCCACGCTGCAGCGCCACCTTTAATGAAAGTCATCTTTTAGAGTCTGCGGCTGCTGCTGTCACCGTCCTCAACAAGCATCACCATGAAAAGCCCACAGAGTAAAGCCGCCTCTGATCCTCCTCGGGTGCGGATTCTCGGCATTATTCGCACACGTTGATCCCCGAGACCCGAGGCTCTGCTCCGCTCTTACCCCGCAGTTATGCTTTTAGCTGCAATTCCACGAGTCCTGCCTCCGTATGCTAATATCAGCAGCGATGATTCAATCCTCAGCGCCTCCTGACGGCTCTGGAGAGCCTCAGTCTGTGAATTAGCTCGACGCAGCGGTGGTTTTCCCGCGACGCATAATCGCACCGGCCTTGTCCTCCCCTGCCACTCTGCAAGCTCGCTCATCAATCACGTGAATCAGATTTCAGCGATAACTTGCACCGTTATTTAAACATGAGCCTCCGACGACCTCTGCGCCGTCACCCGTGGCTCGGATTTGTGCGAGATTTGTGAGCGTGTGAAATGTGAAAATGAAATTCATGCCAATTCATGCATGAGTGAAGACGGCGCACACATGCAGAGCAGCCCTGTGGAGCTCCACATGGCCTGGATTAGGCTTCACTTCCTCAATGTACATGTACTGTATAATATAAATATGGTTGCATGTAGTTTTATTTTGAAAGGGCGCCAAACTATTTTTGTTTTCGTAATAATAGTATTATATCTTCTGCATATTGTATTTCTTCTCTTAGTAGCGAAGGACGCCAAACAATTAAATAAACACTTTAAAAACTATGTACCAAAGTAATTTGTATAATGTTTATAAATGTATAGGCTCAGTAAACACCAAAGAATGGTCATTATTCTCCACTTCAAGGCCGACGTCGACTTAATATAACTATAATAATGACTTTATTTAACTATAATCTGTAGAGAGATTTAACGGACCAGTGTGTAGGATTTAGTGGCTTCTAGAGGTGAAGTTGCATCATTGCGAAGTAGAGTCTACAGAGCCAGGGTTTTCAATTCTGGGCGACTTTACAACAAGATCTCACAAAGGATCAAGGTATCCCGGATCAGGCTATCCAATCACAGTCATACCCTCTTTACACCTCCCCATCACCTTCTGCAATGATTTCCAGCAGACAACAATGTCATGTCCTGTGTGTCACCATATCACCAACAACAAAGTTAGCGACACGTGAAGTTGCGCTATCGCTAATGTATTTCTGCTCACTTAGTTGTGGGTGGAGCTTATACACATCGGAGAATCTTTGCATTTACACTTCTGTTCAATGTGGTCACAATGTGTCTCTATGTGTAGCTATCTGACATCCGATTACACAGTTCCACCGCAATATGAATCTACCGATGTTTACCCCGGTACAAGGCTCATGATGTTAGCTCCTTCAAAATGGCAGCTCATGAACCAGCAGGTGACAGCAACAGGTGGGTTAAACACTCTGAGAGTAAAAATAGTCCCAATAACAAGCTCCTGCTGCGTTGCCTGTGAAACAAACACTTCTTCCTCCTGTTGAGCGCAGTTATATCATGATTTTTTTAAATGATGTAATCCTAAATTTCAGACAAAACAACGACTCAAACGCTCACACCTTCCTCCGAGATCACAACTCCCACTCGTCACCCTGTGTGAGTGGTACGGTGGGCGCAGTGGAGAGGAATCCAGCCGGAACATTCCACAACTACACACTGATATTACTGATTTTATTCCACTTCTCGGGAGAAATCCTCGCGGGAACAGCGATGAAAGCAAAGCTTTGTCGATATATTTGAGTTATTTTATCTTCTAATGCTCTCGCGCTGCGGTTAAATCACCAACACTGTGACACATCCCGCCACTTAGGTGTGAAAAGTGTGACTGACTGCGGCAGGAAAATCCCATCATGCATTTCTCCCTGACTGATTTTTGTCAGTAACACACCGCTCTCTCTGTCTTGATGTTTTTCGAGTATTTCTCGACGTCCTCTGATGTTCACCGCACGACCAAAACCGAGCCCCGTCTCCTCCTCGGCTCTTTGAAGTTCCTCTCGGACAAAGAAAAAAAAAAAGAGTGAAAGAAAAATTAAGAAGAGAGCTGGGAATTGAGGTCAGCGTTGGATTCTGTGCGAGTTTTAGGAATATAATCCCCATGTGATGGGAAATCAAAACGACTCACAGAGAGACTGAAGTGTGAAAGACACAGAAAGGGACAAGAAACTGGAGAATCGAGAGGGTTAGAGCTCAAGACCGTGGACGACACAAAGGAAGTGGAATGTGACGGGGAGTGGGGGGGTATTGTGGCGCTGACTCATCTGTGCCGGTAACCTTGTCGGGCAGCTGGGGAAGAGAAGCAGCACGGAATATAAATGTGTCTCCTCTTTAAGTGGAGCTCAGAGAGTTGGGACTCACTTTACATGCTCTTACCTGCGTTTGACAAAAATCAGGCAAATGTAGTGGCCACGGGAGTTTTAATAGCAAAACTTGAGGTTTGAACGTCTCCTGCTGGGTTGTTAAGCAGGGTTCATTTTTCAAAAAACTTATTTTACACAACTTCCGTGACTGAATTTAAGTGGTTTAACAAAGTTTGGCTCCTGTGGCGACCAGACGACACAGTAATGAGGCTCTTAGCAAATATGGAACGTGGAATTGGGAATTTAACCCCCTTTGATTTTATGGCTGTAGAATTGTCAAAAAAAACAGTTTTTCTGTATCTTTTTCCAAGAAAACTCTCACTTTTCATATCTGGCAGTTATTTATTCAACCAATTACGGTACTGAACGATTTCTGCAGGTTAGCATCCTGTTACAGCTTCTAACTTCTACTTCATGTGCCATGTGAGTTACATTCATGCAGCTTAAAGTCTTATACAGGCCTGGGAAACCGTTTTTCTAATTTGTAGTTTGACCACATGACCGTGGGAACCCTGGTTAACCCATTTTCACACATGAATTTGCTGAATAAACGCTGGTTTTGTTTAATCCATCACAACGCTCACCCTCTGTTAGCGTCTCTCTCTCGCTGTGTCTCACTGTTTTCCCGCGTAAATTCACGTAGTCATCGCGTAGTTCCTAGCCTAGCAGTGAGCTTTGCTACCTTATTAAACAGTAACACAACTGTGAAAGTGAACGACATAAACGATAAACAGCTGCACCAAGATTGCCTAGCCTCAATCTAGGAGAATTCAAGACTACATTTCAGGTACTTTTAAGGTTAGCTTTAAGGTGACTTAATGTTAATCCCCATGGGGAAATCCATCCTCTGCAACCTCTACTACCAACCCTCCTCCTTCTTTCCGTCCACTGGTAGTGACCAGGATGAACAGGATTAGAAATTAGCATATTTGACAGCTCAGGCTGAAGATAAGGTTTATAGATAAAGTAAGCGAGTCAAGGTCGAGACGGTTTGGTCACATGCAGAGGAGGGAACAGGGATTATATCGGAGAAAGGGATGTTGAAGATGGAGCCGCCAGGCTGGAAGAAAAGAGGATGACTACAGAGAAGTAGAAAAAGACTACGAGGAATCTTCCTAGAACTAGGAGTTAGGGGAACCCGACACAACTTTTGCTGATTTTGAAAAGACAATGGTGTCCAAAATATTCACTGTGACTGAGGAACAGATTTGTCTACCAATTAGCCATGCCAACTGTCCCCAGCTAGTGCTGACTGGACAAGACTCTGTCCAACTGTGAATCATGGGTAAAATATCTTGTAGTGTGTCCCCAGCGTAAGGGGACCCGCGCCAGATTTAAGAAGCATTACCACAACACATGTTTGTGACCGGGGTTTGAACCCAGGACTTCCCAGGACCACTGTGCCATCCATATTATATGTAAACACATGGACAGACTCCACCTGCAGTTGTGATTGTGGAGTCTTCATGAGTATCAATGAAGGTCAGAAAACCCAAAATACAGACATATTATTGCTTTCTTCTCTTGACTTGATTATGCTCGACAAGTTCAGACACCATGAAACCAGGTGGAGTCAGCGAGCCTGTTTCTAACTCTGTGAAAACAACAGCATCAAAAACACACCGCAGAGCTCCGTCACTATAAATGGACTGCTACTCTATCACAGGAGGCTGCCAAGGTGAGCTGAATGAGGACACAGTGAGGTATTATTAGACAAGGGAACAATGATGGATGTTCTATCCTGGAAGTCTATTCCACTAAGGGAGACTCATTAGAGCTGGTTTGTTACGTCTTCACCGTCAACCCTCGTGTAATTATCACATATTTGGGGAGATTTCCCAGGTAAACGGGGAGATTGTGTGAGAGTGCAGATAGAGGCCAGCTTTACAACTTCTACGTCTCGTCTGGAGGTAACACAAAGTTACAGGACCTGCACCTGCGCACAACTAAAGAAACCAGAAGAGGATAGAACTTCACATTTGCTGCAGATGCCCGGTCAGCTGTGGGTGAACTGCATCCATCCTGACAGGCTCCATGTCTGCGAGTCAGAGGCCGGGGAGTGATTCGCGGTGAGCGAGCGATGCACGAGTGCTGCACTGTACCAATCAGAACATTGACATGTGTGACTGGAAAATTAACCTTTATTCCCCCGGAGTACGCTGAACCCAGAGGGGGGAGAGTTGCACGTGGCGGCTTTCTCTGGAGGGAAAGTGGACGTGGAAGGTTTCGACTCAAATGAAAAATGAGACCCTGACTTTTTATATACTGTATAAGACAGTGAATTATATCCATATTTTCACTTCTTATTTGGTTTTAGGGAGAATCCTGAGGACCAGTTTATTTGTTTGAGTGGATACTGCTCAAAACATTATTGGTCTCCAGTGACAGGAGAGCCGGAGCGCTGCAGATTAAGTCAACTGTGTGTGACCTCGGTTGTTCTGAACACAGTAAAGACGCTATGAACCTGCTGACTCCAAGTTAAGTCTCTTTGATGTGATGCCCAACATCAATCACTGCTGCTGCTGCTGCTGCTGCGGTGCCCCCCCCCCCCCCCCCAGAGGGCACGGAATGAAGAGGAAACTAATTGATCAACACTTCTCATGTCACATGACTCGATATCTCTGCAGTTTTTTTTTTCCATTCGTAATTAGCAGCTTTGCCACGAGCGTACCGTCGCCGCGGCTTCATGAATTAGCCTCAACTCGCTCATTTGCAATCTCCTCATCACTTCTTCTTCATAACCTTGTTCCCATTTTGTTTCACATGACAAGAGCAGAGGGAACGTGCAGCAGCCGTCACACACACACACACACACACACACACACACATACGCACGCACGGCTTATTTTTTGGTAAATGGGACCTAATGTCACAGCCTAACTGAACGCAGCTGCAGGACTTAATGGACTATTATCAATTATTTTCTGCAATATACTGTGTGTTTTATCATTTCAAAATTTTGCACCACAGCAGTGTCTGTACATTTACAAGAAAAGGAAAGAGTGAGGGAATTCTTATTTATAATAAAGATGGAGGAAGGGAAAGAAGAGAGACAAGACTTCCCTCTTACTACTCCTAAATAATAAAAAGAAGAATTGATAACGGCAGAGGAAGATGAGGAGGAGGAGGGGAAGGCAAGAAGGGGGATGAGACGAGGAAGAAGAAGGAGAATGAAAGATTAAGAACCATAAGAAAAGGATTAAGGAAAGATGGAGGAGGCAAAAGAGGAAGGACGAATGGAGGAGGGAAAAAAAGGAAAAGGAACAATAGGGACAAGAAAGAGTGATGGAAAAGGAGGAAGAATAAGATGGAGAAAGCAAGAACAGTTGGAGGCCATTCATCTCTCCACGGCAGACATTTTTGAGGTTGTTGTCGTTGTGTCTTCATTAGCTGCTTAATGAACGTCGCTAATGAAACCACGTGGGTGTTGCTGATGCTGCGTTTGTTCAGCCGGTGGAAGACAACGATGACTCATTCTCCAGACATGAAATATAAATAATGTTCACGGTCCACAGTTGCGGTCGAGGTCATCGTGTTGGACCTCAATCGGTGAACGCAGAAGATTAGTTTAAAGCAAAAACGATAACTCTGAAAACTAAAGAATGACATCATCGACCAACATAATGTGATCATGAATCATACAAGAAGTTGTAGACCTCATGATTCATGATATGTCAGTGTCATCTGCAAAGAAATAAACAAATCTCTCAAAAAATTCAGACCAGACCAGTGAGGAGATATAATATCTACCCCTAGTCCTTGGTGTGCCATGAGGTCTTCTCCCAGTTGGACGTGCCAGGAACACTAGAGAGGTAGAGAGCCTGGTAGCATCCTTACCAGGTGCCTGAACCACCTCAACTGGTTCCTTTCCACCCAAAGGAGCAGGAGGTTTACTCCCAATCCCTCCTGGATGGTTGACCTTCTCACTCTATGTCTAAAGGAGACTCCATCAACCAGTACATCGAGAGCTTAGCCTTTTAGCTCAGCTCATTTTGCTCCACTGGATCCAGAAGAACTCTCTGGATCAGTATAGAACTTTAGGATAAGGATAGGGATTTCTTAAAGATATATTCTTAAAGATAAATCCACGCTGATGAAAACATAACCACGTTGACGGAAGACTATGTTCATTTCCATGAATAAAACACTGTACACAAACATGCTCATTGTTCCGGGTGTATAATGTGTGTGATATTGTGTTTTTGTAGCTCATCGTGTTGGAGCGCTTGAGTGTCTCTCCACTGCTGCCGTCGCCATCAATAATTTTCAATCAGCTCCGTCAGCTGGGCTTTCATGCTGCTCTTTTTATGGCCTTTTGTGGCCGCACCGTACAGGAGATATGGATTAAGAAGATATCTCCTCTCTTTTGTCTTGGAGGACAAAAAAAAAACTGGCATTGACAGGCAGACTCTGCACGGCCGCGATAACAAAGCTGCCAATTCGCTCTCATAATCACTCCGGCAACAGAGAGACTTGTACTGCTCTTCAGTGAGACCCTCAGGCTGCTATTGATTCTATCATCTTTTACCACTGGGGGAATCACAGGGGGGTGACTCAGCCTCAACAATGTCACACAAATTGGTCCACGTGAATGTACGTGAAATGTGCATGGATCGCCTAAACGCTTATGGTACGGAAACAAACATTAAAGATCCCTGTCAGTGTGTCAGTGTGCTCGTGTGCAGCCTGGACGACCTCTGGTCATCGAAGGTTGTTTTTAATGTTCGACAGAAGGTCGTAATTCTTGCGCTCACTCCGGACCTTCTGGTCATGAGCCGTTATATATCACCAAACCCATGAATGGCCAGAGGACAGGCCTGTCGTGTAGCATCTGCATCAATGCGCTCTGTTTAGCATTACAATTGCAAACCGCTTTCAAGGACTTTGTTTTCTTTCCTGGTTTACGACTGATGGGAAAAAGATAATCGAATACCACTGATTGAGGTTTTTCCACCACCATCTGCCACCATTTGTTCTATTTATGCAACTTCAATCCGGGGCGCCATTTACGTGGTGTATTGAAACATGTACAGCAATAGGAAACTCAAATAGATGTTTTAAAGACAAGAGCAGAAGCTGCAATTGGTGAGAAACCCTAATGAAATGGCTTTGGGGGGTTTTCACACAACAGTTTTGTATAAATTGGACAATTACAATTCACACATGACTACAACTGCTTTGTGTTGGTAATGTTGAAATGTTTTTAATTATTAGAAATGATGTGACATCTTACATCTTGAATTCCACTGCAAAAAAATGTCTTGAAACTTTAATTATTTTCTTTTTGCACTGACTTTTTGACACATTTGGTCTTAAAACCAGGACAGACAGAGACCTCAGCCTGGACTCAAACCTTCCTCTATCCACTCGCCTTATGCACTAACCTTCCGGTTTGCGTGTTCATGCAGATTGTCGGCCGATCCAAACCAATCAGAGCTAATGCAAACTCACAGAAATGGTGGTGTTAAAAGATGAACATCTACATGTGCAGCACATTACTTGTTTCCATTCATTCTTTGAACGTTGATCTGTATTTTTTTAAGACGTGAACATCAATACGTTCGTTTCAACTCTTTTTTTCCCCCATTTCATTTCCAGTTTGTTTCATTCCAACAACTTCCATCTAAAAATAGTCTCCACACATGTCAACACGACTCCAAACTCCTGAGTGTGTTTGATGTAGCTGTGCAATTTTCTAGTTTTGTGGAGGGGTTTTAAAAGTGAGGGGAGGCTTATTTTAAATCCGCTCTTTGGTGATTCATCAAAAATCAAAAAAACAGCAACGTGGTGTTTGGACAAATTTGCTAAGAGTTTGTTTATGTTTAACAGAGAAACTGCAATTGGCTAAAGACCCGCATTAGCTAGAGTTGATATTGCTAAAAATATCACAGGCGAACGTCCTTTAAAAGAACCAGGAAAACATGTGAGTTAGCCGTCTAACCACTGACCCCTCCTGTGTCACTGATAATGGTGCGACCTGGTTGCTTGGATGCCCGCTGCTATGGGTTGAGTGCTCCAGGAAGCTACATAAAGCTTTTTAACGGTCGGCAGAAGTTCACACTCCCACTCAGGGGCAGCCCCAGCAGTCTCTTCTCGACACCCACATCGCCTCAGCCTGCATGTGTACCGTCACTAAAGGTTCACAGTGAAGCACAACCATGTTGTTGAATGTTTAGTCGTCTCAAACCTTTTTTTTTTGGAAAGCGTTGGCCCTTTTTTCCAGACATTTTCAGGGATTAAAATGCTTAAAAAGGTCCGGAATTGGGTTTTGGAGTTTGGGCGGTGGGAGGTTTTCTTGGACAGATGCATCAACAAGAGCAGAAGAAACATCCAGACGAGGAGGCAGGACACTCGCCCACTCACTCGCTGTGAATAAGCAGCTTTTCTTGCTGTTTTCACATGAGCTCACTATGAAAAACTGGCACGGAAAGTTTCACTGGAGTGACTTTTGAAAAACTGGATAATTCCATGTTGCCCTTCTGGATAATTTACGGCAAACTTGGGTGAATGTCTGAGAGTCGCTACAGATTTGTTTGAGTTTTGTTTTAGAATTTGATTTAATTAATACATTAATACATTCTGCAGGACTGAGGCTCATTATAGATGCATCATTTGAGAAGGGAAGGGAAAGTGTGGTGATAATACAGGACAGAAAAAACAGCCAACTCTACAAAGATAAATCCTCCAAGCGAACACTGACTGTGTGGGTGTCCACACTTGCAATGTTTGAAATCCCCGACTCCAGCCTGCTGTGGACAGCACATTCACAGCCTTTTAAAGCTTCAGGTTCAGCATCAGTTTTGGGGGAGGAGGTTGAATCCCCCAGAGTCACCACCTGAGCTGAGGGATAAAGATGAATTGCAGTATATGCAAGAAAGCCCACGGCTACAAAACAACAAAAAATAAAATTCTACATTTTAAGTCCCTCTGGACGTCTTCACACCTGTGAAATCTGCTCAGCAGCTTTGAAAACAGCAACCTGGCCTGTTGTCAAAACAGTTACATAAGATGCAGTGTTGATATGCAGCATGAATGTAGCAGCGTACACTGAGTAGCGCCATGGATGCAACACTGTGTAGCACAAACTGGCATGTAAGAGGCATTGGTTTTGTCAGTATGTAGATGTCCTTGTGTGGTAGATTGGTGGATTGTGTGAGAGAGTGTATCATAATAATTTCTCTTCTTCTTCGTCTTCAATGTTACAAAGTGCTTTGCAGTTCAAACAAGAACTCTCAGAGAACGTGGACCCCCGCCAAAGGCTAGAGCACTTTGAAAATGAATGGCGTGTGATAAATACACGTGCAAATCAAATATTCCCAGACACTTACAAGGATTTAAGATGTGATTAAAGCTAAATTTAACAGCGAGAGAGTGAGTTCCAGAGTGTCCAGAGGGCTGTGATGGCAAATTTAGATTTTGGAATAACTAATAACAATCTGTTGGAACATAATATAGTCTTACCCATTCATACTAATGGTGGTCATTTCTGCCAGGAGCTCCAGGGGTGTGAAACCACTCAAAAGTCAATGAAAGTGGTGGTCAGCAATGATATCATGAGGTTCTGAGGCAATACCATAAAAACCTGAATATAAATGTTTTAAGCTGGGGAGACTACAAGATTTTTACAGTTAGGCAAAGTCTGTACTAGTTGGGGCTAGCTGGCGCAGAAATCTGTAAGTGTGTGAGGGGTAACAGACCCCACCCTGGACACAAATTGGTAGTGTGTACTGATTTCAGACCCAGCGGCAAACACTTGCCGCCAACAGCCAATGAAAAAGAGTAGGTGGGAGACAGGAAAAAGCGTCAGAAGACCAAGACGGCAGAAGGTATGGTGGAATATCAAAACTGTCTCTCACATGGTCACACTCTGGAGTTGGCTTCAGTTGGTTTGGCAAATCTTGTTGTCTGTGATCCCCAAGTCTTTGCAAAAATAGTTGTGTGTCCAATGGTGGTATTTTTGACCAGGAGCTCCAGAAAGTGGTGGAGGTGAAGGATCCTGAGGCAATACCCTTAACACTAGAACATTTATGCTTCAGGAAAGTTGTGAAATCGGACAGGTTAGATGGAACACACGGCTACGGTTAAAGGCTTCATTCCCTGTCTGACATGAACCGACCTATCCAAGTCTTTACAACAAGAGATGATACCCCAGAAGTTGGTGAAAGTGTCATAGAAAAATGCAGTTTTGGGGCAGAGCTTCCGCTTCGACAAGAGGGCAAACCTCCACATCGTCTCCACCTCTACTGTTGCTCGGTCCAGAGCAGAAGGACGTGGGAGGAATTTCCCTGGAGACAAACGACCTCAACTGATCAGTATCATCAGGGTGGTGGGGTCGCTTTCAAGCCCCCATCTTCAACACCCACACCAAGCCACATGCTACAACCTATAAATCCATGGAAACACACAAAGTCGTGAGTGCAGACATTTTCAGCCTGGCTTCACACAGTAGGACTGAAACCACAGAAACCTTGGCAGTGTTTGTGATTAAGGGATTGTTCAGGACACTCGGCGTGTGGCGGCCAGCGGGACGTGAAGATTGGCCTGAACAGAGTGGAAAAAAAGGGAGGGTGATTCTTATAGGAAGAAATACTGTATAGATACTGTTTGTGCTATATTGTTATGATTCAAAGGAGCAGCATGTTCAGAAATCCAGCAGTGAATTCATATATTATTCAACTTGATGTGGGAACAACCGTTTGTTCAATGTGGACAGAAGCCATATAGTACATAGTTCAGAGGTTCCTGAGTACAGACCTCAGGAACCGGAGTCCTGCTGGCTGTAACTCATGCTAACTAATCACTGATTGATTCACACCTGGGAGGCCATGTGAATTCTGTTAACACAAATTAACGGGTTAACCAGCAGTGGCGATACTTGACCCTGCATGAACAACAGGAGGAGAATCATCAAAGAAGAATTCCCTGCTCATCATTATTATTATTATGCTTCAAACCAGCACCAAACCAGCATGGAAGCTATGCTGGTCTATGCTGGTTTTTCCAGCAGGATTAAGCTAAATTTTGATCAATAAAATCAATAGAAAATGTGTGGCTATGTCTTTTTTATCTGAGGGAATTACTACTAATAACTCTAACATTTTGTTGGTGATGTCATAATTCAAGGCCACCTCTTGGTGGACAATTGTATATGCCAACCTGACATATTGGAGATGTTGGCAGCCATTTTGGATGCTGGTCAAGAGGGTGCGGTGAAGGTAAGCTGTTGCTTTGCACCTTCTGTGCCAAGAAAATTACCACTTCTCTCACTGAGCACAGCGGCCGAGCATGTTGCATCATAGAGCCAAGTGGGAAATGAGCGATTATCAACGGAAAGGAAGACGTCACCGCACTTATTTTAGGCAACAGTGTTTCCTTTAAAGTATGTGTAGAGCAAATACTGAGATTCTCCTCTTAACATATTTATATATGTTAGACAAGCTAGCATCTATCTAGTTGTGCTAGTTCTTTCAGCTAGCATCTATCTAGTTGTACTAGTACTTTGAGTGAGCATCTATCTATCTTAGTCTGCTAGTGCTTTGAGCTAGCATCTATCTATATTGGTTTGCTAGTGCTTTAAGTTAGCATCTATCTATCTCAGTATGCTAGTGCTTTGAGCTAACATATCTTGGTCTGCAAGTGCATTGGGCTAGCATTTATCCATCTCAGTCTGCTAGTGCTTTGAGCTAGCATCTATCTTGTTGTGCTAGTTCTTTGAGCTAGCATCTATTTATCTCAGTTTGCTAGTGCTTTGAGTAAGCATCTATCTAGTTGTGCTAGTTCTTTCAGTCTGCATCTATCTATCTCAGTATGCTAGTGCTAGTGCTTAAGTTAATATCTATCTTGGTCTGCTAGTCTTTGAGCTAGCATCTATCTCAGTCTGCACATGCTTTGAGTTAGCATCTATCTAGTTATATTAGTGATTTAAATTAGCATTTATCTAGTTATGTGAGAGTAATGAGTTAGCATCTATCTATCTTGGTCTGCTAGTGTTTTGAATGTGATCCTAAATGTAAAAAATTTCATTATTAATACATTTTCAGATGAAGTCTAACAAAAGATAGTAGAAAGAGAACTTCTAGGTTCTAGTAGATTCTAATACGAGACCTTTACGTAGCAATTATGCCTGCTAGGATGCTAACTTGCACTTTAAAGTTAAGTTTTTAATTTTTTTCGACTCTAACGACTGTCACTCCATTGGAAGTCCTGCAGAAAATAAGAGCCTTTTATAGTAGCTTTTACACCTCAGTGGTCGAGCTTCTTTGTTTTTTTCAGTCCCATCTAGAAAAACTGCTCCTGTATTGTCCTTTTTACTCCTCTGACCAAAACATAAGTGGTGGTTTGATGTGAAATTGCCGTAAATGAGCAGTGGAACAACGCTGTTGTGTAATGTAGAGTAGGTAAGAGAGAGAGTGAGGCCAAACAATGACTCATTTCCTCACAGTGCAGTCAGTGCAGAGGACGACAGGGAGCACATTTGTGCTGTGTATGTGTGAAGCTAAAGTGCTCTATGTGGGCTGTGGAGTTGTTGGTGCTCTTCGTGTTTTGCAACTTTATGGAAATGTTAAAGCTGCACTAGGTAGGATAGAGTATTTTGTGAATAACCCGAATGCTAACATTTCAATTTACTATGTTTCCTTAGTCTCTGATGATGCATCATTGTCATATTATAAACAATATAATCAGTTTCGTATAAATCAGTGGATTTTCATCACAAACAGTGGTAAAGAGTAGATTTTTTCGCCTCTATCCACTTCTTGATTGCACACACTGCCCTCAGTCACCTGCAGGGATTTGTTAAGGTCATTAGGCAACAACAGTGACTCAGTAATTTCTCCCTCACTGCAGCAGCCAACATGTGCCGGAGAAAAAACAAACTCCTGCTCCTGCAGCGGTCACCGCAAACTTCACGCCCCCTTCGTGTGTCACAGCAGCAGGTGGCGTCTCATCACATCAGTGTCCTCAGAGAGACGCAGCAGGTCCACACCACATCACTGATTCCTTCTGCCCTCTGCTCCCACAGAGCAGAGGGCCCCCCCCCCCCGCTGTGAGAGTGTGTGTGTGTGTCTGTGCTCGTCTTTCCACAGCTGTGAGGACCGGCGAGTTGTTGCAAGGACGTTGCGGTTGATCCTCAGAACTTCAAAGATGCTGATTCAGGGTTAAAAATCTGTTCCGCAGATTATTTATTCTAGTGTTATTCTTTAATTTCCTGTGTTTTATACAGTGCTGCGTGTTTTTATTTTTGCCGACTGAATATACACTGTAAAACATTTGACGTTGCATTAAATTACTGTTCTTTCACAGTAGATTACTGTATCATTTTAATGTAAATTAACTGTTTACTATAACTTCAAAATTCTCCTGTACATCAGTTGTGATTTTTTCTTAGGTGTTCCTGTCCTCTTGTGAATGCATTTACCATTTTTTGTTTTGTGCGTTTTTGTCATGACAAGAAAGCACATAAGGACAGAAATGACACCAAAGTCCATTGAGAAAACCAGCGATTTAACATCACTGCACACAGGGGTGGAAGACGCAGCAGACCAACATCTCCCACATCTTCATGGGCTTAAATTGCTGATTTTCTCTATGGGCTTTGATGCAGGAGAGTTTTTAGAGACACCGGGCAGCTGCTGCATCACTGTCGTACTGAGGAGAGGACTCACGTCTTAGGTACATGCCAGAAACCTCGGCAGCTTTGTCTGGAAGTCCATTCGTTTGACCCCGCACATTACTTTCTATTGTACGAGGCAGATGACTAATGACACAGTGTTAGTGCTAGAATTGTCATTAAATATCGAAAAGTCTTCAACATGACTTTTAATGGTATTGTACAGCTTTTCAGAAAATATAGAGTGTCCAAATGTTTCCTGGCTGTTCAGCTGTGAAAGAACAGAAACTTTAATGAGATTCATTAAAGAAAGAAAGAAAGAAAGAAAATAAGAATGTCAGGCATCATTCTTTTTTTAAAGCCGCTGTCACTTCCTCCCGCTCTGTCACACCCACCCAGCTGTCTGTCTGCCTGTCTGCCTGTCATGAGACGGGAAAGAAGCCAGATGGTGTTGTTATGGATTCTTGGCATCGATCACATACATTTACAAGCTGCTGGTGTGAGCTATGGCTCCGTTTACTGTCTGAGATTATTGATTTCACAGTTACATTTAAAGCAAACGCAGAGGTTTTGGTTTTTTTACTCTCTACACATTTTTATATACTGTCGTAATGTCAGAGAGGGTAAATAAACAATGGGGCTTAAATGAAAGTAAATAAGCTCCACCCTTCTAAATAATACCACACACCAAGATTCACCAACATCTAACATGGACTTTACCATAATGTCGTTCTACATCATACAGCTGCCAATCAAGAATGTCAATTATACCAAAATATCATTATCACTACGTTATTTTTCAGTTTTCCAGGACGAATTTAGTTGGACATTTATTGTTTTCTGTTTTCTTTGCTTTTATTTTGAAGTTCTTCCACGTGTGTACCTTGTTTCCAGTTTTGCTTCCTGTCCTGTCTTCCACCGTTGATTGTTTGCCCCGCCCTAATTTGATTCACCTGGGTCTGACTGACTCCGCCTCCCTGGTGTATTTAAGTCTCTGTGCTCCACAGTGTCTGTTTCTTTGGGGTTGTCTGGGTTGCTGGTTTCATGTCTGTTCCTCTGGTTTTTCTATGTTTAGTGTTGTTATTTTGGCCTTTTTGTCAGTTTAATTCATTGAAGACTGTTTTTGTTGCTCTTTAAAAAGCCTTGTTTGGGTCCTTGGTGTCTAAAAATCTGCAAATATCAGCAGTTAACCACCCGCTCATGAGTAACTGCACCTGCTCTGACTCGACTGTCTCTGGTTTGGCAGCGAGCTGAGGCGTCTTTGTCTATAAAAACTGTGACATTTTATTTTAATAAAGAGCCGACTTTCTCTTGTGAGGCTGCAGTACCACTAACAGACAGAGAGGGAGACAGAGAGCAGGACTGTAGCATAACCAGGTCTTTGTTTGTGTGCAGTAAAAAGTCATTAAACTGCGATTAAAAGTGGTTTAATTTGTGAAATTAGAGCGTTTACATGAATATTCTGTACAAACACTGACACACAGTGACGTTGAGCTGCTTTGCTCCACACTAAAACGTGTGTGTGATTTCATGATGATTTAAAAATGTTTTAATCATTGATATTTTTCAAAGTGGTCAGTGACACATTTGCCTGCAGGGTGACAAAGTCAGAAGAGAAATCAGAATGAAAAGGAGCAGAAATTTAAATAATCTCATTATAACACTTTAAATCTCAGAATGTTCTGGCTGATTAATCGCTTGTTTTGAAGTCAATTACTTAATTAAACATCAACTTTTTTTGTACTATTTTCTGGTGTCTTTGCTGAAACTGAATGATTTTTTGGTTTGTGGACAAAACAAGACATTTGAAAACATCCTAATTCTCCATGTTTGGGGGAAAAAAATTCAACATTTTCTGACATTTATGGACAAAACAAATGCTCGATCAAGCAGTGTTGTAATGTAAGAAAGTACAAATACTTTGTTACAGTACTTAAGTACAAAATTCACAAATCTGTACTTAAAAATGATCTTTTGTGCCAAGTGCTTTGTCCATTTTTTCAGAAACACTGAGAACGTTCCACACCTGGCAGTTATTTACAATTCCCTGCACGCTAAAAGAGCGTATTAAGAGTTTAAAGTCTAGAAAAACAAAAAATGGAATAAGATTTTTATAGCTTATAGAGTTTTATTATTTAGAAAAAAGCACTTGAATTGTACACAAATATGGGATTTTGTATTTTAATTTTGAAATTTGAACAGTATAAAACATATTTCCAATAGAGTGTGTAATTACGGTAATGCAAAGAGCGCTTGCCCTAACGGGTCACCGGTGATACGCTCGCGTTAAAGGATTAAGTGCATTTTAAGTAATTTTCAAGTATTACCTTTTAAGGTACTTTATACAAGGCTGATATCAAGGTTACAAGTCAAATGCCCCTGTTTTAACTCCAGAGCAGCAACATTCCCGCAGATTAATGAAGAATATACCTGTATACACTCACACACACACACACGCAGAGTGTGGAGGGTGCTCCACGATGCTAATGCATGCTATCCACTCATCCCTGTCACCGCAGCGTATACTTAAGAGTCATGCAGCCTCAGTTTACGCTGTTAACCGCTTTCTAGGTCAGAGCATGAATCAGTAATGAGCGGCGGTGGTGGCAGCGCTCATCTCGTGCAGCACGGCGTCTCCGCGGCGACGCAGGTGGAGTGTTTTTGTGTTTTTGATTCCCTGAACTCGCCGACGGCGTTAACGGTGAAGCCGTTTGTCTAATTTAGTAAATATGGATTTATTAAAGTGCTCCGTTAATGAGCCAGACACAGGAAATCACTCACAAGACACACAATGAAGGGTTTGTTTATAATCAAACAGAGGTGAGAGAGAAAGTACAGACACATCGTGACTGTGGATGAGGCAAGATATCAATGTTACACAGTATTGGCTTAAAATTGTATTGATATAACCGTGATCAAGCTGCTGCCTCCTTGATTTCTATGCTTGAGTCGTATCCTAACCCTCTTTGCATCCCAAATATCTCCATTTTATGTTGAAATTCTGTGAAATATCATCACAAATCTTATTATTTTGGCATCATGATGGAACATTGTGACATATTTTTAAGCAAATATCTCCTAATCCTAATTGAAGGTTTGTGCTGTCGCTAAATACACCGGACTCCTTGAGATTTTAGACTTTTCCCTGGTAAATGTTGGAGATTAACCCACGTTTTTTGGGTTGTTAAGTCTTGTTAACTGACCTACAGTTCAGCATTGTTCGACCTGATTCCAGTGACGACACTCTGACCAATCAGTGGCCGGCAGTCTGACGGATAGGCACATGGGGGAAGACACGTTGATGTTCAGTCTGTCAAAAACGTCACACTCTATAGACGCAGGGCTGTGAATAAAGTCCCGGGGTTTAATGTGTTGTTGCCGTAACGAGATAATCCGAGCTAAAGGTGCTAGCGGTCTTCGGTGGTCTCCTTACTCCGGTTCGGTGGTCTGCCAGCTTGTTTGGTAACACTGCATACATCATTACTTGGATGTGGGGAGTGCGTCGAGAAATGATCCAGGCGTTGGATACGGAGAAGCGCACAGCGCTCGCCGTCCACTCAAAACGTAACGTTAGCCTACGACTCTCTGGCTCTCTTTGTTTCAGGTCGAGCTAGATCTGGTGTGGTGTTGTTTTTCTAACGTTACTAAAAAACTACAAAGTTTGCTAGGCCAAAAAGAACGTTAATCGCCGCTAATAACGCATTAAACTGACAGCACTAGTTTTAAACACTTGTTTGGAGTAGCTGTTAATCTAACCTTAGCTTAATGTTTAGTGTAATCTAACACTTGACCCTGGTACTCTTAAATCTGGAGTGGAACCCAAGTTAATTTCGCTACTATTTCGTGTCAAAGAAAATATCTGCTTCACAAGATCTATTAGACGCTGCTGCTGCTGCTGCTGCCGGCGGTCACTGTCTTTTCCCCGTGTTTATAACCACACACACTGTGTGACATGAAGACCTTCAGGGTGACGAGCTGGACCACGATGACAAGTGAAACATCAATACATCAATCATCTCCAGTCTGAACTTCACTCCGCGTTTATCTTAGAGAGTCAGGTGAAGGATTTCTGTCTTCTTCTTCTTCTTCTTCTTCTTCTTCTTCTTCTTCTTCTTCTTCTTCTTCTTCTTCTTCTTCTTCCTCCTGATGGTGTTTGTTGAAGCACATTTGCAGTCGCAGCATGAGATGAATACAAACAGCGCGATCTCATTAGCATAGAGATAGCACTGTGTGGAGCCGTTAGGACATTTTTCTTCTTAAAGTGCTCTCAGAGCCACGTGACAAATGACTCAGAACATGAAGTGAAATGTGTATGTACATATGTGGGGGGGGGGGGGAATAAAGCTGCTGTGCATTTATGGGACCATCACACTGAAAGGGTTTCCCCAGACGACAACAACGACTGTACTCGTGCTGTTCCTGGTGAGCTGTCAGACAAAGACGCAGAGATGTTCCACAGATGATATCAACAGTGTTTAACGTCAAATTACAGGACTTTCCTCAGAGAGATGCAGCAGTGTGCTACTTACAGCATTTCCCCTCACCACAATGACATTTAAGGCGCCATATTGGTCCAGAGAAGTCTACGGGAAAATTAGCTTCTACATCTTGCTTGATTTATGACATTTTTGTAAATTTTGCGACTATAAAGTGCTTTGGGGCGTGGCTACAGTGTGATTGACAGAAGGTGTCATGCATAGTAAGCCCCAGTCCTCACTACTTCCCCGGCTCCGCCCTCTCATCCAAATATGGTCACCCCTGGTTTCTGGAAAAACAATATTAATTAAGTCTATTTCACTGATAGTTAAAATAAAAGTGTTCATGTATAAACAATACACTGCCTGCTAGTGGTTGGAGGCTAAACCCCTGTGTATATCTCTGCCTCAAAATGAATAACGTCCAATATCCGGCAGTTATTTACAATTTACTGCCATGTAAAATACTGCTTTAACCATTTAAAATGAAGAAAAACGTAACATTTTATTTAGAAAAACACTGCGGTTGTACATAAATATGAAATTGGACAGTTATGAAACATATCTACAATAAAAAAATGTTGAGTCTTTGTCTCTCTATGTTGCAAAAACAGGCCAAAAAATGTAATTCTCCGGCTCAGTTTTTAACAGAAATGAAATAATTTGACTGTTTGTGTTTAATATCTTCACTCAAAGCTGCTGATGTCGCTGGAAATCATATTGAACCATTTCTCTGAGTGTTTTTTCCACCTTACTTTAAATTTTATTACAACATAAGCAACTTTATACCCAAATTAAAACAAAAAAAAAAAAGGTGTGATAGATTATTAAAAAAACTACAAATAAAATGATTTATCAGCATTTCAGGGCATGATACAGTTTTAATCCGGCGTCGTTCCAAACGGATGCTCCGCACCGTGAAGGATAAAAGCCCGCGGAGGTGTCTTCAGAGGGCGAGAGATATCATTACCACACGTCAATTTATCAGGATTACATTGCCTCCATTTCTCTGAGATGCATTAAAAAAAATGGGCTGATATCCACCGTAAAACATTATTCCTACACGACGTCTCGGCCAAAAACCACTTAAGTGTGAAGGAACTCATTTGATCAGCTCACAGAAACTGCCCACCCATGCACTAAGGGTTTTTTTTTCTTTAATGGAATCCAGCAGGAAGCATGTGTTATAATGTGTCACGTGTTATCTAAACCTGTGCTTACAAAAGCAAACGTGTAGAAAAGATGCTGTTACATTTGAAAACGCGAGCAGTTCAGGGGGCTTTTGCGCTCCCTGATCTGTGTCAATGTTTTCAAAAAACATTTGAAGAAGAAAAAAAAAAATCAAATTAATCATTGAAAGATATTGTATTTTATTGTTGGAAAATACACTTGTTCTTTGTGCTCCCTCACTTGTTCATTACACTCCCTGATTTGTTCTTTACACTCCCTGATTTGTTCTTTGCGCTCCCTCACTTGTTCTTTGCACTCACTTGTTGTTCTTGTTCTTTGCGCTCCCTCACTTGTTCTTTGCGCTCCCTGATTTGTTCGTTGTGCTCCCTCACTTGTTCGTTGCGATCCCTGATTGATTTGTTCTTTGCCCTCCCTGATTTGTTGTTTAAGCTCCCTGATTTGTTCTTTGCGCTCCCTGATTTGTTCTTTACGGTCCCTGATTTGTTTGTTGCGCTCCCTCACTTGTTCTTGTTTGTTGTGCTCCCTCACTTGTTCGTTGCGATCCCTGATTTGTTCTTTGCCCTCCCTGATTTGTTGTTTAAGCTCCCTGATTTGTTCTTTGCGCTCCCTGGTTTGTTCTTTACGGTCCCTGATTTGTTTGTTGCGCTCCCTCACTTGTTCTTGTTTGTTGCGCTCCCTCACTTGTTCTTGTTTGTTGCGCTCCCTCACTCCCGCTCCCGTTCTTTGCGCATTTGTTTGTGGGCGGGCCTTAGGAAGCTGCCTGCTGATTGGCTACTGAGTTTTGGAGCGACAGCTCAACGGACCAGAAGTCGTCACAGGCTTGGTGTCGCTGTCCGTCTGCAACGGAAGGGAAGGGAGTGCAAAGAACAAGTGTGATATTTTATTTCCTTCTTAAAAAGTGTTGTTCGCTTCGTGAAAAGTGTTGATACACTCTAATTCCATAGCTTTGAAGCATCCTGTAAAACCACAGTCAAGCTGAGACGACCGCCGCATTAAAATACATTTTTTTTAGGGAGGGCTTCACACCGTCATGTTTCTACAGTTTAAATCAAAATCGAATCAAAAAGAAGAGAAGCGATTATACTCGTGCAACCACCTCTGACTGCATGGCAGCTCGTATAAAGACAGTGGGGAGGACGGAGGAAAAGCCTGTAACTGTGCATTTACACATCAACACTCATTAGCAGAGAGCGGGTTGAGTAAAAAGAGGATGAGGAAAAATAAAAGAGAAGACATGCAAACGAGGGCTCGCACAAGTCACTGATTTATGGACATTATTTTGTTTAACATTAACATTAAGAATTATATCATTATCATTATCATTATTATAAAAACACAAAACCTAAAATGAGTGTATTTCTCTCTCTCTCTGGGCTTGTAAACAAATAACAAGTCAATTCACCGGGGGGAAGGTTTGTGTGGTTACACAGTATATCTTCATATAGTTCTGTTCTCCAGGGTTTCTACAGCTAATCCTAATTAGTCCTTTAGGCTAATTATGTTTTGACCACACAACCAGGAAACGGGGAATATTCACAGTGTTTGCACTTACACTATCTGCATCTGCAGAGGTGAGAGAAAACATGTGATTTCAAACGCATCGCAAATCTCTCTTAAATGGTTAGGAAACGGCCAGAAATTGAAAAATAAATGTAGCATTTTTCACACTGTAGTGTCAAATTCAACTGGCGTAATCGGGATTAAAATACGACATGTGGGAAAATATTGACTTCCATGAAGAACAGGGAAGAAGTGATGTGTCCGCTGTGTGAACACAATTTAAATTAGGTTAATCCTACTCTTCACCATCTGATTGAAGTGCTTCATCTGGATGATGGAGCTTCAGTGAGTGAACAAAGACCAGACGTGATAGGGATTATGCTCAATATCGGCCCAATATTGGTCAAAATCACTGGATTGGAATTGGAAATCACTAAAATCCCACATGCTTCACTAAACAAAGACTGTAATGGGAGAAGAATATTTGGAGAATTATGTCTTTGAAATGTTGTTTAATAGGACTGTATCGGGCTGATAACGGTATCGCAAATACACAAGTTTGTGATATCGGTATTGGACGTGAAAAAACGGTATTGTGTCACCCCTGACGTAAACGGCCCTGAAGTTTATGAGCTGCACACGACTCTCTCTGTGTCGCCAATCATTCAGCAGTTTGACTGGATAAACTTGTTTTATACCCGCCCACCTCTGCGCTCCCTGCTGCTGTATACACACAAACGCTCCCTCAGTCAGGTATGATAGTTTTGCTTGACACAGAAAAATAAGGAGGCAGAAAAATAACATTAAAAACAAACCAAACGTTACGTACTGCAGCTTTAAGTAAAACCTACAAGTTCATTATTTTCATGGTCCTGGAAAATTCTGCTTTATTTTTTAAACTGAAGCTAAATTTCTGTTTATTCCACAGTTAAATCAGCTCAGTAGCAGAGCCTTATGATCGGCCAAAGATCTTATTTATTTTTGGAAATGTAAATCCACTCAACTGTGGCCTCAGGTCCGTGGATTTGTATGTAAGTGATACTGATGGTGGCTGCTTCACTTCCCTATCCTTCATCACCACGGCTGAATTATACTCGAGCAAATAAAAACCAAAACAAATCTCCGGCTCCATCTGCTCGACCGGGCAACGCGTCCGACTGAAGCAGGCGCTCTGTCTTTGTAAAAATGAAGATTAAAGACATTCAGACTGTGTTTCACAGCGTTTTTGGCCGAAGAGTGATCGCTCAGTGTGTTTGGCGATAATAAAACCACATCGTCCACATTTACCACGGTTTCCTGTGTTTGTTTTTCCTGAACTTTAGAACATTGTGTCTTCCAAATATACAGTAATACTTAAAAGCTTTTTCATCATAAGTTCAATTTACTTATTTATTGTCTTACTTTATTTCCAAAGTGGTGTTGATAACAAACCTTTTTTTTACCTATAAACTCTGCTGTTGTGTCTTTAGTCAAACCTGGAATTCTTTAATTAATTTGATTGTGTTTTTAAAAAAGATTTTTACCTAAAATAGGCAACATTTTGTCTTAAGCTTGTCATAGTGAAGTCAAAACTGATCGCACAGTGTAATGAGGATAGAAAAACTACACTGTTTGACATTTTTACTGGTCAAAAAGTAGGAACTCCAACCTTAAAAACCTGTTTAACTTTCATATATACAGCCTAGAAGTGCACCAGATGAGATAGCCGTGAAGGAAGCTTGTTTAAACGTGAATGAGCGAATTATGTTGTTACATTATATTCATTTAAAGTCGGTTTTTGGAAGACGTTACGGCCCAACAATAAAATCTAGCAAACTTCAGTTTGTAGTCTTGAAGTTTTCACGGGAAAAAGGCGACACAAGCGACACATGTTTGTCCGAATCCTGTATTCTGTACGAGAATCTCTGAGGAACGGTATCTTTTGTCCTTGTTTTACTGGCATCTTTCTACAGCTTCTGCTGCGGTTTTTATGACAGCGATCAAACTGGAACCACTGGGGAAATGAAAGTTTTCTTTTTTATCTGCCCTGAAATTTCACACTCAAACTTTACCAGGAAAGGTGACTCAGAGGGAAATTGTAAGATGTGTTTTTTTTGTATTTTGTCCTCACATCCCTGACTCTCTCTCTCTCTCTCTCTGTACATATATATATATATATACATATACATATATATATATATATATATATATATATACATATACATATATATATATATAAATATAGATATAGCTGCATTCTGCGTGGACGCTCTGCGATAAATCCGCTGTTATTTCTGTTTACTCACTGAAGTTTCTCTTAGCGATTGTTTACATGTTTGTGCAGGAGAAGCGAGAACGAGGCTTCATCACTGCTGTACACCTGGTTTTCCTTATGTTTACACAGCCACATTATGGGGACAAAAATCAAGTCCTCATAACGTAAATAAGTACATTTTAAGCTGAAGAGATGTTTTAAGGTTAAGGTTAGGATTAGGATTAGGTCCGTAGTGCTGATGGTCTCCAGGAAATGAATGTAAGTGTGTTTGTAGGATTGGATGTTTCCATGTATTCATTGTTGTCGTTTGCCAGTTTCTGTGTGTATGTCTTTGTTTCTCTCGACAGTTAATCTCCGTCTGATTTACATGCTTGCACAAACACACACACACATATTCTTGCACAGCAGTCTTCGAGAGGACTAGAGCTGCAAGAACTAAGAGATTCATCAACGACGATATTAATCTCCACAAATTCAATCGATGACTCGGTTTGAGTGTTTTATTAATAATTAAAACCAGTTTTTCCAGCATCTTAAATGTTAATATGTTCTGGTTTCTTTGCTCCATGTGACTAAGAAATCATTAAAACTGAATCATTTTGTTTTCTGGACAAAACAAGACGTTTAAGAATGTCATCGTTTTGCACATCGGAAGTGCAGACCAACATTTTCCAATATTTTCGGACACTTTATGGCCCAAACTAATCGATTAATTGAGAAAAGAATCATTAGTAGCAGCTCACACTTAACGCCAAACTCCAAAAGCCCTTTAAAGTTGTCAGGAACAGTCAGAATGTCCTCACAAAGACAGGTTTGTGTGGCTATTCTTCTCAGGATAAACAAATCCACTGTCCTTCACCTTAACCAGCCACAGTTCTGCCTCATTAGGACCAGGTTTTGGCCTCCAAGAGGATAACTGGTCCTGACAACGTGACTGTTTCAGCCAGGGAAAAAAAAGGTCCTAAAGAGGAAAGAAATACAAGAACACACACACACACGTTTCTCCTGTGGCTGCCTGATTGAGGTTTCTCTGCCTCGCCCAGTGGATTTACTGTAATCATCAAAGGACTGGAGGGAGGAAAGAGAAGCATGTGAAGTAAAATCGAGGGATGGAGGTGCAGAGGGAGAGAGAGAGAGAGAGAGAGAGAGAGAGAGGGATGAAGGAGCTGTGCCAGGTGGGAGGGAGCAGTGTGACGAGCCAGTGAGACAAGGTGTCGAGGAAGGGTGGAAGAAATGTGCCTGAGAAAATGTGAATCTAAGGAATTGGAACGGAGTGTCTGAGGGAGGAAGGGATGATGAACGATGGGATGATTAGACGGAGGGCAGGTACGGGGGGGGTAGATGGGACCTTTAAGGCTGCGGAGGACAGAGAACATCTCCCATTAAAGAGAGATTACAGCCCGTGTTGGTCCAGAGCGACTGTACAACCTCTGCCGTCAGCCGCTGATGATATAACACCCAGTTTTAAAGATCTATTTGTCACTTTTCATCTCCTCCTACAGCTCGTTCTCCTCCTCCTCTTCCTCTGAGGGCAGAGATGCTGAAGGAGGAGGGAGAGAGAGAGAGGGAGGGAGGAGTTGTAGCTGCATCGAGAGAGAAAGAGAGAGAACAGAGGAAGCCGACTTCTGTTTACGAGCAGTTTTGATGATGTCATTTGTAATAAATCCTCCCTGTGCTCCGTTTCCAAGTCTCACAATAACACACACACACACACACACACACACACACACAGGCGGTGCACAGGAACGGCCTGGCAGATTGAATCAATTCCTCATCTGTCGTTGCTATTCTAGCTACATAAACTACGGCCGCTGCTTCCCAAACTGAGGTCTGGGGACTCCAGCAGATCTGTAAGTGGCTCCATGAGGGTCCGGAAATCCAGTTTGCTTCAAAGTCCTGGTTCAGATCTTTTCACAAACTCATTTCTTCCATGTCAGAATAACTTATTTACTCCCAATGACATATTTTCCTGGTTTAACCAAAACAAACATCACTATTTATGAAAAAACATGTTGTTTTCTTTCTAGTTAGCATCATATGCTAACTATATAAATGGCTGGTATAAGGTAACAGAGCCACAACCGGGGATCAGGAATCCCAGGAGGCCGCAGGACACAGACAGGTGTCTCAATATGGTTTGCATGAATCAAATTCAATTTAAAAACTGTATATTTTAGCCAAAGTAGTTCATTTAATGTCTCATATAGCTCAGCAAAAATGTTCCTACGTTCCTACACTGACTTGGTCTATATAACTATGTAATTACATTTCATCAACACGTTACTCAACTACAAAACTAAGGGCTAATGCTAATTTTATTTAATTTTTTTTATCAACATGCCTATAAAAATATCCTTTTTAGGGGCTGGTTAGCTCTTACACTTCACCCTGGTCCTCTACCTCGACCTGTAGCGCTAAATGTGAAAGCACACAACAAAAAAGTAGAGCTATAAAACTTCATCTCATTTCCCACCTTGTCCCAAAAGGTTACACTTTACCCCAGATAAACAGAATCCAAAAATCGAACGTCACTGTCGTGAATCTAATGTTTGTTAGCACGTTGTGTAGCTATGCTAACCACAAATCTTGTTTGTAGCTTCTTGTGCACACTAAACACCCGTTCATCAGTGTTCACAGGCACTGAAGACAACTGCTGACATGCTAACACTTTCCTGTGCTCTGGGGCAAAGTAACAAATAAATCTGCTGACTCACCTGTTAGCTTAGCTGTTAGCTGACGCATGAGCAGTAGAAACTAAGTGAAAATAAACGTGGGTGTGAGTTATTTTCAAAAGAGTAAGTGTATCACGTAATATTCATTCACATGCTAGCTATACAACAGCTGGTGATGATGTCCTGTTGTTTTTTTTCCATGTTTTTGCTGGACTTTCCAACATGTCGAGTGTGTTTATATGACACCAAAACATTTAATAAGCAGCGTGTGGAAGGAAGTAAGACGGCAAAGTGACAAACCATCTGCTGAGTCACCTGTTACCGTGGCCGTTAGCTGAGGCCCATGCTAGCTATACATGGTGATGATGATGATTACGTGTTTTTTTCGTTACATGGTGGAAAGTCCAGCAAAAAAAGATGTTGTGTTTGTTTACACGATGCTAAAACATGTTAAAAAAGCAGCGTGTGGGAATATTTTAGGTTCTGAAAGATGATAAAGTGACAAATCTGCTGACTCACTTGTTAGCTTAGCCGTAACATTGCGTGACTAAGTAATAATAGAAGAAATGCCCTTACGTTTATCAATTATCTCATAATATTCAGTCAAATTTGATTTCTTGGAGAAAGTGACAGTTTTACTGCAGGAAAAAAATACATGTTGACATAATTTTTTTGTTGTTTTTATCATTATTTCATGTTGGAAAGTCCAGTGTTTTGTTTCATAGGCGTAGATTTCAACTACTACTCCAAGTAAACTCAGTTCCAAGAGCAACATGTAGGTGTAAAAATGAGAAATGGGATTGGGCCCAAGTGAAACGCTGAAGGAGAGTTAAACGAAATTGAGCTTCGGTCTCTCGTCTCTCTGTCTATAAAGTCTCACTCACTCGGAAAACTTTGAGGGAACTTTTCATTTATAACCTGCCTGTCAAAAAACACCGTCAAAGGTCAAAGGTGACTGATGAGTTTTACGCTCGGCGAGACAACCTCGCTCCACGGCGTGATAAACAGAACACACACACACACACACCACAGGCTGGATGTGAACAGATGGAGTGTGAGTTTCTCCTCGGAGAGAGAGGGAGACGTGTGAGATAATAGCCCACAGTTAATCCACTGCACACTGAAAACTCATTACTCCTTAAAGAAGGAAACAAGAAAAGCATGTTTCCCAGGATGGAGAGAACTCCTGTGCCTCAGGTGAAGACCTCGGCACTGACGCGCCGCTGTTTCCCTCACGAGTGAAATGTCTTTTATGTAAAGTTCAGCAGCTTTTGACTCGTCGTCTCCACTGATGTCGAGCTTTTGTTCCAGCGCGGTGGTAACACACACACACACACACACCGCTGTGAGAGTACATGATAAATGTGTGTGAATGAATGAATGAATGTGGTTCTTCAGGAAGCAGCGACTGGACAAACTCAAGACGTGTTGGGGGAAAGTAAACTTTAAAATTAAAACACAAATTTGATGTTTTTGTTTAAATGTCACCAAAAATCATCAAATTGAACAAGTTGTCTCAATGTACACTGAATTTTGGATCGCCTCTTATGCAGAACTTTCCAGTTTTGTATAAAATGATTCTATAACACAACTGGAAACTGCATTTGTAACATTTTAAAGGTCCAGTGGGTAAAATTTCACAAGGGTTTGCGGCAGAAATTGAATAAACTACCATAAATATGTTTGTATAGGTGTGTACTCATGCGAAAATAACAATAATAGTTTTGTTTTTGTGGTCTTTTATTTGTAGCTTAGACAAGGGCTTTGTTTTCTTGGAGGCCCTGTGTTTCTCTCGCAGCTCTAATGGCCTTAAAGGTACAGTGTGTAAGATTTTTTTTATTGTATTTATTATTGATTTTATTGTTTTATTAATTTTAAATACACTCACTATGACAACACCTCAATTCTTGCTGCTCTTGCACATTGAAATAATTCGATATATTCCGTATGATTATGTGTACGACATTGTTTTTTTGTCACCTGTAGGGGGCACTGCTGTCCAAGACACATTTCCGTCTGGGACAATCAACAACTCACAATTCCTTTCCAAGGGAATTTAAGAACCTATAGTCGCCTTCACTTTGCATCAAAACACGTTATACTGTAACTACATGGCGGTCCAAAATGGCCGCCTCAGTCGACATGACCCAGTATAAAAGTATAATTATTGTGTCTTCAATTTCTGACAAACCAAAACAATTTTGCATAGATTTTACACCCTGGACCTTTTTAAGTTTGGTGTTCTGAAGCAACAGATGATTACACAAATAAACCTGGTGCATAAAGCAACATAGAATAAAGAGATGACACCAGAGAGAGTTGTGTTTACATGCTTTCTGGTATGCGAGGGCCACCGTAGAAGGCGTCCTTTGTTTGGCACAATCTGCACGCTCACTGAATTCTGGTCGTTTTGAAGAAATCTTGGTTAAAAAAACAGCATTTGAGCTCAAAGATTCATCCAACAAAGCAACAGTTAGCGCAGCACGATGGATTTTTAATGAAGCCACGTCAGTCAAGTGTGAGACGGTGAGAAAGAAAACATATTTCACCTGTCACACCGTGAGGACCTGTCTGTGTGACTGGAGCTGTAACCGTCGATCTGTGCACGGCAGACACTTTTACACACCAGCACCTGAATCTTTAACATTTTTGATCCAACTTTACCTGCTCACTCATATCTCACTGAACCATGTTACATCTGTAATCGTGTGGTCTATGGAGATACGATGCCCATTATAAGAGATAGAAAATCATTTTTTTGCCGTCATCAGTGGGTGAATTCTCACCAAAACTCAATAAGAACACACTTGAATGATCACCCACGCGTCTCATTAGTTTCAGATTGGAGGAAGTCTCTAACAGAAGGACAAACTTACAGATAAACCGACATAATCAGGATCTCACACATCACAATCACAGCTTCACATGTTGCCTCTGACTCATTAACCATCTGCTCTTGTTTCCATTTTACAACTTTAACTTTTAATTTAACCTCCTTGTGTACAAAAGAGATCAACAGATCCTCCCCCAGTGTGAGGACGGACGGACGGCTCTGTGTCAACAGCGACTCTAACAGGAAACACAATCCTCTGCCGCGTCCTTTCACCCTCCACTGCAACGTCTGCTGCATTCATGTTCAAAACACCATCACTTCTAGCACTAATTCTATGAAAATCTGAGTATTAATGGTATTATTGGAGAGGAGATTATCTTTATCTTCTGCAGGTGGCAAAACAGTGTGATTATTAGGAATGTGAAGCTGAAGCCGCAGCAGGAAACACCGTTTCTCACTCACTGGATCATGAAATGCCCTTTTGGCCACAGCGGTTCAGTCTATATTACAAATCAGCCGCCTGTTACAGTAAACTGTACTCAGTGTGCCCCAGGGGTCAACTGCAGCATGTGTGCAGGGAGCAGCACAGATGTGGAGGGAAAATGTAACCAAAAAAAAGAGGAGGAGGAGGAGGAGGAGGAAGCTCTCTCCTCTGCATCTGTCTGAGATCGAAGAAAAACAATGATGTGGGAATTGTGTGTGAAGCCGGGCGAGAAATTGGAAAACGCAGCAAATGTCAAAACGCAGCACAGAAGAAGAAGAAGAAGTGAAATGTGGAGAGAAAATAAAAGAAGACGAAACTTACCTCCCAACGCTTGTTTCATTACGAAATTCATGACGCCGATGGCTTTTAATTCCCTGCCTTCCTGAGCCGAGCAATGTCACATTCACTGGTTACAGGGAAAAGTGCTGGGAGTCCCTTTTGTTGCCAAATCTGCCCAAGAAAAATCACAAAAAATGGAATGAAAATGATCCATAAAACTATCTTTAAATCATTTTAAAACACACTCCATCAGGTTAAAAAGAGTACAAACTTCACTTGAGACAACTGCAAACATGGAATATTTCAGATGATAACTCTGGTTTAGTCACAGACACGCGGGGAATGCGTTTGTGTGTCAGGCACGTTTCTCCAATGCGTCAACTGAAGGACACGGAGGTCAAGGAAAGGAGAAAAAAAACCACAACAACAACAAATCTATCCTGGAAAATCGCAGCTATGACGCAAATATGTAGTTAAATGTTATATTTAAGCAAAATAAGCACACTTCTGTGTGTGTCTGTGTGTGTCTGTGTGTGTGTGTGACGGGACCGTGCGCGCGTCACGGCGGTCACTCACAGCCTCTTTGGGTGAGAAAAGTGGCGCAGAAAAGTCGTCGGCTTTTTGCAGGACAGTGAGATTCTGTCACACATGCAACTGCGTCCGCGACTCACTCTTCTTTCTCTCTCCCCCTGATCATGTGGTAAAACTTTCCGTCCTCCATTGGAGGAACAGTGGACACAGACATCCCACTCCAAAAATCATACATACATCCATAAATTACGAATGAATAACGCGGCGCGTAATTACGCATCAAGCTCGCGTGTGAACGCTCACACATTACAGTGAATTACAGTGGATTTCTCTTCTTTTTTAAATCGTGCAGAAAAAGCACACACACACACACATGCACTTCCTCGTTTCAGCACCACACAGAGTGGACAGCTCCCCCCTCTCTTTAAAAACAAACCGTGTGGAAATGAGAGTGAAAATCAGGCATCGATTTACCTCCGTCCTGTGTTTGTGTGTGTGAGAGACACACGCGCGCAAATCCCACTCTCACTAACACACACACACACACACACAGTGACACACACACGGAACCGGGATCAGAGGGAAGCGGGCTTCAGCTGCAGCAGCTGTGGATCCTCCAGCGGACAAGTTCTCCTGCAGCAGCAGTAGAGGAGGAAGAAGAGGAAGAGGAGGTGAAGGATGATCTAAGTGCTCGTCCCTCGCATCTCCGACTGCCTTTGCTCCCGGGGCTGGAAGGAAAAAAAAGGGACGTCCTTGGTGCTTCCTCCTGCTGCCGCCTCTCGTCTTCCTGCACACACACACACACACTTGCACACACACGCACACACTCACACACTCTCTCTCTCCACACACTCACACACGTAGAGAGAAAGAGGAGGAGTAGAAAGGGGGGTGGTGTTTTTGCAGAGGGAGAAGCAGCTGCCGCTCACACCGTGAGGAAGAGGAAGGAAGGTAGGAAGGATCGAAGGACGGATGGACACAAATGTCCCACGGTAACAATTCTCTGAGCGATAAATGAATTCAAGAGCTGTGATGTTGTCCTTCAGCCTGCACTCCCTCCTCCTCTTCTTCTCGGGAACAGGGAAGTACAGATTATAATCTGGATACATGAAGGGAATGGTGGGAATGGTCTTGTCTTCAATTTCTATAAAATTTCACACACTGCATCTTTAAAAAAAGGTGATCTATTAAATACATTTGAAAGTGTGATTCATATAACCTTAGCTATTACTATTATTATTATTATTATTATTATTATCATCATTATTATTATCATTATAATAAAAATACTGTTCATGACAATAGCTAACAATCATATTTAGTATTATATTCTGTCTTTAAAGGTACAGTACACGTATAATGTAGCAGCATCTGTTGCAGTTGAATATCCTTCACCTCACCTCAGGCCTCGTTCTGGGAACCAAAGGAGAACGTTCTTTAAAGGTTGTGACAAAGTTACGTGAGTGGAGCGGTCTTGGAACCAAATGTGCATCAAAAAACTAACGTTAGGAGAACATTTCCACATCAACCACAGGAGAACCTAGGGAGGAACCTTCAGGGAACGTTCCCACAGCCAAAAGGTAATCTTCTTTAAAGGTTGTATGAAGGTTGTGACAAAGTTCCGTGAGTGGAGCGGTCTTGGAACCGAATGTGCAACCAAAAACTACGTTAGGAGAAAATTTCCACATCAACCACAGGAGAACCTAGGGAGGAACCTTCAGGGAACGTTCCCACAACCAAAGGGTAACATTCTTTAAAGGTTGTATGAAGGTTGTGTCAAAGTTCCGTGAGTGGAGCGGTCTTGGAACCGAATGTGCAACCAAAAACTACGTTAGGAGAACATTTTCACATCAACCACAGGAGAACCTAGGGAGGAACCTTCAGGGAACGTTCCCAGAACGTTCTGGGAACCAAAAATTGTCAGCTGGGGTGTTGTCTAACATCTCATCCAGATGTTCACAGATGTTCTACAATCTGTTTCCTGGAATCAAACCTTCATTCCGTCACCAGAGAGTGAGACACAGACTCAGGTTTAGATTAGATGTCCGTTCACATTAATCCCTGCTGCTGTGAAAAGCTTTGAAATCAAATAAAAAGAATTCAAAAAAAGAATTGTTCTTCGTAATTGTCACAGGTCGTTTATTGTCCAGTGCGCGAAGCAGAGGTCATTTGTGTCCCACACACGTGTCCCACACACGTGTCCACTCCATCAGCCGCTGAGATGATTATTGATCAGTGGCCAAAATCATTACTAAACTCACATTAAGTGATTTTATTTCTGTCACAGCAGCACAGTGAGTGGGACTTCTGGGAATTTGGTTGATTTTCATTATGTGTTTGGATTGATTCTCCAGATCAGTAACAGTGACGTATAAATAAACACTCTCTCTGCTGCTGCTGCTGCTGCTGATGATGATGATGATGAGGATGCTCCTTCACATTAAAACAATAAGACAGTTATGCTGCAGTTCCACTTCGATAAGAAAAACCCAAAAACTAAAGAGACGTCAGAGAAACAAACCTCCATCAATCAGACTGTAATATCTAAATTTACAGTTTTGACCAAACCAAAAGACTTCCATGTTAAAAGTGAGCTCGAAACTTTAGTGTAGAGCAGTTACAACAGGTGTTTGTGGGAGGAAGAGGTGGGGCCAGGTGGGGTGGAAGGGGAGGGGCATTTGGAACCCGCTGCGAGAGTCACTGTGTTTAGAAGTAGTGGGGGAAAAAAAAGTGCTTTACACCAGTGGTTCCAAAAGACTGGGTCAGGACCCACGTATGGGTCGCATTAGGTTTTTTTTGGGGTCCCCAAGCAAATTTGTTTTACAATAACATCCTTATATATTGTGTGAAATTTACCAAGCATCTCTTAAATGATGTGTTTACCCGTTCAGTTTCATACAGATCTGGCTGTAAATTCACCACAAATGTAAAACTATTATGCTTTAGGAAGGTTTCTTGTAAAGGATGGATTAAATGCAGAGAAATTATTTCCCAAACGGGATTAATAAGGTACAAATACAAACCAAGACTATACTAAAACAATACTAAAAGAGAAGATTAAAAATATTAAAGGAACATGAAATGAGTCAAAAACAGTTGAGACAATGAGAAATAAAAGGTGATGTCAGAGAATCACCACTGACTCATCAGAGCTGACCTGTGCGGCGTTTAAGAGGTTCCGTTAATCAACACAGGAAGTCATTAAGATGACATTGATGTATTGTATTTTTCCCTCAGTGCGGCTGCTGATGTGTGAACGCCCGGCAAATTTCCCCTGAGGAAGAGTTTGTGTGACATGGACGATGGAGAACGAGCGGCCATTCAAAAGGGAATATTTTACTTTCCCTTTAATTAACCCGAATTCCTTTATGGAATGTCATTAAATGGAAGTGTGCATGAGATTCTGCCGCATCAGCACTTCTGTGTTCACCAACTGAAGACATGAAAACCAGACCAGACCAGTTTGTCTGCAGTGACTCCAGCCACTGAACAAAAGACTTGGGTCATAAAATACTGTGTATGGCTTATTAGGTCTACATTATATATCAACACTCTATATTCACCACTTCATCACACCATGAGACTGGAAAGTGAAGTTTTGCTTCACTTGGTAAATTGTTCTCTCTCCCACACCAAACCCCATAGAGAAAATCATCAATTTAACATCACAGCACACAGGAGTTGTTGATTCACTTCTTCCTCCTTTAGAAAGTTTAAATGTGTTGTTTTGTGACTTGGTGTTTAAAAATCCTTTTATTAAGATTTAACTAAGGGACATAAATTAACCAATTAATGCAGCAGCACAACAGCGGCTGCTCTATCTCTGTGAGCTAAAAACGCTGATTTTCTCTACGGACTTTGGTGCAGGAGATTGAGCAGTGACCACAGGTTTTGTCAGGTAAGACTTAAATGTAAATTGATTAAAATCTGGTAGCAGTGGCAATGTGTCAGGGGTTCCCTGACACATTGGGTCCCGACTGGGTCGGGACCCATATATAAATGTAGAAATAATAGTAAAGCACATTGTTAATTCTTGATAAAGATGTCAGTTTAGTTATTTACTTGCATTCCTGAACAGAAAAATCAGTTTTAGTGGCTAAATGTTGAATTTGGGTATAAAAAGGTGAATTCAGTTTATTTGCCAATAACTTTTCTATTTTTAAACAAGTTAATAATCTATATCAAAGTTAACCTGGACAATACATTATGAAAATACACTATTCAAAAGAATAAGGATCTAAAATTAAAATGATCTAATCTATTATTTCCTTTAAAACGTATTTTCTTTGTTACAATATGAGGGAAAAATCATATTGTTCACCTTCATACAGTAAAGAACCTTTTAGAATAATGGAGGAAGAATAATATTCAACATAAGTTAAATATTTTTTGTTATACTTTAAAGAAATTAGCTGATTAAAAATGCAGCGACACATTTATCAGTTATTGATTGTGTTGAATTAAAGTGGCTTTAATTTGTTTATTTACGGTGGCTATGGTTAAGTATTTTGATGATGAAATGTACAATAATAATAATATTATTGTTAAATAGACAGAACAACAGAATTTGCGGAGGGACTGTAAGTATTTACTTCACTAATCTGAATTTAAACTTGAAAAAGTGATTTTGTTCAATTTAAAGGGAAACGTACAATACAGTGAGAATAGAAACCATTCTATTTTTGTTTTAGTGTATTTATTTACAATTATCAACGTAGAAAAAACTGGAATAACTCTCTCTACCTCACCTCACTCTTGTCCCCCATTTGTCCTTTCACCACAACCTGTCTTGGCACGTTGCCGCACATCTTTGAGTCTGGTTCTTTAAGAGATTTCTTCCTGTTCAAGTGTTAAAGTGCTCATTGTGTGAACTCGGTGTGTTTTTCTTCTCTCTATAATATTATAAAGACGTTCAGAGCCTTGAGATGATGATGATGATGTATGTTGTGATTCTGCTATAGAAATAAAACTGAATTGAATTGATGAGACCTTTTTAAAACTCTCCATCACATGATGATTTCCTGTATTTTCTGGTTCTGTCACAACACAGATCCTTAATAAATAATTATATACATGTTCATTAGAACACGGCCGCTGTGTAAATGATGCTGTATGAACCTCATCAATCGTCCAATCACAAGCACACTTCACTCCAGCAGCAGCAGCACACTCCTCATTCCACCACTTCCTCTGACTAATATTACCCATGATGCATTTCCTCATCATTGAGAGCGGTGCATGGCAGACTATTAAAAGAAAGATGATAATGGAGATACACACACATATGACTGGGATCATATGAATCCTGTAATGTGATGATGATGTGAGGGAAACGATCATTTCGAGAAAATGCCGGAAATAAGTGAGGAGGACGTCACAGGGGGGAAGGAATAGATTTATGAAGCCTGGACGTGATAGATTAAGTGCAGTGAACAGAAGTGACTGTGAGTCCAGATCATAAATCCACGGGAGCTTCAGTGAGAAAACACCAGACAGTGGAGTAAACTGATCCTGTTGTGTGTGAAGAGGAGTTTTACAGCTGCTGTGATTCAACTGCAGGAGGCAAAACACCATTTACATGGACACAAGTCATCAGAATCATCTGCTCATTCTGGTGTGTTCATATAAACATTACATATTATTATATAAACATACAACAAACTGACAGTCCGGTACTATCATGTTTTATGTATTTTCTCTACATTTTTCAGTTATTGGCACGTTTGTGTTGAATGGTCTCGTGATAATAAAGCAAGTGTTTTAAAAACAGAAAACACAGAAAACGACCCAGCGCTGCTGACCTTAGAATAGGTAAGGGGCGGAGCCAGGTCATTAAGGTTGTGTTTACACCTAATGGTCTCCGCTCGACTCTGTCCGATTGGGGGTTGCAACATCCATCAAAGGTCCGAGTTTGCTTTCACACTTTAGTGAAATGAAACAAACGTTTTGAAAAGCGTATTCCCCTCCTGGCCTGAGGAGGCGCTGCAGCCAGTGGAGAAAGTAAGAAGGACAGAAATATGTCCATGTATCTGCGTTAGAAAGTAAAATAATAAAGTAATAAAAATTAGTAAGACCTGTCCTGATCAAAGGGAGAAGAAATCTGTCTTTAAAAGTGATTTAATACTGTGGATTACTTTAATTTGAAAGGGTAAACCATCTACCCTTCATCTTTACATCATGTAAAAACATCTTGTCTAACATTGTTGTATTCTCGGTTTTCCTTTTTTAGTGACAGGTCTGTGAGATCCTGAACCACTTTCTCCGTCTCCACTTTCTTTTTTAAACGTGATAAAGTTTCTCTTGCTTGTGTTTTTTTTTTAAAGCTTTTGTTTCATTAACTTGTTTAAATCGAAGCTGCGACGAGGGAACAAGTGAACGATTGTCGTGAAATCTCTGTGGGGCCTCCTCCTCCTCCTCCTCCTCCTCCTCCTCCTCTTCTCAGCACAAACACACACAGATGGTTTGATAAACAAAGCAGTTTTTCACTCGTAAGCGTTGAATACACGGGCGTGATGTTTATCACAGACACTGTTTGGTAAAAATCTAAAACTCCTTTGGGGAAAAAGTCTGTGAAAAAGTTTTTTCTTTTTCTTTTGTGGGAGTGATGAAGAATCATGAGTTATTATGGGCTGCATGAGGATCAGTTCTACTTTTGTGGACCATTAACCCTGTGTCACACCAGTCCTGTCTTCTTCTGTAACCATGGTAGTCAAACTATGGTACTTGGAGGAAAATCAGCTCTGGGGAAAAAGCTGTTCCTCACCCTGGAGGTCCGTCTTCTTAAAGTGTGGTATCCCCAACGTGATGGTAGGGGACCAAACAGAGCATAAACTGAGTCAAAGTCTGGGATTGCAGCTCCCACAATCCTCTGGGCCGTCCTTACCACCCGGAACAGGGCACTCCTGTTTTCCACTGTGCAGCACTGATAGAGGATGCTCTCTATTGTGCTCCTGTAGAAGTTTGTGGGGGTAGACCAGACTGTTTTAGCCTCTGCTGGGCTCTCTTCACCAGGCTGGAGGTCTTCAGTGTCCTCCTGGACCTCCTGGACCTCCTGAAATCCATGATGACCTCTTTTGTTTTGGTGGTGTTTAAGACCAGGTTGTTGTCCAGACACCACAGATTGGTGTCCATAGATAAAAAGGAGCGCAGCATCTGGGTCACATTCATTTACAAAACCAGGAGAACGTCCAGAACCTTCTGGTGAGGGACAGCAGCTGGTTTGAACATGAAGACACTTTTTCATCTTGACGTTTTCCTGGTGACATTTTCTGATTTTGTGGATATTTGAGGAGAAAATCCACATCAACTCTGGCTCAGTTTCCAGATTCAGGTTCTTCAGAAAACGTCTGGACTCCAGGGCCACATTTATGTTATCGTATGATTCCGTCTCTGTGATGTTCCGCCCTGTCCTAAAGTGTTTGACCTGTGTCCAATTACCCGCGTCTCTCCTGTGTATTTTAGCCTCTTTGCTCCTCTCGCTCTCTCTCTCTCTCCGTTTGTCTGTTCATCTTCTTTTTAACCTCCCTTTTCTGCTCCACTCCCCAGTGATTTCCTCGTGTCTTTGACTCGGTTGCTCGCTGTTGTTTTTTTGTAACTTCCAGCACGCCCTCTGGATGTTTGTGAGTCGACTTATCTGTGTGAAAACATTCACCGCCTCCTCTGGAGTCATGAAGAAACTCAAAAAATTTGACTTTGCCTTTGTGTAAAAACCGGCCCGCAGGTCGTTTGTGTCACAGACTCATTCAGAGGTGGTTTCTGTGGCAGAAAGGGTTTCAAACAAACATAACACGGCATATGACAAGAAAACATGGTAAAATATATAAATAAAGAACCTATCATAGCAGAAAGGTAAGTGGGGGAAGGGAAATCTACACAAAAATGGACAAAAGGGAGACACACAACTGTCTGTCCGGTAAAACTATGGACAGCAAAATTCATTTTCAGCTCACATTACATAACACCATACAAAGTTACATTAAACAGCATAATAAGCTGTCTTATTGTTATTATATTGTATTTTTCTATATTGTTTATTACCTTTATATTCACTGCCAGTGCAGAGCTAATAAAGGACAATCTTATATGACTAAAATGAATCATTCTGTTAAAGTGCATCTATATCAATGTTTGAGGTTTTTTTCCCTCTCAATCTGATGGAGATTTTCACTGTGAGTTCACTCTGAGTTCATTCACTCGTTCACTCTGACGTTCTCGCCGCATCGCCGCAGATCAGGCGTCTCGGCTTCACAGGAGAAGACACTCGGGAGACTCTGGCGTCAGACTGAGACAAACACAAGTGAAGCAAAAATGAACCACAACAAGAAAACAGCAGAGCAAAGGAAAAGTAAGATGAAAGTCCTGTCAAGGTTTAGGAGGTGTGAAGTTGCTTCACTCACTCGAGGAATGATATCAAACTTTTATTTTTATGTTTTTCACTGTGGAAGGAAGATGAAATGTCAATGGTGACGATTCGATTTTAAAGCCTGAATATGTGATCTATAAACACACACACAGGATGTCCATATAAGGAGTTGTGTGTTATTCCCACGGCAAATTACCATGGGTGCACCTGTGAGCTCTAAGGGTTAATAAAAAACAATGGATTAAGGGTTAAGTGTTAGGGTTAGACAAGAACCTTTTGGACTCAATCATCCATGAGGGGTGGAGTCAGTGCACACTCGTCAGCCTGGCCCCCCAGTGTCCGTCCTGTGTTATTTCTGACCAGTGGTTCAGCATGTGTGGAAGGCGGTGTCCTGTTCCTGTGACCTCTGCTGTTATCTCCTGAAGATCCGGGTCCTCGTGATCTCACAGTATTGTCAAGTCTCAATTTGGAGTCTGCAGCCTAGATTTCTGCGTGCCCAAACGTAGGCCCCTCCCACTCAATATTGGAAAACCTACACAGATCACTGACAGCATTGTCTCGGACGTGTTCGTAGAGTTAATTTAAAAGAATCATGGCGTTCTGTTCCCTGTGCTTTTCCCTCAATCATTAGCATTGTCTGTGGTTTAATGTTGTCCATTAAGTTCAGGGTCGTCCCCTGTTTTTAACATTCTTGAAGTGGTGCATTGTTTTGATTATCTGGTGAATTATTCGTACTTTCTGGGCAAATTGTGGGTCCTCCGACACCTCTCTGTGTGGGGGCCGAGTACCAGTGTTACTGTATAAATAGACTCACTGTTGAAGTGGCAACACGGCCCTCCATTGTGGCGCCATCTGTTGTTGAAGTTGGGTTAGTCCAGGCAGCGTCCCGGTGTCGGGCTGGCAGTATGCAGGCCGCTGGTTGGGCTGGCGATGAGGAGGCTGCTGCTCACACTGAAGATAAGCCGTCCACTGGTTGGACAAGCAGCCCAATCATCACAGTAACCCACCCTGGGGCCTCTGGGGGTGGAGGCATAGGTGCGTCCTTCGGTCCCGGCGACGGCTGCGGCGGTAGTTAACCCGGGTCCAGCCGCCATCCTCGTCCTCAAAAACTTGCTCCATGCTGGTGAAAAAGTGTCATTAGATTAGACTCGAGTGTGTAACAGATGTGGAAACAGTTCTCCTTAGCTAACACTCGGTTAGCTAAGGAAAGCTAGCTTGTTTAAGATAAACAGTACGACGAGTCCAGGTGAAAATGAGGCACAGAGAAGCAGAGCCAGCCAGCTCTGGTCTACATCTGATACAGAGCCAAGTATTCAAAGACAAACAATAAAGGCTCACACGTAAAGAGCTTCACAAATAAAGCTGGATTGGATTTAGTGACTCAAATATTTACATCGAAAATACAATATCCGTACTTGTTGCTTGAGTTCATGTTCATTATATATCATAAATAAGCAGTTTCATCACGTACACGATGTAAATATAGACTCATGACAGTAGCAGCTTAATTAAACTTTAAAAAAAGAAAGGAAATCAGACGTGGAGTGCAGCTCTTTGACGTTTCAGGTGTTTGGATGTTGTTTTTAGCTTCCTGATTGTAGAGATTGTTTCTTCACTGCTCGTACAAACCAGTGTGAAACCAGCGAGGCTGTCGGCGTCACCGCAGTCGCCTCTGTGGGATGTTTTATGTTTGCGGCGACTGACAGATAAAAATATCGTGTTTGATCAGGACTGACTCGTTCTGGCTGATTCTCAGGAAACAGAAATAATCGAGCACAAAAAACAACAAAGCCGACCTGTACTGAACATCAGAGGAACTTTTTAGGAGTAAACAATTATGGGATTGAAAATATAAATATGGTGAAATAGTAAAAATCAAGGTCATACAAATAAAGAAGAATGAATATAAAGGTGACACAGTTAAAACCACATATGTCACATTTAGATAGATAGATAGATACATTTAAACACACAGTATGTGATTTGAAAATGTACTTTGATGACGTTGGAAAGCAGTTTGGCCCAGTTATTTATACATAAATTCTGCAAATGAACAACAAGAACAAGGAAATGTGATATTGACATAACACAACGACCAGCTGTTAGTCTACAGAATTCATCACAAAATCCACACAGGACAGAGGAACTTAACCTAGAAGAGCCTTTATAATATAAGTCTGTGTCAGTATGTCTGCGTACACTCAGATCTCAGATATAGAACTGTTACTTGAGCAGTATCTCACTGAATCTGCTCTTTTAAAGGTCTTTAATGATATTCTTCTGGCCACTGACCATGTTGTTATTTTAATGCTCTCATGTGCAGCACTGTGTGGGCATTAAAGGGGCCATTTTGCAATGGTTTCGTTCTCATTTGGCTGATGGAGGCTTCTGTGTTAAGTCCTCTAAGGCAACCTCCTCTCCCATGGGGAGTGCCACAGGGTTCAATCCTCGGGCCCCTCCTGTTCTCATTGTATCTTCTCTCCCTGGGCGAGAAAACATGGCACGCCGTTCCATTTTTATGCAGATTATTGTGAAATGTGTGTTCCCTTGAAGGGTAACAAAGCCTTCTCTGCTGACTCTGAAACTGAGGTTGAAGGTTGCTTTTTGTACTTTGGTCAACAATGTTGTTTTTAAATGTGCTTTATAAAGAAATTTTTTTTTGACATTTCTTCGCAGGCATGTTACATATACATATATATCTTGATATTAACAGTCTACTGCATTTCTTGACTGTTGGGGGGGGGACAAGGACAAGCATTTTCCCACAGATACAAATAACCAGTAAGGCCGTGATGTATGGAGGCACTTCTCCTCCCTCAGCCAGCTTAATTAAAATGATCAATCAGGAACACAGCGGAGGGCTGCCTTTGTTTGCATGCCATGCCGTCCTCATACTGCATTAATGGAAATGATTCATATTTAATGACAGCATGCGTGGGGCCACAGGTGTGAACAAGAAACTCATAAGTTGTTGGATTTTCTGAAATCGATGCACAAAGTTTGAAACAAATCCAAGAAAAGTCATTACCAATTTTTGTTGTTTGCTGCTTCTGAACCGTGGACCTCGGGCTCTTCTGGACTCTCGTACTTTATGTACAAACTAATTAGTGCTGGCAAAATTTCCTCCTCTCATTCACGATGAATAAAACATTGGTTTCCCCGCGGTGAGGCGATGCCGCTGCATTGATTCACATGAATTTTGAACAGCGACATCACAGCTCGACTATAACAACAACGCTTGTGTGGTTGCACTTTTTGAAAGAGAGGCAAGAAGAAAGAAAACCCAAAATCTGCCTGCCCAACAACCACAGGAGCAACATCACTGATGTCTGTGTTCATCATCACATCCTGCACTACAACCCAGGGTTCCCACACCTTGATTGACATCAAATTCAAGGAATTTCCAGGACCGATTCCCTCAAATTCAAGGACCAAATGCAGTTTTCAAAGAGTTGAAAAGAAAGAAACCCCAAAAACTGCTCGCCAAACAACCACAGGAGCAACACAACTGATGACATCAAATACAAGGAATTTCCAGGACCAATTTCCTCAAATTCAAGGACCAAACGCAGTTTTCAAAGAGTTAAGAATAAAGAAACCCAAAAACTGTTCGCCCAACAATCACAGGCTCAATCGGACAACAGACAACACAACCGATTTGTGCTACAAACCAAGGTTCCCACGCCCTGGTTGATCAAATTCAAAGACTTTCCAGGACCATTTCCCTTAGCACTGAATGTGCTGACACAGCTTAGGAGGGGAGGGTAACTTGTAAGAGCTTGTCTGTGTCCATGATGGCCTGTCTGGCACTTTTACTCATGTCGTAAAACGTGAGTAAAAAGTGAGACATTTACCTAAATATCAACTTCACTTCTTTCTTGCACAAAATTCAAGCACTTTCAATGACCCATGTAGGCAGATTTTTCACAAACTTTCAAGGACCATTGTGTCACGTCCTGTCTAAAGGATGCAACGTAACACCAGAACAATTGTTGATGAGCATTGGTGCTCATGAGCTTTTGGTTTTGGGTCGTCACCATGGCGACAGACACACAAACTACCACAATTCTACTTTACGGCATACGTCGCAATAGTCAGTCAGAGTTCACTGGTACTTGTTGGCTTTTCAACAAAAGCATGTGATACCGCAACATATGTTAAAACCGTTGTAATAGCAGTACCATTTACCAACTGTAGGGGGCAAATCCCACTTTGTGCTACTTTAAGACATTAGGATATGAGAGAAAATGGATTTACAGCTCTATCATTGTGACCAGAGACCACAATAATAGAGCTGTGAAAAACCAAAAACCAGTAAAACCAAAAAAATAGTGTTGATACATTAACACCTGTGACATCTGATGAAGAGCGCTCAGCTATCTTCCTCGTTGCTTTGCCAGACCAGTTTTTCTGTGTGTGTGTGTGTGTGTAAAACATCCTGCCAAAAAAACAAATGATTGGCAAAAGACAAGAAGCTTGTAGCAGAAACACTGTGTGCAGACAGAAAATGGCCTCGTCATTTCAACCCAATTATGTGGCGCCGAAAAAGCAAAAACGTGGACTGTTGAAAAAAGGGAAACGAGGAGGAGGAAAAGCGGGTTTGTGAGCAGGTTTTCCTCTGATGAAGGATCAACACGTTATACAGCATTTATCTTCTTGCACATAATTCAAGCACTGTGAAATGAAATGTATGAAAGTGCAAGTTTATATATGAGAAACTGAGCTTTCCACCACCATAACTTATTACATACAATAAATATGATTTAAATGTGTTGAAGCAGGAAAATAAGTAATAACCCATATTTTTCTATCTATATTTCCAAAGAATAAATCTTTCTATTTCCAGTTTCAAACTTTGCTTTATTTGCACCTTAGATCAGTTTTTTTAACCTCACTCACTCACTCAGTGGAGATGAGATTACACTAAAAACAGATAAAAGATGATTTCTGGCTTATATTTGTGCTGTTGCAGTGTCTGTAATAAAATAATGAACGACCAAAAGTAGTGCAGACTTTTGGGGGCGAGTACATTAATAAAGCTGCTGGAACCAAGAGCACGACTGGTGTTATGGATGTTCGGTAATGAGCGAAAATAAGATGGAGTTTTTGCCAATTATGGTTTTGTAAAATGAACAGAAACCAACGTGTTTGTCTGTGAGAATGAAGAGAGAATGAAGAGAGGGCCAGCTGACCAGGGAATATAGAGAGAGAGAACCTCAGTAACATGGTTAATGAGGGAGTTTTAGGCGCAGATCGGTCAATGATGTCACCATCGTCTATGATTGGGAGGACGGTCGTTTTTTTAGCTGAGTGTGTTCATGAGGATTTGATACGATAAAGGAAAACCAATTCTAGATTTGACTGCAAATGAAAGTGAGCCATCAAATATCAAGATATTTGGAACAGCTCAGAACCGTCAAAAAGAAGAGTTCTGTTAAAGATCATGTATTTTGATCGATGCCGCCCCAAATCAGCAGTTGCCGTGGTTACAATTAGCACTGGCAGCCTCTTTAGGTTAGCGGGAGATGCTAATGTGTACAATTACATTTAAGCATTTAGCAAACACTTTTAGCTAAAGCAAAAGAGGAATAAGCTACAGAGAAGAAGTCTTGGAAAGAACTCCACTTGTGCTAGGACAGAAGATGCTCTTGGAAGTTCTGGTAGCGCTCGGGTGGTCATTCCACCAGCGTGGAACGACACATAAAAAGAGTGTGGATTGTCTTGTGTGGGGCGTCAGCTACAGTGGCTACAACCACAAGACTACGACGTCATTTCAGTCGATATTCGATTTACAATCGAGACCATGACACTCCTACTAATGCATACTCGGCCCTAAAATCAGTTTGATAAAACCCTTCATGGAGCTACTTTTTTCCAGCATCTCTGTCTCTTCATACAAACTTATTCACTGCTACTTATTCACATCATCACAGCCTGAAAGCGGCGGCAGAATGGCAGGAGCACTGCGCTGTCACCGTCATAAGGAGACCTGAGGTCAGTGCGGCTGTCGTCACACTGCCTGTGTTTGATTTGGGCAGAAGGGTGAAATCTTGTTATACCTCCTAATGAGCAGAAAATAGCACCGGGAGCCCACGGAGATGGCAAAGGCCTGTCTGGCACCTTGTGTCGCTGACATTTTTGTCCCCCGCTCGGGCTTCAGAGGAGCGGCCGAGGATGAGGCGGCATGCAGGAGAGAGAAGCGTCGATGAGGGACAGCCTCGGCTCTGGATGGCGTCCTCCCTCCCCGCGGTGAGTCAAGCAGCAGTGAGAGCGCGCAGGCTGCTAATGAGGGCGAACACGCTCGCTCACCGTGACTCCCGGCTCATTGTGAAGGTCGTTGTTGCTGTTGCCAGAGCAGACGGCGAAATCGATGACAGGAATGTGGTGCAAATGAAAATGGTTCGTCATCACACGGGCGGCGAAAAAAGCCATTTGCAAAAGACGGAAGCAGGAATTTAATCAACTGTTTGGAATTTGTATCAACTTTTTACTCTTTTGTAGCCTGAAGAACTGAGAAATAAACTTTCTTAACGTTCAAATACTTACTTTTTTTTCTACTTAACTTCTAATTTAACGATCCAATCTTGTACAACACAAGATTAATGGCACATTTTACTTATAATTCCAAAATTTAGTTATGGTTCCAAATTCTACTGAAAGTTACAAATTCTAATTCTAATTCCAAAAATTTGTTACAGTTCCAATTTCTACTTATAATTCCCAATTCTACTTATAGTTCCAAATTCTACTTATAATTCCAAAAATGTGTTATAGTTCCAAATTCTACTTATAATTCCAAAATCTACTTATAGTTCCAAATTCTGCTTATAATTCCAAAATCTATTTATAGTTCCAAATTATACTTAAATTTCCAAAAACTAGTTATAGTTCCAAATTATACTTATAGTTCCAAAAATTTGTTATAGTTCCAAATTCTACTTATAATTCCAAAATCTACCTATAATTCCAATTTCTACTTATAATTCCTGACACAGATTGTTTTGAATTGAAAATGGCATAATTACATTTGCATGTAGAAGTGAAACAAACTGTTCCTGCAATGTGGGAGGAAAAAGTCGGCACAAAAAAGAAAAGAAAAAAACACCCACATACATGAAGAGAAAATACAAACTCCTGACAGAGAAAAAACACGTCTGAACCAGGACTTGTTTACTGCGCTGGTTTTCTTACAACCTTAAAGTGTTAGTTTTCCCACATCTTCTTTTTTTATCAAAAATAAAATGTAATGCTACTTTCACAGAGCAGTGACTCAGCCTCCTGAGGAATATAATGTGTTAATTATTTTATTTTTTTTTAAAAGAACTGAAAGGCCGTTTTTTTCTGAGTGACTAATCAATGCCATTAGTGGTGAAATGAAAGTGAGCCACCAGATGAGATGAAACATTAAACCTGAAAACACTTGAACTCACAACAAACAAGAGGAAGGAGAAAAAAGGAAAAAACACATACAGTTTTAATGACAGAAAATGTAGTGAATGTGTTTTCTATAGCGTTCAGTAAAAGAGATGGATACTGTCCTTCAAAATATGTTTTATATTATATGTTTTATATAGAAAAATGTCTTTAAGTAGCAAAAAAATAACAAATCAGGGAGTGCAAAGAACAAGTGAGGGAGCGTGAAGAACAAGTGAGGGAGCGCGATGAACAAGCAAGGAGCACAAAGTACAAATGAGGGAGCGCAAAGAACAAGTGAGGGAGCGCAGAGAACAAGTGAGGGAGCGTGAAGAACAAGTGAGGAGCGCAAAGAGCAAGTGAGCGAGCGCGAAGAACAAGTGAGGGAGCGCAAAGAATAAATCAGGGAGTGTAAAGAACAAGTGAGGGAGCGCAAAAAACTTATAATTGCAAAATCCACTTCCGCCACCGTTGAGGTCTCAGTCGTGTGATGTGTAGTTTTCTCTGGATTCTCTGTCGGTTTTTGTGTCTCAGTCCACACACAGATGAAGGTTAGATGATGAAATGATGAATAACCTGGTGTCTGTAGTCATGACTCATTACTTCTGCTGCATGAAAGAATCTCCATGAATGTGCTTTTATCAGCAGAAGCTTTTATCAGGGAGAAGAAAGAAAAACAGGAAACAAACAAAGAGTCTGTTTGTTGTTCACAAATATCACATATAAGTGTAAAGAAGAAGAAAAAAATCCTCTGCACTGATACAAATGTCATCTTTCATTATGGTCTGTGCTTTCACTGAAAAGCTTCTTCTTTTTCTTTTTTTTCATGCATTTATAGAAACCAAGGCTAACATCCCAGTTTTATCACACACACACACACACGGCCTCCACTTGAACGCTGTATAACTGAGAGCTGGTTCCCATGGTGACGACTACCATTAACAAGTATTTTCTAAATATGATGAATATTCATATTGTGCGATACGTCCTTCGGTTTCACTTCCCTTTTAACCGTTGCAAAGATTAAATGTGAGTTTCTCTGTCTTACTGTGATATAATCAGGGCCGGCACAAGACTTTCTGGGGCCCTGAGCTGAATTTGATTTGGCGGAACAAGTGAGGGAGCGCAAAGACCAAGCGAGGGAGCGCAAAGACCAAGTGAGGGAGCGCAAAGAACAGGTGAGGGAGCGCAAAGACCAAGTGAGGGAGCGCAAAGAGCAAGTAAGGGAGCGCAAAGAACAAGTGAGGGAGTGCAAAGAACAAGTGAGGGAGCGCAAAGAACAAGTGAGGGAGCGCAAAGAACAAGTGAGGGAGTGCAAAGAACTAGTGAGGGAGCGCAAAGACCAGGTGAGGGAGCGCAAAGAACAAGTGAGGGAGCATAAAGACCAGGTGAGGGAGCACAAAGAACAAGTGAGGGAGCGTAAAGAACAAATCAGGTGAGTGACTAAAGCAGAATCTTCCACAGTCAACTGTAGGTCATAGTATCAAATCTGGAGGAAAGTCTTCACAGTAGAAGCATGGACGCTGTAGAAGCCACTTTCACTCATGTCTGCATGAGTGGGTGTGTCTGCTTGTCTTTTCCCCTGCAGTCTGGCCAGAGAAACCCCATTTACTTGTTTTCCCTCCAACTGATTGTCACTCCGCCGATTGACACTCAGCCTTCAAGCTCGTCTCCTCAGTGTTTTTGATTTTACTTTTGACTAAATTGTGTCTGCGTTTGGGCTTCTGCAAACGCATAGCGGCAGTTGAACATGTCCTTGAATGCATCATTGCAGTCTTTTTGTGTGATGTTCAGGCGTCTGGATACTTTTGACCATATAGTGCAGTTCTAGGTAAAGTAGAAAAGTTACCATGGAAAGAGAGAAAACTATAATCGAGGGTTTCTGTTTCTCTTCAGATGATGAAACTGTGTTCCATATGAGACCAGTGAAGACTTTACTTTATTAATTATCCATAATGTTCCTATATTGTATAATATTAGATATTAAAATGTTCATTTGTGCAGTAACAACAGGTGACTTGTAGGTTTGACATTCTACCTTTCACTTTAATTGCTTTTCTGTCCTCACATCAAACCAATCACAGCAAACATATTAATTCTGGTTCTGTTTCAGATGATTTGATTCATGAAATAAATGATAATGAGTACTTTTTTTACTTTGAACTGGAAACAGATCAGATGAAGAAGAAATGATGTGACCACAGACGATGAAAACCCCTCACATGCATCGCAGAGTCCTTTAACCCAGGAGTTAATGCTGATGACGCAGATTCCCACTGGTGAAAAACACATTTAAACCCAGCTTTTAACTGTGTTTTCTGACCAGTGGGAACAGTCAGTGTTTGTGTAGTCTCCTGATTCCTCCTTTTATGAGCTCAGAAATGAGAATCGGACACTAATAACTTTTCCTTGTGTCGTGGTTGGGGCAGAGTGAGGCGTTAATGTCTCCTCTGTGTCCGTGTTAATGCAGCCGGACGCTCTGAGCGTCGCAGACTTTAATGTCTGATTCACTCCTCGTGATGAAAGCATAATTGAGTCCATTCCAGGCTTTTAGGCGGCTCATATGTAACCACGCTGCCTGCAGACGACTGTGATATTACATTAGCCCGAGAGTCTGCGTGTGCCCCAGAAACGACGAGGGACATTTGCATAATAATCAAGTTTAGCTTTTGTTGACCTGCGCTGATGACATTTAAGTGTTTCTAGAGCTCAAAGGAATAAAATATGAGTACAGAGACGTCTATGAATGTGTTTGCTGCTTTATTTTACCATTAAAACGTGTTTTTCCAACTAAAACTGGTGTTTGTGAACCCCTCACTTGTCTGCACCAAAGCCCTTTGTAAAAATCAGTGTTTTTACCCAGCCGGGACACAGGCTACTTAGTGCTGCTGCCTCATGTGGTGAGTGTGTGTCTCTTTAGTTCATCTGAACAAAGGATTTGAAACAGCAGAATCATTTATTTCTCTTTAAATAAGACACATGTGGAGTTACTGATGGAGGCGGCAGTGGATCAACAAGTCGTGTGTGCTGTGATGTAAAATCGTCGGTTTTCTCTATGGAGTTTGGTGCAGGGAGAGTGAGCTTATTTTCAAATGTGCTTTTACCGATGTGAAAACATCCAAGCTGCAAATTTACTATAAAAAAGAATTGTAAACCGACGTTTGCCCGGGTTTATGTTCTCCTGAGGTTTGCTGCAGCTTCACTTGTCCAGCTGTGGACAGTCAGCCGTTACATCAGTGGGCGGAGTCCAATCAGCCAACCAACGCCTAACACCTGCCTCTCGGGTATAAAGACGCTTCGTGAGGTCAGTTGTAGTTGACTTTAGATGGAGGAGGCTGTGCTTTGTCTCCATTGTGTGGTTTTAATGTAAAACTGTGTTGTGGATTATTTGTGTTTAAATGTTCTAAAACCTTGGGGTTTGTCTGTTTAAAGGATGTTTATATTTTCTGTGACATTAGGTTTTGTAACTTATTAAGACTCTTTAGCTCAAAGTTGTTTCATTTTGGGATGCAGGGACCTCTTGTCCCCGTATGTTTCGTTAATCTTACTTTACCTCATTAAATAAATATGCACAAAGCCACTTTCACTCATGTCTGCATGAGTGGGTGTGTCTGCTTGTCTTTTCCCCTGCAGTCTGGCCAGAGAAACCCCATTTACTTCGTTTCCCTCCAACTCACCTGCTGCAGATTACTCTGATTGTCGCAGCTCACCGGTAATTCCCCAGATTGTTTTGTCTTCCTGCCGCTAACACTCAGCCTTCACGCTTGTCTCTCATTTAATGCATTTTTAATGCCTAACACCTGCTGTAGCGCCTCCTGCAGGTTGTCCCTCTCTTCCGTCGCCTCCAGCAGCTGCAGTTCCACATCTCTTTCAGAGTCGCGGAGCCAACATAAATCCATATTTAGGTTTAAGCTGCCTCCTACAGATGCATGCGCGTTAAATAAATGCACGCTCTTGGCCACGAAGCCTCCCACACATCAAATCTAAATGTTTAAACAACCGAGGATTACGTTCACACGGAACTATCATCAGCAGCCAGTTATTGCGACGTTTTCACAGCTGATCAAGTCTCATTTTAGTCTCTCCAAACCTGATCTGGGTCTTTTGTAGCGGCAGAACCTGCGTCCCACACGCAGGAGCCGCACATGTCGTATGAATACATGAAGAGAAACTGGGAAATTTGATGCGGTCAGTGGCTATGGATGTGGAGAAAAGACCCTACACAACAATTCCCTGTTAGTTTTTGACATGTCACCAATATTGGCATAGTTTTTGGGGTGAAATTCTGGTCGCATATGCCAAATAACAGAAAACCCTTGGAAACAAAGTGTTTTTCTTTTGCTGCTATGACGACATTCTGATGTTTTTTCATTGAACATCCAAAGTGCTATTGGCCACCAAGTGCTGTACCTCACCAAGGACATAAAACAAACAATACAAGAGCAATAAATGATATAAAACACAAAAACTGCCAATGCTTACACATGGTCAGGGAACGCCGAGGAGAGGAAGTTGGTTTTCAGTCTAACATGACGCTTCTTCTGATCTTAAACTGTGATAAACTTGAGTTTCACACAAGCTGAAGTCGTTTTTCTGACACTTTTCAGCACCTGTACATTCATTTTTGTACAATTTGTTGCTATTTAAAAAAAAATATATATATATGACAAAGAATGAATGTGTATTGGAGGTTTATGAATCAGTATTTTCAAAATAAAAGCACCTGTTTTTAAAAAGGACATAAAAATGTGGATATAAGTAACTGCAAAACAATAAAATAACATGAAAACAACAAAATAAAACAACTTAAACAGTCAAAACCCAATGAAAACAGATGACTTTTAAGGAGAGATTTCAGTCATACATTTCTGTCTTTTTAGGTGTTGTTGAGACAAAGTTATGAGTCATTTTAAAACAGGAGTAGCGATAGTTATGTAAAAGTCACAAAAATAGACGGTTTTTTTCTTATATTTTTGTTCTTAAAAACAAGCCAAGCTAACCTTCACAAATTCAGATCACCTATGCTGAAGAAAGGGACATAAGACACTCTATTCTCAGAGTTAAGAAACACGGAATTCATCAAGAGACTGTTACTCCATTTTAAATGAACTGTTAACACTTCATTTTTCACCACATAAATACTTGGAATCTTCAGGCAACAGCATGAATTGTGGAGCGCGTGTGAAGAACGACTGCGGTGGCTGCTGTGGATCAGCGCTGTGTCTCCGTCTCTTCTGTGGGAGGCATCGCTCTGCCTGGCAAAAGCAACCTTTTATTCCTGCCAGTGAACGGGAACATTCTCTTAAATGGTTTATTCGCAGCAAACAAACTGCGGCTGAATCTGAGGTTCACGCTGAGCACGGATCAGTTTGTAACCACGCGTGTTCACACTTTAATTATCACGTTTGGTCTTCGTCTTTCTGTGAAATATTCCGGGTCCAGTTTGCAGGAAAAAATCAATTTCTCTTTAACCTTCAGGTCGCCGGGAAACAAAAAAGCACAAACACTCTCATGAGACGTGATGATTGAAAGCATTTTCCCTCGACCTCTGCTTGTTTAACCACGTTTTTTATTTACAGCAGCAGTGAGAGGAAAAAATGGCCGTGTTTAGTGAATTTTTGTTATTATTACATAATTATTTATATTCTACATAAAAACTATATTTAATTTTGAATTTCAAAGCCGAAAGCCTTCACGTTCCCTTTATACGCAACTAACCCAAGTCAAGGAGGAGTTAAACAATCAGTGTTTGGAAGAGTGAGCTCATTTCCTCATCAGCAGAGGTGTTTTCAATCTCGTCAGGGCTTTATTAGATCCTGTGTGCTGCTAATGGAAGCGTTGCGAGGATTAATTTGAAGGCGCTGCACCGTAGCTGTGCAAAAAAAAAAAAAAAATGCATAATAATCAACAGAGGAGGGATTTACACAGCTCTCATCTTACAAGTCACCAATGTGATTTAACATAGAAGACAGTGTGCGATGCTGAGTGATGTAACACTCATAGTGTTTCAGTATACTTTATATCAGGGGCCTCAAAACTCAAAAAGACCTGGGTGCCAGTGAACTTCTAGGCTGGTCAGGACGGGGCTGGTGCAGTGGAAAAAGTCCAGTTTAGTGATTAGAAATTATATCTAAAAGTGTTTGTTTTGATATATAGTTAAAACAAAAAACCTTTTATGATGCAAAATGAATATGTAAACAACAAAAATAGAATCCAAACATTCAATCAAAAATAATAGTAATTACTGGAAAGCTTTTAAATGATTTAAATATGATTAAAATATGACCTAATGTATTATTAATTATCGGTCAGTTTGGGCCAGTTTTCATTATTTTAAAAGGGCCACAGGACATTGACTGGGGGGGCCGCATGTGGCCCGCGGGCCGCAAGTTTGGGACCCCTGCTTTACATGATGTGAACCTATTTGTTTTGGTTGTAAATTCTTAACAACAAAGCCAAGAACAATTTGTGTGAATATGCAAGTGACAGGGAAAACACGTAAATGTCAAATTCATTACACGGTTTTCTCCAGCACAAAATAAGTCAAATATTCTCAGCCTGAGGGGTTTTTTTTAGAGACTAGATCCACAGCCACTTTCAGACTGTAATTTTCCTTTTAACAAGGGACATTTCATACTTGTCTTCTGATGTCATCTGATGTGAGTCGATTCTTTAATGGGGACATGCTTCACTAAATATTCCGAATGATTCGACAATGAGTCGGCAGAAAAGAAAATGCTGCTACATGCTACAAGATGTTAGCCTGGTGCTAACATCTTTCCCACTGCTTATTGTTTCACCAAACTGGTCAAAGTCAGCAGATATACTGTATATATAATGTATTTTTTTAGCCACAGAATGTTGTACTTGGTGTGTGTGTGTGTGTGTGTGCGTGTGTGTGTTTGTGTTACTGCTGTCGTGTCACTACATAATTAAGCTAGCAAGCTAGCGCTGCAGTGGACTCAGACACTTGTTTATTCAAACTTTGTGGTGTTTTACTTCTATGAATGATTCAGTTTGTGAGTTTTATCGACGGTACAGACCACACTACACCACTGCTTTCCCAATGTATATGTTTTATCGAGACATAAACTTAAATAGCATCTTAAATGCTACTTTCTGTCCCTAACTTGGTGAAAAAACCTGAATAAAATTGGGAAAACATTCATTCTTAACTCATAAAAAGTATTTCCAAGTATGTCCAGAGATTTTTAAAAGTACACAGCCTGATGAATAATTTACAATCATAATAGCCCTTTTATTATTGTTCAGTTTTATGAGCACGTCTCCAGACCTGAGCACAGTATGACATAAACAGTAAGTAATAGTATGAGTGAACAGGCGTTTCTTACCGTATTTGACAAAGATAAACAATAGATTTGTATAATTTTTTCATTCAACGTGAACTAAAAACACATCCACACACTCGCTGAAAACTAAAGTCCTTGTGTCACAATTTCACCACACTGTGTGTTAAAGGAACACATTAGCCTCCCATTTGCATTCCAATCAAGTTTTATTCCTCATTAAGTCTTCGACTGATTAGAGCCATAATGACAGAAGAAGTGTTTCTCTTTGTCTGCAGGACGTGGTGACACAACATTTTTGCTGGCAGAACATCCTGCGATTTGCATTCTAATTAGTGCGCTCGCAAAATGGCAAAAGTCTCCAAACTGTTGTTGCCAGTTCCCGCCTGCACACTCGCTGTGTCTCTGTGGCTCTCAACTCGTGACGGGAAAATGGCTTTTGGAAAGTAAACTTTGGAGCTTCACACACTTTCACAAACGACCAATTACAATTTTAAATCTTACTGTGTGCGGGGGGAAAAAAGGAGAAGGTCAGTTTTTACATTCAGCAGCTGTGTACTGGTCATCTCATCATATCACGTTTACAGCACAAAATAAAAAAGGTTCAACTCTCATAAGAGGATATAAAAAAAAACAAATCCACGCTGTTGTTTCACCACCAGAACAATGTGCATGGTGTATTAAATTGTGGGTATCCATAGCAACAACAACACAGAGGTAACAACCCTACAATAATAATAAAACAATGCTTATACAGTATAGTAATATTTAATAATAATTATAATAAGCCTTATTTTTATGGCACATTTACAAACTCGGCTACAAATCGCTGCAATAATTAAAAACGTTTTTTATTGTTATTGTCCTCTTCTTTTACAGGCTGAGAGTCTCCAGGTTTATTGAACTTTAAATGAATGTAGTATGTTGGAGAACCTGTCGCCTCCAGTTCGTTGTGGACTACACTGTAAAAACATGGTGGAAAATAAGACTTTTGCATCTTCTATCTTGTTGTCAGCCATCTTCCAAAAGAATACCTTGAATAAAAACCTATGTAGCCTTCAGTTAGCATCAAAACCAAAAAACAAAGGTTTTATTTTGTTCACTGTGGGCTACTGTGGTCGTCCAAAATAGCCTAATCTATAGCTCCCGATCTAAATATAAAAAACTAACTTAAATTTCTGCCAAATACAATGTATTTCAGCTACATTTTAAACATAAACAACTGGTCAAGGGTTTACTTGACAGGCTTCACACCTGGCAGGTGACTTATTAAGGCCACTAGTGTATGAAGTGTTGATTTAGACATTGTTTGGACAAGAAATGTCCCAGATTTCAGTGAAAGAAAAAAAATTAAGTTAAATTGGTAATTTTCTAGTCGTGATGACCACTCAAAGCTGCTTTACCAAGCTTGTTTTTTAATCCTTTACCGTTTCTGCTTCAGCGTGGCGTCTTTGCTGTCTTCTTTTGTGTGGCCGTCCCTCTGTCGCCTGCAGCAGATCATATATCCTTTGGGACGATGATGAAAATAATAATAACAATAAAGCTTCCCAGTTCCTAAATATCATCCTAAATGTGCATCTGTGTCAGTGTGGGACACAAAAATCTGTCAATACTTTACAGCAGAGACTAAAATAATATGAGTGTGTTCTCGTTTACAGCCTGGCCTCATGGCATTTTGATAAAAGACTGTGCTGTTGTTAAATATATATGTATACAATATAAAGCTCTCAGTGTATTGAGCAAAGTTACAGAGAGAAAAGTAAACTTTCAGGACTAATGACTTCCTGTTTCTTCCTTTCTTAACAATGGCAAATTCCTCTTTGCAGGTTTGTTGAACCGTTGTCAGGATAACAATATGAGGTCAGAGCAGCAGTTTTTTTGATTAGGGATCACTGCACCTAATGTGTATTGAATGGTTCCAGAACAATAATCGTCACATTTATTTTCACTTATAGACCCACAACAAATCTGCTGCCGTTCACATCGACCGTTACTTCTCCATTAGGTCAACACAAATGAGTCCATGAATTGACCAATCATTCGTCATAATCCCTAATGTGTTTTAAAGATCGCAGTGACCTCAGGTCTTTGTGTGAAAACAGACTCTCCATCGTTTTTGTACGTACATTTATAAGCATTTATATTTTCTTTTCATGTAACTTCTAACATATTGTATATTACAGTTGTTCTAAAAGACTATTTTTAAACCGTGAGCTGCATTTCTGAGGAAATCTGGACCCCATATTGTGGATATATATGCATGACCTCTATCTATAAATGTCCGTCTGATTGTCACTCACATATCTGTCTAATAGCTTCAACTTGGCAGGTCATTTGCAGAGGGTACCAGTGTGTACTGTGCCAACTTTGGTGATTTTTGGATAAGAAATGCAGGAAAATAAATGGTAGAAATGTGATACATATATAGCGCTAATAGAGCCACTTCTAACCCCCCAAAAAACAGACACATGCAATGCACTATTAAAGCTCATTTTCATGGCGATTGTTTGGTTGGAAGTATGTTCCAACCAAACAACATAAAAACATTTTATTCAATGTTTCCATTGAATAAAACGGTTTGATTTTGTACAGTACGGTACGTATATTTGTCTGTGTTTATATTAGGAGAAGTACCATTTTTTTGGCACCCTTCCATTGGGGCACCAGAGAACCAGAGTGACGGCACTGTCAGGGTGCAGCTGGACCGGCTGATTGGGAACAAACTCCCTTGTAATCGGTGTAAATATTCCTTGGAAGTTTAGACAAACAATCACAAACCGAGGAGGAAAAAAAGAGCTGCTGAATGTCCTGTACCAAACATATCATGATGGAAACACGGCATAAGAAATCCTTCCCGATCAGAGTATCAGAGTAAAATGGTACAGTAAGGTCTGGGTGGAGCTAGAGCGACAGAAAAACTCTCTGGCGACCGGCGTTCCTTCAACGCCCGGAGTCTGTTCTCATAGAAAGTTTGAAGTCTTGTTGAGACAAACAGCCACAAACTGAGCAGAGAAAAAACGAGCTGCTGGATGGCCTCCTTTGTTGTCTGTTGTGTAGCGTTCAATGCCGTTATTCGTTGTCGTTGCACCACCGTCACGCTGACATAACTCGCTGACACGACCATCATTCCCTTGGGGTTTACTGAAGTGAAATGGTGCGTAAGGTCAGGGTGGAGCTCGACCTGCCGTTCGTCGTTGTTGACGCACCAGGACGATGTCACGTTGCCATAACCTACCAAGTTAAGATACTTTTCTGAGTCGAAACACAAGCTGACCCAGGATTTTACCGTACTGTACCAAAGAGAACCGTATCATGATGGAAACGCAGCATAAGGAACCCTTTCCTTGGGGTATCAGAGTAAAATGGTACAGACCACATGCCGCCTACCAAGTAAAGGTACTGTTCTGAGTCAAAACCTTTGACTTTACAGTTCCAACATGGTGGAAACACAGCAAAAGTGAAAGCTTTTGAGTTTCACACCTCAGTAATTCCACACTGCCACAGAGTAACTTATACACTGTCATTTCTTAATTTAAAACAATTACTTATAAGTGGAGCTTTGATCTCGTCCTCATCTGGGTTAAAAACCACCTCGTGGACCTCTGCGTGTTCTCGGGCCCTCGACAGAAACACCACTGCTACAAGTGGTCTCACATCTCCAGAGGGAGAGAGAGAGAAACCTTATCCAAACACACAGCAGGGGAGCAGAGCTCCACCAGTCTGAGGGAATAGTTAAAAGCTCAGCTCAGAGTCACGAGCTCGCTGCAGGTTTTCAAGCCCCGGTGCTGCAGAAATGAGATGGGAGTGACGGCGTCTGCTGCTGCTCGCCCAGTACATCTGCAATGCGTCGACGTTGTTTGTGTTCGTGTTTGTTTGTTTTCCTCCCATTTAAAGAAAAACCGTGAATATTACAACACATAGCAGTCGTTACAATCGGAATCCGTCAAAGGAAAGAAAATCTGGAGCTCGTGATTAAAAAACTAAGCCGACTGTGTGTGTGTGATCTGCATTGTAATATTCTGTGTGTTCACTGCAAGGTTTTAAAAGATTCCTGCGTGGGAGTTTGAAAAGCTCCCCACGGTGCTTGGGTTGTGTGGGGGGAACAAAGGCGGCGCTGGTGTTCATGTTTCCCATGTTTCCCCGGCATTAGCTTTTCATCATTATTTTTTTATTTTTGGGGAAACTGGGGCGATGAAACAGGTCTCCCCTGAAACAGGCGGCGACGTATTTAGTCTTAAATGTCGCTGTTGTTGGTGGAGACGACTGTGATTTATATGAAAATAGAATCAGTGTTAAAGGAGAATTCGGAGATTGTTATTGACGCAGCACAAATGTGCAAGGAATCGACAAAAGAGGGGGACCTTTGACCCTGGAACATTATTAAAGTACATGGCAAATTGTCTATTGACTTGGGTGTGCACGGTGGGGCAGCGGTTAGACCTGGTGCCACAGGAATCGCAGTTTGATTAACTGAAAATCCTTCAACGGACAATATATGAAATTGTTAATGTGATTGGATTACTACAGAACGCCAAACCTCATTTCTTTACTACAAATTGTCCTGAATGCTTTTTTACAAGCTTATTCATGATCTGAACGAAATTGCGAAATTGCGAATTCAATCCACGCAATGAGCAAATTGCAAAGGCTGCAATTGAATTGTTCTGTTTTTTTTATTATTTATAAAAGTAAAAGTAAACTAAAAATGTGTGGTACTGAGTTTATTAAAGTCTTATTCTGTCCTGGTGTTCATACAAACCGGAGGTGAAACGTACACTTGTTTTATTTCCACTGTGTTTTGGTGATAAATTAAAGTGAAACAGATATTTGTGACACGACAAGTTCTGACATAATAATCAATAACCACCGCAGAACTGTTAGAGTCCTGAGAGAGAGTTTATCAAAGCACAGACATGGTCTAAACACCTGATGAAATATTGATTTATCTTTATTTATATATATTTTGGGCCTGTCTTTTATAATGGAGATAACCTGATATAGTGGCATGTTATTTAAATGCTGCTGTTTCTGTTTTAAGTGTGTGTGTGTGTGTGTGTGTGTGTGTATATATATATATATATATATATATATATGTATGAATGTATGTGTGTGTATATGTATATATATATATATATATACACACACACACACACATTGTGCTATAGTGTTTAAAACTATACAATAATGAGCAGAAATAGAAAATTAAAACATGGTGTGTCCCCCTTTCTCTCCTCTGTCCACCCATTTTTCCTTTCACCACAACCTGTCTAGGCACATGGCCACACACCTTTGAGTCTGGTTCTGTCAGAGATTCCTTCCTCTCTGTAACATTTTAAAGGTTTCTGCACCGAGTACAGAGCCTTGAGATCATCTATGTTGTGATTTGGCGGAATACAAATAAATTCAATTCAATTCAATTCAATTAAATTGAATAACTCTTTTAGAGGCAGTTTATGGTCAAATTTCAATTTGACAGAAAGTGAATACTAAAAATATTTACTAAAAAGACACATTTATAGCCTCTTAATAAAATAAAATAAGTTTTACATATGACAAGAAAACATTGTAAATGATATAAATAAGGAAGCTCCAGCACAGAATATATGAGGTATATGAGACCCTAAAAATCATGGTAAAGAAATATTAATAAGAATAAGAATAAGAATATTAATACACACCGAGGAAAAACTGTTTACCATGGAATTCTATGGGAGATCAGGTCTGACTCTGACCCTTGACCCTCATTAATGAAGAAAACACTGTTTTTAATGCCGAGCAGAATATGTTCACTTCTAACAGAAGACTAAAAATGGCCGGATGTTGTTGTGCGACGAGGTTCGGTCACACTGAACAGTGTCATTCTTAAAAAGATAAGCTAATAAAAGCTGCTAATTAGTCTAATTATCTGGTGTCTTGTGCCGTGTGTGTGTGTGTGTGTGTGTGAGAGACGTGAAGTCCATATATCATGTGTGCTCAGACATTCACAGAGAGTCAGTGTGTAATTAAAGCGTCCTGTGTTCATGGTAAAGGTGTCACAGTGACTTCTTCTCTCCTCTTCACGTGTGATGGATGCGGTAATTACAGGAAGTGGAGCTACAGCAGAAGCTAAAAGTGTCTGTTTTTTTTTTACTAACATCTACGTCTACAAGTCATTTTAAAAACAGAACTTTCTTCGTGGTGAGACGTTAGAACGTCTTCTCCGCTCACGTCCTCCCTTTTACCAAACATGTCAGTGAACTACGGTGGCCTTCATGACCTCAGTAGAAAGGTTGTTGGCACAAGTTGCTTTTTAAAGCTGCATTACATAACCTATGGCCTGCTAGCAAAAAAACTGCAAAATAAACTGGAAATAAACCAAATATTCTTAAATTTATTTAAATGTTCATGGTTTTTTAAAGAGTTTGTAAATCTACAGTCACTCTTATACTGTTATTAGACTTAAAACGAGGAAAAACTGGACATCATTTTTGATTTTAAACATTTATAACATGATAGAATTTAGTTTGTTTCCTTTTCTGTGATAAGTTACTTCTTCTACGTTATTTCTATTTGCATTTTAGAGTTTTTTAATTATAGTGTATGTTTTGATGATGTTTTTTAAATTGTTTTTAACTATCTGCTATCTGGATTGCTGGTTGTACTGCTCCCTAGCACAATGACAATACATTATATTTATTCTATTCTATGAAACAAGACTTCTGTTACATTCATGAAAGTCCGTTTTTGTTTAACTTGAAGGCCCTGTCAAGCAAAACTATCAGTCTGTGTGCGTTTGTGTGTATACAGCAGCGGAGCAGAGGCAGCCGGGGTTAAAAATGACGTACGACAGCTTTAAATCACATTAAAATACTCTCTTTTTGTCCTTTTTTAAGAGCTGCAGATCACACTTTTGTTCTAATTTCTTCTCTTTTTTATTCTATTTCTATTCTCTGTCCTTTAGCTGCTGCGACACATGCATTTCCCCAGTGTGGGATTAAATCAATGAAGTCTAATCTAATCTAATCTTCTGTGACTCACATCCTCAGAAGCTTGTGATCATTTTGCTGTGACAATAATGGCTTTGCAGATGCTACAGATGTAAAACTCACCTCAGACTCACAAAATAATAAATCCATGACCTCTAAAAGCTGCATTTTAGGAAACCTGCAGAGTGAGTGACTGACAGAGAACGAGGAAGTTGGGAATTTCTGTGCTTAATTGTGCTGGAAAACTTTCCAGGGAAAAAAAATGCAAGAATATAGAAGTTATTTTCTGCCGATGTGGCTGAACTGGGACGCTTTAGTGCTGACAGGATATGTTTCTCCTGCAGGTGAATGCTCTTCTAAAGCGTCTCATGTTAATTGTGACAAACTATTCCAGGCGATTAGTCCCGCGTGGGGGAAAAACGCCACACATCCGTCAAAACACCGCAGCGCAGTGGGCGGAAGCTTTTTCATTGTCCGCTGTGTTTGGTGGGAGTTGAGTCGGGGACTGTGAAGACAGGTAAACGTCCTACTTTGCCTCTCGGGCTGCACACACACACTGTTCACATGAAACTAGGAGCCTTTACAGAAACTGTGTATTTTTCCAACTGCAGGATCCGGATCTAAATGATGTTGCACGTCAAAGCCAATGTGTGGTTATCATGGTAATTTGCTGATGCAGGAAGCCGGCGGATTCAAAGAATTGTTAAAACACCTGTATATAGTTTCCATTTTTTGGCCATTGAGACAAAATCTCAAACAAATATTGCTTTCAAATTTCTAATTTAACACGTGCAATCTGTTAAATTGTTAATACACTATTTTAACATGCGGTAAATTGTAAATAACTGCCAGATATTGAAAGTTATTCTGGAAAAATGGACAAAAACAGGACATACTCTGGTCCTTTTTCATAATTTTGGAAACTATTCCTCTGCACCAAAGTTCATAGAGAAAATCATGATTTTTAGTAGTAGTCCAGTTTGGCAAGTCTGTGTCTCCAAAGTGAATCCATTTTGTAAAACACATTCATTAAACTACAGATGTGACACAATTACACATTTGAACTTAGTGATGGAGGCAGCAGTGGATCAACAACTCCTCTGTGCTGTGATGTTAAAATCGTTGATTTTCTCTAGGGAGTTTGGTGCAGGTTTAACAAAACTTCTTTCAGCTCGTCTAACATTTGGGAAAAAAATGGGAAAAAAAGCATAAATGTAATAAAAACCTGTCTGTTTTCTTAAAGCTGCCTCTTCAGCAGGTGTTAGAGCTTAACTGGAAACTTGCAGCTGCTGAAAAAGGTTTGTTTCCTGAGAGAGAGAAAATTAGTTTAGGTTATATTTCCCTGTTGAACAGAGTTCCAATATACAGTAAACACAAAGTGAATGTAAATGTTCTTGTCCACACACACACACACAATAGTTTTATATCAGTTTTTGCGCCGAATAAACTGAGAATAATGATGTTGTGACAGATTCTCAGACTGGTTAGTTTGGCGTTTAACGGTCAAAACTGTTTCCTGTAAAGTTCCTGCGTCTCCGAGGTCGCCTCCTCCGGCTCCCAGCGAGCGCCTCGCGCTGTTAGCACGTGATTAATGTGCAGCTTAATCAAGGCGCTCGTTGGAAAGGTCATCTAATGAGTGGGAGTGAAGATCATATGTTCGCCTTTATCGCTCACTGTGGGGAACAGTGGTGAGCAGAGAACACCTGTCGCCCCCGCTGTCACAACATTAGCTCGCGGTAATTAGCGCGGGTCGACTGCGGGCGACGGCAGCGAGAAGGAAAGACCTTATAAAAATAAATCAAATATATGTAAATTAGGAGTCCTAAAGTACCCTTTTTTAACAGTTTTCAGAGTCAGTGTGATGGTTAAATGTCTGACTGTGTTGCTGTTGGCACCGCCAGACGACAATCCTTCGATGAAAGGAGTAGCCGAGGGGTAACATAAGCTTTTAGATGTTTAGTTTGTACCTTTTCCAGGCTACCTGGGTGCTAAATCCTGCCCCTAAACTAGAGGATTTTTAAAAACGTGAGCGACCACAGGCTTTTTTGTGATCTCACAGAAACACGCGTGATTTAACACGACACGGAGGCGGACCTAACTGGGCTGTTTTTTGAAGTAACGCGTGAAGGAACTTTGTTTAGCCGTCGAGTAATGTGCAAACAGGAGAGAGAGGATGTGGAGAAAGGATGTTCATTTGTTTTAACAATTATGTTTTGTAACCATTCCACAAACCTTAACCCTAAACCTATGAAAACCAATAAAGATATTTGTGTTTTTGTGTTTCTTCAGCATTTTGTGCTGGAAATGGTGCAGAAGTAATAAGAAATAACCAACGGCAAAAAACGAGAAATTGGCGTGTTCATCTAATGCCTATCAGAGCAGAGTCAAACACCGGTTAAAATAAATAATTAAATGAATGTATTTAGGTGTTTTTTGGAGCAGTGGAAAGTGGGTTTTACTTCAGCTACTTTCTCTCCGCGCCTCCACTTTATTTAGCTTATCTTCTCGTCCTCCTTTTCTCTGCAGACTCCTGTGGATTCCAAAAGGTCACTAAATGTGGGACGATTAAATGCACACACACACACACACACACACACTGAAGTCAGTGCAGGAGTTCAGCTCTTGACACTAACTTGAAATCAGCATGAGGCGCCTGACATGTTTTTAAAGAGGGAAGGTGTCCTGTAACACCCACACACACACACACACACACACACACACACACACACTCAGACTAACAACATTATCCTTAACCATAACCACAACTAGTTAATGCCTAACTCTAACCATAACCACAATTCAAATCGTAGCCCCAGTTCCTCAGAGTATGAGGGTTCTGCCTCATATCAGGACCAGGTTCTGGTCTCCATGAGGACTCCTGGGTCCTGACAAGACCAGTATTTACGAGTGTATGATCCAAGAACGCACTTGAGACGCTCAGCCTGTGCTGTGTTTCATGTATAATGTGAACCATAGACTGTGACATTTAATTCACACTCTTCATCGACTGCAGCAACAAACTCGCACAATGTTGTGCGTCTCCTTTATTTATCGCACACATGTAACAACAGTAAGTGTTGCCTCTTTAACTACATGTATAAAAGCGTATATGTATATACACTGTAACAAATACGCTTATTTCTTATTCAAAAAGCTATTTCTTTTCTGTTTATATCTTTTATTCAAAAGATATAACATTATCCGTCTGACAAATGTTCCTTGCATTTTGCAGGTTTCAATTTCTCACACTTAAACGTTTCAGATCATAACACAAGGTAACACAAATAAATACCATATAAGGTTCATTTATTAAAAGGACATGTGAAAAATGTATTGCCCTAGTTTTAAATCCCTTTTCACGGCTCTGTAGATTATTCAGTAACTTGATTCTCCGTGTTGAAAAAGCAGAAAAAGAAACTTTACATCACACATTGTTTGTGGGAGGCTGAATCAACAGTCGCCCGGCAGCATCTGAAGTGTCCCGCCCCAGTGGACGCTGTCGTCTCCGACTGGAGCACGGTCGTCTTCATAACACGCAACGCCGTCTTTGAAGGAAGCCTCGCTCTCGCTGTCACGGAGGCATGACAGCCCCGCAGGCCGCCGCGCTTCAGTGGAGGCTAAACTCTGCTGGATCTGTGTCTCGCAGTGTGTGACAGACAGAAGCAAATAGTGATGACAGGAAAAAGCCGACAGGAAAAACACTCTCATGGCAAACAACCAAGTCTGGTTTGATTCAGATCTCTTCCACACGACGCTGGCTCGAGGTCAGGAGGACGCTAACGAGCTCTGAAACCAATCCAGAAATCTTTCATGTCGGCACTTAGCATCTCCAACCAAGCCGCGCCGCTAATGAGACGACTCTCAGAGAGAGAGAGAGAGTGTTTGTTTCCATGAATTTCTCTGTTAAATTCATGTTTAAACACAAACTGCACACATTCACTCGTTACTCCTCTGAAAGCACGGTGCCGTCACTGCCTCGATGCTAATTAGCTTTAGCAACCAAATAAAAGAATTTCCGTAGTTTGCGTCACATGTGATGTAAAGTTTTCTTCTATTGACTTTGTTCGTTACACGCTTGGTTTTAGGCACGATGTGGTTTTTAAATGTAGCTTAATGTTAGCCTGGAGCTAAAGTCTGGGCTTGAACATGTATTATGATGATTTGAAAACAGCACAGCCAAACACCCTTCTTTAGGTAAACATGATTTATCGTCAAGACGTCTGTTTTCGCCCTAGTTCCAGCTAGCTGCATGTGCTAGCTTCAGGAAACCGCTTTCTGACGGAGACCACATGACGTAGCGTAACCTTGACGTCAGTTACGTAGTGTGATATGAAGTTCTAAAATACTTAAGTCACAATTTAACAAAACCATCATTTAAATTGACCCTGTTTTTTTAGAAGGTCTTGAAATGACTACCCTGTCAAAATAGCAACTAGCTAGCAACTATTTCTGGGTTTTTGTTTAGTCTGGTTTTATTTTGTAGTTCCTTATTCATGCAGGAAGTACTCAACGATTCTGTGAACAAATCTTTTTTATCAACTGATTCTAATGAGTCAGTTACACCGAAAACAACCGCTTTACAAGTCACTAGTTTGTGTGTTTGTGTCGCGTATAAAACCACGTTGAGGAGGCATGAAGGAGGAATGAAGTAATGTCATCGTGCTAGAACGGTAAAAATGGAAAAGAGGCGTAAAGTTTTCTGATGAGTTCGACTCAAACAGACGCTCAATAAAAACACAAAAAAGAGCGTGAAGTCACTCTCTGCTCACGACGTTTGCACATAAGAATAATCTGAAATTAAAGGTCCAATGTGCGACAATGTCTTCATAGTAGGTGACAAAAGCGATTCATAGTGTGTGTGTTTGTGTGTGTGTACGACTGCAGCTCTGTTTCAATTTGTCCTCTCACTGTAAAAGCAAAATAAATCAGCTTTTATTGGACTGCACTGTGGCTCCAAATGACTCCAATACACCAGTGAGTGGCTGATGAGGTATTTCATCAACACCAGTGGCTCAACAGTTACTGGCTCCAGCTGCGGGTAAATCCAGTTCATTCACCACAACATTTCATGGTGGGAATTTATTTATCCCCTCCCCCCCCCCCCCCCCTGCCACCCGTTAAATTACAACATATTTAATTCATGAGAGGAGAAAACAAATGAAAAGCACTTCAATTACCACAGAATCCTCCAAGGTGACGTTTGAGTACGAACATTTCGGATTGTTCCCTGCTCTCATTAGAATCCTTGTTGGTCATTATTATGAAAATGTGCCTTTTATGTGAGTCGTAGAGCAAAACAGGACTCAGTCAAATGAGTTAAAATCCAAACAAGACATGTTTAAGAGACTCTTTGTTAGTAGGTTCACATGCAGGGTCTGAAGGCTAAACTAAATTAATTACTGACCAACCTGAGCAGGATGTTGGCTTCCACCTCCGAGGTCTTATTTCTTCATTATCTGCTGGCACCGTTTCATTTCTGGCTGGGAAAAGTGTGCTGAGTGTGCACATGGGGTTGTTATTTTCAGTCTCTGAGGAAACAGGATGTAAGTAAGAGGCGAAAAATAAACAACTGTGTGTGTGTGGAGGAGCGTCTCAAACTCACACTGTCTTTGTAACTAGGGCAGAGTGATATGGGGACAATATCTAGTGATGATATTTCCGATACTGCTGTCAAATACTGCCTCAATTCAATATTGCCGTTCATGACGGAGCATTCCCGACATGCGATATCATCAAAATGATTGATTTTTATACTGCAATATAGTGATTTTAAATTGGTATAGAACATAGAACAATCAAAATCCCCACCATGAAATTTGACCTCTTCATTTAATCTGTGTTTTTTATACACCACTAGTGTACACACTTGGGGATTAGGTGCCTTGCTCATCGGCAAGCCCGTCCTTTACCTGTTAACCCTCTGGTTACAAGCCTAACTTCTTTTCTGACTGACTAGATATCTGTAGTGACGAGTAGCTGAACAGGTGTACCTAACAAAGTGGCCGACAAATCTACGATATGATATGAATCTATAAAACTGCACACTGTCTAGTTCTGTTAGAGCACAGGTCGTTTTGATGCCGGCTCATAAACTGTGCGACGTGTTGGCAAAACAACCATCATTGGATTTATCATCCCATCTTATCTTTTCTGTGTCTCTTTCTCCATTAAATCCTCGTCTTTTCTTCCTCTCATCCTTCACTTCTCTGTCCTGCCTCCTGCTCCTGGCACTGTGCAACTTTCATTAAAATAGAAAAGAATTGGCACGGGTCTCTAATTTACTGCCATATGGCCATCGTGTCCAAACCTAGGTGAGCTGCAGTCGTTGCCAGCGATGAATTATTTTTGATCAGTGGAAGATGACTGCGCTGCCAACGACAACGACACAAATCCTGACAAAAATTGGATTCGGGAACAAACAGCGGCTGGCTGACAGGTTGCCATCATGGATCGGCTTCAAGCTTTTGATGAAGTGTAGTCACAGCAGTAACAGCTGACTGCATCACTCTCATCTCGCCGAGACTTCTAATTAGAGATGAGATGTGCGACCGCTCGCCGAGATGAATGACATGTTTCTACTTAACCCTGAAAGCCAATTTAGACAACGGAGCCGCCTGCGCCACAGAGCGAGAGAATAATGGGGAGGCTCATTCACCAACACGCTGTGTATGAAACTTTTAAAATGTAAACAGAAGTCTGTTGTAGCACATATTTGATCTCTTGAGTCTTATCCACAGATATTTCCCTATGGTCTTTTTTTATTATTTTTATCTATCCTTCAGACACACTAAACACTATACATGCCAAGCATGTACATGTGTGCTGTGTATAGTTATTGTATTATATTATTATAATACCTAAATCTTACACACTGGACATTTGAAGCGATTACACTTGCAGAATTACACAATTATGAGTAGTATTTTCAATGTTCTGCCCTAGAAAAAAACTTAACTTTTTGTTACACGCTAAACCTTTAAATGTGAAGTCATCTGTTTACAACCTCTTTTGATTAAGAATTTAAATTTTATTAATCCCCTTAGGGAAATTATTCCTCTGCATTTGACCCATCCTAGAATTAAGAGCAGTGGGCTGCCACACTGAATAGCGCACGGGGAGCAAGGGGGGGGTACCCCAGCCCTTTTGGCTGGGTGGGGATTTGAACCGGCGACTCTCTGGTTACAAGCCAAGTTCCCTTTCCACTTGGCCACGGGGTACCCAATTAATGTATAAAGTGTAATATCAAACCCTTGATGTTTAAAGTTATAGATTATAGATCTATCTTTTTATCTTATCATATTGGGAGAAGGGTAACTATCTAGCTAGCTAGCTAACTAGCAGTCATCTATTTACAACCTATATAAAGATTTTTTTTAAATCTATCAAATGTTTTGGGGGGTTATAAAGGGGGTTCGAGACTCAATTTGGCAACTATTGTAAACTAACTAGCTAGCTAACTATCTATAAATTGCAAATAACTTTTGTCATGTGTAGGCTACCGTCCGTCCATTCATCTTTGTCCATAGTGGTCATTAGAGATTAATCAGGGTCTTTAGCTCAGTGGTGGCAGAGAGTTTTCCTGCCTGACACACACACACACACTATAAATAGGGGCAATCACAGAGTTCCTGTCTGTTCTCGCGACCTCAGATTGCTATGAGGGAGAAATGACATGCTGTTAGAAAAATCACAGGCTGTTGCACCAATAACGGGAATGAGCCATTTGTGACATGCTGTGTCATTCGTTTCATGTCAGCTCACTTCATTGCTGAGAAAAAGAAAAAAAAAACTGACAATCGCTCAGTCATTACACGATCAGGAAAATATCCACAAAAAGCCAATTCAAAGTGTTCACATTTAATAGTCATATAATTTGATATATGAACAAGAGTTTTGTGTTTAATATTCATATTAAACACAAAAAGCATTACATTCAAGTGTTTTTAGATGGGGTTTAGTGACTTTTCTTTTTCTCAGAGCTCTGGGAAACGATGGTTTCATCCTCTGAAACTCCTGCTTTCCTGCTTTTTCTCACCAAATTCACCAAAAAAAAAGAGTTTAAAACCACTGTGTGAAGCTTTGACACCTGATTGTTATTCATTTATTCATGACTTTCACTCATGCCGAGAACCGACGACATGAATTTTCAGGCCAATTTTCGAGCGATTTGGTCGTGACCGACGCATTTCCAGTGTCGGACGCGATTATGGACATCAGGAACAATGAACAGACGTGTAGCATCACTTATTTGAAGCGTCTGGGTTGTTGTGAGATGTTCCACGACACAAGAAGTCTACCGTGTTAGAAGTTTTTCTATTTTCTCACCTAGTCTGATGTCTCCTACGATGTAGACCACAAGAATAACAGAGTGTGGAGACATACGGACATAAACATGGTGACGAGAGCGTCTCTCTGAAGCTATGTTTCTATGTAGCTCTCTAGCAAGCTTCTTATTGGAAACAAGCTAACTGGATAGCTAGTGAGCTAACGAGCTATTAGTTAGAAAGACATTTTGACATGTGATGAATATTTATATCTATCTAGCTCTCTTCATATCTTTCTATTTTGCTATCTTGAGGGCTATCTGGCCATCTAGCTAGCTAGCTAGCTCACTCTCTTTCTAGCTAGCTGTCTTTAAATCAGTGTCATCCAGTGAGTAAACCTTTGTATTCTCAAAGAAGGCCGCTGACCTTTGGCACACAAATTACAGAATATAGATTTGAGGAAATGTCGGTCTGTGACTTGGTTAATGTGCAGGAAACAGTAAATGTATGAAAACATCATTTTATAATTTGGGAGAATTTCCACCGTTAAAGCTCCATTAGCTCCATGTGTTGACTTTAAACTCTATGTAGCTCTCTAGCGAGCTCATTATTGGAAACAAGCTAACTGAATAGCCACCTAACTAGCTATTAGTTGGGAAGATATCTTGTCATGAGATGACTATTTATGCTATCTATCAATCTAGTTCTCTTCATATCTTTTTATTTTGCTATCTTAATTGCTATCTGGCATTCTAGCTCTAGCTAGCTAGCTAGCTCGCTCTCATTCTATCTAGCTCTCTAGTTAGCTCTGTTGTCATCCAGTGAGTAAACTTTCGTATACTCAAAGAAGGCCACTGGGCCATATAAATCAGAACTACCTATATAGATTTTAGGAAATGTCAGCCTGTGACATGCAGTGGTTAATGAGCAGGAAACGGTAGAAAAAGCTCCATTTGCTCCATATGTTGCCTTTAAACTTCTCGCGTGTGAAGAAAGTGCAGCAGCGTGTTGTTGTAAATGAATCACTTTCTCTTTTTTTTTAACGGCTAAATAAAGGTTATAGAAACCTGACATTTGTTTACGCCCCCGAGACGCCATGGTAGCTGGCATGTGGTGACACTGAGAAATACCAGTGTGAGAGCTCTTTGACATGAGATGCCAGCTCACCCCGCCTTTTGTGCGACTATTTTATATTTTGGTCCAGTCCAGGTCGTGACAGTACCTGCAACATTGGCTCACTGCAAAGTTAAACTTGATTCTGATGATAGGACATAAAATCTCAAACTGTAAGTGAGACTTTTGTTGTATTTTTGTGACACAACGTCTCTGAATGCTAATTTAATTCAGACATAGAAGGGAACTCAGATCTGTAAAGGTGCAGGATAAAATATTTGACCATAAAATGCAATAAAACTACTGCAGAAAGGAAAGTTTCAGACTACTTTGGGTTCATTTGAACATGAAAGCTTTTAAAAACTGAGAGGCAGATAATTAAAAAGAAAAAGAAAACTCTCAAATTGTGCGTGAGAGAAAGTCACTTTCAAGGTTGAGAAATAAAAGCACAGAGAAAATGATGGGATTTTTGTGTCTGGTTCCATTTGGCAAAGGTTAAGGATGGAATACTTGATTATAGAATGAAAGAAAGCAAGGTTTTTTTAATTCATTTGCACATGAAAGTATTAAAAACTGAGAGGAACAGCAATATGCAATGCAGATTATTAAAAAAAGAAACTCATAAATGTCTAAAATTTCACGCAAAAGGTGAAAGGGAAATTCAAACACACCGTGCATATTCAGTAGTATGTTTAGTAAAAGTTTGGGATAAAATATGTGACCTTAAAATGCAGAAAAGCAAAGTGTAAAGTAGTTTCCTTACTTTATTTTTTGGTTAATTTGCACATGAAAGCTTTGAAAACTGTGAGGGAAAGAAAAATGCAACTCAAATTATGTATATTACGTATATTGAAAGCATAAAATATCAGGTCATGAAAAGCCGCAAAGGAAAGTATGGAAAGGTAATCATTTGCACATGAAAGCATCGAAAAATGGAGAGAATTGTTCAGAAAGAAAAGGAGTAAAAAAGTTATAAAGACAAAGAAACTGTCAATGCTATGAAAATGAAGCACATGGTTCCATATTGCAAAGGTTCAGGGCAAAATATTTCATTATAAAAATGCAGGAAAGCAAAGTAATAAGTAAGATTTGAAAAATGAGAAGAAAGTCAGATAATAACAAGTGGGTGAGTAAAAGAAACCTTTGGGTTTTGAAGTTAAAATACTAAAAATATGATAGTTTTTTTGTGCCTGGTCCCATTTGGTAAAGTATTTGATTCTAAAAATGCAGGAAATCAAAGTATTAAGTAAGATTTCTGACCTTTTTTGGGGTTAATTTGCACATGAAAGCTTTGAAAACTGAGATTGGCACTAAAACACTGTATGTATATCATGTATATTTAAAGGATAAAATATCCCAATCATAAAATGCAGGAAAAGAAAGAACAGAGAGGACGTTTTCTGACATTTCTGTAATCATTTGCACATGAAAGCATTGGAAAAGAAAAGTGAGGATAATCAAAACCATAAAACTCACAAACTGTGAGACAAAAGAAAAATGTCAAGGTTATGAAAATAAAGCACTCAAAAATGATGCGTGGAGGTTTCCAAATGTGTGTCAAAACACTGCAGTACATATCTTTTATTTTTATGCCTGCTTCCATTTAGTGAAGGTTCAGGATAAAATGTTTGATCATAAAAATCTGCAAAAGCAAAGAAAAGGAAGGTTTGTGGCTCATTTTGTTGTTAATCATTTGCACATGAAAGGATTCAAAAGTGGATAAAATAAAGAAAAAAAATAGATAAAGGCAGAAAGACAAATGTTTTTTTAAACGTGTGCCTTTAAGAAGCAGTGACCCGCCACATTTCCAGCTGTCATGTGTTTGTAGGATAAACAAAAAACAAAAGTGTCACCACAGGAATATAAAACTCAGATATAGAAAAATCATCACCATCTCTAGAAGAAATGAAGGGGAAATAAAGTCCGATAAATTGAGCAGGGAGACTAAAAAACACAGTGTTATAAAACAAAAATGATTGAGAAGTTTGGCTTCATTGGCCTTGCAGCTAAATAATAGCCCGGTGGTCTCGCGGTCAGGAGTGGAAATGACACGGTAATAGTAGCAGAGTGTGTTGTCGAGGTCGCTGATGGAAGGAGATTGGACTGACAACACTGATCACACCGACCGCTCCATCTTCCACCACCGGCGCCGTCATCCGTCATCCTGTGACGTAAAAAGGTCATGAGAGATCGTCATGGCCGACGATCTCTGCCACGAACAAAGAGGTCGAGACGCTGAGCTTTTTTTCATCCTCTGACCTCAGAGACTGATGAGTTCCAGTATTTATTGACTGAGTGCCAGCATTTATCGACTGTTTTTGTGTGTTTTTCACTATGTTGTGTTTTGTTGTATGTGACGTATTTACTGTGGTGGCCTGGAAGTGCAAACCATTATTACAAAACGTGAAACCCCTTTTTTTCAAATACCAAAACAAATTTAAAATGAGGCGAAACTTTAAAAAATAAACAAAAGAGATCAGCCTGCCTTTCAAAATAAGAGCCACTGACTACTCCTTTTTTACTACTTCTTATATATCATCTTTTGCCATAATGTTTACTGTATTAGTTAATGAGTTAAATATGATGTTAAATATGATGTGTCTTAGTGTCACAAAAAAAGAAGAATTGACCCCTCACATTATCGCTTCCGGGTCACTTGCAGCATTTGGTACATTCCGTTTCCGTGAGGACTGTGTGCTTTTGTAAATCACTTTTGGGATTTCCTGTTTTGCAAAATGTAAATTTGTCTCACCCTGTTGCAAAGAAACCAAACTATCCCTTTAACGATGATTTCAGTTCATGTTTCCGATGTTACAGCCATCGTCCCACTCACACATAACTGTCAGAGGAGACAGTGACAGGCTATTAAAATAGAAACAGGAAAAAACAAGAGTAGATTCTGACATACTTTCTCGGTTGTGTGATAAAAATGATTCCTCTCCGCATCTTAATCCCAAAAAAAAAAACAGTAATACTCTGTGATTGTTGTCTCAGAAACACAAGGACGTGTGTCTCTCAGTGGAATCCTCAACCAGAGTGAGACATTCGTGTTTAATTCATGCGCCGCTTGTTTAATTTGGGATAAGTGAGTTGATTTTCGGTCAGCCAGCTGGCCGGCTGGCTCCCTCTGTGGGGAAAGTGACAGTTGCTTGGAGACACAGAACCTTCTCAGCGACACTTGAGCCGCGCTGCGGTAAAAGAACATGGAAGTGCACTCTTGCGCTTTCAGAGAGTGGACCGAGGCGTCTTGACCTCTAATCTCTCACTGGACGCACAATAAGTCACCGGCGTTCACACGGGAGGAGCTGCTGCTGCTGCTGCTGCTGCTGCAACACCAAACACAATCATTTATTTCCTGTTAGTGATTTGTATTAAAAAAGGAATCAACTAACAAACAATGTGAGGGGGCTTTTATTTTGGAAATTAAATATATTTACTTACTACTGAATGTCAGCCCACCGTGACATCACCCGCTATTTTGAAGACTTTTTAGTTTTTTTTAAACTAGAAGTAAGCATATTTGGAAGTGCAGAGGCGGAGCTTGATCAGGAACGGAACGGAAATTGTGCAAATTAGTAGAACTCTGGGCCAAATAAAAGAGTTCAACTGAACAAAAACGCTACTCGAAAAATGCTGCTAACTGCCAAATATCTTTTTGAGTTGCTGCCATGTCCCAGGATACCAAACAAATTTTACTGGATCACCAAAGAACTGCTATTAAACACCCTCAAAGTGAAGATAGACATCAGAGCAATGGGAATCGAGAGGCAACAAAATTGGAAAAAAAAATTCCTGCCAACATGGCGGAGTAAACAAACTGAGTCATAATATGTCTGGATTAAGACGAGATAAACAAAGCGGGAAATTGACGATGTCAGAATACTGCAGTTCCGGAATAATATCCTCTCCAGGTGTTTACGTGATATATTGCATGAGGTCCTTGCATCCGTCTATTGATGTTGTTGAGGACAGACAATTCACTGGTGAGGATTTTAGTGGTTGTATTTTGGATATTTTGATTCTGCTGTAACACTGCAAATTCCCCATAGTGGTACTTATAAAGGATTGGATATTTTGTATCTTTTTACACATATGTACATGTTTCAAATATGGAAATGTATGATGTATAAATATGAAGGAAATGGCTAATCTGTTTAACAGTTTCTCCTCTTTGTGTAGGATTTCAGTGTTTTGTCTCTTTTATATGAATGTTTTGGTTATAACTCTCATAACTCACAATCTCTTCCTCAAATTCATCCGTTGCCATGAGACGGCACAATCACAGCAGAGGGATCAGTGTTTTCTTCATTTTTTTTAAATTGCCGTGTAAACAAAATTCATCAAATGTCAGTGGAAGCCAAAGTGAATTTTCACGCCGCTATCACAAGATAAAGAGCCACTTTACAGTGAGAAGCGATCGGTAGCTGGCGGAGACCAAACCATGTGTGCGACATCCCAAGGTAACGTGTTATTATGCTATCAACGAGCAGCTCAGCAGCCATTATTTCATTGTCAGAGCTGATGAGGACGGGCGGGGTCCAGAGGAAGATCCTTGAGGGAAAAATCAGCCCAGGGAGGAAGCTGACAGTTGAGGAAACATCATGACAAAGTTTGTCCTTAACGCTTCGAGTGTAAGATTTCAAGAACCTTGGCATCAAATACGACTATTTCTGTACACGTTTTTACTGATATCCCTTGCATTTTTTATCTACACAATGTCAAATTTGTCACCACACACACTGATGCTCTCAGGAACTCATGGCTGCAGGCAATCCATTCTACAGAAGACTGTTGGTAATCTTTATGTTTTTGTCTGCAGAGAAAAAAAACAAAGATTTTTTCTATGCACAAACTATTGTTATAATAAAAAAAAGAAATATGGAGAAAGAATTAAATAAAGAAAATTGCTTTAAAAATTTGGTTCTTTCATTTAATTTCAGCAAATAACTTAAATTATGTTCATAAGAAAAATGAAAGTTAACAAGTTATAATCAACTGTGTTCAAATGAGAAATAAATGAAAAAAGAAAGTGGTCGGACAAACATGAATTTAAAACTTAATTTCATGAAATTGGGTTTGAACTACATTCATTTGTGTTTTCACAACGGAAGGACTTCTTAATGTTTGTCTTTTACCAAATGAAGCACAATGAAAATAACACATGAAAACATTAAACTGAGATTCTTATATTATTATGAACTGCATTTGTTGCTTCACTGCACAGTTGTATTACAGTTATACATGAATTCCCCCTCACACGTGTATGAACAGACGAACACTATCAAATGATCCATAATTTGCCACAAAGTGCAGCCTTCAAAAATGCCATTGATTTTCCTGCGCGGGACTCCACTCGCACTCTCATTGAGTCTCATTGACTCCTGGGTGTAAATTACACAGTGAAATGCAGCCTCTCATTGAGCGGGAGGAGCCTTTTCAACGAGATGGATATGAGGAGTCTATCATTAGGCCTAATGGACTCAGAAACCTGGACTCAGAGCCTGGACTCACTCAAGGGAACAAGAGGGGTTCACCTTTAGAATTATCAAGTGAAACCATGAAACTTTGCTCATAAAAGCCCTTGAAAGCTTGGAAGTAAAAAAAACATTGAAACCTTATAAGAAAATCTAGAAACCTTGCAAGTAAAAGACCTTAAAACATTGTAAGTAAAAAAGAAACCTTCAAACCTTTCCAAGTACCTTGAAACCTTAAGACCTTGAAACCTGGCAAGTAAAAGACCTTGAAACCTTGCAAGTAAAAAAAAACCTTGGAACCTTGTAAGTAAAAAAAACCAACCTTAAAACCTGAAAGTAAAACCCGGAAATCTTTGAAGTGAACTCTTGAAAACCTTGCAAGTAAAGGTTTCAAGGTTTTGCTTGCAAGGTTTCAAGGTACTTAAATATCAGGAAGGAACTAAAATATAATGTTTTATCTTTTTTGTCTTTTCATTCATATTTCTTATCTTTAGTTTAGATCTTTAGATCTTTTCCTCCACGAGCTGAAGTCTCTTTTATTCGCTGCTGCTGCTGCCATCGTAAACGTCTTGGCCCTCAGGGATCAATAAAGTTTATTTTGTCTTATCATATTTCTCGGGGGGGAAGTCGATGGAGCGCGCGTTTCCTCTATCACTAATGTGATCAGACTCACTCTCAGTGAGAATGAAGTCACAGCAGGACGCCGTCTGCTCAACACTGACGGGAACACACCCTTGCTCGAGGGCACGCGGGTAAATCGGCGTTGTCATTTGTGATCTTTGAAGCCTGATTAACATTAGACACAGTTTCAGCTTCAGAGGCTTCCTCTTCATGTGACTCTGACCTATTTTAGTGCGTTCATTACTAGAAAGGTTTCTGTGTCACTTTATAAGTTCTCTGCGTTTATTTTGGTCAAAATGTGGGCCAGTTCTCGATTGTTTAAGCTGGGGGGCGTGGATCAATAGGGGGCGCTATGGCAGCTCCCCAAGTTTGAAGTTTAGTCATTTTCTGTATAATGACGCAGTATTTTCCAGTACTTTCAAGGTTTCAAGGTTTTACTCAGAGGAGAACCAGGACCGTGAAGAAGATTTATTACCTTACAAAAATACTTTAAAGAAGGTGAATTAATGTGAGTAAAATGAGGTGACCTTTAATATCAACGTGAATCTGGCCTGAAATTCCCTGCGAGTGTCTCTGATTGTGTTTGTCATGTTCTTGCAGCCCGGCGGCACCGAGGCCGACTCCGGGAGAATGAGTCTGATCGTTGATGAAAGAAGCGGCGAAGATGAGCTCTCGTCTTTTCAGATAAGATCTGCGGGAGCCAAAGGAGGCAATTTGTCACCAGCGTCTGCAGCTTTTTATTTATACCTTTTTCTTCTTCTAATAACTCGCTTTATTTTCCTAATGAATGTCATATTTCACCCTCAGCGGAGACGGAGTGACACAGACGCAGACGAGGGGAGCTGTGGCGACCGGGAGCAGCCGTGAAATATGTAATTTTTGTATAATTCTATTCTTTTGTTGTTTTACATTTTTAGATGTTGTGTTTATTAGAAACAATATAAAAAGTGATATGGCGGTGGGGACGTGATATATCCACATTTGTACACTGATCATTTAGATCTGCTTTACAAAATCTTACCTTATCTAAAGACTAAAGTCTGATTCATTTTCATTTTTTAAGTCCTGCTCAAATCACAGCTTGAAAAGCTGATTCTGATTTCATCACATTTTCTTCTCGATGCCAGGCTTCTTGCAAGTAAAACCTTAAACACTTGAAACTTTGCAAGTAAAACCTTAAACACTTGAAACTTTGCAAGTAAAACCTTAAACACTTGAAACCATGCAAGTAAAACCTTGAAACCTTGTAAGTAAAACCTTGAAACCTTGCAGGTAAAACCTTGAAACCTTGCAGGTAAAACCTTGAAACCTTGCAGGTAAAACCTCGAAATCTTGCAGGTAAAACCTTGAAACCTTGCAAGTTAACCCTTGAAACCTTGTAAGTAAAACCTTAAAATCATGTAAGTAAAACCCTTGAAACCATGCACGTAAACCCTTGCAAGTAAAACCTTGAAACCTTGCAGGTAAAACCTTGAAACCACGCAGGTAAAACCTTGACACCTTGCAGTAAACCCTTGAAACCTTGCAAGTAAACCCTTGAAACCTTGCAAGTAAACCCTTGAAACCTTGTAAGTAAAACCCTTGAAACCTTGCAGGTAAAACCTTGAAATCTTGCAAGTAAACCCTTGACACCTTGTAAGTAAACCCTTGAAATCTTGCAAGTTAACCCTTGAAACCTTGCAAGTAAACCCTTGAAACCTTCCAGGTAAAACCTTGACACCTTGCAAGTAAACCCTTGACACCTTTTAAGTAAACCCTTGAAACCTTGCAAGTTAACCCTTGAAACCTTGCAAGTAAACCTTTGAAACCTTGCAGGTAAAACCCTTAAAACCTTGCAGGTAAAACCTTGAAATCTTTGTTTTAGGCTGTAAATGAAGACAGCGGTAAAATATTAAAGGCGACATAGAATGCTTGTATCGCACATATATGTTAGTTATGGAGGTCTACTTACATATATTAACTTGTTTTCATGATTAAAAACCTCCTAATCGCTGCAAACGAGCCGATCAAAATATCTCACTGACGAGAGCGTCAGTGAGGTTTTGGTCAGTTTCAGACCAAAACCACCCCCCCAGAATGTGGACTGTGTTGTGATTGGCCAGCCAACGAGAGCTTTCCCACTGTCCTGTGATTGGCCAGGTACCTGGAAGTGACGTAATAGATAGGCCAGCTCTCAGATACACAGCTCCCCCTCTGGCACGGTGGATGCTCTGCATCTCAGCAGCTACAACCAGAGTAGTTCTTCTTCTTCTGCGGTTGAATGTACGCAACCGGATGTGCCCGGACTAGTGCCCGCACTAGGAGGCGCTACCGTGGTGAGAGGAGTGGAGAGGATTTTTGATGACGACATCAAACTACGGAAGTGCCGATCCGCTTCGCAGAGCCCAGGAAAACAATACAACACTATTTTCTCAGCAGTGGCTGAACTGTTTGTTCTGAAACTTTAGGGTTTCATAAACGAGGTAATGACGCAGATACACACACAAACGCAGCGTTAATTGGAGCTTCCGGTCTATGTCACCTTCCTGATATATAATAAATAAATGGTCCAGTCTGATGTCATGTGCAGAAACAGTGAGTTCACATGAGGATTTCGGGACAAAGACACAGATTATTGAGTCCACATATGTGGTTTTTATGTCTCTGTCCATTCACACAGAGAGGAGCCTGGTCTTGTCCAAAAATAACTGCCCTCAGGCGTTTTCAACATGGCTGCCAAGTGGCAAGAATCTGCTAGAAGGACTTTTCAAACTCTAAGTATAGTCGGACTTTCTTTATCCTTCAACAGGACACGTCATTTAGCCCCGAGGCACCGACTTCTGTCTGCTGACATGTCCTCTGACAGAAGGACAGGGAGAACACCAGTTCACATTGGACCCAAAAAAAATAAAACCCCACAGAAAAAGAAGTTCCACAATGTGGGTTTGATTGAAATGATGTTTACAGAGAAAAGGCTTCACACGCGATCACATCGTTATTCTGTGCTGAGTTGAAGCTGAATCAAGGGATCAAGGGATCAAGGAAAGGATGTAAGGGATCAGTGCAGCATGGTGGAAGTACGCGCATCAAACCGATGGTGGAACAATACACCGTGAAATTAATATACACCTTTCTCATGATTTGAATAAATACCAGTGCAAAGGGAGGCGGGGGGGGGGAACAGGGTAACCATGGTAACAACAAGTGCAGTTTACACTTCAAAACAAATCTGTGTGTCACAGTCGACACTGCACCTCCACTGTCCTCGGCAACACAGTTACAGATTCTCCCGTTTCGCTATCATCTCTAGCAAAGGTGCTGAAACAGGGGTTCCCAAAGACTGGGTTGGGACCCACATATGGGTCACGGGGCATGTTGTGGGGGTCCCCAAAACAGATTTATTCAAACCTTCCCAATCTTTTAGTTATGACTGTATGTTTTATGTACCCTAATTGAACAGATTCAGAGTCATTGTGATGGTTAAATGTCTTGTTGTGGGGAGATTGGGGGTTGTCTCCACTGCCCCCTAGTGTCTGTTAGTGGGAAACGGGGTTATTTTAGACGTTCATCGTGGCAGAGTTCTGGTTCTAGCTGACTTCAGTGATGTTTGTTTGTGGAGAAAATTTGCTTTTGATATTTCAGATGAAATGAAAGAAGAATTCAGAAATAGCCTCAGATTTTTGTCTTTATTACTACTAAACAAAAACAGCCTGACAGTCAGAACCTGATGAGGTGAAGGAATCATTCTGAGAACGGGCTGCAGAGAGGAAAACACTCTTCTCTGCACTGGATTTAAGTCTCACCAGGTCTCCATTGCAGGATTTGTGTGGGTTTTAGAGTTGTATAAGCTTCTTTTTTTCTTTTTTTCCACTGCCGTGAACAGAACTTTAGAAACACCTCTGCTCTTCTCTCTCATCATTCATTTCTTCCATTCTCTTTCAGCCACAAGAGACACATATTACATAATCACTCCCTGAAGCAGAGGAAGATACAGATTCTTTTTTTTTCCAAACGCCTCTTCTCAGAAATGAATCAGGATAATGGGATTGATAATGATTTTCAGAGTAAATATTGAGTAGAACTAGTGTTGGGTGCTGCTTACAGCTCTTTATTTTTAATGACATGAGGGATTTGCCACAAACACTGTTGCCTCACAGCAAGAAGGTTGCCAATTCAAAGTCCAGTTTGACCAAGGTTCTTTCTGTGTGAAGGAATTGGTTTTTGTCCTTCCAAAGTCCAAAAACATGCAGAGATAAATTGGACACTGAACGTAAGAGGTGAATGGTCCCTGCGATGGACAGGCTGACCTGTCCAACTTGTACCCCACTTTTCACCCGTTGTCAGCTGGCAACCCTCATACGAAGGATAAAGCTGTAGATAATGAGTGAGTGAGGGATTGTGTTGCTCAGTTTGGAGGTGAAGGTGTCAAGACCTGTCAAGGTGAAAAGGTTTCAGTGATGCTGAGTCCAAAAGAAGTACACTTTCAGTTCAGTTCGGGAGGTTGGACAATTAACTGTATTGCCATTGTCAGAAACCTGTCTGGACTATTCCAGTCTTTGGCCTCCTTTCACTGAGGTACCAAGTGGTACCACAGTGGTCCGGCTACTAAAGGGTGGAACAAGACACAAAGCAGTCCAATTTGACCACATGGTGGTGCAGTAGCTAGGATTGCTCCCTCACATCAAGAAGGTTACCAGTTCAGATCCCAGTTGGACTGAGGGCGTTCTGCATGGCATTTGCATGTTCTCCCCAGGAACTGCGGCTTCCACCCACAGTCCAAAACCATGCAAACATTGGGGAGTGGACACTCTACATTGGCATTAGGTGTGGATCTGAGAGTGACTGGTTGTTTGGCTCTTTCTGTTGTCCCTCTGATGGACAGGAGACCTGTCCAGGGTGTTCTCCAGCCCTATGTTGGCTGGGATTGGCTCCAGTTCTCCCCACAACCCTAATGTTGTGGATAAAGCCATAGAAAACAGATGTATGGAAACATTTATGCCATGCAACACTAGGGGAACAAACCCCAAACTGTTGTGTTTTCTACGCAGCCTTCTATCAAACAATATTCTTGTGATAGTCGACCACATTCCAGACAAACACAAACTTCTGGATGTCCTTCCGTTGTTACCTTTGAATCCCTGCACTCTCATACTGGTATGATATCACAGTTGACACGGCTCTCACCATCCGGTGGTGGAAACGCAGGCCAGATCAGGGTGTACTGTTCCAAACTGTTCCATGGTGAGCAGAACTGCTTGGTGGAAAATAGGCTGTAGGCTGTGTGTTTGGGTATTGAAAGCCTTTGCATCCCTGACACCTGCATTCTCTTGAATAGCCATCAGGGGTTAGGGTGGCAACTGCTCGTGACATCACCCAAAAGAATCAGAACTCACATTCTCACATTTTTAAGCCTCCAGAGCTGAATCTTGGCACGGCACCATGTTGACATTTTGGATGTTCAAAAACCAAAGTAGAAGTAGAAGCTAATTTTCTTATCAACTTCCAATAAAACTGACTTGAATGGCCATTCTCTATACTTTTACTTTCACATTTCCACAAGTCTACATCTACTGTGAGGTCAGCTGTGGTTTGTGTGTCTTTTATTTCCTTCCAGCCTTTATCTTCCCTCCCCATCTCCTCTCTGTAGATTTGTGAAGAAACCCAGGGAGCATATAGATATTTGACTGAGCCGATGTTTGCCATCATATGAATGCAAACATCCTCCACAGTCCATGTGACCTTGGTCTTCGAACATGGACGGAATGATTCAAAGAAAAAGGACTGGTATGAATTGAACTGAGTCAAATAAAAAGCATTATCCGCTGATATGAATTCTAACTCTGATATTTTCAGGAGGCTTCAGGTCAGTTCTGCCTCTTTAATCAATAGAATTCATGCTGCAAGAACAGCCTGTTTCACCCGGGAGCCAAATGTGTTTTGCTCGTGCTTCTTTGGCCCCTACTTCCCCTCACATACATCACACACAGCTCCACCTGTGCGTTTCCTATTGAAAACAAGCTCATATTCTGTCTGTGTTGCAGTGTTACAGCTGCAGGGGGGGGTCTATGAAATTAATTGTGAATTACTGTGTTATTTAAAAAAAACACATGCATACAGAGTAGAGTGCTGCAAATGTTCTTCTATTAAATCTTCTATAACCCAGAGTCAAAAATCCTTGTTCCCACTCTGATAGGACGACAGTTGTTAGATTTACACTAATGCACTAGTCAAGTGTGAGATCACATCGAACCAATCAATGTCTGCTGCCTCCCGGACTGCAGCAGACAGCTACAGAAGATAATACGACAGGATGCGGCAGTCGGCGACTTCGCTTTCTCCTCACGTTCTGCTGATTGAACGTCAGCAGCAGGTTAGAGACAGAGAGAGAGACAGAGAGAGATTCTCGCAGTCTGCCTCTTCTGCTTCACACTGTTTACCTGAGTGTGTTTGTGAGGGCAACAGGGAAACACCGGGTGTGTTTCCTCTGCAATAACGACAATTGATTTTGACAAAAACAGGAAAATAAACTGTGTTTTTATGTCACAAATCTGTTTGATGAAGCTTCTGTGCTGCTACTTCCTCCCTGCATCTTCAAACTCTCATAAAAGATTCTCATGAGATTTGATTTTCCTGCTTACGAGGAACTCTTGTGAGACTTGATCCACAACAACTACTATCTTTTTTTCGACAATACTTAGTATTTAATATTTTATCTTACTGTCGTGTTTTGCTTAAGCATTTAAAACATTATGAAAATGAGGAATCAGTTTCAGTTAGCAGCTAGCTTTTTAGCAACAGCTAGTTTTTTTTACCAATACTTAACCATCTTACTGTCTTACTGTTTTGCTTAAGCACTTAAAACTTTATGAAAAGTAGAAAATTGTTGTCTTAAAAGCTTGAGTTTCTCATTAGCAACTAACAGCTAGCTTGTTAGCAAATAGCAGCTAGGTTCTTGCCGAGACTAAATGTTTAATAATTTATCCTACTATCGCGTTTTGCTTTAGCATTTAAAGCATAATGAAAATGAGAAAACTGATGTAGCAGCTAGAACCTAGCTACTAGCAGCTAGGTTGTTGCCAAGACTTAATGTTTAATATCTTACATGATTTGCTTATTAAAAATGATGAAAATTAAAAAACGCTTCAATTGTTCATGAACAACTACCACGTAGCTTCTTACCAACTAGCAACTAGCTTCTTAGAAAGACTTAAAGTACATTTTTTATCTTATTGCCGTGTTGCTACTACTGAGATATTATAACCTCAAAAGCCTGAGAAGCCGGCAAGCAGCTAAAGCTTCTTAGCAAGTAGCAGCTAGAGTATTAGCTTCTTAGCAGCTAGCTTCTTAGAGAAATCTGATGTTTAATCGTTGTCTTATTGCCTTAATACCACTTCACAAGTCCAAATTATTACAAAACTGAACTTGACATGTGTCTAAACTGTTATTTAATTAAGATATTATATTACATCAAAAGCCTGAGTTGCTCATAGGTTTTTAGCAAATAGGAGCTATATTCTTAGCAACTAGCAGCTAGGCTCTTAGCAAGACTCTGTAATCCTTGTCTCATTGTTGTGTTAGTCCAAATGATTTGGATAAAGACACTACAGAATGAGAAAAACCGTCTGTAAACATGCAATACTGGGGATTAGGTCATTTGGACACTTTTAGTTGACTGCAGGTGTGAATTTGACAGTGCATTGTTGTGTGTCTCTGTACATTGTCTGTCTCTGCGATGGACAGGAGATGTGTCCAGTGTGTACCCTGCCTTTTCTCTCTCTGACAGCTGAGATTGGCTTCTCCTTTTTTTATTGTTACCACAAAAATACAAAGAAACCTCATTTTCTAATGTTAAAAATAAAACTTGCATGTCATTAAACATTGACAGACTAATTATCATACATCAAGAATTTGAATTGCAAATGGGGAAAAAGCATTCTTGCTGTCATTATCAGGCGGTGACCTTTGCAAATGGGTTTTTCTCCTTATACTTTCATTGAGTCGTGACACTCTCTGACTCTTTCCTGTGGAGGCAAAATGCCACAGAGAAAGAGTAATATAACACTGAGCGGTGCTATAGGACACATGACATGCAAGCCACTGACATTTGAGATTTCCTCTTCCATTTCTGCACTCAAGTTCTTTTTTTTTTCACAAAGGAGCCGGGTGCACACGGACTCCTGTCTCTGTAGGTGTCAACTGCCATGGGGCACACTGACACTTCATCGACCATTATTTCAGCTCGGAAAACCACATCCTTGCTGTGAGGTGGCGAGAAATAACCTCAATCAGCAGCGGATGAAATGTCGAGGGTTTTGGATCAAAAACCACACGGGTCTCGGGGGCTAAGTGGACAGTTGACATGTTAATATGATCCCAAAAAAAAAAAAGAATGAAGAAAGTCAGGAGGGAAAGAAAGCTATATTGATTTTAAAGCTAGAATAGACAACTTTTTGGTTTTAAAGTTGTTATTAGGGTCAGGTTATTTTAGGTTTTTTTTGCACAATCTGCCATATACAGATCAAAGGCAAATACAATTCCCTACCCAAGTTTCCATGGCAACCCGGATCAAGGAGATGAGGAAGAAATTCCATGTTCCTCATCCAATTTCCTAAGTTAGCAGCAGCAGCAGCGTTCACCACCCACACACGCGGATTGCAAGGACTACCAGCTTAAATTTTAACATATTTCTATGCACATTACAGCACAGAGTATGTTGATAAAATAATGAATAAACAGCTGTCTTGGTCCTGAATCCGATCTCTTTGAATGTCTTCTGAACGTCTCCTGGTCTCAATCACTAGTTTCAGCTCTTCTGTAAAAGGGCATGATGTCCATATTATAAGTTATGGTCCTATTTGCAGTCAAATGGACAGTAAAAATGGTACATGAGGTGGACACATGCAGTGGACAAGCTATAGGCCTGTCCACCCACATGGTAAAAACCACATGGCACTGGTCAAAATATTAAATTGAAGCTTCAAAGTGACGGTTGAGAAATAAATTGTAGGGCAAGACAAGTTTATTTTACACAAAAATAAATAGGCACACATAAAAATGAGACCTTTAAGAGCGGAAAAATGGCAAGCAACTGGTCCACCAGGTGCTATGGGACCAAATTTAAACCTCACACAAACCGGTCGCCTGCTTATCTTTAATAGAAAATACTTCATTCAGAGTCAGGAAACGTATGAACCATGATGACATTTGCCTAACATTCATATAAGCTCACAAAAACCAAACAATTTTCATTTTACAGCAAATACCCAGAAACATACCGGGTAGTATATTCCATTTCTGCCACTAAAGCTTCCTAAATGTGACACGAAGGAGCTTTAAAAGTGTCTTTATTTTGGACTTGCTAATGTTTAAGAGGAACTGAGTATGAAACATTCACCACTGCAGCTTTGTTGCGATTGTACTTGTCTCATGAAGAGTGCTTATGTCATTGTTTGAGTGATAATATCCCATCAGATGGCTTTGTTCCACTCCAACAGCACACAATAATTAAACCACCATGGATGAATTTATTCTATTATTGCATTCTCTGTGCCAGTGAACATCCCGAATGTTTCCCAGTCCCCTCGCACCTCACTGCAGCTCAGTGCGGTGTGTTGGGACTGCACGGCAGAGAACAAAACAAAGGTAATCATTAACAGAAGACAAAAGAACCAAAATTGGGCCTCCATATGTCTCCCTCCCTCCCTCTGGAGCACTTTCCCTTCAGCAGGGACAGACAGAAGATGGATTTACTTATTATCGTGCCTGTGCATGCCAATGAGTGAGACTTGGGGAATCAATAACTCTCTGGGAGGAACGTGAGCAGCGTACAAATGCTCGGTCAAGCCAGGTTACAAACGAGGCAATTGCTCCAGTAAAAGTGAGCAGAGAGGGAACAAAATATCTGCTGTATAAATTATTAGCCAGTTACTAAGAAAATGACCACAATAATTAAATGCAAAAAGCGCCCTTTCTGTCTGTCGGTTGGGTTTTTCCATAATAGCCTCATTTCAACCTGCCAGATCTTCCTACGATAGCGTTCAGAAGACAATTACCATTTAATTGGGCTCCACAACTTTGAGGGGCTTTACCGTGTCATTTAGGGAACAGGGTCCTCGAAAGATTAGGTTGTCAGGTGAATTCTTAAGACTGGAGGGATCCGTCTTCCACCCGCTGTGGGTCTGCTGTGTCCAAGCTTGGACAGTGCTTTCAAGACCTGACTGTCTCCGTGCCAAGCATGCAGTTGTGTAGACGGTTTGTAATTTGGCAGAGCAGCAATTAACAATTTATATTTTGAAAAACACACCAAAGCCTTTAATCACAACCCTAATGGACTCGCACTCTTCTCCTTTTTCCACATGAAAGCCTCCGCTCAATCATTTTCTGACTCAGCACATAATGAAGTGGTCCATCGACGACCATCTCCCCGCCAATTAGGAGTTATAACCCCATTCCCACTTGTCAAAACAGCTGATAGCCAGGTTTAAATAGGTTCTTTTGATCTGTTCAAACAGGTTAATTTGGGTGTTTTTTTTTTTAAACCAGTGGGAATGTGTTTAATCAGCAGTCACTCACGGGTCAAATGACTGGAATTAGATTTATTTGCACAGCAGTTAGTGATTGTGATTGTGACCTCTGAATTTAACCCATCCTTTTAACACACCAGCTGTGAACACGCAGACTGGGCACAGGAGCAGTGGCAGCACTCATCTGCAGCAATGACCAATGGTGGTTGGGTACCTTGCTTGGGGGACACCCCAGTCCTTGAACTGGTGACGCTCCAATTCCTTTCCACTTATCCACGGGTTGCCACAAACATGCAGGATATTGTCTTATAAAGCTCCACTACCTGATGTCACACAACCAAGATAACGTCCTCTGGCAGGAAACGACGTTGTTCCCCGCGGTAGACGTAAATACTGGACAACACATACTGTAAATCAGGCAACATGGTGTCACCATAAATGATGTCGAAGCAGTCAGAGTTCCCCAGAGTTTCAGTTTCAATCCTGCTCCGTGAAATTTAAGTGCTCAGTGAACTTTCCGGTTGAATCCAGCAACAGCTGTGTTTATTCTTGACTGTACTTCATAGAACCCGAAGTATGTGACACTGGAGCTCTATAAATACTACACACGAGCAAAGGCAAAGTGTTTGGCAGCGGTGGGATTCGAACCCACGCCTCCGAAGAGACTGGAGCCTTAATCCAGCGCCTTAGACCGCTCGGCCACGCTACCTTGTGTTTGTGCCATGGTTTTATTGTGGACCGGGTCTGACTGTCTGTACCATTTTATTCTGGTAAAAAAAAAAAAATGGTTGGGGCCGGTAATTCTGGCACTATTCCTAATAGAATAGTTACCTTAACGTACCAAACTGAACTATTCTACTGCTTTGGAAAATGGATAAAATGACTTGAACGTGCACATTTCCTCACAAATATTTCTCACTGATACTACGAGGCCACAGAGTGCTGGTTATCATTGCCAGATTAGAATTATGGCAGATTTTTATCTCCCACTGTCACCGTTTGCAACAAGTTTAAACTCTTTCCTTGAGACATACTCAGTTTTTCTGTCATATGTTCATTAAAAGCATAGCGAGCCTGATAAGAGTTTCAGCAGCCTGCTCAAAAGAGGTCTCGAAAGAAACTTTTGCAGTTTTCTCGCTTTAATTTCCCATGCCTCTTTGACTTTTAATGCCTGAAGCTTCTCACCGGTACGCTGGCTTTTATTGCGTCGTCTACCACTAAGCATTGGTCGATATTTCCCACCTCGCACCTGATTGTGAATCTTAAAAAACTAAAGTGCCCAAAAGCTGCTTTTTCACTCCCCCGCCGCCGTCTCCTCCAGCTGGAAAGACTCTGGTGCGTGGCCTGAATGTCTATGAAGCCCTCCAGAGAATGTTCTTTTCAGAAAGCTGACAAAAAGAAGATGCCTCAGAGTTGTTGATGTCAGACGAACATGAGTGCAGGCGCTGGAACAAGCAGAGATAGACCAGTAAGTAAGACGGGGGGGAAAAAAAGAGCTTACCCTATTCAAAACATCCACCATGTCAGCACTTTGTGTTTTTCTTTCTACCCCAGGAGAAGTAGTAGACTCATGCGGGGGGGAAGTCATCGCTTCCATTTGCATTGTCACCAGCAGAAGCATGATCTGCAGTGTATATCACTTTTATTCAGGCAGCTTAGAGACGGAGCATATATCAGTTTGCACGTGTGCACCGCCTTACAGGCACAATCCCATTTCCAGCTCAGCGCTTCATCACCTCAGTGACCAGTGATTCATCGAGCAGCGCCGCCAGCCACTCCGGCACGATAGCACCCGATTCTGTGTCTTTGTATGGGATTGTTTGCCTCCTCTTCAGCAAACTGACTGTAGTTCTTCAGCTACAGTGTTGGCGCTTATTCCCCGTGTTTGAGTCAAGATGGTTGAGGACATCAATATGGACTTGTCAATGAGTCCCCTTTTTGCTTTCTAACGCATCCGTTCAGAATAATAGACGTGCCGACTGGATTGGAGGCTCGTACCCAAGAAGTAAACAGCCTTCAGGGGCAAATCCATCAAGATTTACTGCCTTACTACCACCACCACCACCAGCAGCAGCAACAACATCACAAGAACCAATATCTCTCTCACACACACACACACACACACACACCTCTTCCACCCACACTCGTCACTTGAGGGCTGGCTGGTTGACTGATGCAGAAATCAGCCATTAGCAAGAAACTGTGAGCTGCTTCTCAAATTAATGGACTTGTGTTCGTTGTGTTTCGGCCGCCAGTTACACTCATGGGCAAAGCTCTGAAAGTGACATCAACAACCAGATGCAGTAGTTTCATCGAGCTGTTTTGAATCAGAGTTGTAATTTATTTCTTGGAAGAGGCGGATTCACCTGTTCAAAATTATTTCTCAGTTGAGAAATGGCAATAAAAACTGTTAAAAATGTTATAATATGCTATCTAAATTGACTAGTAGGTCATGATAGGTAGACATTTTTAATTCAAGCTTTAATCAAGCTAAGGCCATAGTCAGACTAAGACAGGCAATCGGACAACTTGTCTGACTCCGCCCTCCGTAGGTGACGCTGTATCTCTATCTAAGCTCGTGGGTATTGAATCAGTTTCCTGTTGACCTTTACTAAGCGTATACATGCAAGAGTAATCGGACTATGAATCACATTATCCAGGTATGTTAGTCCGACTAAGACTAGTTTGTTTTTAGTCAGACTAACAAGTTTGCCTTACATTAGGAAAACTGAATTACTGTTTTAGTCCAACTAAAATTAGACTTTAACATGCTTGTAAAGGCACTGAGGGATTCTTTAAGGTAAGATGAAGGGAAGATAATCAGGAAGATGAGGATGTCAGGATACTGCAGGTCTGGAATTATGTCCTCTCCCTCTGTTTCCAAACTCGTAAAAAGCATTATAAGAATCAGATATATTGAGTCTGTCAAGTATTGTGCGATATTTTGAGCGAGCTCTATGGATTTAAATTGGATTTAGAGTTGAATCCATCATCGGTCCCATTCATTTCTGTGCTGCATGTTAGGCTGCCAACATGATGGTTCATAGAAACCGAGTCCCGTGACGTCCAGAGCTCTATACACGCTAAATTTAGCATGACAGAGTCTTTTGTGAGTTGTGCAGAGAATGGCTGAAAAGCATCCTCTCCAAATCTCAGAAAAAAACACAACATCTTGTTTTGTGGACCTGTAATCCCTTTTTGCTGACGAGACATGACAAAGACTTAGTATAAGGTGTAGCCTGTTCTTATCTTGACTTGAAATTTTTGCCAATTATGCTCGAGACACCTTTAACAAAACCCTCTGTCAATACACCTCGCAGATCTCAACACAGAGGCAGCACAAGATTAGAGAAAGAGGCACTGAATTTGAGTTACTGATACTGAGAGGGTTTGTTTTTTTTCTCTCCAAAAGGAAACTTCTAGATTAGAATCTAAAATGGAACGATTAAATAGAAAAGTGGCCTTTTTATGCTGCCGGAGAGCAGAAGCTGCGATCTGTGCCGGCCTGTGAGAACACATCCCCTGGTGCCCCTCCGGTCCCTTTGCCGCCACGTTTCCCTCCGCATCCATTTTGTCGTCTATTGAATCATTCATCTAAAACACTCCCAATGCTGCACTGTGATGCTTTGATTTGCAATTACTGTCAGAGCGGAGTGCATTTCACATGGCCAAGTGGTCATTCCACTTCAGCATTTTAAATGGTTGCCACAAGAACACAAGAGATTTGTGTGTTATGAAGACTGTGCCAGGAATGTAGATTTATCTGCAGAGTGCTCCACAAAACTGTGATTAGGAGGCAGTGAATAGCACATAATTGTAGTCGGTTGGCAGGGTTTGAAAATATTGTGATATTGTGATGTGTGTGAGCGGAATACAGAGGCAAAACTTCATCAAGATGTCTAAATAAAGTTTCTTTTGTGGTGGTAATGTGTGCTAATTATGACAATGGCCCTGATTTTAATACTTCACATTTAAAACTGTCTTTGTTTCGTTTTTTTCTTCAGTGATTGCGTTACACCTTCTTGTGTCGCTGTTTTGAAAAAATAATCTGCATTTTAAGGACGAACATTTTAAAAAATAGAACATTTGCATTTACCCAGAAAATGCTGATCATGCTAACTACTTAGGCAGTGTTCCATTTACTTCAGAACTAGGACGTACAAACTGGGAGTGACACAGACATGGACACATATCCCAGGCTAGCTATTGTTAGCAATGCTAGTCGAAAAACAAAGCTCTACACATGGACGCTAACGTATACCGGGCTAGCTGTTGTTAGCAATACCAGATAACAACCTCTACGCAGTATTTTGCGCACACAAACAGCATAGCAACATGTCCACAGTTAAAAATTTAACACAACTTTGTGTTTGACCGATTTACTGTGAAACGAATAAAACAGAAGTGCAATTAGCGGCAAAAGTAGCAGTGCTTGTACAGCGGCAGCCATCTTGGAATCCTATGCCCGGTTTGTTGAGGTTGCCCAGAGTTTCCTCGTTGGACATTCCGAGTTCCGACTACAAATAGCACTTGTGTGTATTATATTGTTACACCATATGATCCTATCGTGTATAATTTTATAACAAGCAGATAAAAAAGCACAATTCATGTGTCTGTGCATGTGCAATTTCCCCAGAAAAATGCAGTTAGGAATGCTGAGTCATGCCGAGTACTCTTGCCATTGCTTTTGATATGTGTGCAAACGACCAATCTACCTACCTGTTATCTGCCCTCTCTAATAAGTTCCACTTGGAGAAAAAAATGAAAATATTATTACCCCCATGTGGTTCCTATAGTGTATAATTTCACCAGTGAGCAGATATGAAAGCCCAGTTCATGAGTCAGCTCGAACAAAGTATCTGCTTCCTTCCTGGAGAAAAGTTTCTTTTGTGCTGGTAATGTGTTCTAATTACGACAGACGGGCCTGACTTTTGAAATACGCCCCACGTAAAAAATTAGAACTCCCTTTGTTTTTGTCAGAAAAGGATGAAGTGATTGCATTACAGCCTTTTGTGCCGCTGTCATTCTACCCGCGCGACGGTGTCTCCCTCACTCGTTTTTTCTGCTTTGTCATGCCTGAATCATCACACTGTTGTCTTCTGCTCTTGTGTTAATGTATTCACAATGACGGCAGCGTTTGGGGGGGGGGAACACACACCCCTCCCTCCTTCCTCGCTCCTCGCCATCACTCCCCCCAAAAGGCAACTCAGTCCAATGTCTGCTGTCTTCTTGGTGCCAAATTAATTTTCCAGTGTGGACGCTCTTTGGTCGGATTATGTCATGATTGCGGGGAAAACAATCAAACCCGGGCCGTGGGACTGCAGAGTGAAGTGCTTCTGCTCTGAGCGCCAGCATCATCAACATAACCTTGAAAGACCTTCACTGGCAGGAGGAAGGAGTCAGGAGGGCCTCTGAAGCTGTGGCTGTGCACAGAGCTCCCCCTGTTGACCGTTTTTGGGAAGAAATTACAATGAAAGCAAACAGGGATGGTTGTGCAAATGTCCTCAAATACTCATGAAGAGGAAAAGATCATCACAAATGATGTTTTACACACATCAAATACGGAATGTTTGTGCTGTAACTTCATAAAAACTAAAGGTCAAATACATGATAAATCCATTAAATCGGATTTGAATTCATACTGATGCAGTATATCATATTTATATATACTGTATAATATATGCAAAAATATGTATACTATGCCCTATATATTCTGGGTATTCTATAGTCTATAGTGCAAATACTATTTTATTATCTTCATTATTTATTTGTATATATTGTATATTCATAGATGTTAAATTGCATGTTTATTATTTATTATGTTTTTGACATGTCTTTTCTGCTGTAACTGCTTAAATGTCCCCATTGAGGGACTAATGAAATACTATCTTATATTATTATCTTATTTCTTTGATTCTACTGTGATGTGTATGCTATCTTTGTTTTGAGGCCAAATAACAATAGTGTTTTAGGACGTTTTCATTTTGAGGTTTTGGAAACACTGACCTACATTTGACTGTGTTCTGCATTCTATCAATCTCTCTATCAAAAAAAAATTAAAACATTTGCATTTTAGTTGCAGAAAATGCTGTGGAGAATGCTGAGTCATGCTGTGGCTTCTGCTGCTTTTATCTTGTTTACCTTTGATCTAACTTTGACCACTCACTCAATTTCCTACAGAAGGAAAACAGCAGAAAGGTTCTAATTTCCAATAAAAGTAAAAACAATAGCTGGGAAACAACATACCCAATCCCAGCTAATAATCAAGACTGCATGTCATTTCTTCCAGAAATATTTTATTGAATTTATTAAGAACAGATCAGTCACACACAGTATATATTAATTTATAGATGTTTTTTTGTTTACACTTTGAGAAATATATTTGGAAATAAAATGGTGATTCAGGTAAGATAACCTGAATATTTCTGTTTAAAGTGTATGACATACAATGTTTATTCATGTTAATAAAATAATAATCCACCTTTACATTAACGGTCGAAACTTTTATTCTGAAAACCCTCGGCTCCACTTGTCACTTCCGTGTTTGAGTGTTTCCTGCGTGCTACCTTCTGCTGCCGTATTCTCAGTATCTTGCTGCAAACTGTCTTCTGACTGCGATTTAAACGTTAATAATCATGTCTCTGGAGGTGGAATCCGCAGAGTAAGTATCCCAGTGCACCCACATTAAATCGGCATCTTTTCCATAACAACTTTATTGTTAAAAAGTCCGCTTTTAATCACGTTTTCTGCCAACGTGGCCTACTTCACCCTTCTCTGGCGGTAGCCATTTAAGCTAAGCTAACTCCCGGTTATCTCGGTGTGGATGTTGTATTCTTTTTAATGGTGTTACTAAGTGAAGGTTTAAAGAGTCGATGCGTTTTACAAAGTGCACCATTCTCTGTCGCTTCTGTTTTTTACTGTAATACCTTTTATAAAAAAGATAAGAGAAAGTGGAGTGGAAATAAAAGTTAGCATTATTAGCTAAGATTGCACTGCCATTTGCTGAGGACGCTGCTCTTTCCGACAAGATAAATGTTTTAAACTTAATACGTCATTAATTAATTTGATTGACTTATTTATTTACGTTCATTATATACTTAATATATACAATGATCTATTATCAAACTCTAAACCTTAACAATAATGAAAAAAATACAGTAGCGATATGACATTCTTGGCCATTTACATATTTTTGTACCATGCAGCATGTTTGTCATAGAGAAATAATTTAAGAAATGCAATAAGAAAACAAACTAATGAAACAACTCAGTTTAAATGAATGAAAAAAGCTTTTTAAATGTGAATATTGTCTGGTTTCTTTGCTCAACATATCAAATGAATCATTAAAACAGATACATTTTGGTTTGTTGTCATAATAACTGACATTTCTGACATTTTGTGGTTCAAAACAATCTAATCCAAGAGAATAATCATAACTTGCAGCCCCAATCTGTTCTAACTTCAGTAGCAACCTGCTTTTATTGAGGAAGGTTCAACTTGTTTTTGCAGCAAGAAAATAATCACAGTAAAATTACCTTTTTTCATATTAAAAGCTTCCTATGCAATTTAGGATTTTACTCCAGATCTTAGATAATTATTTTGTCTTAGAATATTTGCTGACCTAAATATGTGTTTTCCACAGCGTGATCCGTCTGATTATGCAGTACCTGAAGGAAAACAGTCTGCACCGGACTCTAGCCACCCTGCAGGAGGAGACCACCGTGTCTCTGAACACAGTGGACAGTATAGAGAGCTTTGTGGCAGACATCAACAGTGGACACTGGGACACTGTCCTGCAAGCCATCCAGTCCCTCAAGCTGCCTGACAAGACCCTTATTGACCTTTATGAACAGGTGAGGGTTATAAAATCTGTCATCTAAAACATATCGTCCTCCTGTCAACTCACACCGACCAGCTTTGACATTACAACCGGTAATGATCTTTATTGTTGTGGCTTATCAGTGATTGTCTATAGTGTGTATAAAGGCTTAATCTTCATCTAAAGGCTTCATCTATAATATGTGTTTGCTTTTTAGATTAAATCATTCTCAGTGTCCGTATGATTTGAATAATGTGGTTCCGGTTAGATTTGGATATGGTCTTACTGGTGACATGAAGTCCCACGAGTTATTATGATGTTGCCATGATCTAATCAATGTTTTTTTTGACCAGGTTGTGTTGGAGTTGATCGAGCTGAGAGAGCTGGGAGCGGCTCGTTCACTTCTCAGGCAAACCGACCCCATGATTATGCTTAAACAAACCCAACCAGAGAGATACATCCACCTGGAGAACCTGCTGGCTCGCTCTTACTTCGATCCCAGAGAGGTGAGTCCAAACCAAACGCAAAAACAAGTTGGTTCAGCCATGTTGGGTCATAAATGGAGCAATAGGCACGGCTTAACAGCAGAATTAAAGAGACGTTTAAAACAACACAGAGATTAAAATGACAGAAATCAATACAATTATGAGAAATAGAAACCATTTTCTTTAAAAAGAACATAAAATAAACTTCAAGGAGCAGAATTAATGTAGTATCAAATATGAAAAAGATAAGAGTAAAAAAAAAGTAAAAGTTTTGATCCTATAACCTCAGATTTTGTGGAATAGTTAAGTTAAAGGCACTTGTGGCCAAATTATATTTCAATTTGGATTAAAAACTGGCAATAGATGGAGCCTAAACACCAAAGACGGACAAGTTAGTTTGTCCTCATGGTGTCTTTGTCTTTATATGAACATAAAAAAATTCTAATATTGTTGTATGTATTTTGGTGCATGTAGGCGTACCCAGACGGCAGCAGTAAAGAGAAGCGCAGAGCGGCCATCGCTCAGGCTCTGGCGGGTGAGGTCAGTGTGGTGCCACCGTCTCGTCTCTTGGCTCTGCTGGGACAGGTAAGTGTTCTGGAAACCTGCAGGTGTGAACCCAGTCGTGCTAGCACACAGCTAAAATTAAGCTAATTGTGTTTCTTGTGTCCCTCAGTCACTGAAGTGGCAGCAGCATCAGGGTCTCCTGCCTCCTGGTATGACCATTGACTTGTTCAGAGGTAAAGCAGCCGTTAAAGACGTGGAGGAGGAGCGTTTCCCCACACAGCTCAGCAGACACATCAAGGTAACACTAGCTTCACTTTTCCTCGTGTTATTCTCAGATTTGTGTCTTAAACATGTTGTAACGTGGATTGTTTTTTTCTTGCCTCCCACAGTTTGGACAGAAATCTCACGTTGAATGTTCACGGTTCTCTCCCGATGGTCAGTACCTGGTCACCGGCTCTGTGGACGGATTCATCGAGGTCTGGAACTTCACCACAGGCAAAATCAGAAAGGTAAACAAACCAGATGGTGCTGTGTGGTTCCATATTAAACTACTGAATTATTTCCTGATGACCTGTGGTTTAATGAAACTGTGGCCTGGCAGGATCTGAAGTACCAGGCTCAGGATAACTTTATGATGATGGACGATGCCGTGTTGTGTATGGGCTTCAGTCGGGACACGGAGATGTTGGCCACTGGAGCGCAGGATGGAAAAATCAAGGTAGACGACAAAATTTCACTTTAATTCTCCTAATCTTGTTTAATTACGTCCTGAAATAATCCATTATTTTGAATAACAGTTTAATAATTAGATTTTTAGGACAGTTTAAGCGTTTTCTTTTGCATCTGCTTCGTTAAATATAAAAAAATCTCTGTACTCTCTCTGTTGACTCGTTTATTCTAGGGCTGCAACTAATGATTTTGATTTTAGTTTTCATATTTAGTTAACCTGACAATTGTTTTTTCAATTAATCGAACAGTTGTTTGTTCAAGTAAATGTCCCAAACCTCGTAATAATGATGATTTTTTTCAACCATAATGATTTTCTTTGTTATATTGAGTAAACAGAAAATATTCACATTTAAGAAGCTGGAAAAAGCTGTTTTAATTATTAAAAAAAAAAAGATCATTGAAATCGTTTACAATTAATTTAGTAATTGATCAATTGTTGCACATACACTACATATTCATTGTTGTTGATTTTGTTTGTTAAGTTGGTCCATTTAAGATTTTTTTAATGAATCACTCGCTGTAGTAATCTCATAGTAATCCTCATAATGACAATAAAAAATTCTTGAATCTTGAACCTATGTTTTTACACTGTAATATTTTATTCCTCTCCTTGCTGATTATATCTTCTTAAACATCTTATTTTATTTCATGTTTTTATTATTCTTTACATGCATATTTATTTAGCTTTTATCTCATATCTTCTTTTTCTTATCTTTTAAGAGTTTTAAATGCCTGAAAGTGTTGCTGTAACACAATCATTTCAATAAAGTATTAGAAAGTTAAATGTTATTGGAACAGAAGAGGTTTACACTTACAGGTCAGTATTAATAAGCAAGAAAACAGGAGGGGGATTTCAGATGACATTGGCATTTAACTGTGTGAGTGTGTGTGTGTGTGTGTGTGTGTGTGTGTTCATAGGTGTGGAAGATCCAGAGTGGTCAGTGTCTGAGGAGATTTGAACGAGCCCACAGTAAAGGAGTAACGTGCGTCAGCTTCTGCAAAGACAGCAGTCAGCTCCTCAGTGCCTCCTTCGACCAGACAATCCGGTAAAAATACAATCTGACCTTCAGTTGTCGTGGTTTCTGTGTGTAGTTGTTCTCCTTGGGTCATGTTTGTGATTGTTTTGTTTGTTCTGCATCAAGAGTCCACGGACTGAAGTCGGGAAAGTCTCTGAAGGAGTTTCGCGGACACTCGTCGTTCGTCAACGAGGCCTCGTTCACTCCAGACGGTCACCACATCGTCAGCGCTTCCTCTGACGGCACAGTTAAGGTAAGAGAAGTCCAAAGTGACAAAGACATGTTTGACTATAAACCAAACCTTCCTGCTGCTTCCAGCTTTGAAACGTTTTCAGAACAAACTCTTCACTGTTGTCGTCTTGTTTTGGCTCCTCCCTGAGAAAAAATGAGCCGCAGGTGCAGAAGTTAAAGAAGAATCAGTTTACATTTGAGCATAATTATTATTAATAATTAATAATATTAATAATAATGCATTTAATTTCAAGAGAGTCAAGGACAACTTCTAATAAAACAAAGCATTTAAAAACAGAATATCAACAGAGACAAAACAACAGTTGGTAAAATGGTCAACGTAGAGAAGCAGATCTAAAAAAGTTGAGTTTGAGGTGAGAAGAGAGTCAGTGTTTTGTAGGCTTTGAGGGAAAGAATGTTAGAAACGGAGTTGCATGACTGAAGGCAATTATTTTCATAATCTGTTGATTATTTTCTCCATTAATTGATTAGTTGTTTGGTTCATAAAATATTAAAAAATATTGAAAAACGTTGATCTGTGTGTACCAGACCTCGAAATGATCTGCAAACTGTTTTTAATTGATCCTTTGTGATATGAAGCAAAGAAACCAGAAAAGTATTCACATTTAAGAAGCTGAAAACTCTGGGAGGTTCTCTTATTTATTAAAGAAAACACTCAAAACTGACTAATCTGTTAATCAAAACTGCTCTAATTCAAATAGATTCATTAATCCTTTTCATTTCCTTTTAATTTTTCTATCACATGTCTCATATGTGTGCACTTTAAGTCTTAAAGTTGTGTTTATTTATATTTTTTGACATAGGCATATTTATTTTTTCTCTTTCTTCTGTTTTATGTTAATGTTCACACCAAGGCGTTTGCATCCAATTTTGTTGTACAGAATTATAGACCAAGAACAATAAAAGACGTTCTGATTCCACTTCCCTGTCAAACGGTATCATCATGTCCGTGTCGTGTGTTTAAAATCCTAACAACCGCTGTCTCCTCTGCGCCTCCAGCTGTGGAACATGAAGACCACCGAGTGCTCAAACACCTTCAAACCTCTGGGCACGTCCGCGGGCACCGACATCACGGTCAACAACGTCATCCTGCTGCCCAAGAACCCCGAGCACTTTGTCGTTTGTAACCGCTCCAACACTGTGGTCATCATGAACATGCAGGGACAGGTCAGTTCAAATCATCACTGCAACGCTCACTGTCGTCTCATGTCGTCCATCTAAACTCAGATGAATGTGTTTTGTTCGTGTGATGACAGATTGTGAGGAGTTTCAGCTCCGGTAAGAGAGAAGGAGGCGACTTTGTGTGCTGCACTCTCTCCCCCCGAGGCGAGTGGATCTACTGCGTGGGTGAAGACTTTGTGCTCTACTGCTTCAGCACAGTCACCGGCAAACTGGAGAGAACGCTGACGGTACGTGACGCCTCAGAAACATCATTGATCAAAGTATTCAAGAGAGAGAAAAAAAAAAAAAATATATATATATATATATATACATATATATATCCTGTCATGTTCGAAAAAGTTCAGACTGAAGTTTTGATCCAAGTGATGAAAGGAGGATGTTCAGCTCAAGATCTTGACGCTATTTTTAACCAAACTACAGCATAATATTCCAAGAAAATTGTTTTGACTCGAGCGTCTACAGCAGGAAAAGCCACAGTGACATAGATGAAACAAACAAAGAGCAGCAAATAAAAAAAAACAGTAAATAAGATTTCCATTGCTGACTGAAGTGAAATGCTTTTATTGTGAAGGTGCTTCACTGAAATGTCTTGGTCTGAATTTGCAATAATTAGAGATAAACTTATTACACTTAACATTTAGTGAAGTCTCTTCTGGTCAGTCAGCAGATTTGTTCTTTAGTTTCTCATTAAAGTTCTTCCACGTGCTGCTTTTCAGATGTTTTAATGTGGCGTTAATCCGCTCAGACGTTTGCCTGTGTTGCCCATTTTCACAGAAAAAAAACTTTTATGAAGGTTTAACAAAGTCCGCGTCTGTCTCACTTTTGCGTTTACTGCTAGAGAGTGCCCCCCCCCCGTGGCCGTTAGCCAGTAAAAATCTATAAATTAGCCGCACCATTGTATAGGCCGCAGGGTTCAAAGCGTGGGAAAAAAAGTAGCGGCTTATACGCCGAAATTTACGGTAGTTCACATACAGTGCACTTTGATCTCAAGTGGGCCAGACCAGTAAAATAATAGCATAATAACCTATAAACAGCAAGGACTCCAAGTTTTTTCCCCTTTTTTTTTACATTTAATGAAGTATCTTTTTTTTTAAAACATCATGAACAACTTAAAAATTCTTGAGGAAAAATAAGTACAATTTCAACAATATTATGCCTAAATTTACTATTTACACGTGTGTAAAACAACTTATAGATCACAGTAGATCTCTGGTGGTTCATTTCTGGCCTGCAGGCCGCGCATTTGACACCCCTGAGTTAGTGTCGTTATCAACCGGTATTGATCACCATGACTTGACAGGTGAGGTCTTGCATCATAAATCCCTTTTTATTGTGTTATTCCATGTCAAATAAAGCACTTTTATTTTGAAATTCAATGAAATATGGCCACAAATACTGTTATGCAGTATCATGATGGAAAAGTAGCTTTTCCACCAAAAAAAGTTAGCAATTTTTTCCCACTTCTTGACCAGACTAGAAGATCATTTGAGTTTGTTTTAACTCAAACATGATTTTATTTCACCTCAGACACCTTGGTCACATGTCGCGTTCTCTCCCTCCAGGTCCACGAGAAGGACGTGATCGGCATCGCCCACCACCCTCACCAGAACCTCATCAGCACGTACAGTGAGGACGGTCTGCTGAAGCTGTGGAAGCCTTGAAGTGTGGAGACTCTCCTCACTCTGGACTCTCTGCTCTGCTCTCTCCTCCTGTTTTTGTTTCATTTTCTTTTGTCGCATCCATGTGGACATTCAGGTTTGGACACAGATCTACACGTTCAGCTGCGTGTTTCCACATCGCTCGGTCGTACGAGTGCGCGTGTGTGATAAATGTAAAAAGTGAGTGTGTGTTTGATTTCCCGTTTTTGAAACACGCAGCTAAATGTTATTTGACAGTAAAAATTGTCTCAGTTTTACTGAAAATATTTCCCTTTTTTTATTCTGTTCACAGCCATAAAAGTGACGTTTGTGCATCTGAAAAACCTTCATTAGCTCAAATTAGTCACAGTCACTGTGGGGGTCATGTGATTTAAAGCTGGGGTAGGCGAGATCTTTTATAAAACTGTTTGATATTGTGTTTCATCTCCAGGTCGATAAATGCTAACATTTTGTGATAAAGCTCTCCGTTTTGACTACGTTAACTTGTCTTGGAAAGGCTCCGCCCACATTTATTTGCGTTTTTTTTCTTTTTATTTACGTGTATTGTCCAGATCTGCTTTAGACTCTTTTTCTCTTTTTGTACATTTATTTACAGCGTAGGTGTTTCCTCGAACAGCAACTTTTCCAGTGAAGGCTCTTCTGTGTGGAGCGACTGAGTAGAGCAGCCTATAGGTGGCGCTCTCTCACACTCTCTTTCTGAACTGTGCTGTGATTGGTCAAAGTCTCCCAGAGTTCCACAAAGCTGGAAACAGTCTAGAGGAGGAAGAAGTCTTGTTTTTTGCCTCCCGCAGCTTTAATGAGTAGATATGACTCCTCTCTCACACACTTTTGCAAAACCACGAGCAGGCAGAGTTCTGGAGTGAGGATTGTACATACTAGACTTAATTGAAACATCAATTTTTGTCTGTAAATATATTTTTTAATTGAGTTATTTTTTCCTCTTTTTGTTTATCTTTAAAGAAGAAGTTCAGTAGTGGTTTTTTTTTTGTAGACGTGAGAGACTGCAGCAGCGGGGGGAATAAAGATATTCTTTATATTCTTCAAACGTGGACACAGTTATTGTCATAAATTGAGCAGGAAAAAGGTTTTTGGTGATAAGTCAACCTTGTTTTTTCTTTGTATGTCATTTCTACAGAGATTCTTTTTTATAATTCTACATATTTTTTTAATTCTGGAATCTTTACTCAGCAACAAGTCACACAAATGACAAATGCTTTAATAATCCACTGGATTATATAATGTGTGTCGTGTTAAACTTCTCGTCCGTGTCGTTGAAGCTGTTTGACCAGAAGAGTGAAGTGAGAGCATGTTCAAGTTAAAAGAGACATGGCCACCAGGTGGCACTGTGCAACCATCAATACAGATCCCTGTAGGACTCGATTTAGACCAAGGTTTCTCAGTCCTGGTCCTCAGGGACCCACCTTTACCAGGACCAGGATTGAGAAACACTGATTTAGACCCAACAGTATCCGTGTGTATTTATTTAAATGTTTGAAGCCTTTCTTTGTGGGAGAGTTTTCAGAGTCTAATCCTTGGATTAAACTTTGGTTTTCACTGTTGGTTCAAATCTGCAGCAAGAGATTTAATCAGCCCTTCAAAATAAAAGCCTGATTTGTCATTTGGACCTCAATATCACAGAAGTTGATATAAAATCCCCCCTGCTTTTTTTTGTCACTGATTATCTCAAATAAAAAAAATGTGTTTTCTGAAATTAGACACCCTGAAATGAAAACGTCTTTGTCTATTAGACTTATTTTGAAATGTAAAACTTGTGTTTTTCTTTACTTTTTTTATCCTTCTGTTATTAAAAAATATGAATTTGACTGTTTTTAACATATCTCTTTTAATGTCTTTCATGTGAAAACAGTATACAGAACACAGTATAAACCTGTGATTTTCCACAGCTGTATCTGAAAGTGCTTGAATTTGACCTTTGACCTGAAATTATTGAAGTACTATGTCCTATAATATGTTTAAAAAGCCGTTTACTGTTTGAGTCTTTTATTTTCCAAACCAGCGACAGGAAGCTGTGTTGTACACGGCGGTCGTCTTGACAACAGTAGGTCACAGAGGTTGAATGAGAGCCCGGGTGTTTCTCTCTGTGTGTGTGTGTGTTCACAGTTAATATGGCAGCGGTCGTTCACCTCACTCTGCTCCTGCTCCCGTTTGTGCTCCGTGGATCTGTTCTCGTTGCCTCGGCCACAGACGTCGAGTTTGTGACGACTGTGAGTCCTTTCTCTGCAGGAGGAACTGTGAGGAACGCCACAGATGATCCCAGCACACCACAAACAACCAGCGTCAGCACGTCCACAACCAGCAGACCTGTCCCTCAACAAGAGGAAGAAGATGAAGGTCCTCTGGAGTTAGGTGAGTCATTTATTGTACCTAAATGAAAAATGAGATGTTAAAATTAGCATCAATCGCTTCAAATGCACATTTTCTTTGTTTTCCCATTAAAAAATAGAAAACCAAAACAAGTAAAACTTGAATTTTAAGGATAAAATGTTTATTAAACTTGTTAAACGATGAATCAATATTTATCTTTCATTAGTTTCATGTGTTTTCTTTTTTTCCTCATAAAGAAAACCAACAGAGGTGATAAAAATTATAATTTTGACTGTTACATGTCAAACTTAACCCAAAAAAAAGCAAATAAAACTTGAACTTAAGGTTAAATATCAAACTTCCCTTAATAACAAAGAAGAAGTTGAATTTAAGGAGAAAATTTTACTTAAAACTTAAAATTCGCTTTATTTTTCATTAGTTTCATGTGTTTTCTTTTTTTCCCTATAAAGAAGACCAGCAGTGGTGATAAAAATGATAATTTTGAGTGTTAAATGTCAAACTTCCCACAATAATAAACCACAAAAAAGCAAATAAAACTTGAACTTGAGGAGAAAATGTTTGTTTAACTTGTGCTTTACTGTCATTAGTGGCTCTGGTTCTGGTTCTGGTTGTAAATAATGTTCCTCAAAGGTTCAGAGTGAAAAGAGCTTTGTTGGTCTTTGCATATCTGCGGTCAGGGAGTCAGTGTCCGAGTGGTTGGGGGAGGATGTTCCACATTCTACCCGGTGACTGTTTTCTGCTGATGGAAAACAGATGCTCGCTGGTGATGCCTTTTTTAAAGAAGAAGGAAAGAAAATCCAGAGAAACAGTTCGACCCTCGTCCTCGTTTACTGCTGAAAACATTATTATTTTACTGTATGTTGACACTGTAAAACAGTGTTAATGTAAATACTTCGAATTTAACTTAAACATCAGTACAAGCATCTGTCAAATTCAGGACTGTAAAAACTTTTATAGCTTAATTTTTTGTGTTTATTTCATGGTTTTGCATTAATTTATTTCTAACGATTAGTCTCGAATAATCCATTAGTTGTAAGAAATTATCTGTTTTGTCGACAAATTAAAATGGTTCAGTTTTAATGATTGTTTTTTTGTTATGTGGAGCAAAGAAAACCAGAAAATGTTCACATTATTTAAAGCACTTTTTTTAATTATGACAAAACCCCTCAAATTGACGAAAATTAAAAGACGCAGCTAATCATTTTCCGTTGTTTCCTTTTTACAAAGTCCAACAGAGACAATAATAACAAGTCACGTACGGCAGTGGAGGAAAACAAAAAAATGTTTACATTCAAACGGTCAATCGTCTTATTTTTAAGCCTTTAGTCAACTGTTTATATTAAAGTGGAAAGCTGTGTTTCCATCAGCTGGTGCCTCTCCACTGCTCCCTCTGGTGGTAGCAGACGGAAAAACAAGTAGTTTAACCGTCTAAGAACAGTTTGCCTCTCCGTAGCGAGCAGGTCCATCAGGAGTGTGGCAAAGAAGCCCAAAGTGGTCCTCAAAAAACGCCGAGTCATCGCCAAGAAGTCAAAGGTCGTTAAGAAAACCAAACCGCAGGTGAAAAAACGTGGCGGCCAATCAGGCGCCGGCGGCACCGGAACGCTCCCACGTACGTATGTGAAGAATATACAGTATGTAAATCAGCAAGGGTCAGAGATTTAGAGGCAAATTATTATATCTAATCATAGACTGTGTATTAAAAAAAGGACGTAAGCAAAAATATACTGAATAGCCACCAGGGGGCGACTCTTCTGGTCTCGAAAAGAACTCAATTTGAATGGAAGGTCTATGGGAAAACCAGCTTCTACGTCCTGAGTCTTAATCGCTAGTTTGAGCTCTTCTTCTTCATCCATTTTAAAGGAAAACAGACGACATGAGTGGACACTAGCTTGATTGACAGCTGGTGTCCTCCAATAGGAGCCTCGTTTCAGGTTTTTGTTTTTTGTCTTGAAATCCCAAATCTCGAAGCTTCACAACAAGACTTTGTCCATTTCTTCATATACAGTCTATGTTTCTAATATACATATAATAAACTTATTTAGCTTTTATATGTGAAACTATTTACTCATTTAACACTAAATTCTGACCCAGGTCTGATTCCTAATACTGTATATCCAAACCTGTACGCTAAAAATAGATGGTTTCAATCTCTTTAATTTAATTTAAAGATGCAGTGCGTAAGAATTAGTGACTATATATTAGTGAGTTTTTGTCCACAGTGGGTTTGTTTAACATGTTTCAGTGACTGGTTTCTTTGTGTTTATGTTAGAAGTCTATGATGTTTTTATTATATAAACACACGTAGACATAGATGAACTTTAAAGTACATATGTGATGATTTATCATGCTTATGTTTGCATGTACAGTTACATATGTGCTGTATGTTAGAAAAGTTGGAGAAGTATAGAAAAGAAAAAATGGAAAGTTTCATCCAAAGTTGAGGAAATCGTAAGTTTTGGAGGTACCAACTTTTATTTTTCTTCTTGAACTTCTTAGATCAAAGGTCTCAAACTCACGGCCGCACCACTTAATATCAAGTAATGAATTATTTCTCGATGTATTTTTAATAAATACAGTCATTTTGCCTCATGGATACATTTTTATTGTGAACTTGATGTGGCTATAAAAAGAAATGCTTTTATTTTGAAATTCCGAGAAAGCCACAACAAATATTACTTGGCACAAATTAAGCAATAAAATAAAGACAATAAAAAGCAGCAGGAGTTAAAGATAATTGTAAATTATTGTAATATCACGACATGGCAAAAGAAAAACATCCAAAAAGAAACTAAGGTCACTGTAGTGACCTTTTAAGTGCCATTTAAGTAAAACTCAACTTCCTCATAACTTGAATTAATGTTGATTAACCAGTTGCTGTTTTTACTGAACTTAGGTAACTAATCGCCCCTAGAGGGCGCCCTCGTCCTCTTAAAAAAAACAACACATTTTTGAGCCAATTTTGAACAAATTTTCTCTTCCCTTGTGTTTAAATTTAGCCTCAAATGTTTGTTTGGACATTTCTTGTCCTCTGGTTTTTGTCTCGTTGATGAGACATCGTAACTCTGTGTCTTACAGTGAGTCAACAGTGAGAAAACAGAAGGTTTGAGGGTTTTGTTCCTTAATCAGAAAAACCCTCAAATGAGCCACGAAGCAGATGTTTGTGTGTGTTTTTCATGACCTCAGTGATTTTAGAGGTTTAACCACTAAACTGTCATGGTTTCATGTCCAGTCATCTGTCTGTCTTTGTCTTCTGGACATCATCATCACAGTGTTTCTGCCTCTGGTTTGGCAGAAAGCCCCGTGTTCCCACCAACAACAGACAAGCTGGAGATCCAGCCGGACAACAAGGAGATGTGGGGACGGTTTTTTAATGTCACACATGTAGCATTCATTGATGCTGCTTCTAAAGCTCAGCGCTGACGCTTCTCCACAGCGTCCCGCTGGCAGGAAGAGGCCGCGTGAACCCAGCTGAACTCTCAGTGAGACAATGAGAGTCTGTCTGAGGCGTTACTGCGGCGGCAGAGGACACTGTACGCTGGACGGACAGGGTTAAAGAAACACACGAGCCACAGACTCATTAGCTGTAATGAGAGGGAGAAAAAAACACACTAAACGTGCTGGAATTCAACCTCCATTCATCAAACACACAAAAGTAGTGAAGTGAATTGGATATAATACGTTTATGATTATGTTTTTATTCATGTTAAATCGTTTTCTTTTCTTTAGAGAGAGCCACAAACTGAAACACCTGAAAAATGGAAGCAAAAGGACAAAGTGCCTGAAACTTGTATTCTCAAGAATGTCCAGGAGGGGGCGACTCCAGAAAAACCCCGTTCTTACATGATTTAAATCGTTAGTAAACATTTGGTCTTAATTACGATCTTCAGGTTTTTCTTCAGTACAGCATGGCGTCCATTTTGGAAATGATGCTCCTGTTTGGAGTCAAATAGGCAAAACAGAGGATGCCTTAGGGCGTGGCTATGGTGTGATTGACAGGAGATGTCGCACATCAACTTGTCGGACTTGTCGGAAGCTATGCCCCTTGCTTCTTCAGCGGCTCCACCCCCTCATCCAAATATGGTCTCTTCTGGTTCTTAAAACGAAACCACATGAGCCATGTTTCCACCATAGAACATTGCAATCTGCAAACTCACCACTAGATTCCACTTAAACTTACACGTTTGTCCTTTTAAAAGGATATTTCACCGCTGGAAAAATGAATTTTTACTGAAAACTGGGTCATCTACGTGGTAGAAATGTGAAATAATATTTGTAGTCGGCACCTTCTTAGCCGAGAAATTTATTTTTGCTCATGTGGCTGAACAACAACTCCCAGAATGCAGTGCACTCACAGGATGCCTTAGCTTAGAGGTTTTGCCCCCTCCACCGGTTTGAAAACTATATTCTGCAGATGTCGTTCTTTGTCGTTCGTGTACTTGTTAGCTAAGAGGGTGGACGCCGTGTTTACGTTCTGGCAATGAAGCCCCGCCCCCTATTGGCGAGTCTAAAATGTCGCTTCCTGTTTAACTTCTAACTGCAAAATACTCAACTAATCATCTACCTCCGTCAATAGAAAATCAATTAAACTGCCTCCATTTCGCTTGCTAATGGTTTTGCAATAATAATGATATTGTGACTAAATCTGTGTCGGCTGTGTCAGAATGTCCTCCGCTGGGACTGGAGTCGCTCCGAGTCAAAGACGATCAGCTCAAAGCGTCGTCCTACAAACGCAGAGGTCTGGGTCCTCACCGTGGACGCCTCAACATCCAGGTGACCTCACAGGAAGCTTTTCTCAGAAGACGCCACGTTGACACTGTGTCCACACTCACCTCTCAGTGCTGCCGTACTTGTGTGTCTCTCAGTCTGGGATCGAGGACGGGGACATCTACGACGGAGCCTGGTGCGCTCAGTACCGAGACAAGAACCAGTGGTTGGAGGTCGACGCTCGGCGGCCGACGCGCTTCACCGGTGTCATCCTGCAGGGACGCAACTCCATCTGGAGGTCAGTACTGAAGGTCAGAGCGTCTGGAGCATCACATTTACCCGTTTGAAAGGCTTCAGAGACTTAACTGTTCATGATAAAGGCCAAAACACGGTATCTTCATCAGGCAAAGTGCCTTAAAACGTCTTCAGTCAGAAACAAAAACTCATCTGCTGCCCTAACCCAACAGCAGTGTTTTTTATTTTTTTTATTTTTTCAAACCAAACATTTAGTTTGAAATCTATTTGTGAATCCGTTCATATTTATTTTTCACAATAAAAGCACCAAACTGAACTCAATGTGGTGAAGATAACAGAATTGTTAAATCAACTGTCGGGCCCAGAAACCGATGCTGGCGGGCCAGTTTTGGCCCACTGGCCACCAGTTGATTACACTTCACTTTTTCACCAGTTAGGGTGCAGCCATCTTATATGGTCCATTATATATGATGTAATGTTTCTCTCATGGTTTAAACATCTTTTAATTGTTGTGTTTTCATCATAAACTCAATATAAGTTGTATATTCTGCTCATATCTTCATTATTTCCCAGCATCCCGCTGTCTTTTTATCTTTTAAGTATTTATTTCATATTTATTGTGTAAACGTCTTGTTTTATAAATATAAAAGGACTTATTTTGCTCTCACTCAGCTGGGACGTGGTTCACAGCTACAAGGTCCAGTTCAGTAACGACTCTGTGGTCTGGAAACCCTGTATGAATGGGACCAAAGAGGCTGTGAGTGAATATGTTCTTCTATTTATCACTGTTTAAACTGTATTTTACTTAAAGTCATCTCATATAAACGAGTATATCTTATGTTTACGGGATGTTTTTAATGTCTGTGATTAAAAGTCCTGAAAGCCATGAATAATAAAATAAAACGTCATTATTATGGTTTGGCTTCACTACACAGTCAAAAACTAGTGTCTTAGTTTATTCTGTATGTAACTTCAGATGGATTTAGCTGTGCTGTGTCTCATGTGTCAAAGGTATTCGAGGGGAACCAGGACGCAGAGACGCCCGTCCTCGCCCTGTTCAACACGTCCACCGTGGCCCGGTACATCCGCATCAACCCGCAGACCTGGTACCAGAACGGGACGGACGGCTCCGTCTGCCTGAGAGCAGAGGTGCTGGGCTGCACACTGCCAGGTACACACGCTTCTACAAGACAACAACAACAACAACAACAACAACAACAACAGACTCACACCATCTCCATCCTTTCATAGATCCTCATAATGTGTACGCGTGGCAGACGGAGCCGACAGAGTCCAGAGACAAACTGGACTTTAGACACCACAACTACAAGGAGATGAAGAAGGTGGGACACACACACACACACACATATGCACAGGGGTGTTTCAAGGAGCAATAGGGGCCTGAGGGGGCATCTTACATCAAAACCAATATAGATTCAACGTAAAAGGATTTTGATTTCTTTGAAATTGGAAACAAGCTAGTGCCTCATTAGGGGCTGTTTACATGTGTGGGGGCCCCACTCAGCTAGGGGCCCCAGGTTTTTTTTGCTGCAACAGCCCTGGATATACAATATTTCCTGTCTGATGATTTCTATGATGAGAGGAAGAGGGAAACCTCCTGATCAATAGTTTCAAAGAAAGAAAATGCTATTTGACTCAAATTCAACATCCATAAGATAAGATTATTTTTTAATTTTTACCGTATATCATTTTGTATTTTGACTTAAAATAATAAATTCTGTTGTCAGGAAACCTAAAAAGTTCTGTTAAAATATCAACACCAGGTTTTAGTTAGTCAATTTTTAGTTAGTCAATTTTCACAATTTTCAATTCATTCACCTTGACAAAATCTAATCTTCATAAACCTGAATTTTTCTTAACCCACAGCTGATGAAGTCGGTGCACGATGCTTGTCCCGACATCACTCGCATCTACAGCATCGGAAAAAGCCACATGGGTCTGAAACTCTACGCCATGGAGATCTCCGACAACCCCGGAAAACACGAACTGGGTGAGACGAGCTAAGAAAAGTGATGCGAAGTTATTTTTATAATTATTCATTCATTCAGTACGATGTTGTATAACTAATTTCAAGCCAGGACATCAGAATAAAAACATAACAACAAAAATTAATTCAATTCAAATTTTTATAACAAGTTTCAATGGGTACATTTTTGTACTTAAGGTTCTGAGTGTTACTATTTCTTTTACACAGTGTTTTATAGATCTATCAAAAGTTGAAATTTTAATTATTACAAAAAAATAACCCTGGCATATTTTAGGCCATGTGTATTAACATATTATCAATAAATAAATAGATTAATATAAGCATAAATTGACCCTAAGGTTGAATGAGGGTTGCAAAGAATAAATTACAGTTTAGTCCAGTTCAGTTAAAAACTTCTAAAAATTTCTGCCTCATAGCAGCTGAAACTGAACTTTCCCTCACACTGTGTCCTTGACACGCTGCTCATCTAATGACGGACAGAGATTATAGGTGTCAGAAGGTCAGGTGCAGGCTGGACGCCCACAGTGGCGTCCACTGTGTCCCAGACCCGACCAACACAGTCCAGCAGTGTGTGAAAGGTAAACATGTGCAGGTCAGATTCACTCTGAGCGGCACTAATGTTGTCTTTGGCCTCGTCAACTCAAAACACACAACACCGCAGAGTGGAGAGAGTTTTCCCGCCAAAACACACGGCAGTGTAGAGAGTTTTCATGGTCATATGGTGCAGTTTATTTAAAAAATAATAAACTTTGTGTTTGTTTTGGCGCCCCCTGCAGGAGAACCAGAGTTCCGGTACGTGGCAGGGATGCATGGCAACGAGGTGCTGGGCCGCGAGCTTCTCCTCAACCTGATGCAGTTCATGTGTCAGGAATACAAACGCGGCGACCAGCGCATCGTCCGCCTGGTCAAAGAGACGCGGATCCACCTGCTGCCCTCAATGAACCCTGACGGATACGAGATGGCCTTCAAAAAGGTCACCACCGTTAATTATCTCCACCTCTAACTGCACTCGCTTCCATCCTTCTTCATCTCCTTCCTCTGACCTTTAGGGTTCAGAACTGGCCGCCTGGGCTTTCGGTCGCTATAGTTACGAAGGCATCGACATGAACCACAACTTCGCCGACCTCAACTCTGGCATGTGGACGGCCATCGAGCTGGAGACGGACCCATCCAAACTCATCAACCACTACTTCCCCATCCCTGAGCACTACACATCTGAGGAGGCCTTTGTAAGTCACACACACACTTTACCCTTACCTTAACCCTCAAAAAGACCCTCATTTGTTAGAAAAGTGAAAAATTATCTGGAAACATAGATGTAAGGGTCTAAACGAGGTTTTAATGTGTCAGAAAGACCAACTTAAAAACACCCTAGAAAGATCTTCATAAAAAGAGCTGGGATAATGAAATTCTCCAACATTAGGTGGCGTCAGAGACCCGCGCCGTTATCAACTGGATACAGGACATCCCGTTCGTCCTCGGCGCCAACCTGCACGGCGGAGAGCTGGTGGTCACGTACCCGTACGACATGACGCGTGACTGGGCTCCCCGTGAGCACACTCCAACGGCCGACGAGAGCTTCTTCCGCTGGTTGGCGACAGTGTACGCCAGCACCAATCAGGTCTGTCCTCCTCCGCCTGAACGACACTCCCGTTATAGTACCGCCATGTTGTTGTCGTGGTTACTGTATGTGTGTGTGTGTCTGTGTGTGAGTAGGTGATGTCCAACCCAGACAGAAGACCCTGCCACAACAATGACTTCCTCAAATACAACAACATCATCAACGGAGCCGACTGGCACAACGTACCAGGAAGTAAGAGAATTTATTTCTGGCCAATGATTATAGAGCTGTGGACGCCATGTGACTCAGTTTGTTTACACCGCCATGTTGGCAGGAAACCACCCCGGTGTCAGGATCCCCGAGATGGGGCGATATATCGCAGAACTTGACAGTTAGGGACCAACTTTGGAATCTTTGTTGGATTTGTCTTGATTTGACTGACATTTTGGTCGAGACAAGATTCCAGGGGGGACGTTTATGAGTGTAGGACCAACAATGACTAAGTAGCCATCGGAGACAAGCGTGGTACGTAAAGCGCTACAAAACTCTCCATTAAAACAGGAGTGAAGGCGACTTAGCTTCTAAAGCTCATAAGAAGAACCAGGGGAATTTATTGCGACCCATCTGTGGGTCTTGACCCAGTCTTTGGACAACACTGAGACTTTTAAAACGATGTGATTGTACGGTTTCGCAGGTATGAACGACTTCAGCTACCTCCACACCAACTGTTTCGAGGTGACGGTGGAGTTGTCGTGCGACAAATTCCCTCACGCCAGCGAACTTCCCACCGAGTGGGAGAACAACAGAGAGTCTCTGCTGGTTTACATGGAGCAGGTGAAGAGTCAAATGACAAAAATCCAATGTAAAATTGTCCTGTTTGCTGTAATTTACACTGTGTTGACTTAAAGCTTATTTTCTTCCAGGTTCACAGAGGAATTAAAGGCGTGGTTCGCGACAGAGACACAGGAGCAGGTGTAGCAGACGCCGTGATAAAAGTGGAGGACATCGATCATCACATACGATCAGGTACAGTTTTATCTGATCCTTGAATTTCACCTTCACAAACATGCAACTTTAACTTTTAGCCAAGTGCTAATCTGTTCATCTGTGGGTTCCAGTCGACGTTCGTACCAAATTTGATGAAACGCCCTGAAGGAACTGTTGTTTTCAAGAGGTCTTCTTCTCAAAAATTGGATTATCGACCCGTAACTCCGCATTCCCGTCTGTTTAGCTCACGGTCGCCGACAGCGACTATAAAATGATTAATTGTTCAGGTCCTTTTGTGAATCCAAACTTTGACGGCTCATTGGGTAATGTATTGTCACAGTGGCCTCAGTTGACCATTGACCTTCCACCATCAAATTCTAATCAGCAAATGAAAGTTTGCCCCAAATTTGAAAGGATTTCCTGAAGGGGATCCTTGAATTTCAAGGGTTCCAGTGGACGTTTGTACCAAATTTGATGAAATGCCCTGAAGGAACTGTTGTTTTAACGAGGTCTTCTCAAAAATTGGATGATCGACCAGTAACTCCACATTCCCTTCTCTTTATCTCGCAGTTGCCGACGGCGACTACTGGCGGCTGCTGAATCCCGGTGAGTACAGAGTGACGGTCACCGCAGAGGGCTACTTCCCGTCCTCCCGCACCTGCCAAGTCATGTACGACCTCTACCCCACAATCTGCGACTTCAACCTCACTAAGGTGCCCGCGCCGAAGGTGAAGGAGGTCTTAGCGAAGAGAGGGAAACTCGCCAAGGACCTGCAGTTCCGGCTGCGCCAACAACGACTGCGTAAACTCCGCGTCACTACCAAGGCCATAAACCAGAGACGAGCCGCTGCCGCCGCTAAACGAGCTAAGAGGGTTTGACGATGATGCTAACGAGAACAAAGCAGGACTTGTTCAGTTCACTAGAGGTTTGGAGACAATCAGTCGTCACTGGGTTCATGTTATTTATCAAATACACTTTCATCTCCTGCTGTGGAGCAGCAGAACGTTCGCAGTTAGCCTCAGGATTTGCGATTTCACTTGGACTTGAGCACAAAAACACTTCCTTTTTCTTTAACAGGAACCTACACTGATGGAATTTTGTAATGTTTGCACAGAACTCTTTCAAAATAAAAGCATTATGTCTTTAAATCCGAACGTATATTTTCAGCACAGGAACTTTCCACCGGCTCTAAACCCCAAACCCTGAACTTTAAAGGCGACATAGAATGCTTGTATCACACATAAATGTTAGTTATGGAGGTCTACTTACATATATTAACTTGTTTTCACGGTTAAAAACCTCCTAATCGCTGCAAACGAGAAGATCAAAATATCTCCTCACTGACGCTCTCGTCAGCCGCGCTGTTTCAGACCAAAACCACACCCCCAACCAGGACTGTGTTGTGATTGGCCAGCCAACGAGAGCTTTCCTACTGTACTGTGATTGGCCAGGTACCTGGAAGTGACGTAATAGATACACACATACACAGCTCCCCCTCTGGCACGGTGGATGCTCTGCATCTCAGCAGCTACAACGAGAGTAGTTCTTCTTCTTCTGCGGTTGAATGTACGCAACCGGATGTGCCCGGACTAGTGCCCGCACCAGGAGGCGCTACGGTGGTGAGAGGAGTGGTGAGGATTTTTGATGACGACATCAAACTACAGAAGTGCCGATCCGCTTCGCAGAGCCCAGGAAAACAATACAACACTATTTTCTCAGCAGTGGCTGAACTGTTTGTTCTGAAGCTTTAGGGTTTCATAAACGAGGTAATGCCGCAGATACACACACACAAACGCAGCGTTAATTGGAGCTTCCGGTCTATAAGTACCAGGAGCCCTTTTTTATTTTTTTTTTATTTTTTTCCAAAGGTCCCTGCAGACCAGTGTCGTTGGCCTTGTCCTGGAACTTGAAGTTCCTCATACTTTTTGACAGAAAGTTTAGAGAATGGTGCTGGAATTTGGGATGTAATACGCGTTTGTACTGCATGGATATGTTTGGTAACTGAATCTTTATTTATTACATATTTAACACTTGACTGTTACACTTAAAAATACATGTTTAAAAAAAAAATGAAATTTAAGTCAGAATAGCGAGCTTCCACTTGATGCCGTTTCTCATCTTTGGCGGCGCCAACACCTCCAAATCTACGAAGCAAAAAGAAATTAAAAAAACTGGAAAAAGTCAAGATAATGCGATGGATAGTGTTTTAAATGCTGCTGACCTTGTGTAGCTGCAGGTCTCTGCTGCTGCTGGTAAGACGCCATGATGCTGTTTGCGGTCGAGTTTGGCCCAGTGAGCTAAAGAAAATGAGATTACACAAACAAAACCACATTCTTGTTAATTGTGCAGTCAAAATATTTATTTTAAGGCGACTGTTTAAGTTTATTGACGTAAAACTAAGCCTACAATATCTTACGTTATCATTAGACAGACTTTTTCAGTGAGAAACTGACGTCAAAACACTTGGTCTCCAGCACCAAAGTCCATAGAGAAAATCAGTGATTTCTAGTTACCGGAGCTTGACTGTTCTGGACGTTCTCCGGCCAAACCTCTGGCACCGCCCCCTCCATCATCTGCAGGGCTCGGTCGTAGGCCGACTGCAGCTTCTCCGCGTGTTTGTCAAACTGGAACAGCACCAGCGCTCTCAGCAGACCGTGCACTTCCTCTGCAAAAATCCATCAAAGGGAGTGAACGTCTCCTCGAGGTCGAGCTGTAAGAGATCCGGGATTATCTCATGTGTTACCTCTCATCTTGTCCACAGTGGTGATGATTTCACCCAGAGCGAACATGAGCGCCCGGTCCTCCATGGGACTTCCTTCCTTCAGACTCAGCTTCTTCCTCTCGGCTTTCCGCCGGTTCTTTGACGACCTCCTGCACACACACACACACAGAGCGCATGGTCATGCCATGTTTGAAAACAGTGAGAATCAGTGGAGGCGTGTTTCCGTCTTACGAGGAAATGCGGGAGTTGCTGTGCGAGTATTTGGAGCCGGTCATCGCGCTGCTGGCCTCGGAGTAAAGCTCGGCGTCGGGACAATCTGGACCGTCCTCGTCTGTCGGAGAACACGACAGGTCAGTGTCAGAAGGGTCAAAATCAATTTGAACGATTTCTTTGTTTTATGGAGCAAAAGAAACCAGAAAATATAATAAAATCCACCAAAAAACAGGACACGTCACGACAAAATCAATGTTAAAGATATTAAAATAATAAAATTACACTCAAATAAAATGTGAATAATTAAAAAAAAAAAACACTGATTCAATTATCAAAGTCATTTTAATTATGTGAGTAGAGACATTTAATTAATATTAATGATCAATAAGTGTAAATATGCCAGATTATATCATTCATAATCCGTCTATAGAGGGCGACCAATGTTTTTTTTTTCTAAGGCCTGTATCTGATAAAATAACTTATTATATAAAGTATTATACAGCAATTTTAATATAAATAATTTATAAACTAAATATTATAATACATGAAATGGGTAAGAAAAAAAATTGTAATAGTCAGTGCAGATTAAATCTAAAATAATGTGATGAAGCAAAGGAAACCAGGAAGTAAGGACCATGAGATTTCCCTTAAAGTTTCCCTCGGATATTTCATTTAAAAGATGTTTTGTTTTGAAGTGGCTTTAAATGAATTTGATGGATTAACTGATTAGAATTTAGTGACTGTAGGTCTAAAAATTTAATTTATTCATAATCTCAGCGCACATTTCCGTCATAATTTAATCCATGTGTCGGACATGTTTTAAACGTTTGGACCAAATTAGAATTCGATTTCCTGGACACAGACGTATAAAAATCACTTGTGTAATCTGTAATGTATAATAGATTAAACCTCTCGTAATGAAGTTGTTAAATGATGGTTCAGATTAGGATTTAATCTCACCCAGCAGGTCCAGTCTGGCCTTCTCCTTGTTCTCTCTGACCACACAGAGTCTGCTTCTGTGTCGCGTGAACGTCGTGACCTGAGCCTCCAGGAAAACAGTCTGTGTGTTCACACCTGACGGAAGAAACACAACATCATCAACAACAACAACAACAACAACAACAACAACAACATCAACAACAACAACACAAGACAGGAAACGTTATCATAACAACAATCAGAAGTGTAGTTACCATCGAGCAGAGCAGGTTTCAGGTTTGTTTCTGTGATGTCTCGTCTGTTGTGCATGTAAATCTGTAACACACACACACACACAGAAACTTTTATTATACTAATAATGATAATAATAATAATAAAACAATGAAAGAACTGAAGTTTAAAACACCATCATTTCTCTCACTGACCAGTCTTAACGCCTCCTCCCAGACTGCACCTGTGATCAGAGCCAAGATGGCTTCCTCACAGTCCTGAAGGAGACAAACAAACACACACACACACACACTCTGAGGTTTGATGTCAAGAAATCTCTTTTTTCTTCCTGAGCACATTTCTTTCTTTCTGAGTTCATTTATCTTTCATTTTACTGCTAATCTTTCTTCTTTAAGTTGTTTTTTTTATAAGCAAAGTCATTTTTTACTAAGTCTTTTTTTTCTTCCTTAAGTTATTTATTCCTTTACTAAGTCATTTTTTTCTTTCTTAACAAAGTTATTTATTTATTTTTTCCTTTACTAAGTCATTTTTTCTTTCTTTCTTAACAAAGTTATTTATTTATTTACTGTCATTTTTTTTCTTTCTTTCTTAACAAAGTTATTTCTTTCTTACTTTACTAAATCATTGTTTTCTTTCTTTCTTAGTTATTTATTAATTTATTCCTTTACTACGTTTTTTTTCTTTCTTAACAAGTTATTTATTTATTGATTCCTTTACTAAGTCATTTTCTTTCTTTCTTAACAAAGTTATTTATTTCTTAACTGAGTCATTTTTTCTTTCTTAACAGTCATTTCTTTCTTACTTTACCAAGTATTTTTTTTCTTTCTTTCTTAAAGTAATTTCTGTCTTACTTTACTAAGTCATTTTTGTCTTTCTTAACAAAGTTATTATTCCTTTACTAAGTCTTTTTTTTCTTTCTTTCTTAGTTATTTATTCCTTTACTAAGTCTTTTTTTTCTTTCTTTCTTAGTTATTTATTCCTTTACTAAGTCTTTTTTTCTTTCTTAACAAAGTTATTTATTTATTCCTTTACTGTCATTTTTTTCTGTCTTTCTTAAAAAAGTTATTTATTTTTTCTTTCTTTCTTAAAGTTATTTATTTCTTTACTGTCATTTTTTTTCTTTCTTTCTTAACAAAGTTATTTCTTTCTTACTTTACTAAGTCATTTTTTTCTTTCTTAGCAAAGTTATTTATTTATTCCTTTACTGTCATTTTTTTCTGTCTTTCTTAAAAAAGTAATTTTTTTTTTCTTTCTTTCTTAACAAAGTTATTTCGTTCTTACTTTACAAAGTCATTTTTTCTTTTTTAACAAAGTTATTTCTTTCTTACTTTACTAAGTCATTTTTTTCTTTCTTAGCAAAGTCATTTCTTTTGTGAAATGTCGTGTCTCTATTTAGTGTTATAATAGTAAGAAAAGCGAACTTAAATAACTAAAAGACTTCAGATTGACGGTTAATCTGATTAAAGGTGTAATAATCTGCTTGTTACTTACTTTAGCGTACTGGTCCAGCAGCAGAGCAGCTTCAGAGAATCTTCTCTGTTCCGTCAGTTTCTCTACAACAGAAAAAGCTCATGGTTTACATTTAAACACCTGAGTTTACAAAAAGGACATTACGTAAAACTATTATTCTTTTGAAGATATTCCAAGGAAACAACTGCTCTGCACAGGGTAGTATCTGTCCGTCTCCGTGTTGCCATGGTTACCTGCCAGGTCTCTGGCCAGCAGAGCGAGCTGGTCAGGTGGTAGAGGGATGTGCTGAGCCACACAGATGGCGTTTCTCCAGCTGGAGCTGCTGGCGAACGCCTGCAGGGCACCGACCGTCTCTCCACATCGCCATAGCAACAGGCCGGCCTGCTCCGCCTGCTGCTGCTCCACCAGGTGTTCAGCGTAGACACAGCTCAGAGCCTGGAGGTCAAAGTTCAACGGTATAAACGACATACTATACTATGACGTTTTTTAGTGATTTTGGACATCATACTATACTATGACGTTTTTGTCACATTTTGGACGTCATACTATACTATCACGTTTTTAGGTAAATTTTGGACGACATACTATACTATGACGTTTATGTCACATTTTGGACGTCATACTATACTATGACGTTTTTGTCACATTTTGGACGACATACTATACTATGACGTTTTGGTCACATTTTGGAAGACATACTATACTATGACGTTTTTGGGTGATTTTGGACGACATACTATACTATGACGTTTTTGGGTGATTTTGGACGTCATACTATACTATGACGTTTTTATCACATTTTGGACGACGTACTATGCTATGACGTTTTTGTCACATTTTGGAAGACATACTATACTATGACGTTTTTGTCACATTTTGGACGTCATACTATACTATGACGTTTTTGTCACATTTTGGAAGACATACTATACTATGATGTTTTTGTCACATTTTGGACGTCATACTATACTATGACGTTTTTGTCACATTTTGGACGACATACTATACTATGACGTTTTTGGGTGATTTTGGACGACATACTATACTATGACGTTTTTGTCACATTTTGGACGTCATACTATACTATGACGTTTTTATCACATTTTGGACGACATACTATACTATGACGTTTTTGTCACATTTTGGAAGACATACTATACTATGACGTTTTTGTCACATTTTGGACGTCATACTATACTATGACGTTTTTGTCACATTTTGGACGACATACTATACTATGACGTTTTTGTCACATTTTGGACGACATACTATACTATGACGTTTTGGTCACATTTTGGAAGACATACTATACTATGACGTTTTTGGGTGATTTTGGACGACATACTATACTATGACGTTTTTGGGTGATTTTGGACGTCATACTATACTATGACGTTTTTATCACATTTTGGACGACGTACTATGCTATGACGTTTTTGTCACATTTTGGAAGACATACTATACTATGACGTTTTTGTCACATTTTGGACGTCATACTATACTATGACGTTTTTGTCACATTTTGGAAGACATACTATACTATGATGTTTTTGTCACATTTTGGACGTCATACTATACTATGACGTTTTTGTCACATTTTGGACGACATACTATACTATGACGTTTTTGGGTGATTTTGGACGACATACTATACTATGACGTTTTTGTCACATTTTGGACGTCATACTATACTATGACGTTTTTATCACATTTTGGACGACATACTATACTATGACGTTTTTGTCACATTTAGAACGTCAAACTATACTATGACGTTTTTGTCATATTTTGGACGACATACTATATACTATGACGTTTTTGTCACATTTTGGACGACATACTATACTATGACGTTTTGGTCACATTTTGGACGACATACTATACTATGACGTTTTGGTCACATTTTGGACGACATACTATACTATGACGTTTTTGTCACATTTTGGACGTCATACTATACTGTGACGTTTTTGTCACATTTTGGACGACATACTATATACTATGACGTTTTGGTCACATTTTGGACGACATACTATACTATGACGTTTTTGTCACATTTTGGACGTCATACTATACTATGACGTTTTTGTCACATTTTGGACGACATACTATACTATGACGTTTATGTCACATTTTGGACGACATACTATACTATGACGTTTTTGTCACATTTTGGACGACATACTATACTATGACGTTTTTGTCACATTTTGGACGACATACTATACTATGACGTTTTTGAGTGATTTTGGACGACATACTATACTATGACGTTTTTGTCACATTTTGGACGACATACTATACTATGACGTTTTTGGGTGATTTTGGACGACATACTATAGTATGATGTTTTTGTCACATTTTGGACGACATACTAAACCACGTCTTTTTTGGGTGATTTTGGACGTCATACTATACTATGACGTTTTTGTCACATTTTGGAAGACATACTATACTATGACGTTTTTGTCACATTTTGGACGTCATACTATACTATGACGTTTTTGTCACATTTTGGAAGACATACTATACTATGATGTTTTTGTCACATTTTGGACGTCATACTATACTATGACGTTTTTGTCACATTTTGGACGACATACTATACTATGACGTTTTTGGGTGATTTTGGACGACATACTATACTATGACGTTTTTGTCACATTTTGGACGTCATACTATACTATGACGTTTTTATCACATTTTGGACGACATACTATACTATGACGTTTTTGTCACATTTTGGACATCATACTATACTATGACGTTTTTGTCACATTTAGAACGTCAAACTATACTATGACGTTTTTGTCATATTTTGGACGACATACTATATACTATGACGTTTTTGTCACATTTTGGACGACATACTATACTATGACGTTTTGGTCACATTTTGGACGACATACTATACTATGACGTTTTGGTCACATTTTGGACGACATACTATACTATGACGTTTTTGTCACATTTTGGACGACATACTATACTATGACGTTTTTGTCACATTTTGGACGTCATACTATACTGTGACGTTTTTGTCACATTTTGGACGACATACTATATACTATGACGTTTTGGTCACATTTTGGACGACATACTATACTATGACGTTTTTGTCACATTTTGGACGACATACTATACTATGACGTTTTTGTCACATTTTGGACGACATACTATACTATGACGTTTTTGTCACATTTTGGACGACATACTATACTATGACGTTTTTGAGTGATTTTGGACGACATACTATACTATGACGTTTTTGTCACATTTTGGACGTCATACTATACTATGACGTTTTTGTCACATTTTGGACGACATACTATACTATGACGTTTTTGGGTGATTTTGGACGTCATACTATACTATGACTTTTTTGGGTGATTTTGGACGACATACTATACTATGACGTTTTTGGGTGATTTTGGACGACATACTATACTATGACGTTTTTGTCACATTTTGGACGTCATACTATACTATGACGTTTTTATCACATTTTGGACGACATACTATACTATGACGTTTTTGTCACATTTTGGACGTCATACTATACTATGACGTTTTGGTCACATTTTGGACGAAATACTATACTATGACGTTTTTGTGTGATTTTGGACGACATACTATACTATGACGTTTTGGTCACATTTTGGACGACATACTATACTATGACGTTTTGGTCACATTTTGGACGACATACTATACTATGACGTTTTTGTCACATTTTGGACGTCATACTATACTGTGACGTTTTTGTCACATTTTGGACGACATACTATATACTATGACGTTTTGGTCACATTTTGGACGACATACAATACTATGACGTTTTTGTCAAATTTTGGACGTCATACTATACTATGACGTTTTTAGGTAAATTTTGGACGACATACTATACAATGACGTTTATGTCACATTTTGGACGTCATACTATACTATGACGTTTTTGTCACATTTTGGACGTCATACTATACTATGACGTTTTTGTCACATTTTGGACGACATACTATACTATGACGTTTTTGTCACATTTTGGACGACATACTATACTATGACGTTTTTGAGTGATTTTGGACGACATACTATACTATGACGTTTTTGTCACATTTTGGACGTCATACTATACTATGACGTTTTTGTCACATTTTGGACGACATACTATACTATGACGTTTTTGGGTGATTTTGGACGTCATACTATACTATGACTTTTTTGGGTGATTTTGGACGACATACTATACTATGACGTTTTTCGGTGATTTTGGACGACATACTATACTATGACGTTTTTGTCACATTTTGGACGTCATACTATACTATGACGTTTTTGTCACATTTTGGACGTCATACTATACTATGACGTTTTTGTCACATTTTGGACGACATACTATACTATGACGTTTTGGTCACATTTTGGAAGACATACTATACTATGACGTTTTTGGGTGATTTTGGACGACATACTATACTATGACGTTTTTGGGTGATTTTGGACGTCATACTTTACTATGACGTTTTTATCACATTTTGGACGACGTACTATACTATGACGTTTTTGTCACATTTTGGACGACATACTATACTATGACGTTTTTGTCACATTTTGGACGACATACTATACTATGACGTTTTTGGGTGATTTTGGACGTCATACTATACTATGACGTTTTTGGGTGATTTTGGACGACATACTATAGTATGATGTTTTTGTCACATTTTGGACGACATACTAAACCACGTCTTTTTTGGGTGATTTTGGACGTCATACTATACTATGACGTTTTTGTCACATTTTGGAAGACATACTATACTATGACGTTTTTGTCACATTTTGGACGTCATACTATACTATGACGTTTTTGTCACATTTTGGAAGACATACTATACTATGACGTTTTTGTCATATTTTGGACGACATACTATATACTATGACGTTTTTGTCACATTTTGGACGACATACTATACTATGACGTTTTGGTCACATTTTGGACGACATACTATACTATGACGTTTTGGTCACATTTTGGACATCATACTATACTATGACTTTTTTGGGTGATTTTGGACGACATACTATACTATGACGTTTTTGGGTGATTTTGGACGTCATACTATACTATGACGTTTTTATCACATTTTGGACGACGTACTATGCTATGACGTTTTTGTCACATTTTGGAAGACATACTATACTATGACGTTTTTGTCACATTTTGGACGTCATACTATACTATGACGTTTTTGTCACATTTTGGAAGACATACTATACTATGATGTTTTTGTCACATTTTGGACGTCATACTATACTATGACGTTTTTGTCACATTTTGGACGACATACTATACTATGACGTTTTTGGGTGATTTTGGACGACATACTATACTATGACGTTTTTGTCACATTTTGGACGTCATACTATACTATGACGTTTTTATCACATTTTGGACGACATACTATACTATGACGTTTTTGTCACATTTAGAACGTCAAACTATACTATGACGTTTTTGTCATATTTTGGACGACATACTATATACTATGACGTTTTTGTCACATTTTGGACGACATACTATACTATGACGTTTTGGTCACATTTTGGACGACATACTATACTATGACGTTTTGGTCACATTTTGGACGACATACTATACTATGACGTTTTTGTCACATTTTGGACGTCATACTATACTGTGACGTTTTTGTCACATTTTGGACGACATACTATATACTATGACGTTTTGGTCACATTTTGGACGACATACTATACTATGACGTTTTTGTCACATTTTGGACGTCATACTATACTATGACGTTTTTGTCACATTTTGGACGACATACTATACTATGACGTTTATGTCACATTTTGGACGACATACTATACTATGACGTTTTTGTCACATTTTGGACGACATACTATACTATGACGTTTTTGTCACATTTTGGACGACATACTATACTATGACGTTTTTGAGTGATTTTGGACGACATACTATACTATGACGTTTTTGTCACATTTTGGACGACATACTATACTATGACGTTTTTGGGTGATTTTGGACGACATACTATAGTATGATGTTTTTGTCACATTTTGGACGACATACTAAACCACGTCTTTTTTGGGTGATTTTGGACGTCATACTATACTATGACGTTTTTGTCACATTTTGGAAGACATACTATACTATGACGTTTTTGTCACATTTTGGACGTCATACTATACTATGACGTTTTTGTCACATTTTGGAAGACATACTATACTATGATGTTTTTGTCACATTTTGGACGTCATACTATACTATGACGTTTTTGTCACATTTTGGACGACATACTATACTATGACGTTTTTGGGTGATTTTGGACGACATACTATACTATGACGTTTTTGTCACATTTTGGACGTCATACTATACTATGACGTTTTTATCACATTTTGGACGACATACTATACTATGACGTTTTTGTCACATTTTGGACATCATACTATACTATGACGTTTTTGTCACATTTAGAACGTCAAACTATACTATGACGTTTTTGTCATATTTTGGACGACATACTATATACTATGACGTTTTTGTCACATTTTGGACGACATACTATACTATGACGTTTTGGTCACATTTTGGACGACATACTATACTATGACGTTTTGGTCACATTTTGGACGACATACTATACTATGACGTTTTTGTCACATTTTGGACGACATACTATACTATGACGTTTTTGTCACATTTTGGACGTCATACTATACTGTGACGTTTTTGTCACATTTTGGACGACATACTATATACTATGACGTTTTGGTCACATTTTGGACGACATACTATACTATGACGTTTTTGTCACATTTTGGACGACATACTATACTATGACGTTTTTGTCACATTTTGGACGACATACTATACTATGACGTTTTTGTCACATTTTGGACGACATACTATACTATGACGTTTTTGAGTGATTTTGGACGACATACTATACTATGACGTTTTTGTCACATTTTGGACGTCATACTATACTATGACGTTTTTGTCACATTTTGGACGACATACTATACTATGACGTTTTTGGGTGATTTTGGACGTCATACTATACTATGACTTTTTTGGGTGATTTTGGACGACATACTATACTATGACGTTTTTGGGTGATTTTGGACGACATACTATACTATGACGTTTTTGTCACATTTTGGACGTCATACTATACTATGACGTTTTTATCACATTTTGGACGACATACTATACTATGACGTTTTTGTCACATTTTGGACGTCATACTATACTATGACGTTTTGGTCACATTTTGGACGAAATACTATACTATGACGTTTTTGTGTGATTTTGGACGACATACTATACTATGACGTTTTGGTCACATTTTGGACGACATACTATACTATGACGTTTTGGTCACATTTTGGACGACATACTATACTATGACGTTTTTGTCACATTTTGGACGTCATACTATACTGTGACGTTTTTGTCACATTTTGGACGACATACTATATACTATGACGTTTTGGTCACATTTTGGACGACATACAATACTATGACGTTTTTGTCAAATTTTGGACGTCATACTATACTATGACGTTTTTAGGTAAATTTTGGACGACATACTATACTATGACGTTTATGTCACATTTTGGACGTCATACTATACTATGACGTTTTTGTCACATTTTGGACGTCATACTATACTATGACGTTTTTGTCACATTTTGGACGACATACTATACTATGACGTTTTTGTCACATTTTGGACGACATACTATACTATGACGTTTTTGAGTGATTTTGGACGACATACTATACTATGACGTTTTTGTCACATTTTGGACGTCATACTATACTATGACGTTTTTGTCACATTTTGGACGACATACTATACTATGACGTTTTTGGGTGATTTTGGACGTCATACTATACTATGACTTTTTTGGGTGATTTTGGACGACATACTATACTATGACGTTTTTCGGTGATTTTGGACGACATACTATACTATGACGTTTTTGTCACATTTTGGACGTCATACTATACTATGACGTTTTTGTCACATTTTGGACGTCATACTATACTATGACGTTTTTGTCACATTTTGGACGACATACTATACTATGACGTTTTGGTCACATTTTGGAAGACATACTATACTATGACGTTTTTGGGTGATTTTGGACGACATACTATACTATGACGTTTTTGGGTGATTTTGGACGTCATACTTTACTATGACGTTTTTATCACATTTTGGACGACGTACTATACTATGACGTTTTTGTCACATTTTGGACGACATACTATACTATGACGTTTTTGTCACATTTTGGACGACATACTATACTATGATGTTTTTGGGTGATTTTGGACGTCATACTATACTATGACGTTTTTGGGTGATTTTGGACGACATACTATAGTATGATGTTTTTGTCACATTTTGGACGACATACTAAACCACGTCTTTTTTGGGTGATTTTGGACGTCATACTATACTATGACGTTTTTGTCACATTTTGGAAGACATACTATACTATGACGTTTTTGTCACATTTTGGACGTCATACTATACTATGACGTTTTTGTCACATTTTGGAAGACATACTATACTATGACGTTTTTGTCACATTTTGGACGTCATACTATACTATGACGTTTTTATCACATTTTGGACGACATACTATACTATGACGTTTTTGTCACATTTTGGACATCATACTATACTATGACTTTTTTGGGTGATTTTGGACGACATACTATACTATGACGTTTTTGGGTGATTTTGGACGTCATACTATACTATGACGTTTTTATCACATTTTGGACGACGTACTATGCTATGACGTTTTTGTCACATTTTGGAAGACATACTATACTATGACGTTTTTGTCACATTTTGGACGTCATACTATACTATGACGTTTTTGTCACATTTTGGAAGACATACTATACTATGATGTTTTTGTCACATTTTGGACGTCATACTATACTATGACGTTTTTGTCACATTTTGGACGACATACTATACTATGACGTTTTTGGGTGATTTTGGACGACATACTATACTATGACGTTTTTGTCACATTTTGGACGTCATACTATACTATGACGTTTTTATCACATTTTGGACGACATACTATACTATGACGTTTTTGTCACATTTAGAACGTCAAACTATACTATGACGTTTTTGTCATATTTTGGACGACATACTATATACTATGACGTTTTTGTCACATTTTGGACGACATACTATACTATGACGTTTTTGTCACATTTTGGACGTCATACTATACTGTGACGTTTTTGTCACATTTTGGACGACATACTATATACTATGACGTTTTGGTCACATTTTGGACGACATACTATACTATGACGTTTTTGTCACATTTTGGACGACATACTATACTATGACGTTTTTGTCACATTTTGGACGACATACTATACTATGACGTTTTTGTCACATTTTGGACGACATACTATACTATGACGTTTTTGAGTGATTTTGGACGACATACTATACTATGACGTTTTTGTCACATTTTGGACGTCATACTATACTATGACGTTTTTGTCACATTTTGGACGACATACTATACTATGACGTTTTTGGGTGATTTTGGACGTCATACTATACTATGACTTTTTTGGGTGATTTTGGACGACATACTATACTATGACGTTTTTGGGTGATTTTGGACGACATACTATACTATGACGTTTTTGTCACATTTTGGACGTCATACTATACTATGACGTTTTTATCACATTTTGGACGACATACTATACTATGACGTTTTTGTCACATTTTGGACGTCATACTATACTATGACGTTTTGGTCACATTTTGGACGAAATACTATACTATGACGTTTTTGTGTGATTTTGGACGACATACTATACTATGACGTTTTGGTCACATTTTGGACGACATACTATACTATGACGTTTTGGTCACATTTTGGACGACATACTATACTATGACGTTTTTGTCACATTTTGGACGTCATACTATACTGTGACGTTTTTGTCACATTTTGGACGACATACTATATACTATGACGTTTTGGTCACATTTTGGACGACATACAATACTATGACGTTTTTGTCAAATTTTGGACGTCATACTATACTATGACGTTTTTAGGTAAATTTTGGACGACATACTATACTATGACGTTTATGTCACATTTTGGACGTCATACTATACTATGACGTTTTTGTCACATTTTGGACGTCATACTATACTATGACGTTTTTGTCACATTTTGGACGACATACTATACTATGACGTTTTTGTCACATTTTGGACGACATACTATACTATGACGTTTTTGAGTGATTTTGGACGACATACTATACTATGACGTTTTTGTCACATTTTGGACGTCATACTATACTATGACGTTTTTGTCACATTTTGGACGACATACTATACTATGACGTTTTTGGGTGATTTTGGACGTCATACTATACTATGACTTTTTTGGGTGATTTTGGACGACATACTATACTATGACGTTTTTCGGTGATTTTGGACGACATACTATACTATGACGTTTTTGTCACATTTTGGACGTCATACTATACTATGACGTTTTTGTCACATTTTGGACGTCATACTATACTATGACGTTTTTGTCACATTTTGGACGACATACTATACTATGACGTTTTGGTCACATTTTGGAAGACATACTATACTATGACGTTTTTGGGTGATTTTGGACGACATACTATACTATGACGTTTTTGGGTGATTTTGGACGTCATACTTTACTATGACGTTTTTATCACATTTTGGACGACGTACTATACTATGACGTTTTTGTCACATTTTGGACGACATACTATACTATGACGTTTTTGTCACATTTTGGACGACATACTATACTATGATGTTTTTGGGTGATTTTGGACGTCATACTATACTATGACGTTTTTGGGTGATTTTGGACGACATACTATAGTATGATGTTTTTGTCACATTTTGGACGACATACTAAACCACGTCTTTTTTGGGTGATTTTGGACGTCATACTATACTATGACGTTTTTGTCACATTTTGGAAGACATACTATACTATGACGTTTTTGTCACATTTTGGACGTCATACTATACTATGACGTTTTTGTCACATTTTGGAAGACATACTATACTATGACGTTTTTGTCACATTTTGGACGTCATACTATACTATGACGTTTTTATCACATTTTGGACGACATACTATACTATGACGTTTTTGTCACATTTTGGACATCATACTATACTATGACTTTTTTGGGTGATTTTGGACGACATACTATACTATGACGTTTTTGGGTGATTTTGGACGTCATACTATACTATGACGTTTTTATCACATTTTGGACGACGTACTATGCTATGACGTTTTTGTCACATTTTGGAAGACATACTATACTATGACGTTTTTGTCACATTTTGGACGTCATACTATACTATGACGTTTTTGTCACATTTTGGAAGACATACTATACTATGATGTTTTTGTCACATTTTGGACGTCATACTATACTATGACGTTTTTGTCACATTTTGGACGACATACTATACTATGACGTTTTTGGGTGATTTTGGACGACATACTATACTATGACGTTTTTGTCACATTTTGGACGTCATACTATACTATGACGTTTTTATCACATTTTGGACGACATACTATACTATGACGTTTTTGTCACATTTAGAACGTCAAACTATACTATGACGTTTTTGTCATATTTTGGACGACATACTATATACTATGACGTTTTTGTCACATTTTGGACGACATACTATACTATGACGTTTTGGTCACATTTTGGACGACATACTATACTATGACGTTTTGGTCACATTTTGGACGACATACTATACTATGACGTTTTTGTCACATTTTGGACGTCATACTATACTGTGACGTTTTTGTCACATTTTGGACGACATACTATATACTATGACGTTTTGGTCACATTTTGGACGACATACTATACTATGACGTTTTTGTCACATTTTGGACGTCATACTATACTATGACGTTTTTGTCACATTTTGGACGACATACTATACTATGACGTTTATGTCACATTTTGGACGACATACTATACTATGACGTTTTTGTCACATTTTGGACGACATACTATACTATGACGTTTTTGTCACATTTTGGACGACATACTATACTATGACGTTTTTGAGTGATTTTGGACGACATACTATACTATGACGTTTTTGTCACATTTTGGACGACATACTATACTATGACGTTTTTGGGTGATTTTGGACGACATATTTATAGTATGATGTTTTTGTCACATTTTGGACGACATACTAAACCACGTCTTTTTTGGGTGATTTTGGACGTCATACTATACTATGACGTTTTTGTCACATTTTGGAAGACATACTATACTATGACGTTTTTGTCACATTTTGGACGTCATACTATACTATGACGTTTTTGTCACATTTTGGAAGACATACTATACTATGATGTTTTTGTCACATTTTGGACGTCATACTATACTATGACGTTTTTGTCACATTTTGGACGACATACTATACTATGACGTTTTTGGGTGATTTTGGACGACATACTATACTATGACGTTTTTGTCACATTTTGGACGTCATACTATACTATGACGTTTTTATCACATTTTGGACGACATACTATACTATGACGTTTTTGTCACATTTTGGACATCATACTATACTATGACGTTTTTGTCACATTTAGAACGTCAAACTATACTATGACGTTTTTGTCATATTTTGGACGACATACTATATACTATGACGTTTTTGTCACATTTTGGACGACATACTATACTATGACGTTTTGGTCACATTTTGGACGACATACTATACTATGACGTTTTGGTCACATTTTGGACGACATACTATACTATGACGTTTTTGTCACATTTTGGACGACATACTATACTATGACGTTTTTGTCACATTTTGGACGTCATACTATACTGTGACGTTTTTGTCACATTTTGGACGACATACTATATACTATGACGTTTTGGTCACATTTTGGACGACATACTATACTATGACGTTTTTGTCACATTTTGGACGACATACTATACTATGACGTTTTTGTCACATTTTGGACGACATACTATACTATGACGTTTTTGTCACATTTTGGACGACATACTATACTATGACGTTTTTGAGTGATTTTGGACGACATACTATACTATGACGTTTTTGTCACATTTTGGACGTCATACTATACTATGACGTTTTTGTCACATTTTGGACGACATACTATACTATGACGTTTTTGGGTGATTTTGGACGTCATACTATACTATGACTTTTTTGGGTGATTTTGGACGAAATACTATACTATGACGTTTTTGTGTGATTTTGGACGACATACTATACTATGACGTTTTGGTCACATTTTGGACGACATACTATACTATGACGTTTTGGTCACATTTTGGACGACATACTATACTATGACGTTTTTGTCACATTTTGGACGTTATACTATACTGTGACGTTTTTGTCACATTTTGGACGACATACTATATACTATGACGTTTTGGTCACATTTTGGACGACATACAATACTATGACGTTTTTGTCAAATTTTGGACGTCATACTATACTATGACGTTTTTAGGTAAATTTTGGACGACATACTATACTATGACGTTTATGTCACATTTTGGACGTCATACTATACTATGACGTTTTTGTCACATTTTGGACGTCATACTATACTATGACGTTTTTGTCACATTTTGGACGACATACTATACTATGACGTTTTTGTCACATTTTGGACGACATACTATACTATGACGTTTTTGAGTGATTTTGGACGACATACTATACTATGACGTTTTTGTCACATTTTGGACGTCATACTATACTATGACGTTTTTGTCACATTTTGGACGACATACTATACTATGACGTTTTTGGGTGATTTTGGACGTCATACTATACTATGACTTTTTTGGGTGATTTTGGACGACATACTATACTATGACGTTTTTCGGTGATTTTGGACGACATACTATACTATGACGTTTTTGTCACATTTTGGACGTCATACTATACTATGACGTTTTTGTCACATTTTGGACGTCATACTATACTATGACGTTTTTGTCACATTTTGGACGACATACTATACTATGACGTTTTGGTCACATTTTGGAAGACATACTATACTATGACGTTTTTGGGTGATTTTGGACGACATACTATACTATGACGTTTTTGGGTGATTTTGGACGTCATACTTTACTATGACGTTTTTATCACATTTTGGACGACGTACTATACTATGACGTTTTTGTCACATTTTGGACGACATACTATACTATGACGTTTTTGTCACATTTTGGACGACATACTATACTATGACGTTTTTGGGTGATTTTGGACGTCATACTATACTATGACGTTTTTGTCACATTTTGGAAGACATACTATACTATGACGTTTTTGTCACATTTTGGACGTCATACTATACTATGACGTTTTTGTCACATTTTGGAAGACATACTATACTATGACGTTTTTGTCACATTTTGGACGTCATACTATACTATGACGTTTTTATCACATTTTGGACGACATACTATACTATGACGTTTTTGTCACATTTTGGACATCATACTATACTATGACGTTTTTGTCACATTTTGAACATCAAACTATACTATGACGTTTTTGTCATATTTTGGACGACATACTATATACTATGACGTTTTTGTCACATTTTGGACGACATACTATACTATGACGTTTTGGTCACATTTTGGACGACATACTATACTATGACGTTTTGGTCACATTTTGGACGACAAACTATACTATGACGTTTTTGTCACATTTTGGACGACATACTATACTATGACGTTTTTGTCACATTTTGGACGACATACTATACTGTGACGTTTTTGTCACATTTTGGACGACATACTATATACTATGACGTTTTGGTCACATTTTGGACGACATACTATACTATGACGTTTTTGTCACATTTTGGACGTCATACTATACTATGACGTTTTTGTCACATTTTGGACGTCATACTATACTATGACGTTTTGGTCACATTTTGGACGACAAACTATACTATGACGTTTATGTCACATTTTGGACGACATACTATACTATGACGTTTTTGTCACATTTTGGACGACATACTATACTATGACGTTTTTGTCACATTTTGGACGACATACTATATGACGTTTTTGAGTGATTTTGGACGACATACTATACTATAACGTTTTTGTCACATTTTGGACGACATACTATACTATGACATTTTTGTCACATTTTGGACGACATACTATACTATGACGTTTTTGGGTGATTTTGGACGTCATACTATACTATGACTTTTTTGGGTGATTTTGGACGACATACTATACTATGACGTTTTTGGCTGATTTTGGACGACATACTATACTATGACGTTTTTGTCACATTTTGGACGTCATACTATACTATGACGTTTTTATCACATTTTGGACGACATACTATACTATGACGTTTTTGTCACATTTTGGACGACATACTATACTATGACGTTTTGGTCACATTTTGGACGACATACTATACTATGACGTTTTTGTCACATTTTGGACGACATACTATACTATGACGTTTTGGTCACATTTTGGACGACATACTATACTATGACGTTTTTGTCACATTTTGGACGTCATACTATACTGTGACGTTTTTGTCACATTTTGGACGACATACTATATACTATGACGTTTTGGTCACATTTTGGACGACATACTATACTATGACGTTTTTGTCACATTTTGGACGACATACTATACTATGACGTTTTTGTCACATTTTGGACGTCATACTATACTATGACGTTTTTTAGTGATTTTGGACATCATACTATACTATGACGTTTTTGTCACATTTTGGACGTCATACTATACTATGACGTTTTTAGGTAAATTTTGGACGACAGACTATACTATGACGTTTATGTCACATTTTGGACGTCATACTATACTATGACGTTTTTGTCACATTTTGGACGACATACTATACTATGACGTTTTTGTCACATTTTGGACGACATACTATACTATGACGTTTTTGTCACATTTTGGACGTCATACTATACTATGACGTTTTTTAGTGATTTTGGACATCATACTATACTATGACGTTTTTGTCACATTTTGGACGTCATACTATACTATGACGTTTTTAGGTAAATTTTGGACGACATACTATACTATGACGTTTATGTCACATTTTGGACGTCATACTATACTATGACGTTTTTGTCACATTTTGGACGACATACTATACTATGACGTTTTTGTCACATTTTGGACGACATACTATACTATGACGTTTTTGTCACATTTTGGACGACATACTATACTATGACGTTTTTGTCACATTTTGGACGACATACTATACTATGACGTTTTTGGGTGATTTTGGACGACATACTATACTATGACGTTTTTCGGTGATTTTGGACGACATACTATACTATGACGTTTTTGTCACATTTTGGACGTCATACTATACTATGACGTTTTTGGGTGATTTTGGACGACATACTATACTATGACGTTTTTGAGTGATTTTGGACTACACACTATACTATGACGTTTTTGTCATATTTTGGACGACATACTATACTATGACGTTTTGGTCACATTTTGGACGAAATACTATACTATGACGTTTTTGTGTGATTTTGGACCACATACTATACTATGACGTTTTTTAGTGATTTTGGACATCATACTATACTTTGACGTTTTTGTCACATTTTGGACGTCATACTATACTATGACGTTTTTAGGTAAATTTTGGACGACATACTATACTATGACGTTTATGTCACATTTTGGACGTCATACTATACTATGACGTTTTTGTCACATTTTGGACGTCATACTATACTATGACGTTTTTGTCACATTTTTGACATCATACTATACTATGATGTTTTTGAGTGATTTTGGACATCATACTATACTATGACGTTTTTGTCACATTTTGGACGACATACTATACTATGACGTTTTTGTCACATTTTGGACATCATACTATACTATGACGTTTTTGTCACATTTTGGACGACATACTATACTATGACGTTTTTGTCACATTTTGGACGTCATACTATACTATGACGTTTTTTAGTGATTTTGGACATCATACTATACTATGACGTTTTTGTCACATTTTGGACGACATACTATACTATGACGTTTTTGTCACATTTTGGACGACATACTATACTATGACGTTTTTGTCACATTTTGGACATCATACTATACTATGACGTTTTTGTCACATTTTGGACGACATACTATACTATGACGTTTTTGTCACATTTTGGACGACATACTATACTATGACGTTTTTGTCACATTTTGGACATCATACTATACTATGACGTTTTTGTCACATTTTGGACGACATACTATACTATGACGTTTTTGTCACATTTTGGACGTCATACTATACTATGACGTTTTTTAGTGATTTTGGACATCATACTATACTATGACGTTTTTGTCACATTTTGGACGTCATACTATACTATGACGTTTTTAGGTAAATTTTGGACGACATACTATACTATGACGTTTATGTCACATTTTGGACGTCATACTATACTATGACGTTTTTGTCACATTTTGGACGACATACTATACTATGACGTTTTTGTCACATTTTGGACGACATACTATACTATGACGTTTTTGTCACATTTTGGACGACATACTATACTATGACGTTTTTGTCACATTTTGGACGACATACTATACTATGACGTTTTGGTCACATTTTGGACGACATACTATACTATGACGTTTTTGTCACATTTTGGACGTCATACTATACTGTGACGTTTTTGTCACATTTTGGACGACATACTATATACTATGACGTTTTGGTCACATTTTGGACGACATACTATACTATGACGTTTTTGTCACATTTTGGACGACATACTATACTATGACGTTTTTGTCACATTTTGGACGTCATACTATACTATGACGTTTTTTAGTGATTTTGGACATCATACTATACTATGACGTTTTTGTCACATTTTGGACGTCATACTATACTATGACGTTTTTAGGTAAATTTTGGACGACATACTATACTATGACGTTTATGTCACATTTTGGACGTCATACTATACTATGACGTTTTTGTCACATTTTGGACGACATACTATACTATGACGTTTTTGTCACATTTTGGACGACATACTATACTATGACGTTTTTGTCACATTTTGGACGACATACTATACTATGACGTTTTTGTCACATTTTGGACGACATACTATACTATGACGTTTTTGGGTGATTTTGGACGACATACTATACTATGACGTTTTTCGGTGATTTTGGACGACATACTATACTATGACGTTTTTGTCACATTTTGGACGTCATACTATACTATGACGTTTTTGGGTGATTTTGGACGACATACTATACTATGACGTTTTTGAGTGATTTTGGACTACACACTATACTATGACGTTTTTGTCATATTTTGGACGACATACTATACTATGACGTTTTGGTCACATTTTGGACGAAATACTATACTATGACGTTTTTGTGTGATTTTGGACCACATACTATACTATGACGTTTTTTAGTGATTTTGGACATCATACTATACTTTGACGTTTTTGTCACATTTTGGACGTCATACTATACTATGACGTTTTTAGGTAAATTTTGGACGACATACTATACTATGACGTTTATGTCACATTTTGGACGTCATACTATACTATGACGTTTTTGTCACATTTTGGACGTCATACTATACTATGACGTTTTTGTCACATTTTTGACATCATACTATACTATGATGTTTTTGAGTGATTTTGGACATCATACTATACTATGACGTTTTTGTCACATTTTGGACGACATACTATACTATGACGTTTTTGTCACATTTTGGACATCATACTATACTATGACGTTTTTGTCACATTTTGGACGACATACTATACTATGACGTTTTTCGGTGATTTTGGACGTCATACTATACTATGACGTTTTTCGGTGATTTTGGACGACATACTATACTATGACGTTTTTGAGTGATTTTGGACGACACACTATACTATGACGTTTTTGTCATATTTTAGACGACATACTATACTATGACGTTTTGGTCACATTTTGGACGACATACTATACTATGACGTTTTTGGGTGATTTTGGACGTCATACTATACTATGACGTTTTCGTCACATTTTGGACGACATACTATATACTATGACGTTTTGGTCACATTTTGGACGACATACTATACTATGATGTTTTTGTCACATTTTGGACGACATACTATATACTATGACGTTTTGGTCACATTTTGGACGACATACTATACTATGACGTTTTTGTCACATTTTGGACTTCATACTATACTATGACGTTTTTGGGTGATTTTGGACGATCTACTATACTATGACGTTTTTGGGTGATTTTGGACGACATACTATACTATGACTTTTTTGTCACATTTTGGACATCATACTATACTATGACGTTTTTGTCACATTTTGGACGTCATACTATACTATGACGTTTTGGAGTGATTTTGGACATCATACTATACTATGAAGTTTTTTAGTGATTTTGGACGACAAACTATACTATGACTTTTTTGTAACATTTTGGACGACACATACTATACTATGACTTGTGGGTGATTTTGGACGTCATACTATACTTTGACTTTTTTGTCACATTTTGGACGACATACTATACTATGAAGTTTTTGAGTGATTTTGGACGACATACTATACTATGACGTTTTTGTCACATTTTGGACGTCATACTATACTATGACGTTTTGGAGTGATTTTGGACATCATACTATACTATGAAGTTTTTTAGTGATTTTGGACGACATACTATACTATGACTTGTGGGTGATTTTGGACGTCATACTATACTTTGACTTTTTTGTCACATTTTGGACGACATACCACACTATGACTTTTTTTGTCACATTTTGGACGACATACTATACTATGACGTTTTTGAGTGATTTTGGACGACATACTATACTATGACGTTTTTGTCACATTTTGGACTTCATACTATACTATGACGTTTTTGTCACATTTTGGACGACATACTATACTATGACGTTTTTGGGTGATTTTGGACGTCATACTATACTATGACGTTTTTGGGTGATTTTGGACGACATACTATACTATGACGTTTTTGTCACATTTTGGACGACATACTATACTATGACGTTTTTGTCACATTTTGGACGACATACTATACTATGACGTTTTTGTCACATTTTGGACGTCATACTATACTATGACGTTTTTATCACATTTTGGACGACATACTATACTATGACGTTTTTGGGTGATTTTGGACGACATACTGTACTATGACTTTTTTGGGTGATTTTGGACGACATACTATACTATGACGTTTTTGTCACATTTTGGACGACATACTATACTATGACGTTTTGGTCACATTTTGGACGACATACTATACTATGACGTTTTTGTCACATTTTGGACGTCATACTATACTATGACGTTTTTGGGTGATTTTGGACGTCATACTATACTATGACGTTTTTCGGTGATTTTGGACGACATACGACGTTTTGGTCACATTTTGGACGACATACTATACTATGACGTTTTTGTCACATTTTGGACGACACATACTATACTATGACTTGTGGGTGATTTTGGACGTCATACTATACTTTGACTTTTTTGTCACATTTTGGACGACATACTATACTATGAAGTTTTTGAGTGATTTTGGACGACATACTATACTATGACTTTTTTGGGTGATTTTGGATGACATACTATACTATGATTTTTTTGGGTGATTTTGGACGACATACTATACTATGACGTTTTTGTCACATTTTGGACGACATACTATACTATGACGTTTTTGTCACATTTTGGACGACATACTATACTATGACGTTTTGGTCACATTTTGGACGACATACTATACTATGACGTTTTTGTCACATTTTGGACGTCATACTATACTATGACGTTTTTATCACATTTTGGACGACATACTATACTATGACGTTTTTGGGTGATTTTGGACGACATACTGTACTATGACTTTTTTGGGTGATTTTGGACGACATACTATACTATGACGTTTTTGTCACATTTTGGACGACATACTATACTATGACGTTTTTGTCACATTTTGGACGTCATACTATACTATGACGTTTTTGGGTGATTTTGGACGTCATACTATACTATGACGTTTTTCGGTGATTTTGGACGACATACGACGTTTTGGTCACATTTTGGACGACATACTATACTATGACGTTTTTGTCACATTTTGGACGTCATACTATACTATGACGTTTTGGAGTGATTTTGGACATCATACTATACTATGAAGTTTTTTAGTGATTTTGGACGACATACTATACTATGACTTTTTTGTAACATTTTGGACGACACATACTATACTATGACTTGTGGGTGATTTTGGACGTCATACTATACTTTGACTTTTTTGTCACATTTTGGACGACATACTATACTATGAAGTTTTTGAGTGATTTTGGACGACATACTATACTATGACTTTTTTGGGTGATTTTGGATGACATACTATACTATGATTTTTTTGGGTGATTTTGGACGACAAACCACACTATGACTTTTTTGTCACATTTTGGACGACATACTATACTATGACGTTTTTGAGTGATTTTGGACGACATACTATACTATGACGTTTTTGTCACATTTTGGACGTCATACTATACTATGACGTTTTTGTCACATTTTGGACGACATACTATACTATGACGTTTTGGTCACATTTTGGACGACATACTATACTATGACGTTTTTGTCACATTTTGGACGTCATACTATACTATGACGTTTTGGAGTGATTTTGGACATCATACTATACTATGAAGTTTTTTAGTGATTTTGGACGACATACTATACTATGACTTGTGGGTGATTTTGGACGTCATACTATACTTTGACTTTTTTGTCACATTTTGGACGACATACCACACTATGACTTTTTTGTCACATTTTGGACGACATACTATACTATGACGTTTTTGAGTGATTTTGGACGACATACTATACTATGACGTTTTTGTCACATTTTGGACGACATACTATACTATGACGTTTTTGGGTGATTTTGGACGTCATACTATACTATGACGTTTTTGGGTGATTTTGGACGACATACTATACTATGACGTTTTTGTCACATTTTGGACGACATACTATACTATGACGTTTTGGTCACATTTTGGACGACATACTATACTATGACGTTTTTTCACATTTTGGACGTCATACTATACTATGACGTTTTTATCACATTTTGGACGACATACTATACTATGACGTTTTTGGGTGATTTTGGACGACATACTGTACTATGACTTTTTTGGGTGATTTTGGATGACATACTATACTATGATTTCTTTGGGTGATTTTGGACAACATACCACACTATGACGGTTTTCTTTCCAAAGTAAATTTACTATTATTTACTATTTATTTATTTACCTTGTACTGAGCGCTGTTTGACTCATAGAGTCTCAGAGCTTCACTGTAGAGTTTCTGCTCCCTGACGAGCTGCAGAGCTTCAGGGAAATGTTCCTGACCTGAACACAAGGGAAAGATTAAGTCATGAAAATAAAAATCTACAAAACCAACACAGCTTTCCATTAGCCTTGATTTTATATCACAGCACACAGGTGTTCTGTGACACAAAGTAAAATTTGGGGTCCCCCAAGGTTCAATTTTAGGTCCTATTCTTTTTTTCATCTTTACATGCTGCTGATACACAGCTTTATTTTGCCAAATCTCCCCTAAGTGCTACAACTCTCTGTGTGAAAAGTGCTATTTAAATAAAGCCTGATTAACTGATTGATTGGAAAGGAGTTGACGCTCTGTGACTGACCACACTTGCTGAGGTGCAGCAGCGCCTTCCTGTAGCGTTTCAGGTGTTTGTCGATGGTGTAGCGTTGGTAGTTTGGCTCCAGGCTCTTCAGCATGTTTAAGAAGGGAAGATATTCTTTGGGATCCTGCCGAGAATAGAGGAAGAAAAAAAAGGCATTAGCAGATAAGTACGACTTTTAGAGCGGCTTGAACACCTTAATGAGCAAACTTGTGTGATAAACGCCTCGTGTTTAATTTTAACTCCAATCCGATGCTTTGTGGTGCATAAATCTGCAGAATTATGACGCTCCCTGCTGTGATAATGAGGTCAAAAATATCACAACTGTTGTGCAAAGACAACATAACGTTCATTAGCATGACTGATCATGTCGTATGTACAAAATCATGGAGAACTTTCCTCCTCTGTCGTCTCGTACCTTCTGAGATTTCTCCACCACCATGAGAACGAGGTCAAAGTCGTACGTTCCCAGAGAGTGTTCGTACAAGTCGTTGACATTGACGAGGAAGAGGAGGTACTTCAGCGCCGCTTCAGCGCTAACGGCACCCGGAGCTTCAGAAGGGTTCTCTGGACAAAACATTAAATGATGTAAACAACTGAGCACAAAAGAAAATCCACTGTGTTCTTGTATTTGTTACCGTGTAAGCAAATCGTCTGGCATGAACACTGAGCTTGGTATTGACTGTTATGGTTAAGTTACAGATTTGTTTAGTCTGCCCAAATAAAAGTAAGTTGAGGAAGAAGAGAGAAGGAAAAGCAGAAGAAGAAAGAAGAGAGAAGTGGAAGAAGAGAGAAGTAGAAGAAGAAGAGCAGGGCAAACCTGTGTGTGCGTATGTGTCTGTGTATTTGAGGTCTTCTCACCTCGAAGCTCGTGGACTTTCTGCAGCGCGATCTCCAGCTCTGGAACCGTCTTCTTCACATGAGTCGTCAGTATCGAGAGACAGAACCTGGGAGGGAAATCAACAATTATGTCATGTCACTCAAAAATGCACATTTCTGTGGGATAAAGGATCATTTATATTCCTTCACGTAAATTCACATACACTGTTTTTACAGTTTTTACATGGAATCTGGAAAACATTTGCCAGATTTAGAAACTTTAACCGATGTTTTAGCCAATTAACAAAACTAAAAACGCTTCACCTAACATAGACTACAATTTTTTAATATTTTGGCTGGTTTATTTCATTATCAAACAGGTTTTTACAAATGAAAACTGCCGCCTCCATCAGTTTAGTTAAAATGTATTAAGTTAGGATTCAGTGTTTGAAATGATTCATTCAGATTCACCACAGTGACACAAACTTGCAAAACAAAGCAGAAATAGACCAGCAGCTCCCTCATCCCCATGAGCTAAAAACGCTGATTTTCTCTATGGACTTTGGTACAGAAGCAAAGCACTAAAGCAAGCAGATTTAGGGGCTGTTATTTAAGGGTAAAATAAGACTATTAAGTTATTAATTTGCGTCTAAACTGACTTGTTTGGATCCATTGACTCCATCTTGCTTCGTAAAGCGTCACAGACCACGTCGACCTTCTTCAGTGCAGAGACCTGTGGCTGTGGCTGCACTGGGCCGCTCTCAGGACGCGGGTACATGCTGCCGGTTGTGTCCTCCTCTCTGGAGACCAAACAAACAAAAATAAGGCCCGGGAAGTCAAACCTATTTTGTGTATTCGATGATTAAATGAACCACTTTTAAGCTGTGACAAAAGTTGTACTTGAGCTCTGTGAGGAAGAGGTTGATGTTGTTGATGGAGGTCAGTTGTGTGATGAAGGTCTCAATGTTCTCCAGGAAAACCTGCAGGTGGAGAAAGAAAAATGGTTTAAGGACGGCTCTAAGTTATCTTTATAATATATACATTAATCATAATATCACCTGAGCGACTGAATAAAAGTATTACTAGTACAAAAATGTGTTTGTCTTGTCTAGATCTCACTTTTTAAAATGGGTTTTAATTGTCAATGTGACTTCAGAGAGAAATAAAGGCTGAAAAACAGAAGAAATAATCAAATAAATTTACCGATATCACATGTTTTTATTGGATTTCCAAAATGCTGAATCTTTCATTTGCAAATCAGGTTTTTTCTGTGTGAATGAAATAAAAAAGATGTGTTCAAACCTTTGGATTGTGGTCGTAAATGAGGTTCAGGTTGATCCTCAGCTTCTTCATACACTCAAAGGCTTCTCTGAACCTCAAACTGGAAGAAAAAGAGGAAAAAAACTGAGCTTCAAGTTCAACATTTAATGCATTAATTAAATTTCAGTGACATTGCCCAGAAGAAGAATGTCCATTTCTTTATTATCAAGACTAAAATTAGGTCAAAATATGTGCAGAGAAATATCAAACTCACACGTCCAACCACTCCCTGAGCTGAGCCAGCACCAGCGCTCTGTGATGAACCGTCTCCAGGTTCCCACGAGGCATCTGGACACAAACTTCTCAGTTTATAAAACAGTTGTTTGCAGTAGAAACGGGCTAAAAGTAGCAGAATGCTAGTATGCGCTAACATGACCTGACCTGCAGAATGACTTTGGTGTCCAGAGGCACCACAGTGACGATCCTGGATCCCCTCTCCACCCGACGCAGCGTCTCGTCATTCTGTCCTTTATCTGTGGCCAAGGCCGCCTGCAGCCCTGTCAGGTCAAAGGTCATTTCAATCAGCTCGACTATTAAATATACAGCGGTGACAACAATAACTAACCTAACGAGTCATTTTTAGAAGAACAGAGGAGCTGAAAAAAGGTTTGTGTCACTGCTCGATCCCCGCACCAAAGTCCATAGAGAAAATCAGGGATTTAGTATCACTGGTTACAGAAGTTGTTGATCCACTGCTGCCTCCATTAGTAGGTTAAAATGTGCTGTTTTGTGATTTCAGTGTTTAAAAATGCTTTCTTTCTTTTACATATGTGACACAAACTTACTAAACAAGGCAGCAATAGACCAGACGCTCCTGTGACCCCAAGAGCTAAAAACGCTCATTTTCTCAATGGACTTTGGTGCACGAGAGACAAACTTCTCTCTCTGTTTCTTACCTTTGACGGTGAGCATGCTCAGCTGGAGGCAGCGGCAGGTGTGAGAGTGTGTGGTGATGAGGAGGAAGTCGTTGCAAACGGCAAAGGAGGACACATTAGATGCCAGCTGAGAGAGAAGAAAAGACGACGATAAATAAAACGTGCAGTTTGTCCCATGCAATGATCACACTGAGACAGCAGGGGGGAAATCAAAGTGACGGCTTACCTCCGTGTCTCCAGCGTACAGGTGGGATCTGTCCGTCAGACCGAGTAGATATTCCTACAAAAACAAACGACGACATGTGAATTCCGGCTTGAAGACGAGAACGTGGTTACGATCGATCGTCTCTGCGTCGATTACCTCTCCACTGACGCTGCAGAGAGACGTCTGGACGCAGGGGACAGGGAAGTTGATGTTACATCCGCTGGAGTCTCGCCAATTCTGCACGGACGGTTCAGGACAATCTGCAGAGACACATGTCAACATGGGCTTCATCTAGAAAAAAGAGAATATTAATAGAAATAAAGTGTTTGTTGCTGACCCCAGAGTAATTTCCTGATCTGTCCATCCTCCAGCTGCAGAGCCACAGTCCCAGTCTGAGCCGAGTGAACCACACTGACCACAACACCGTCCACCTCTACCTCAGACCTGAGGGGGGGGAAAAGTCACTTAAATAAACCTTTAGTGTCATTACGTCACAAGCTTTGCATGTGGCTATCAAGCAATACAATGTTTAAGAGATTTACAGAGACATATAAGCTTTTTTTACTGCTTGTTTTCTAGCATGTCAGACTAAAACAAGAGGAAAACAGATAAATAGAACACTTTCTTTCCTGTCCTGTCTGGTTTCATTGAGAAAATAATGTGGTATTACCATGTTAAAACAGTATATACAGAGGCTTTGCAATATAGAGTGTCTTATATGCTGTTTTCTGATGATGAATCAGAAAAAAAAAAAATGTTCACGCAAAACTACTTAAAATCTTTAAAAATGGGTTGAATTTCGTGAAATTTGGAAATACGTCACAGTTTAAAGTAAAAAAATAAGAGAAAAACAATATATTGTGTGACTTCTGCACAATTATCACTCCCGAAAATGCCTTTTGTAAAGACTGAAGATGTCCATATAAGGAGTTGTGTTTTATTCCCACGGAGTTCCATCTAAAGTAAGGGAGCAGGTTTTAATCTTGGGAAACGAGATTCCCGGAGAAATCCAATCAGAACCATTTCCAGAATCCAGACTCTTTTTTTTCTTTCTTAGCAAAAGAAAATTTCATAGTCAACTCTCAAGTGTTTGTTTTATTTAAGGAGGTTCATTAAAGCAGTTAATTATTATTGTCATTAAATGACAGTAGATTATGTCTCTGTTATCTATCATGTTATTAAGCTTTATTAGGTTTTCTACAAAGACCTGGGCTTTAAAAAAAAAAAAGGCACCATCGTGACTCTTTCCTCGACTCCCTCGCTTATATGCACCTTTTTTTTTGGACACTAGGTTTGAAACGAAATCCTGAACTGACAAATGAGACGACAACCTTGCTTTCACCAAACAGACAACGCACCGGCCTAACTCTAACTCGGGTTAAGCCCTGGACTCAGCTGCTATCCAATAACAAACATTAATGAGTGAACGATGTCCTCGTGGCTACAGGAGCCGGTTCCTGACCTGATCACAAGTGCGTCGCCGTCGTCCTCGGCCGGGTGAAGCACCTGCAGGGCGGAGGAGGTCGGCAGCTGACCGGAGGTGACGCCCACAAACAGCTCGTCCTGCAGCCACAGCAGCTGCCGCAGGGCCAGAGGGTCGTCTCTCTGCGCTGCTACACTGGAGGACCAGGAGCAAGGAGAAATAAAGACTTTACATTCTATCAACGACACAGAATCACTGTGTGTGTTTGTGTGTGATGCTGCCAGGTCGCTGGGTTACCTGAAGGTTTTCTGAAGAACCAGAGGACGAGACACAATCCTGAAGCCGTTCGCTGGTTTCTCAGTCTCTTCTCCCGAGTCTGTATCAATAAAATTAGCAGAATTTAACCTTTCAACAACGTTTTTAGAGAACATTTGTTCATTAACAGATTATTAATAGATTACTAAATGAATAGCCAACTATTTTGATCATCAATTCAGTGGTTTGAGTGGAATTTTGTAATAATCTAAACCGGTTCTTTGACTTCTCAGCTTCTTACAGTGAATATTTTCTGGTTTCTTTGCAAATAAATATAATAATATTAATATTTCGAGGTTTGGGAAACACTAAAATCAACATTTACAGACATTTCATGGCCCAAAAAACAAAAGAATGAATCAAAAAAGCACTTGATTGATTGATGGATTATAAATTCAACATAAAAAATAAACCAAAGACATTTCAATTTAAAGTCAACCCTAGACTCGTACAGTAGTTATTCAAATCTCGGTGGAAAACAGAAACTCCACCTTGGCTGTAGACGGAGATCTGTCCATCAGCGGTGAATGCTGCCAGCTGATTGGTCCTCTGAGGACGGCAGAGGAAGGTCACCTGGTTGACGGGAGATTTGAGCGTGAGCTCGAACGAGCACATGGGAGGAGGGACGACGCCGCGTCTGAAGGTCGTCACCAGGATTTTATCTGAGGGGCATTCGCATCAACTGTGTAACTGTGTCCTAGTCATTTACTGCTTTTTCTAACCGTTAGAAAAAACTACGGGATTGTGCTGCTTTTTAAAACATCTCACTCTCCCGCACCAAAGTCCATAGAGAAAATCAGCATTTTTAGCTCACAGACACACAGGAGTTGCTGGTCTACTGCTGCCTCTTGTAGTAACCGTGTGTCCCTCGGGTAAGTCCAAACAAAAGGATTTCAAACTCAGAAACAATGACATATTTGACCTTTCTGATGGAATCAGCAGTGGCTCGACAACTCACGTGTGCTGGGATGTAAAATCAGTGATTTTCTGTATGGGCTTTGGTGCGGGAGCGTGTGCAGTTTAAACAGGGAGAGAAAACTTCCCATTTTTGGTCCTGTACCTCCATCGATCACAGCCACGTTGGCGTCGTCAGCGGCGTCCAGCCCGAGGCTCCGCTCCGTCGTCCAGCCCCAGTCGTACGTGACACTGGTCCAGCTGCGTCTTACCAGGTGGAGCCTCAGGGGGCGCTCAGGATCCCAGCAGACCCAGACGGGAGCCTGCTGAGGGTCTCCGCCGAAGTGCAGGCTCTGCTTCAGATACCAGTGGTAGTTCCCTACGGTCCACAGCTGGACTGCAGAGGGAGAGCGAGAACAAGGGCTTTTTAAAACCGTCTAAAACCTTCTTCTTCAACTATGGCTGAACTTACTGTAAGTGTTAACTTGTCCGTCCTCTGACGGAGACATGTCCTCCAACCACACGGCCAAAACAGACGAGTCACTGTTCCACAGCAGCTCCTTCACCTACACACACACACACACACACACACACACACACACACACACACACACACACACACACACACACACACTTCTCAATCCAATAATCTCCAGTGAAAAAGCATTTCTCCGTGTCCAGATTACAGTGATTTCAGGCTGACTGAACCCCTCTAGAAGTAGAAGATAAATCTGGTCTTTAACCTCAGACTGATAATCGCTCCAGATCTGGGTTGACTCAGAACTTATCGACGATATTTAAAAGATGCAACATTTCCATTCTTCCTTTAAGCAGAAGCAGGAGAAGAACTTCAAACCTCTAAACCTTGTAAAGGGCAACAGGTCACAGCGCTACCGCAAAGACATTTTACAGCCTAAAACCAGCTTTTTGCGTGTGCAACACACCTTGACTTGGTCCTTGCTGAAGGGCAGGGTGAAGTCTCCATGCAGCAGTCCGTTCTTCTCCATGAACACCACGCTGTGTTTGTTGGGGAGACGTTGAGTGCTGGCGATCAGACTGCCAGAAGGTCTGAAACCCATGGAGAAGATGTCACGTGATTCCTGATTCACTGATTAAAAATGTGTGAAAAGGCTCTCACTTCCAGCAGAGAGCCTGTTCCAGGCCGTTGATGGTCTCACTGGTGGCCTGGAGGATGCCCTCTCTGTTCCACACACGCACCTTCCTGGCTCCCGTCTGAGGACACACGGCGCTGACGGCAAACAGCTGACCGTCGCCTCGCCACGTCACCCGCGGCCGGCGGTCGTCCCACGCAGACACTGCTTGCACCTCCTGCGTTCCACGATGACATCGTACGGAATATTTTTCAGCATCCACATGATTGTGTCGCATTATTTATAGCTGTTGCATCCACACTTCTGTTTTCCATTCCTTAGCAATATTATTGGTGAATTTGCTGAGTCATCATCCATAATGTCATTCTGCACTCTATATTAATATTGTGAGTGCTGAGTCAGCATCCACATCACTGTTTTCTATTCTTAAAGATTAGGATTATTATTATTATAATTATTAGTGGAAATGCTGTGTCAGCATCCACTTCATTGTTTTCCATTATGCATTAGTGGTAATGTGAATGCCGAGTCAGCATTCACACTGTTGTTTTCGATATTTCAAACAGTCGTGCATCAACACATTTGACGTGTAAAGAACAACTTTGCAAAATTGGTCCAAACATTTGAATAATTTTCCTCAACTGAAATAAGAATTTGAGACAAAAACTCAACACCAGAATTTTCCTAACAGTCTTTTTTCCCCCTTACAAACTCCAGTGTTTGTGTGGTTAAAACTGACCTGGATCTTCTTCTGTGCTGCCTGTTTCCCCTCTGAACCGTGAAACTGAGTCTCCTTCTTCCCCCAGCCCACAGTGATGAACTTCCCTGCAACACACACACACACACACACACACACACACACAACAAAACACACAAAAATATTGAAATATGATTCAAGTGTAGTTATAAATTTGTCGCCCTCTGGGTTAAGTCCTTTTTTGTACCTTCGCCAAAGTCGTCTTGGTGGACTCCAACCTCAGTGATGGGCTCAAACTCTTTGGTCATCATGATGATCGTTTCCTGACCTGCAAGTTACAAATTATGAGTGAATTATTTTTGGATCATGTGCAGACGTCAGGATCACTACAAAGAACAAAACCACTGACCGGTGGTGAGAACGACGAGCTCTTCATCAGGACTCCAGCTCATGGACGTCAGACCACTGTCCACGCTGCCGACGCACTCCAGCTGTATAACATACAGTATAATGACATGATGTTTGGTCAGGATCCGTCTTTAGCTCCTTATCTTTAACTCAAATTAAAACAAACTCAAACAGTTAAAGGGATAGAGCCCAAATAAAACGGTCACACTCTCAGTGAAAACATGGCTGAAGATTTTAGCCACACTACAAAGAATATTTAGGCTGGTTTATTTCGCTGTTAGACCACCAAAGTGAAGTTATTTATTGTTTTGTAACCTGCTCGCTCTCCCACACAAAATACCATGGAGAAAGTCAGCGTTTTTAGCTCATGGCAACATGGGAGTTACTGGTCTTACTGCTGCCTCATTTGTAAGGTTTGTGACACTCAGGTTAATCAAAAAGGATCAAGGGATTTTTAATTACTGGTCACAAAAACAACACATCTTAACTTACTAACGGAAGCAGCAGTGGATCAACAACTCCTGTGTGAAGGGAGTGCGAAACAAACTCGAGTTTCTTGTTTTAAAAGGCTGTTTAAGGGTGAGCTAAAGTGTCAAACGTATTTTTAAGATAAAGAAAACTTATGGTGGCAAGGATTTAATAGGGTGAGACTTAAGTCAGTGAGGATTTAAAGACCTGGCAGGTGTTGAGGTTGAAGAGGATAACATCGCCACCGGCTGTGGCCAAACACGCCGACTCAAGTTCAGCCAGGTCCTGCAGTCCGACCACCACACCACTGCCGTCCTCCGGGAGGAAACCATCGGCCGTCAACGAGGCTTCACTGACGACCTGCAGAAGACGAGGGAGGGACGATGAAGTAAAGATGAGGAAAATAAAAATGTTCTCCTCCACCTGTAACTACATGACCACCAGACTCACCTGTCCAGTGCGAGGGTCATACTCTGTGATGGAGTACTGAGAGGCGACCAGCAGTGAACCCGTGTCTGCTCGCACGCACAGGAACTGAGGCGAGCCGGGACTCTGCAGCTCAGAGCTGTGCAGGCTCTTCAGGAGCTTCAGGTTCCTCATCTCACCTCAGGACACGCCGGACCCTGAAGGCTGAAGATCAACGCTGCAAAACACCTGAAAGAGCAACAACTGTGGTGCTGTAAGGGTAACCGAACACTGGCATTTCTGAGCCTTAAACCAACTGCATCGCTTTGAGAAATGTAACAAGCTTTACTTTAAACTTAAATTACCGGTAAGAAGTTAAAAACTATGGGCGAGATTTTTTTAGTCGATTATTATGCAAAGTGTTTTTTAAAAATCAAAACAAGTTCTCTGAATGTTCAGCTTCTTAAATTGTAATATTTCCTCGAAATCAGTAAATTAAACAATTTTGGTATGTGCGACATTTGAGAACATCGTCATCATTTCCAGGGTTTGAGAAACACCAATCAACATTTTCTGACATTTTGGGGACCAAATAAATACTCGAGATTAAAAGATTATGAAAAGATCCATTGGTTGCAGCCCCAATTTTAAAAGTAACAACAATTGTACATTATCTGCTGGAAGAAACGCTTCTATTTAGTGTATTTCTGGCTGTTTTTTTACAGGTGTAGTCGTTTGCACAAAAATTAACTTCATGTTGAGGAGTTTAGTCAGTGTTTGGATGTGGATAGAAACTTTAAATGAAACGTACAAACTATATTATACGTACAATTGATCCATTATCGGACACGCACATCTAGTTGCCTCTCCATTAAAACATGGATTTAAAGAAAAAAAAGACTCTAAGAAGCGAGTCAGATATTTAAAATCCTGTTTCTTTCCACGCCTGAGGCAAAGACTAAAGGATTAAACAGGTTTTGATTCGAAACGTTGTTAAAATTGTTCATGTTCATGTTTGGACACCGAGCAGCAGCACGAGCACAAATCACTCCACGCAAATGCATGTAATATGGAATATAAACCAATGATGTCTAATAGTAATGAATACTTAATACAACACTAACAATACGTATCACTGAAAACGCGTATATGCGACTCACTGGATAAAATGTAGGTGTTTTAATACAAGAGTGTGTAGGGCTGTCCGATAATGGATCTCGCTAGCTTACCATCAAAAACGTATACGAAAACGCGTGTTGTTGTTGTTTTTTTTAGCTACGGCAGCCCGGAAAACCAACATAATATGACGGATGTTGGAAAATGCTGTTTTATGGCGCAATAAAGCGTAAACACAAGAAAACGTACCTAGAGAAGAAGTAGAACCTTTTAAATGTCCAGCATCAACAAAACAACAACGTGCGTGTGGCGGCGCCGCTGCTGTCAGGCTCCGTCACAACCTTTCACCTCTGACGCAGCTAGGTGACAAAATGGCGACAGCGCCATCTGGCGCCGTGGAGTAAATCTGCCTTAAGAGTTGTACTTTATGCAATGTGACAAAAAAAGTGATAAAAACTGTTCTCTACTAACTTTTCTAAATGTTGTCGCCTCTTATTTTAAAGTATCGCAATTCAGGGAAAAAAAACTTTATTTGTGTTTTTTTGTATATTCTTACACATATATGGGCAAGGAACCATACAGGCACTTTCATGGACTTTTATTTTCTATATGCAAATAAAAACATTTTGAAAAATGTAACAAAAGGAAAAAGGTCTCCTCAAGGGTTAAAACAGATCAAAGTTAGCCGCGTTCTTTGGGATTCTCAACCACAGTTCTTTTTGTGTATGGAACTGTTATAAGTTGACGCTTTTACCTTTGATGTTTTGATGACGTGTAAAAAAATAAAAAGGCAGTAGAGCAACATGATGAATAGCCTTAGTAGAAGTTACCCTTACACACCACTACCAACAAACGTTATGGATGCCTTCTACTAATTATAACACCAACTGCCACTGGAATGACCAAGGAGGCAGTAATGCATCTACTGTAAAATACAGAAGAAGAAGAAATACTCGTCATCCAGAACGGCACACATTGTGAAAGCATAAAAGGACATCACCATGTCATTCATGGTGTTTAACCTAGTGGGTGCCGCAGTCACCACGATCATCAGGAGGCTCATGAATTTCCTCACCCCTCTCCAGGGGAACAGTGTTTCTGAAAACCCTAACGTACCCTTTGCATGCAGGGTTCTCGAAGAGTTACATTCTGAAGCAGAGAACACTGTGGTCAGCGATTCGACTCTGGGAAGCGCCGCAGACATCAGAGATGCTTTGACCCCATCGCGGATCCCCATTTTTGTATATAAACCCATATATGTATGTAACCTCGCACACCTGTCAGACGCTCTAACGGTTACGCAGTGCAGCTCCTTCGAGACACAAAACTTCCCAAACACGGATTTGTCCAAAGACCAGTTCAAGGTCAGTGACCCTCGCAGACCCAACTACAAGTGCGCCTCCATCTGCAGGTTCTCAAACGAATTTCTCAACTGCTGGATGAACGCGGCACTACAGGCGGTGCTCAATCTGAATCTTGTGCAGGACATCTCCCCTGACAGCGCCGCAGAGCCAATCACGCCAACGTTTGGTGAGTTGTTTTTGACGGCCCTCGCACACCCGGGCAGATTCTTCTCGCAAAGAGAAGTGTACATGGTTCTGCAGGAACTGAATGACGCCATACCATATCTACGCTTGGGACAGGACAACGATGTACTTGACTTTTTGCAGCCACTGTTGGTCTGGCTCGAGGGGTGTGGAGTAAAAACGATGATTAAGATGGATGAAAACCTCCTGTGCAAGCAATGTGGATTCACCTCTACAGACATCACAAACACCAGTATTTACTTTTTATCGCCACCGTTTTGGGGCGACTCCATTGCATCTCTCTTGCAGAGCTCTTTGAACGGAAGCGCGGGCCTGGCACGTTGCGAGAAATGTGACCGAATTGATCAGAAAATCTCAAACATTTCGTTCCCCGATGTTTTGACCCTTCATCTGCCCCGAACACAGGGCCCCTCTAGAGAGCCCGTGGCCCCGAGTCGAATCATAGAATTAATGCAACACCCAAAAACACAGAGATTCTCACTCTCCTCTGTCATCTGTCACAATTCCTCGCAAACACATTGCGGGCACTATTGGTGTTACGTGATCAAAGATGACATCATCATCCAAGTTAATGACGACGACGTATCGATTGCAAAAAGCCTGGTCAACCTGTACTGTGATGGGCTTATTTACTTCTATGAAAGGTGTTAAATGCTCCAGTTTTGTCAGAAGTCAGACGTTTCTCCTCAGCTTGGATTTCCAACACGGAAAGTCGGAGCAACCTCACAAACCCCCGACATAGGATTCCGAGATGGCTACTAGTTGCGTCAATAGTAAAAACACTACTAGAGGGGAGGTGCGGTTCGATTTGGTGCAGTACGGTAAAGCCCTGGGTCAGGCTTGCGTTTGAATTGAGAACGGTACCTTTACTTGGAAGGCGGGGTAGGCGATGGCCGTGTAGCATGATGTCATACCGGTGCGCAACGAACAACGACATTGAACGCGACACAACCCTGACCACACGGTACCATTTTACACTGGTCCCTCAATTAAATGGAAGGCTAGATAGAGAATGGTACGGCTACGTTCTATCCAGTGGAATCATGGCTAAAGGGTCCTGCTACCTTTCATAGCTCTTCCAAAAACACCGGTATAATAAATAAAAAACAGTTGTTGTTTGTGTTAAAGTTCTCAACAGTATCTATTTGGAACTCTGTTGTTGGTCATGTTATCCATTTCGTGTTTTCAGTTGGGGGAGGGGGGGATGACTCCTCTACTTCAAATAAAGTAAAACAAAATTGTGAACAAAAACCATCTGTTTGGTCTTCATCAACAGATATAGTTCAGTTTTTTTGATCATATTTGAGAAAAGTACCAAAGACTCACTAAACTCACCAGACTTAATTTTAGAGATAACCACTAAAGGACATTCTAAAGGTTTTTGGTCAATATTGGAAGTTTTAAATGCTAACGCTACCTAACAAAGTCCAAGGGTGAAGGAGCTAGCTTATATTTGTGCGTCAGTTTTAAGTGTGAAAATGACTATTTTTAGAGCTGCCTGAGCTGTGTGCGCCCCCTGCTGTACAGACGGCCACCCAGTTGCTATCACTGAAAACATGGCTGCCAATGCTAACACAAAGAAAAACTGGTTTTAGCCACATAATGAAAATTTTACTTAATAAAATCCTTCACCTTTTAACGTCTACCGTATCTGCTTAACGTCAATGTTAGCCAACATTTTTTCAACAAGGAGGTGAACTGAAACTTGTAAGGGATAGTGTGTGTGTGTGTGAGAGGGTTTTTGGGTAATATTGGAAGTTTTAAATGCTAACGCTACCTAACAAAGTCCAAGAGTGAAGGAGCTAGCTTATAATTTAGCATCAGTGTCAGTGCGTTCAGTTGCCTGAACTTTGTGCGCCCCCTGCTGGCCACCAGGGCAGACAGACACCCGGAGACACGGACAGTTGCTATCACTGAGAACATGGCTGCTAATGCTAACACAAAGAAAAACAGATTTTTAGCTACTTAACAAAAACGTTACCCAATAAAATCTTCACCTGTTGACGTCTACCGTATCTCCTTTATGTCAACGTTAGCCAACATTTTTAAAACAAGGACGTGAACTGAAACTTATTTACAATTAAAAAATGTGTATAAATGTAAAGGGCAGCTAGTGTTAGGGAATGTGTTTGTGAGGGTGGGACACAAACCCAAAAGGACTTTCTTTTCTCTTTTTTAAAATTTATTTCTTTATTTTAATACATTATTTCTGATGAGAGGAGCAGGTTTTCAGAGTCTCATCACAAACCTAAGTGATGTGGCAGAGGCAGATGCAGACGGGCTTCAAGATCATACGACAGAGACTCAAAACATCCACCCTGCTAAAAGATTGTTAAGAAAATAAAAATAAAAAAGCAACAACAATCTCGGTTTCATCTCGCTCATCAAAACACAACTCTTTGAAAAGCATTTGAAATGCAAAGCAAATGTGAAAAAGAAACTTGTTAAAAAACTAACAACCAAACAAGACTTTGAAAGAATTTGAAGATATTATTGCTTAGAAAAAATAACATCCATGGATATTAAAAATCAACAAATGACATCTGCGGAGAACAAATATTTAGGGAAATAATTGAGTCGTATTTTAGATAAAAGCCCAACGTGCTGCTCTTATGAAGTGGTTTCACGGTAAAAGCTTCAGTTTTCAAACGTCACAGTTCAAATTTACTGTATATGGACATAATTTACTGCTGCTTTTACATTTTCTGTCCACAGAATGTCAGTTCAACTTACACTGAAGCATCATAATTAATCTATTAATTAACCGACAGCTGCTTTTACAATACATTCATCAGGAAAAAAACTTCCAGCTTTTCAGACTCAATTCATTTGAGTGTTATGTTAACTTTTACTTTGATTTTCATGATCAAATTTCAGACATTTTCAACCAAATGGCTAAACAAGAGTAAGGAAAGTCAGATTAAACAGTCAAATGTGGTCAAAATGAATTGACATTTGATCCTTCCAGTTTAAACGAAAAGAAAAATAAGACAGAAATTGAGTTAAGTTGTGTAACAGTGGTTATTTAAAGAAAATATCTGTTGTTCACAATTTCAGTTATTTCAAAATGACTTTAAAATGCTTAGACAAAAGCAAAATTAGGAAAAGCAAGAAAATCACCACAAAATGTCAGATTATTTCGTGTCAAATTGTCTCTTCCTTCACAGTAAAACAGTAAGAAAAACAAAACCTTTTTTAAAGGATCACACTCGAATCAGAGAAACATAGAAATGGACTTGTGGTAATTCTGCCATCAACGAAAACAAAGAAAACAAACAGCATTTACCAGGGCCTCTCAGCTCTGCTCTGTCTTACCAACATCAAAAAAGAAAAAAGATTAACCCCCAACGCAGTGCTTCAAAAGATATAAACATTTGTACAATCTTTAGAAAAAAATTCACATTGAATGTGCTCGATCTGCCGTCAGGAAACAGTTCAATCCACAGCAAACACCTCCTCCTCCCCCTCCTCATCCTCTTTTTTTCAGTAGAACCTCTTGTTCCTCTCTTGCCTCTTCTGGAAAACCACGGCTCCCACCACGCCGCACACCACGATTCCCAGCAGAGCGCACAGCAGCAGCAGGAAGACCTTCCAGCCGGTGAGCGGCGTGCTGCGGAAGTTTCCGGTGGGATCGTCGATGTTGTCTATGGAGGCGAAAGAAAGTAAGTCACCTCAGATTAGGGCAGACTCAAGGACTTTTTCAAGGACGTTCCAGAACTAATTCCCCTCAAATTCAAGGACTGAGACACTTGTAAGAGCCGTCATTGTTCTGCACAGAATCTCATATCAACAGCGATGAGAGACAGTGGACAGCGTCCACGTTTGTCCTGCGTGACGCCTCGTCTACGTACACCGAGCAGCGCAGGGCATGAAACAGTAGGTGGCGCCATAACAAACAAGGGAGACATTTAACTTAGATACCTCAACTTCACTGCGTTCTCACACAAAATTCAAGCACTTTCAATGATCCATGTCGATTTAGGGCAATTTTCAAAACCTTTCAAAAGGCTCAAATTATTATTTTTCTTTCAAATTCACAAACTTTCAAGGATTACAAGGACCCCTCCCTGGGAACTCTTGATTCAAATCAGTTAAAGAAGCTTAAAAAAAATAAGAAAACGACTTTTATTACCAAAAAAAACAAACACACAAGCTGGGATTTATAAATGAGCTGTTATTAAAGAGTATATAGGAAAGCTATAAATTCAAACTTAATTTTCTTATTAAAACTGAAAGCCCCTAAACCATATCCCACACACACACACACACACACACACAGAACTTTAAACTGAATTAAAAACCCATTCTCCTGTGGTCGTGACGTTACCTTTGGGAGACTTAAGGAGGCTGACGCTGGGCTCGATCTTGGACCAGTCCATGTTCTCCTCCTCGGGGGTGTGTTCTACCATCAGCTGGTAGAGCTTCATGGAGATGATGTCATGGTTATCTGGGGGGGGGGGGGAAACAATGTGAATTTTCCTATCTGTAGTCTAATCTAAAATCTTTGATCCCAATGAGACTTCCTAGTAATTAAATAAAGGTAACATTAAAAGAATACCTGAGAGATCTCCTGTCGCTGCTGAGGCACCAAAGTAATATCCCGTGGGAAGACGAACGCCGCCGATGTCGATGCACTCCCTCCACTCGTTCTTGTCGTCCACGTCGATCATCACCTGCGACACACGCAGCAGGTGTGAGACGCACAGTCACCTAAATGCAGTAGGAGGAGGTTGAAAGGTTCCTACATACAGTGAGTCTTCCTTTGGAGTAGCGGACGGCGAGGTACGTGTCGTGCTCCCGGTTCCTGATCTCGGCCGAGCAGCCTCCCAGCTCCGACAGGCGGCCGTCTTTGCTGTGGTCGTAGCTCACCGTGCCGTTGTTCACCATGGCGGAAATGTACGGGAAGGAGCGCTGGAGACAGAGAAGCGGCGGCTAAGTCACGACAAGCACGCGATGAACACATGAAAGATGACGGACAAATGAATATGTGAAATAAAAAATAATGAACAAGGCCCACATCTCATGCTTAGTACGCAAAAGCCTCCTTCACATGGCAGCGATTTTAAAATGAGGTTCATGTCTAATATTCCGGCTGAAATATTAGTTTACGACGACTCAAATTACAGAAAAAAAGGGAGAATGTTATGAAATATTCAAAACAATAGATGAGTAAAGGTTTTCCCAATTTATTGACCCAGAGCGATTGATTTTTACTTTTCAAAATGCAGGAAAAACACTAAAATAAAAGGTTTATTATTTAATTTCAGCTGCAGTGTGAAAGTCTTGTTGCCGTGCTTCAGGGGTCAAAGGGTCAGACAACATGCCGGCAGAAAGCAAAGACACGAAACTGTCCACTGACACGATGCCGACAGGTAAAATAAAACCTGAGCAGCGACTCACGTCCGACGTATCGTCGTTAGAGTAAGTATCTATAAACACGGCCAGCCCGTGGAAGTGAGCATTGTTGGAAAACACGGGCCCTGCAAAACAAAACAGGGCGGGGTCAATCGACCACGCGGGAGCCACACACACACTGCACACTTACATCCATCCCATGGAGGTCATTGCGGAAGGTATCCAAAAAAATAGCCAGGCCAAGAAACGGATCTTGGTTTCCAAACACGGAGCCTGAGGACGGACAGGGACAGGGATGAGGTGAGACATGAGCAGGCCTGTCTCACACACACACACCGACCGCTCTGTGGTCAGCACTGATGAAGACGACAGGCATGACAACGATCTCACAGGATGGAGAAAGCGTCCTGATGGAGCGTGCTTTCATATTAAGTATCTCTCTGAAGGACAGGGGGACGAATGTACATGTCTGGACAACAGTCTTACCTTTACTGGTGCTGCCCTTCATGATCTGGAGCACTGACTAATATATGAAGGCTGAGAGAATTGCAGTCTGTTCTATATTAATTAAAACACTTCCCTTCCTTTATGATTTTAATGTTCAATATAACGTGTGTAGTGTCAGCCTTTATTGTGAAACACTAACAGGAAGTCAGGCCTTATGTTTCAGAATAAAATACTGGTGGTGAGAGGAGGAGCAGCAGCAGACGACAATTCATTGTTGCATTTTTTGATTTATGGAAACTTAAAAGTAAAGAAATTGAAAAGTAAGTGACTAGTAAGTGATTTGTCAACTATTTAAGGTAATAAATTAAATAATTTCAGAGATATTATATTAATATCAGCTTCTTAAAAGTGAATATGGTCTGGGTAAGGGTTAGGGTTGTGCCTTTTTGCTTCTCTGTGAGAGTAAACTGAATGATACGAGATATTTGAGGTTTTCAGGTTAGGGTAAACAATATTTTCTGAGATTTTATTGCCAGAACAACTAATGGATTAATGAAGAAAAAATAAACCCTTCTTTCACAGAATATTAAAAGAATCAGTCGTCTTCACCTGGGTGCAGTTTTTCCTTCGTGTACCAGAGGGCGATGCCATCGCCGTGGAGATTCTTTTTCCCCGACCCATGAACTTTAAACTGCACGTGCATCTCCCAGTCCTTCAGGTAACAAGGCTGCAGAAACAGGACGCAGGTTTTAAATGTGACCACACAGTACAGGAGATATTCACCACCGTTTGCCAGTTCTTCCTCACCATTGTGTTCCAGATGGATCCCTGTTTGCTCCTCTCGTCCGGGGTGAGTCGGACGTACGAGGACGTCACCAACGTGCTTCCCCAGAAGTCCCACTGACTGCTGGCGCTGCTGCCGACGCCTGCACAACACAACAAACACACAATACATTTGTAAATCTGCTTCACAGTGAAAAAGCAGTCAAGCAGTGCCTGTAATAAAACATGAAGTCATAAAAAAACATGTTTTATTTCTTCTTATTTACACAGACTGAGGGTTGCATTTCTCCGTGCAGTAACAAAGGGAGGCAAGTGAAGCTTCACACGCCTTAAACAAACACTTTCATGGTCTGAGGGGCCTCCTGCCTCCTGTTTTACTGACACATATGTTCTTATTCACAGTCAGGGCGTGGTGTCGAACCTACACACACAAAGGCTGCAGGTCACTGCTCTCGACACTGTGAGAGCCACTTTGTCCGGTTATTCATTTAATAAGGAAATATGTCGTTTTAGTGTCTGAGAAACAGTTGGACATAATAGCCTGTGTCAGCTTTATTTATTTTTTTACTGTACCATATTTTGTTAATGAATGTCTTGTTAAAAAGGGGCATATAATGTAAGATTATTCTACTTTCTCCAACTTTTCGTTTATGTTTTGGGATTTTCATTGTTTAAGGAATATATATATATATATATTAAGTTAAAAAAATACAGATATTGTAGAAAAAAGTATTAAAGAATTTGAGAATCTGAAACAACATAAATAACCAAATTGTCCTTTTCATGATGAAAACGACTACATGGGATTCAGGTCCTATTATTGGCAACAGATTTTACATTATGTCCTAAATCAGATCCTAATAATGATTGTTGCCATCGATGTTGAAATATTCTTACTTTTACAGCTTTAAATGCGCAGCCTTTGCTGTTAGGAGCCTTAACACAAGTTAAGCAACACTTCAAAACTGCTCGCCATCAATGAATGAACAAAAAAAGTAGCAGGAATTAGAAAGATGTTACAAAAAACCTGACCTGTCTGAATTATGACATAAACATTCTTTATATAAGTCACATTCAGGCTTATCCAGTCCCATTACTTTTTCTACACAGTACATACATTTAATCCACTTTTTTTGGTTCTAATCTAACCCTATGCTGCACATTTGTCATATCTTGTTAAGTTTGTTAATACAGCGAATTAATTTATTGATAATGTAAATCAACTGCATTAAAATGTCTACTTAAAAATAACTTCATCCATTTGCAATTCACTTTCACTAGCGGAAAAAAGCTTAGAAAAGGCGCTTAAATGACACTCAAGTGTGAACTACGATAACACATAGTTATAGTACAATTTAACGTTATTACTCTTCGTGTTCTTTTTTGCTAAATAAGTTAATAACAGCAAAGAAAGTAAGGAAATAAACACCATGTTAGCCGTTAGCCGAGGAGCTAACTGTGTTCAACTCACCTTGGTACGGCTTCATCAGCGAGTGCTCCCGCTTCAGGTGCTCCGCGTTCCCGTCCGTAATGTCACAGCACACCAGGCACACGTCGAGCAGCAGCAGTAGCAGCAGCACGGCGAGTGTTGTGCTCGAAAAAACCCTGAAAGTCGTCATTTTTGGTGCTCAAACGCCGCGGAGAGAAACTCTCACAACAAACGCTGTTCGTCCAAACTCCATAAACCGAACCTGTCCCTTCTCTATTGTCGTCCGGCTAGAAACGTCATCAACACGCCGACATTTTCTAAAATTAAAAAGCCTAATTTCTCCGACCGCGGGTTTCGTATAGAACACGTATATTTATTATATTAAATTCGACGACATAAAATTTACATTCTATAGATTTTAAGTTCGCATTTTCTGATACGAAAGAGTAATTTAAAAAAGTGTTTCCACACGGAAGGTTTTTGTAGACGGTACGTTTTCCAATCGGCCAATCAGAGACGAGCACATCGCAAATTAAGCCAATCAGCGATGACTTGCATCTCGCGCCTTTTATCCACAAGATGGCGACAAAACAAAAGCTTTAAAATAATGTTTTTAAAGAACGTTGGAAGGTATGTGTAGTTTTCTGTGATTTAGTAAAGAAATTAAGTTTCCTTACGCCACATGTTAAGAGTCTAAGACACTTACAAGCGAATAATGTTATAAACGGTTATATTATATTGATAGGATGAAACAAACCTGTTTAAAACCTTTGCCTCATTAGAGATTTGGTATAAAAATGAGTTCAGTATTATTCAAGGATTCAAAAAACAACATGTTGTCTCTGCAATGAAATTCTCATTTCTCCATTTCATGACCTGATCACTTTTCTGAGTTTAATTTAAAAAAAAGGAAGTAAATGCAAAAAAAGAGGAAGTTAATTCTAGGAAGTTAAAGAAAATACTAAATGTAACTGTAAATCTACTTAGCATTTAGGTGACACATGTTGTATGTATGAAATTAGACTAAAACATGAAATAAAAGTACATAGAAAACAGGACAAATTACTTCACATTCATACAAAAGCAGTTTAAACACAAGGATATGGTTTTTTTTTTATATCACCTGATGTGTTTATTTAATGCTTAAATGCTTTTACTTTCTTACTTTCTTTAGCATCACAAATGTTCCAATAGTGGAATTACAGTGGGATTATTTTATTGTATCATATTTTATAACATGTAAATTATTAGTTATTGAATACAATGAGTTCAGCTGATTCTAAACTAATGTATAATACATGTTTATTCAATTTAATCTTTATTTCACTGACTTCACAGAGGGATTTTTTTTGACAAAGAGCTCTAATGTTGTATTTTGCTGCACATTTTCTACATTTCTCTGCAGTTCTTCCACTCTCACATTTACCTGAATATGTGAAGATTTGATGGCAGTTTGGTACTCAAGTCCCCGCCCCCCTCTGTCCCTCTGTCCTTTACTGGCAAAAAGAACACTTCCTCGTGTGCGGGAATCTCATCACCAACATGTTCCAGATGTGCCGCGTCGCTCTGTTCTCCTCTCCGTCTCTTCTCGGCACCCATTTGTCATTCATTCATTCATTCATCCATGCTTTCTGGTTCATTCATGTTTGCCTCGGCAGAGGAGATTGATCCATTGCTTGGGACGTTGTGTTATTGATTTTTGCAAACCTTTAATTGATTTTTCTAACGTGAACCCCCTGGTTTTGTATTGTTTTCTTTTTTAAAGTCAGCCATGACATGTTTTTGAAATGTGACATTTTAATTCCAAAATCTACTTATAATTCCAAAACCCACTGATTGGTCAGAGAGTGTCGTCACTCATGACGATTCCGCCCAGGCTGAGGAACTACCATAGTAATGGAAAACGATACCAAACCGAGCCGAGTCGTGCTGGAACTGTATCATGGAAAAGCGTCATTTGGGCACAGAGACGTTCTTTAGTGTCTTGTTTGTGAGCGTTTATATTTAAATCCTCTGAGCCCTGAAGGCAGCACGGCACAGTGGACACTCGGCCCTCAGGCCCGGTCAGAAACACCGACGTGACCTGTCAATAAACCATATTCATCATCGGGGGCCACAGGGGGTGAAATAATGGTGGGAATTTGATGGAAGCGCATGGCTGATAATTCTGTGATCTGTAAACATCCTCTCCACGCATCGACCCGTACATCGATCACGCATCATACTGTGCGTGACGCGATCTGATCAATGGAAACACAACGACTGATCCGTGTTGTTTTTTGACCCCGAGCTGAGTTCATTTTACATAACTTAACCCAGAACTGCTGTTTTTTTTTATTATTATCATTATTATTGTTATTAATATACGCCCTTTGCCGCCGCCGCGCTCCCCGTTACATCATCATCGTGTGATGAGCTCAATTTTAACGCCGCGGCTCTCTCTGACCTCCTTTTGTCACAGTGGATGTGTTATTATGGAGCTGAGCTCTCTGTGTGTAATGAGAAGTCAGCGTTTGATTACAAATCTCATTTAAACACCCAGCGATTTTTACCTGCAGTCAGTTTTCACGGCACGTGTTTGTCCTGTTTGACGCGTGTTTGACTTTGCACGTAAACGTTCTGCGGCGTGAGCGCAGCCACGATACAGAAACCCTCAGAGAACTTTATCTGCTCCTTCACTATTGTCTTTGTTTAGCTAGCTGAAACGCCTTTGTCCTGCAAATGTGTCTTTACCTCAATGTAAAAACAAACAAACAGGAAAGCTCATGCATTATTTCAAATTCAATAAAGATGAAGGAACTGAAGTGAGAGAAGAGTAGAAAGAGAAGCAGGCTGCAGTACCACTGATAGAGGAAAGAGGGAGACAGAAAGCAGGACTGTAGCTTAATCCAGCTCCGTGTTTGTGTCCAGTATGAATTCGTTAAAGTGTGATTAAAAATGGTGAAAAATGTCACTTATATATAAATTTGTGACACAAGTTCTTTGCTATCAGAGAGTTTACAGTAATATTCTGTACAAACACTGACAAACAGCGACGTTCAGCTGCTTTGGTCCCCACTAAAGTGTGTGTTTTTTGGCTCCTTCAGTGGACACGCCCCAAATTTTGGAACATTTTTTTTTGTTTTGTGTTTAATGCCTGAAAAAAGTCACATATAGCCTCTGTAACAGCATGATTCTGGTAATTTTAGTTTGGAAAACTCTGGGTTTATGTGAAGCGACGACACAAAAATACAGTTCCTAACAATCCAGTAAAAGTGCGACCTTCTGCTTTTCATCTGCTTTTAAATGCTTCTGTTTGGCAGCAAACACATCATTTGATTATAAAAGCAAATGTCGCCACATTACAGAACGAAAAAGAACCTTCACTGCACTCCTGAAAATCTCGCTGCTTTTTTCTGCTGTTGAACAAGAGATGAGGAACAAAGAGGCCGGTCGTCGTGATCCCAGTGTCGTTTGTTCCCCAAGATCCACACAGAAGTATAATAATGCAGTCAGAGAAAGCACCATGAGTACCATTATTACCAATCGCCAACGGCACTTTATATCATTTTTATTATGCTTGACGTCCATTTGTGCCTGCACTGTATACACATGTCGACGTGTATATTATTCTGTGCATTTATTTGCTCATAAAAAGCCTCTTTAACTTCTAAACCACCCCTTTCTCAGGTGAAAACCACCGTATATGGGTAATGATTTCGTGTTTGTTGGTTGTTTTTCTTACAATTTTGACTGTTTTGTTTCGTTTTAAGTGTATTATGTTTACATGTTTGAATTAAAGCCTTCATTCATTCATCTAGTATTGTTATTTGTTAATCTGGGTGCAGTTTAATGTAAAGCTTCTTAAATGTGAATATTTTCTACTTTCTGTTATTTTTCAGCTTTTTAAATGTGAATATTTTCTACTTTGTCATTTTTCAGCTTCTTAAATGTGAATATTTTCTACTTTCTGTCATTTTTCAGCTTCTAAAATGTGAATATTTTCTACTTTCTGTCATTTTTCAGCTTCTTAAATGTGAATATTTTCTAGTTTCTGTCATTTTTCAGCTTCTTAAATGTGAATATTTTCTACTTTCTGTCATTTTTCAGCTTCTAAAATGTGAATATTTTCTACTTTCTGTCATTTTTCAGCTTCTAAAATGTGAATATTTTCTACTTTCTGTCATTTTTCAGCTTCTAAAATGTGAATATTTTCTAGTTTCTTTGCTCCGTAGAAGAAATAAATCATTCAAACTGAGTCATTTTTGGTTTGAGAACATCATTATAACAAAGTTTGAGGAAGAATTATCAACATTTTCTGACATTTTATGGATGAAACGATTGCTGAAGCCCTATCAAAAGTATGCGATGTTAATTCTGTTGAATTATTTATCGATTTTTTTATCTATCATTATTTTATAAAAGTACTTATATTATAGATTATAACTCTAGCTCTGGTGTTTCCTCATGTACGGAGGATGATGTTTTTATGTTTTGTGTCATATTTAATCTGTAAATGAAGACTTTCATTTTAGTATCACTGGATACGGTTTTGGGAAAAAACGTGATGAATGGATTCAGATGAAAAGAAGAGAAGAAATGGAGACAGAGACGATGTCTCTGATGATGATGATGATGACTCGTTTAACTCCTGCACTTTTCCTCGTGTGATAATTCCACTGTGTTGATGAGTAAAATGTCAGTTATTAACTTCTTCCACCCTCCGTCTAATTTAGCCGTCACTGCCTGTCGCTCTTTATTTGCTCAGCTAAAGAAAAAATAATGGAATAAACTCTGCTGTGTTAATGAGACGTGGGAGAGAGAGAGAGGACGGATTAGAAACACAGCAAGTAAAAGATTTTTATTGATTTTATTTATGAGATATTATTTAGTTTGTTATCATTTAAAGGAGGGGAGATTTCTTGACTTAAATTTAAGCACTATTGTGGATAATTAACCGTCAGTGATTTTCCCACAATTTTCACCTGAAATATTGTATTTTTTTCCATTTGAAATAGAACGCGTGTTTATTGACCACCAGACGACAAAACAGCACAGATTACTCTCAGAACAAATAAGGATGTTTTATACCTCTGACATCTTTGAACTACAGACATGGACATTTTTCAAATATAACTCATAAGATTAACCACCAACAAAGGAAATGATGCTCTCTTGCCCATGGATTATTGGTCTGGATTAGTGAGATGTGAGGCTCACTGAGTGTAAAACAGTAGACTCTTGTTTGAGTCTGAACAGAACACGGACGCGTGTGGAAATGTGGTTCTCTAAATACGACCCGGTCTTAAATTTTTGCCTCTCAAAACATTTACACCTGTGTGGCAAGTTCCGTCAGAACAAGGTCTGGTTCACACTGGATGAATCCAATGAAAATACAATTCAAGGAGTATTTGGTTATTATCATTGTCAGGCCCTAAGATGGGTCAATGATTGCAGCAGTTTTTGGGAAGGTGGCATTTTCTGTCACTAGGAACAAATTACTAAGTTTTTTTAAGGAACTCTTAAGGGTTAATAAAAATTAGACGATTGGAGGATTGTAAAGGAGCTTCAAAATAGTTTTCGCTGACGTTACCTCAGCTGGAAATGGAGTTACCATTGCCTCTTGTGGGCGACTCTGAATCCACGTGGTGTGTTTTAGTCAAGAACAACATGTTTACAGCTACATGTCTTGATCGCTAATACCTCACCTTGTCTTCTGAGTAGGTCAAACCTCAGTGGGGAGAAGGAGGAATAATGAGGTGCGACAGCGTGCCAAACCACCTTTTCAAACTCAGACACAGCGACGACGACGCTACGATGCTGAGTCACAGCGTTGGGGCAGATCATCACAGCAGCAAGAGACACTCAAGACAAGTGGTATTAAAATAAGGGAATAATAATTAAAGTCCCCTCAGAGAAGTAAGACTGACCTGGAGCTGAGTTTACAGCCTGTCCTTGTGTTTACTGCCCACGTTTGAGTCATTTAAAAGAGAAGCTGCCGTCCACCGCTGTTAAACTTTTATTAATATAACTGAGAGAAGTAACAGGTGATGAGCCCTGATAAATCAATCCAACTTATCCAGGAACAATGTGACAAGACTCTGTACTGTAAATCGAACCACTGAAGGCAGCGAGACAGTGAGTGGAGCATTAAGAAAATTGTAGTTGATTATGATCAGCAGAACATTATTATTATTATTATATTTATCATTGTTATTATTATTCCCGAATAAGTCACTGAGATTAAAATCTGTGAAATCAGTGAAGTCATACCCAACTGTGAAAGTTAAAAATATTAAATGCCTGAACCCCTTTGGACGATTGTCGCAAATTCACCTCAAACCAAAAGTTACATGAAAGTTATGTGAGCGTGACCCGAAAGTTACTTGATCCAAAAGTTGCTTGACCCGAAAGTTGTGTGACCCAAAAGTTATGTGTCCCCAAAGTTGTGTGACCCCAAAGTTACATGACCCTGAAATTGCGTGACTCAAATGTTACATGACCCGAATGTTAGGTGACCTGGATGTTGCGTGACCCGATTTTACAGATTCCAGTTTTTTGCGGATAATAATAATAATTTGGACGTGTGTGTCCTGGCCGGGTTGGAGAGTGCAAAAAGGGGGTGGAGGGGGTACATGGGACACTTGTCTCCGACAGAGGAGTGCCTTGCTCGGGCACAAGAGAGAGGAGAGAGCTCCCTGGAGGTCCAGAGGAGGGGATTCCTTAAATGCCTGATGTCGCTAATTTACCTAAATCTATAGTATGTGCTTTATAAAAAAAAAACAATCTTCTCTTACTTTAGCGTCTGAGACAGCAAACACACATACACATAATTAGCTTTCTTTAATATAATTGGAAATATATTCAGGGGGATTATTAAAGACAGTGTTACATAATCACACTGAAGGAGGACATGTGTGTATCATTAGTTAGAGGCCAATCGAGTGGCCACTGTAAGATTATTATGTTTTAACAGATGCTCCTCTGTGTGTGCGTCCTCTTGTCACCTACGATAAGCTAACAGAGCATAATTAGCCCCGTAATGGAGAAAATAACTCAGAACGGACTGGAACGATGGAAAGATCGCAGAGAAATCAGGTCTCACCGTTGACCCCAATTACACTTTAATTAAAGTTAAGAATGTGAAACCGCTGAAAGTGACGAGAAAGACCTGCTTCTCTGACCCTGTATTATCACTAAGGCTGATTGGAAATGCATAGATACTTTTATTAATCAGCCGTGCCGTTTTCTACAGTTATCTGTTGTTAGTGAGCCCAACATCGGATTTCTAAGCTTATCCAGTCTGTATTTAGCTTAATTTTTGAGCAACTGAACAATTTAAAAACACATGAGGTCTGATTTTTCCAAATCTGAATCTCAATCTGAACGTCACTCACTCTCGGTCACTCAGATAGGATGTTGAAGTGTCTTCCCGAGGGATTCACTGAATGTTTATCCGTTGTGTAGCGTCTCTGTTGTGGCATAAGAAGTGATATGAATCCACTTTAGTCAAAGTATAGTATCTATCTAGCTTCCACTAAAGCTAAAGAAAGCTAAAGAAATCCATGTGGAAGACGAGACTCGACCATGTCAAAATGGACACAAGCAGATCTGATCAGATCACTTGCGATAGATAATGCGAACAGTTCATTGGGAAGATCAGATTCTGATCAGATTTACTTACAAATCTGATTTGGGCTGCAGTTGAAACAAGGCCTTGTTTTTAACCTGAAGTTTGTCTCTCATCGTAGTCAGATTCTTTAAAAATGGAGGATGTGATGTCATCCTTATCTCTTGTTTAAATGTTTTTATTACTTTTTTTTAATCCTTTATTTGCTCCAACTCGCCTTGTGTGATGTCTTCTTTGTCTTAGTTGTCCTTTTGATAATCTCCACAGATAAAGACGAGGATTTATCTCTAAGTTTCTCCTTCTGTTAACAACTTCCTGTCTTCGGTTTTTGACGGACAAAATCTGAATTTTGTTGTGTTAGGGTTTGGTCAGAATCTCCTCGCTGACGATGTGACAAGAAATCCCTATCTCATGTAGGAGCCATATTATATTCAGTTGTATTTTCTGGGTTTATTCCTCTTCCTGAACACCAGGGCACGTAGAGGACGACGAATCACGGGTGTTGCTAATTTTGGGGACGCTTACAGTTTTTGACTGTGCTCGGAAGATGTTTGTGGGGTTTTTATGGTGTAAAGATCGAAGGTAACGTCGCAATAGAGTGTGGACAGCATCCAAATTAAGACATGCGTTTCTAAGCAGACTACCTTTTAGCATTGGCAGCGGCTGAAAATGGGGCATAGCCACTACGTCTTCGTATGACAGAACAAGCTCAGGCGCTTATATCTCAGCAACAACTGAACAGAAATAGCCTGAAAACAACATTTAATATAGATATGCTGCAGCAGAGTACAAATCCAAATAGTTTGGTGCTGATGCTGCGTGTCATTTGTGAACAGCTGCTTTGTAGAGGTGACTCTGTCGACGTGGAAATGTCATTATCATCTGTCAGACTTGATACCGCCGCCTGTCTGTTGTTTTTCCCCGGCTGTGTGAAAAACAGATTGACAGGCGATGCCAGGATTAAGCTTTTTTTGCGCCAAGCTGTGAAGTGAAGTGATGCGAAAGGTGATTGCCACTTCACTGTGATGGAGATAATGATAATAATAATAAATCCGTCACTGAATGTTTATTTTTTCATCACTTTTTCATTATTTTAACCAGCGTCACTGCTTGTAATAGTTTTGAATCACTTTTCAAACATAGATTTCAGTCCAAATTGATATTACAGGAGTTTTATGAGGAAAATCATCATAACATTGCACTGTATATATCAAAAATTATTGGCCCTAATTCTCCTCTGAGCGAGGTATTTCTGCAGCATGTGTCAGCATTCATCTCTAATCGTAGTCTGTTAAGTAGGATTTGGGAATAAATCCTATTCCCTCCATAGCTGAAGGAACACTTTGAAGAGCTTTTTCAAGGCCACTTTGACCAAATGTAAGACCTTTGATTCATGACATAGCAAAAAAGTATGAGACCACATAGCAAACACTTATTTGTCTTTAACCCTTTAACGCCGAGCGTATCAAAGACAACATTTGCATTACCGAAAAACACGCTAAGTAGTTGCACATCAAAGCCCATGTGTGGTTATCACGATAATTTCCCTGCAGCAGATCAAAAAACGAGGTGTCGTAGCGCTTCACATAATTAGTCCGCCTCATGTCGCGCTCAACATGTTGAAAACATTTAAAGGTGTGAACAAAAATTCTCAAATTCTGAAGCCCTGGAGTGAAAGATCTGTAGGGGAAACAATTTTTTTTTTAAAATTAAAGTATAACACGCTCAGCTCTCAGCCCACGTCTTGGCATTTTTCAAAATGAGGTGTTAGTCAGAGTCTTAGAAGAAGAGGTTTAAATACTGTTTAAAGACTTTTTAATGACATATGGACTCCCAGATCACTTGGTGAAATGGTTTGATCCCCGTATGCCAGCTGAGATTGGCACTGCAACTGCATGGTCAATTTAGAGTGGGACACTCTAAATTAACCATAGGTGACGTGCTGGCGACCTGTCCAGGGTGTACCCCGTCTTTCGCCCTATGTCAGGGATTCACGAGCCTAAGAAGAAGGATACAGCGGTAGACATTGAAGGAATGAATGAAAGTTTGACTCAGTCATTTTCTATCCCTTTATCCTCCACATGAGGGTCACAAGGGACGCTGGCACCTATCTCAGCTGACAGCGGGGTACACCCTGCACAGTTTCTATGAAGGTTACAAGTCTTAACTGAGTTTAATTCCTCCATCTGTTTGTTCCTTCCAGTTTGACCCAATCCCCCCCCGACATTGGCAGCAGATATTTTTTGGCGAGCACCTCCTCTCGAGGCCGGAGCCAAGCGTTGAGAAGCAGGTTAGGGTGTTGAAGGCGTGACAAAGTGGCAGCGTGTCGAGGCTGGAATTGCCATTTAGCGCCGTTTAATCGACTGTAACCACTTCCACATCTGTCTTTCCCCCTCTTGCTCCACATGTGTGCGACCCATCCTCGTGGATCGCCAACCGCTGCACACCTCACTGCAGAGACTACACCACACACCAAAGGAACCCGTGAAGAAGAGCTACTTATTTAATGGTGACAGCAGCCGTGCGGGAAGCACAACACTTGCTAGCCCGTTTGTGTTGTGTCCAGACACTTTAGTGTTGACGCCAGCTGGGTAAAAACAACCTCATTTGCACCATCAACGCTTTCTTTTTCCATATGTGTTAAATTGTCCGGTGACTCCACCGCCAAACGACCTGCGAATTCACAATCTGCCAGCGCAGGGATGAGCTGCTGTCCAAACACATAAAACACATGAAAGCGTGCATTTAAGTTACTCTGTGAGGAGAATGAATACAGTGGCTGTGTCTCTGCGCCCCCAGTGACACAATCTGCACTTTAAAAGGAAATGAGTAAAAAAAAAATATTTGATGTGCGCTAATGGGGAAAAAAGGCGGCAATTAATCCTTTGTGTGCTTTGGTTTAAATGGAACAAAAAGAGCCGTTGGGAAGAAAACTAATAATAAAATGATTTGAATGAATTTGAGAAAAGGATTGTTTTACATTTTATTCCCTATTTCTAACACAAGTGATGTTACTCGGTCATTAAGTGCTAAATTATGAAATAATACACATTTTTTGCTGTTCCACCAGGACACAACTATGCCAAGAAGTCAGTGAATACGACTTCCAATTGATATTGTTCTTGTTTAACAGTAAAAAAAATCTAGACACTAGAAACAAACACTAGACTCTTAGGAGAACATTATTCTGGTCCATAATAGAAAAGAACTAGACAGATAATCTACTTTAAAAAGTTTTATTTTCAGACAAGATTACTAGACCTGGTCCTCTCAGTCGATGACTTCACCACTTCACTGCCCACGGAGGTTCTGGACTCCACTCATTTGACACACACATCAAATCCACCTTTTTCCTCCTCAAAAATACATCTCCCGACTCTGGCCGTCACTCCCTGATTCTGTCGCTGAGACCCTTATCCTTGCTGTTATTACATCACGTCTGGACTACTGCAACGCTGTCCTGTTTGGGGTCCCCAAGAAAACCCTGGATAGGCTCCAACACATCCTTGGCAACACATCACCCCCCCCCCCCCCGCTGAAACACCTGGATCATCTTACACGTCTCTCATGGAGTCCCTCCCGGCACCTGCAGTCTGCTGACCTCAGTCTCCTCTCCATCCCCCAGCACCTGCAGGCAAAACTTTGGGCAACAGCTCTTTCAGTGTCACTGCTCCCTCCGGCTGTTCACCAGGCACCAACTCTGGAGTCGTTTACATCAGTGTTGAAGCGACACTTGTTCCTGAAGGTTTTTTCCACCGGTTTGTCTTTTTGTTCTGATTTGTCGTTTTTCTACTTTTTACCGTGGGTTTTGTGAAAGGCCCTTTATAAATCAAAGCTGGCTTATTTAACAGTTAGTTCCAGCTCATTATAAGGACCTTAAACAACCCGTACGACGTCCACATGAACGTATTCCATTATGAAGCTCTTCCATTCACTTACCTGCTCGGCACATTTCTTCAGGTGTACGCGGAGAAGAGAAACTCTTTCGCGCTTCATTTACCGCAAGTCTCTTTCGCTGAGAGCATCAAACCTTGGCCCGCACTCCTTCTCCTTCTTCAGCGCTGCCGAGTATGAAATTATCGGCGAAGACATTCCTGCTCACTCTGCTGAGAAAACACAACCTGCTCGCCAAAAACCAACTGCCAACTGTCCAGACCCCCGAAAACCTCAGTGGGCAGGTGGAATCTGATCCGTGCTGGAAATCAATCTTCCCTGCTGCTCCTGCTCCTTCACTGCCTCTTGATTTTTGGCGAGAGAGAGAGGAAATGTGCTGTTTAGTGAGAAAACCCCCCCCCGAGCAGAGCAATTGAATAAACACAGCGTGATCTTTTAAAGCCACTGAAATCTGTCTCACTTTCGCCCGCAGGAAACAAAACCACAAACACAAACAGCGTTCACTCCAACGAGGAGGGTATTTGTTGGGAAATGTAGGATAACAGTTCCTCTCTGTTCATTTTGACAAGTGCAGACATTGCTCACTATATGTAGACCTGATAAAATGTCATGACTCTAAATAAAACTGCACAGCAGACGCCCGTTTAGCGGCTGAGTTTAACACCCTCCATTGGGCGTCTGCAATAAAGAAAGATATGTCCCTTGCCCTACTTACGATTACCACTAGGAGCACGACACAGGGATTATGAGTTGTTTTTGTTTTGGCAGTTGGGAGCCTGAATTTAGAGTAAATCAAACAGGGAGGGCGACTAATCAGCGGAGTTCACTCCTGCTGACTTATTAAGTGTGGAGTTAAATGGAAGCCAGAATCTGGTCTCCTTGAAAGACTCTGGAGTCGTGTGAATCGATCCTCACCAAACCACAAGAAGTGGAAGCATTTACGGCGACAGCTCTGGTGTTTTCTTCCACATCCTCCAGTGAGGAGAAGGAAGAACCAGAAGGTGAATTCTCTGCTGATGTATGTCACTGAGAACATCACACCCAGAGATCCCAACTCCCCGGGAGCCTCTTCCTTGCAAATTCCTGCCAGGTGGGATCGCAAACATGATTATAACTGCACTTTGTGATTCATCTCTGACAGAAAACATGATCATGCTGGTAGAATCCACGTTGAAATTCTCCAGATAACATTACGTACTTGCCGGTGGCCAGAATCTGCTCAAAATGAAGGAGCTCGGGCCAGAACCTGCTGAGGATGTTTCACGAAAATGCAGAGATCCCACAACACAAATGAAAGGTTCTCTGGCTTAGTTCTATCTTTCAGTGATTCTCCTCAATGTTCTCACACAAAACACACACAAAAACCACACAGGGCTACATTTGTCCTGAATTCACCTGTCCATGCTTCTCTGTCTGAGGTCATCCTCGTTGATTTGCATCGTCAGTTTGTTCCCGCTTTGTGCTGCGAGTTCAGACCGGAGAGTTTTCTCCTCCTCCTCCTCCTCCTCCTCCCAGGTCCTGGTGCGATGCGTGAGGCATCTGAGCCCGCAGGGGAGGAGACGCCGAGGTGACATCGTCAGGAACAAAAGAAAGCAACATCATCAGGTCAGTGTCTCTGCCTCAAAATAGATGTCAACTCACGTTAGGGTGACGGAGGGAGAAGCTGGGGCTGATGGGTAAATGCATGTATGTTTTAGGGGATAAAAATTCGAATGAGGGCTGAGTGAAAATTAAAACAACTTTCCTGATTTTTCTGCTTCTTAAATGTGAATATTTTCTGGTTTCTTTGCTCCATAAAACAAAGAAATCATTTCTTTCTTCGTCATTATTTCAAGGTTTAAGAAACACTGATCAACATTTTCTGACATTTTATGGACCAAACGTCCTAATAATAATAATTTGAGACAAGATGCTAAAACAGTATGATTTAAAGGGTATCAATGCTATTCCACTAAATAACAAATTAGATCCCTCCAGACAGTCATCGCTCTGTATTTTACCTTATAATAACAAAAAAACTAATGTCACTTTTAACTAACTTCCAGTCCATAGTGTTAGGGTCAGCAGATTTTTAAATAGTCTCTCTACAGTCCAGTGTGGAATCTAAAAATCATGTCCATGGTTCCTTTGCTTCATTAAACAACTTTTCATTTACTGTAAAATTAAGCCTGACAACCTTTTACTTACTTCCTGTCCATAGTAGCCGTTGGAGCTTTCTCCTCCCTCAATTGATTCTTTGCAATCTAGTGTGGAAACCGAAATCATGTCACATGGTTCCTTGTAACAACTTTTAATTTCTGTAAAATTAAGCCTGACGTCTTTTTACTTACTTCCTGTCCTTAACCGTTAGCTTTCTCCTCCCTCACCTCACAGCTAAGCTAACTAGTGAGTCAGCAGATTTTTAAATTGTTTCTTTGCCATCTCGTGTGGAATCTAAAATCCTGTCAGTGGTTCCTTTGCTCATAAACAACTTTTCAATTACTGTAAATTTTATGGCTGAAGTCTTTCTACTAGCTCCCTGTCCATAGTAGCCGTTAGCATTCTCACCTCCCTACTGTCTAACTTGGGTGAAGCTCACAGCTAAGCTAACAGGTGAGTCGGCACATTTTTTTTAAAATAGTTCCTTTGCGATCTAGTGTGGAATAATGTCAATGGTTCATTTGCTCCATAAAACAACTTTTATACCATACATGGAATTTTGTAAGATACTGTATGATTGATTTACTGTGAAACAAATGTGACAGAAGTGCAATTGGATACTCAAGTTGGGGTTGAGGTTGCTCTGAGTTGGAAAGGAACGCAACCTCAAATTTTAACCTCCAACTACAAATCGAATCAGCCCAAAGTGGAAATGACTTGAAATTGAAAGTCGTGCTACAGTTCAAAGTTCAAAAGGATTTCTAAATTTCACATTACCGACAATACAGTGTCATAATGTCAACTTTGTTTTCTAATTAAAACTTTATTGAGCGCAGTCAACTGAAACATGTACCGGATATTATTTAATCAAAACTGATGTGTGGTTTTTCACCTCGTCTAACTTTTAATGATATATTTAAGTGTCAAAAATGACAAAACTTTCACTTTGTTTAGCCCTAAACTTTTTAAAATGTGTAGAATATAACATCTATCTTTCTCTTGGATATGTTTTGCAAACTCCTGCGTATCAAGTGTCAGTCTGCTGAACCTTTTGTGACATTTGTTGATGCCAATCACAGATTCTTAGCAACGGCAGCAAACAGACGAAGCGAGACTCGTCTAACTTATAAATTGTTGGTGCAACATTTTTTTTTGGAGATTGAGATTCGGGAGCACAGCGGCGACAGTCTCACGGTTAATGTGGTAGTTTACCTCTGTGCCCTCTGTGTGAATCCGTCCTCCGCACTCCCCCATCATCTCTCCCGCCGCCTCACTAAAGACAAATTGGACAAAAAATAAACATTGGCATCGACGCATTGCTCAATGCTTCCCACACGGGAACACAGAAAATGTGGTGTTTGGGGATGAATGCGAGGAGAAGTGAGCAATGTTATCTGTGTCTCCACATTTCTACCGTGGTGAGGACACAGGACGTTGTTGCCGAAGTTTGTAACCACAGTGTGGCTCAAGTCCCTGCTGCTGTTTGGCTCCACTCCGGAAGGAAAATTCAAGTTAATGAGACATTTGGCCAGAGGAAGATAGAAAGACGTGTTTGTAAAACTGCCGATTTGCTGTCATTGTGTCCTTAGAATGAACAGGATAGTGAATAATCAACAATTTGTGTATGTAATGGGTTCGTGGATGGGTCGCAAAAGTCATTCAAGCTGTTCAGTTACAAACTCAGTTGGGCCACGTTTTTGAACCATGAAATTTAGCTGAGCTAGATCATTCAGCAGCCAGCAAGCAGCAGATCATTCATTCATTCACTCCCTTTATACAAGGGTTTTGGAGGCCACTGGATCCAATCCCAGCTGACAAAAGGTGAAAGACGTTCCGGACAGGTCAAATAACATCTACATGTTTTGGGACCACAGCACTGGCAGAGAACATGCAAGCACCCTCAGACCAGGTCGCGAACCTGGGTCTTTTTGCTGTAAGGCAACAGTGCTAGCCACTACGCTGCCATGTAGCCTGTAGTAGATTGTCATCACAGGTTATCTCCATTGCTAAGACACGTGACAACAATGTTGCTAGGCTGCTAGAGTGCTGAGTTCATGGTCAGTACTAACTGTAGGAATTATTGAGCGAATCTTTGAGGGTCAGTGTTTTTCTTGTTTTTTCTTAGTGTTTCTGGAGGAACCAACAACTGGGCCATTAATGCGGCTTTTCCATTATACAGTTCTAGCACTACTTAGCTGGACTCTACTTGTTTTTTTTGCTTTCCCATCAGTGATAGTACCTTGTACCTGGTGCTTTTTATCTGCTCTGACGAGGTTCTAAGCGAGCTGAGCCGATACTAAAAATGTGACATCAACAGACTGCCGGCCACTGATTTGTCAGAGAGTGTCGTCACTGGAAGAGTCATGAGTGCGACATCCGACACAAGAATCAAAGCGAGCGATGTTGAGTTAAAAAAAAATCAGTTAAAAATACTCAAAAAAATGCAGAAAACGTGTTCATTGGCGACACGAGGTCCATGGGCCACCGTCTCCAAAGGTTATGTTGAAATAACGGACTTAAAATACAACACAGGATTACGCAGAACTTTGTTTGTCGCTTTTAAGTCTTTAATTAAGTTTGTGGCTGTAGATTAATGTATCTCCACCTCTGTTAAATTGCCTCATTATAACCTCTAACCGTTTTTGTCTTTCATTCGATTATGTTGCTTGGCTTGAAGGTTTTCTCTGTGTGTGTGAATCATAAACGTGGTTGAGTTTAATTGAGAATAATCCCCATCATGGGGTTTTATTAAAAAGCAGACATGAGTAATAACCTGAACGGAAATGTGTGCGCCCACACTCATACATAAAACAAAATGTACATTCACTGGACCATAGACAACTGTACCACCTACTGTATGTCTTCACATGAAAAGTTAATGCAGACAAACGTGGGATAAGAGATGAGAAAGAGCACAGTCAATTTGTGACTGAAATGGTGATTTTATGAACCCATGAAACATTTTGAGTTAAATTTCCACCCATAAGAGGCGGAATCATTCGTTCCCTGTTGGTAAGAATACAGATTGAACGCTGTGTCACACATTCTGTGGAGCAGCTGCTCTTTTTGCCTCCCACAAATTCAAGGTTTTCTCTTTTCTCCTTTTTTGTTCCTGGCATTTGTAAAATGTAGCACAGCCCCTCTATAAATGACGACCGCGTCGAGTCCATGGGGAGTGGAACGGAGATAATGCATGCCGTTCATTAAAATAGGACATTTTCTTTTTATACCTTGAAATATCTGCAGGATTGTCTTTGCCATTTGTTTCCTATGTGTTTTAGAGCTATGTTATCATGTGTCCCACTGAATCATGGGAAATAAAACAGGTCGCGGTGGATAGATTGTAGCAGCAACCGACTCTCAAGAAGCTTACGGAAGATTTGCTGTGTGTGTGGACAAAAAATGCTGCCATAGATTCAAGGTTATCGCTCTTCTCCCAGCTCTGTTATATGGTTCTATTATGTATGAGTGTGTGTGTGTGTGTGTGTGTGTTAAAAGAACCATGTTCTTTTTGTGCTGAAGTCTCTCTAAATAATCAGCTTCTGGTATTGTCTCTCTACAAGGAGTGATGGGGTGTATGAGAGTTGTGGTTCAGAACTATCCCACTGTTTGAATGTATATAAAAGGAACTTAAACTGTATTGAACAAAGTTTGAACTGCATCTGAGGAACTATTGAACTTGTCGAAGGAACTAAAAACTGTGTTGAACAAAGCTGTATGAACAAAAACTTTGCATTGCATTAAAGGAACTTTGGTAAACTGTGGTGAAGGAACTTTGAGCTGGGTTGAGGTTGAAGATCGTTGAACTGGGTTGAGGTTGCAGAACTATGAACTGGGTTGAGGTTGAAGAACGTTGAACTGTGTTGAAGTTGAAGAACTTTGAACTGTGTTGAGGTTGAAGAACTTTGAACTGCATCAAAGGAACTTTGAACTGTGTTGAGGTTAAGGAACTTTGAACTGTGTTGAGGTTAAGGAACTTTGAACTGCATTGAAGGACAGTGGCACCTCTTAGTGAACAGATATTGGAAAAAGGAGAGAAAAAAGACCTGTCTGATCTCGCTGACTTGCAAAAATGTTGGTGCAACCAGACACTGCATCCCAAAGAGCCCAAGTCCTTAGTCCACATTGCACAGATCGATCACTCACTACATCGGAATTTTCTCTCAGAATATCAGAGTGGACTACATAAAGCATTCAAACAGAAGAGGAAGACATGTGAACAATGAAATGTGGCAGCAGTTCAGAAACGATCTCTCTCTGTCTTGTATTTCCTTGCAGTGAATCAAATGTGGAGCCGGACTTTAACTGCAGTAGATGTTTACGTTACGCGGTGACAGCACTTACGGGAACAGGCTGACGTAATGCGACGTGTGGCTCTTTTGTGTGTCAGACTCTTCGCTCCATTACTTGCACAAGATGTAATGAGCCAGTGCAAAGCTGGTCTGACCCGGCTCGGCCTCAGAGCTGGCAGAAAATTGAATAAATCACAGCAGATGTAAGTAAACGCAAGTTTCACTCCATAAAGACTTAATGGACAGCTCCTGTGCTACGGCATACGTGACGGATGCAGATATCTCTGCAGAGACACAGAGAGAGAGGCAGAGGACTGGAGGAGGCAATTTACCTTGAAACATTTACAGCATCAATACTAAGTGATGTATTAGAAGAGCTTGAACTTTGTTCAACCTGCTGTCGGGTGAAAAATGATTGCGGCAGCTCACAGTACAGTATTTTTTGGATCTGGCAGGGATTCAGCTTTGTTCATCAGCCTCAGAGAACGACAGATGTTTGATGTCAGGGCAGCTTAGATCTGACCTGTCAGGTTTCTCGGGTTACAAACACACACACAGTTGAAAAGATAGGGCACAACTTTATCTTTATTTGTAAGTTGTGTTTCTGTGTTTAAATGATAGAAGACAAAATCTAATCTAATCTGATAAAGACTGCAAATTACGGGCAGAGGTGATTTATTAGTGTTTGCCTTAAATCAGTTAAGTAAAAACAAACTTTGACTATGTCTATGACATCTTAAGACAATGTTTTGTTGCTTTGCATCTCTGTTAAACAGCCTTTGCTGAGTGATAACAGTTTACAGTTTGTAAACTGCTTACTTTCTTGCACCAAAGTCCATAGAGAAAATCACCATTTTTACCTCACAGAGACAGAGGAAGTGCTGGTCTACTGTTGCCTCGTTTGGTGAGTTTATGTCACTTATGTGAATCAGAACACAGTATTTCAAACGCTGAAGTCATAAAGTAACACATTTGTACTTGGTAATGAGGCAGCAGTGGATGTAGAACTCCTGTGTGCTGTAATGTAAAATTGCTGATTTTCTCTATGGACCTTGGTGTAGTCTACAAATCATAACTCCAACTTAAGTTTCAGGGCAGAAAAGGCTGTCTAACAGTGGGATAATGCAACAAACATATTCTTTAGATGACATAGACTTGGTTTTATTTGGTGAGTTTTTTCATTAAGTGGCTAAAATCAATAAAGGTTTTTAAGCCTCGTGTCCCTGCTGGCAGTCATTGAGAGTGAGCATCCATGTCTCGTGCTAATTCCTGGCAATGGTGACATGCTGGCAGCGAACATGGCTAAAGCGCTCTAAGATTCATGGTACTTCCACTTAATTGCTTTGAAATGAATACAATATGTTCGCATACACAATTAGCTGCCATCATCCGAGGCAATAACTCATTTAAATACCACCCGTGACTTGTTTTCACTGCCAACACTTGAGCTCTGAGGTTATTTGTACAGTTGAAGGAGTTGGAGCAGCAGAGTGTTTCGCATGAAGGTCTGCAGGACGCGTCGTTAACCAAACCATAATAATGTACAGTCAGCTGGTAAAGTATCATATACAGTCGAGTCTTTATCTGTCGCAATCAATTAGCCTCATGGAGTCGCAGTGATACATTTTTTTTTCCCCCCTTTAATGTACAGTCTGAAGAGATGGATAGTTCTGTTGGGTAATCAACCGCCTATCATTAGTCACTAAAGGGAAACAAATATTCCCTGGGATTTCCTGTTCCCCAGACCAGATTTGCAGCTGCAATAACTCAGTTTTATCGCAAAAAATATCAGAGATGGATTGGCTGGCGTACGTGTCTGTCATTGTCCGACCTTTCTACCTGAATTCACCCTGCACGTTCACTGGTCTTTAATCAGAGAAGTGAACACCAAGAGCCACACGGTTGGTGTAGTGCAGTGGTCACCAACGTGGTGCCCGCGGGCACTTGGTAGCCCGCGAGCAGCCAGCGAGGTGCCCGTGGGCTCATTTCACTTCACCTCACTTGCATGTATCCAAATGATCACTGAGTAAAATGTCCTGATATTATTTATAAAAACTGTGATAATCATTAGGAGTAAGCACTGGATTTAATGTGTATGCAATTAAATGCATAATATTCATCATTTCAATGGTAAATTGCATAAAATGTTAATATGGTAGCCCTCCATATTATTCTCTACCCTTCAGGTAGCTCTCGGTCTCAAAAAGGTTGGTGACCCCTGGTGTAGTGGTTAGCACTCTTGAGCTCCGGTTGGAACAAGGGCCTTCCAGCATAGAGTTTGCATGTTCTCTCCGTTTTCTCCGTGTTCTACGGCTTCCTCCAACAGTTGGTCATTGGTCACTCTAAATTGACCGTAGGTGTGAGAGTGAATGGTTGTTTGTCTCTACGATGTGACCCTGCGATGGACTGGCACTGGACTTAGATTGGCACAGCACCACGTGACCCTCCTTTTGAGGATAAAATGGTTGGAAGTGAACACCACTGAAAAAGAGACGATAGCGAAAAGCCAAAATTTACAGTTTTACTTCAGACAATTGGCACTTTTGTGCCAATTGTCTGAATTGGTGGGGTCAGCAGAGCACAAAATTGGCATGATGTGGTTTTATACGCAGTTGTTTTGGGTGTAAATGAATCATTAGAATCAGTTGAATAAAAAGATTTGCTCACGAATCGTTCAGTATTTCCTGCATGATCGACTGACAGTCACTGAGCTGAAATCCCACTGAATGTGGTCGTGATAGGGCTCACAATCGCCAAAATTTTAGACATTTCCTTTGCTAAATGTTGGAGATTAACGCATGTTTTCAGGGATTTTTAAGTAATTTTAACTGATCTACAGTTGGACATTGTTCGATTTGATTCTTGTGTCGGACATCACGCTCATGACATTTTAGTAAAAAAAGAAGAAAAAAAACACCAGGTACCAGGTACTATCACTGAGGGAAAAGCAAAAAAAAAAAAAACAGTAGAACCAAGCCGAGTTAGAACTGTATACTAAAAAAGTGCAGCGATTCAACTGTAATTGGACACACACTGTGAAATAAACAAACTAGTAACGACCCTAACATTGTCACTGGGCTTCATGGTGTTGTTTTCTTCTTCTTTCTACTCATTTTGTTTTGACACAATTACCTTTTTTTAGCTGTTTAATATACTGTGAAAGAGGCTTTAAATACTGTTTCAGGGTTTATTATGTTCATGTAACAACGCTAATGGTAAAGTGAAATGTTAAAAGTGAAAAAAGTACCACTGCTGCCACAGCTACTTCTTACTGTTTGTCAAAATAAATATATTTCTATAAAAAGTACAAACACTTCGAGCTGAACTGGACTAATTCCAGGTTTAGAAAATGTGATTCATTTGCCTGGAAGTCTGGAGAATGTCGTATAGTTTTGAATGATGGGGTTTACAAATTAAATCCCTAATTAAAAAAATAAAGTGTCTTACAATTGTCTCTTTAATTGCCTTGGCCACACAAGCCCGTGTTTTCTGAGCTGGTGTCAGCTCTGTGATGAATAACCAGCGGGTTTATCACAATGACACCAAATGTGCCAACGCGTACAACACGACCCACCTGGCATTTACCACCAGTGGAAATCTTCTTCTTCAATGCCAAAGTGCAGCTAAGGATTAAGCAGGTGGTAAATATAGATGGTGTTTCATGGACGTCTGTGGCCTGAAGTCACTTCTAACCACAAACACCTTCACTAACATGAGCTGTACCTTCTGCTTTCTACTGGACTTTGGACAAAAGTCACACAAATCACCACTGAAATGCACTTCCATACCATTTTCTAACTGTGTGGAAAAGTATGATAGAAATTGATAGAAATCAATCAAATAGAGTGGGGTAGTACAGTACATTAGCTAACCTTGGTTGACTACATCCATGTCCATACTGTCACAGCCTGTCCTAAACGTCCTCTCAACCTTCAGTGTCTGTAAAACATTCCTCCACTGCAGTTGCTTGTTTTTCTTTTTTAAGAGGGTCACTAAGGGCTTTTCAGGTTAAGCATCATTTAGCATTTCCATTGATAAGCAGCTAGCTTGCTGCTCTCTGCTAGCATCAGAGTGCTACTAGCTGCATTATTAGGTGGTTGATAGTTCATTTTAGGATTGACTGACACACTCAAGAGTTCTTCAGACGGACGGATCCTTGTAAATCGTGGAACCATGCGTCTCCAGTTTGATGGTAGCTAGTCTCAACATGTTACTGTGGTGAGATGATTTGTAGAGTTCCTCCAGGGGTTGACCCGGAATCTTTGTACAGATATTTAATTGACTTTAGAGTAGTGGACAAACACTTGTATCATGTAGAATTACAAGAAGTGAAAAACAAAAATAAATTCTATGCTTTTGTGGTCTTTCCAGGTTAACAACCTATCTATCATTACTCCCCAGTATTTGTACAGTTAATGTTGTCATTATGGAGAGTGACGCATTATAGTCGTTTTTACCTTGAACAACAGCTCTCCAGTCTTTTAAGTGTTTGTGTGCGTTGACACTGGTTCGTACAGTAACAGCACATAATCTAAGTGGAACAGCCTGAAAAAAAACACAAGTTTTGATCAGATTACACGTAATTTGGGGATTTTTTCATCACAATGTCACTGTGGTTCTGTAAATATGAAAGACTTGTGAAACAAAGGGTGAAACTCAACGGTACCAGCTGTGAATAAAAACACTTTCTTTAATTTGTCAGTCCGATAAAAGAAATCCATGTTGGATTGGAACATTGATGATACTCGTTGAAAATACTTGAAACAAATAACAGCAAATAACTGCAGAGGAGAGTCAACTTCCTGTTTGTAGCATGCAAATACCAATTGTACCTCAACTGTCACATGAAAGCATCAACAGGCTCACATCCAGGATGTTTTATAATGCAAACAACTAATTTATTGACATGCATTATTCAGAGATGAGCGGGAAGTTGTGCCGTGTATTCTGAGATTCCTCAAGTGGATTTCTGCAGAAACTACTGTTTATTTATGCACTTTTTTTCTATGCTGCAAATCATTTTGTAACGTTCAGCACATCTCCCCCGTCAGGAAGTACATATTTCTTCTCCTCGTCGTTCCCTCCACTCCTCTCCTTCCTCCCCAATCTCGTATTTCCTGCCTCAATCTGTCTCTTTCCTTCTCATTTATTCCCAGCATCCGTCATCCCGTCTCTCCCGCTCGTCTTCCACGACGCTCGTCGTCCTCGACGCTCGTCGTCCTCGTCTTACTCAGAACATCTCAGTGGATTAATGCTGTCATAATGTCAGGAATCATCCAGGTAAAAAACAAGTCTTCTTCTGTGGAGAGGTTGACATTTAGGACATAGGAGATGTTTTCCTTGAGCCATATCCTCTCCTGTGTAAGTGCGGTCCATCCTGAGCAGGTCCAGGAGTCAATATTAATTTAAAGGACTCGACTTGAACCGACATTTAACGTGGGAGAGTCGAGTGATTGACGTCCGGCCCCGCTCAAACTCTGTCCGTCCTCTGAGATAAAGTACAGAGGGACGAGCAGTCGGTGTAATAAAGTTTGCCTCGTGAGTCACAGCTCTGCTGTCTGTCTCGATGGTTTTCCCCTTAAGCTCCCTTCACACCTTACAAAAATAAACCCCTCTAATACCCACTGACATGGGAGTTTAGCTATCAGGATGAAAAGGCAATGATCTGCAATCACTCTTTTTTTTCTCAGGGTCAAACCACTCTCTGCAGTCGATGGTGTTTATCGGCTCCGACTCCAGACGCCGGTGATGAAGGAAGACTCGAGTCCCGGGGGAGTGAGTGCGTCACGAAAGGCAATGAACGTCTACAGCTCTGACGAATTTCCCCCTCCGTCTTTGTTCAACCGCCTCTCAAGGAAAAGTCGTTTGCAATCGTGAACTCCTGATGAAGTCTGGAGACTTTGGTCCAGACCATAGATGATGGAATTAGCCTGCAGTGAAAATTTCTTTTAGACTTATAATTGATTGCTGCCACTGGAGTCGCCCCCTAGTGGCTAATTGCCAATTCTATCCATTCAAACTAAAGTAAGGAAGTTGTCGCCATTTAACTTGGTAACTTTAGGAGCTCTATTACCATCAGACTTTAAATTATTTTCACAGCCAGTGGAGTTGCCCCCTGGTGGCTAATTTCCAGCCACTTCTGTCCGAATTCAGAGGCTTCACTTTTTAAAATGGACAGACTGGAAAAAAAAAAGACCAGGACCAAGAGGTTCATTCAAATTTTGTGATCATATACATTTTGGATGAACTTAATCCATTTACACTCAGAAAACATAAATACTGGCACATAATTAGGAATTATGTGTATTCAAAATGATCATATTTTCAAATGTCATTTAATCAAATTACTTAGAATCAGTGGTAAATCAATCCAATTTCATGACTTAAAACGAATGAACACTCAATTAACTATAATTAATTTAGTCAAAATTAGTTCACATAAGTGTTTAGTGTGAATTTCAGGGCGTCTGCAGTAATGTGTAATGGGGATTTATTGGTCATTTTATCTCATTCTTAATAGACCTACTTCTCACTTGATTTATGACGTCAGTAAAACATTTTTGTCTCAAACACTGCGGTTTGGCTTTGATTTTGTAAATTATGATCACATGTAGAATAAAATGGAAAGCAGTCGTGACATCAACCTAAGAATGAATTGAAGCTTTGAGATTGGTGATTTTGCCAGTATGATTGTGACAATTCACAAAGGAAACCTTCAACCAGGCTCATATACACGATAGTAACCGTCAATCACACTGATGTCCACACACGTGCTGTTCTTTAACATCTATTTTCCTCTAAATGGGAAAATAAAACACAAAACTGACTTCATGTTCTATGGAGAAGCTGAAACAGGTGATTTTTTTCCCACAATAATTAAAATGGATAGAAAAAAATTGGATTATATAGTGTTTTATGATTTGTGATGACTTTCGCTTTCCTGTCCCGACTCTAACACCCTTTTTAAATCTGTCGGACGACGAAAGTCACATAAATACATAAATATTCCTCTTCGCACAGAAGCGCAGTAAATATTTTTCTATTTCCTGGAGAGGAAATGTGGTTTATTCCCCCGGAGAATTTATGTTTTCCTTGGATCAGGGGACAAATACAAGCCTGCGGCAATTCGTCTTATATGGCCCGCACTAACCAGAGAAGATAAATCGATGACATAAAATAAACGGACATGAACGTATTGTCTTTGTATTATTAATGAGAAAACAATCAATTTAAGGGTGAAGGTGAAATGTGTCGAGTCTTTTAAGACTAAAAAAAAAAGGATCATGATATGTCAGAGATTAAGGAAACATGTTACAGTGAAATACGAGATTCATTTTCATTCTGTTTATGTCATGGTCTGTCTGCAGTTATTTAATAACAGTCTATTATTGTCACCTTGTCTCCTCATATTATACATTTCCACTTATGTTCTAGAGCAGACAAACTCTGCCAGTTGTGACATGCTAAAACTGACCGAATACGTTAAATTTAGAGGTCAACAACTGGCCACAAGTGGCCCGCCAGCATCAGTACCTGACAAAAAAAAATCATATTTTTTTAAAAATGATTTGCTAATCTTCACCAAATCGCCAAAATGGCTGACTTCCTGTTGAGTTGAGGCCATGGTTACGGTCGACTTTTTTGTTCATCTTGGTCTATAACATCGTCCCACCAAGTATTTGGGAAACTCTGTTTCCTTTTTGCCTTTCGGCCCCTGCCATTCGTTGCTCGGACTCTAATAATCTAACTTTATTGGTATAAGTATTGCAGCTCAAAATGCTTCACAATAAAACACAAAAACAAGTAGTGTGTTCCAAAGTTTAGGGGCGTGAGGAACAAAGGCGACATCCCCAATTTTCTTTCCACCGTTGTGGGTGTAAATGAAAACTGTAAATGTTTAAATGCCAAGTTCTAAGAGTGAATGTCCGTAAAATGTGTTGTGTGAAAAAATAAAGCAGACGGTAGGACGGTCATGTGTGTAGATGTATTTGTCAAATCTGGTAACATACCTGAACCACAACTTCACACTTGAAGACCTCAAAGCAGACTCAGACGTGAGGATGCAAAGGAAAATCTCTTCAAATCCTCTGTGAAACTGAACAGTCAGAACACAGTAATCAGTCCGTGGGGCAAAAGGCACAAAAACAAATATCATACACAAGAGTCAAGGGGGAAAAAAGCCGGTACAACATCAAGGAAACAAGTAAACAAAGTGTCAAGGATCACATGAAATACTAAAGGAAGTTGTTGGAAAACAAGCAACAGGTGCAAATAATAAGGGGTGCGGTTGGAAATCAGGCTCAAGGTCAATACCAAAATAAAACAGGAAATCAAAGAATAATGAATAAAAGAACCACAAGCATCACAGAGGGTATTCTGCTGATTCTGACGTGACAAAGTCACCTCAGTCTTAGTGAACTGTGTTGGCAAATCAGGGTAAAAACACACAAAATAATAATTATGCAGAGTATAGTGTGGAAGCATGCGTCTGAGCTCGTGTTTACCCAGACACTGCGTGGTTATGAGAGGAGATCACTTTCTTTTGAGAACATCCAATAAATCCTGTTCCTGCAAACTGCCGGGGAGAACACTCATATTTCCCCGCTGGCATTCAGCGGTATTAGTAGATTTCTTTTTATTAAACACCCGTTCACACTCTGCTGCTCTTTTCACATCAGCTCAGCGCCGACGTGAAGAGACAGCGGAGGCGTCTGAGCTTAGCGGGAGTGACAGCGCGCTCCACTTCTAAATGCCATCTGTACGACGACGTGGAGATTCATACGTAGTCACTCTGTCACCGACGGAGAGGAGTTCAGACTTTGTACCGCAGTGATCGATCATTTCAGAGCAATCAATCAAATATGGCAAACGTGTTGTATGTTTTATTTTTGACATGAAGAGATGGCTGAAGATGAATTTTTCCTTGTTTCAGCTCAGTTTTACCATTAAATCAATCAATCAAACTTTCATTTATACATCACTCTTCATACAAGGCAATTCAAATCAAAGTAAACCACATTTACAAGCATTTAGGAACTTGGGCACTTTTATCCAATGTTACTTACAATAGAGGAATAAGCTACATAGAAGTAGTCTTGGAAAGAACTCCACTAGATAGGAACAGTGGACAGAGTGCTGAGGTGGATCCAAGTGCAGAATGAGAGGGTAATTGCTCGAACAGAAGATGGTATTGGAAGAGCTTGGTCTTCAAGAACTTCTTGAAGATAAACAGGGACGCCCCCTGTTCTGGTAGCACTCTGTACTGTGGTGTTGGCACCGCCAGACGACAATCCTTTGACGAACAGAGTTCTTTAGGAGAGCATTTAAGTGGGTGGGAGCAGACCCATGAAGCACTTTGTAGGCTAGCGTCAGTGATTTGAATTTAATGTGGGCGGCTAAGGGTAACCAATGGAGCTCAATGAACAGACGGGTGACATGTGCCCTTTTAGGCTGGTTGAAGACCAGGCGCGCCGCCGCATTCTGGACCATCTGTAGTGGTTTAACAGCACAGGTCAGGAGGCCCGTTAGCAGGGCGTTGCAGTAGTCAACCTACATCAAGATGTTTGGTCTGGGCACACACAATTGGCAGGGCTCAATCCGAGGGGTGGAATCAACGGTTGTCTTTCAAATTCCCTCTGTGTGCAAAAGGATTAGCGCTACAACCATTCCATGTGCAAGTGAAAGTTTGATCAAGAGATTCCTGTAAGCCAACAAATGTTAGGGTAACGGAGCCCAACCAAGAATAAGAGAATTGCAGGCGTGGTTGTACATTCAGCGAGCATCTTCAAAAACAGAAGAAACCCAAAGTATTGCAGAGAGTGAGTTTGTGAGTGGGGTCACAAAAGGGGTGAGTGGGGTCACCGGCAAATCACGTTTGCCGGCAAACCACGTTTGCCGGCAAACGTCCTCTAACTGGAGACGGATAGAGGATAACCAGGACAGGCCGTTCAGATAAACGAGCCTGTGAGCTTACTCCGTCGAAGACACCCAGGGCCTTGAAAAAGTTCTGCCATAACCCTGCAAGTCCTGGAAGAGCTAATATTTGACGCAGCATTACCAAGGTATGTTAGTTAGTAGTATTTACATGTATTCCATGTTGCAGAGACTGGCAGCGAAAAGGTTGCAACTCTGTCGTAATAATGTTAAGCCCCGCCCACCGACTCTAAACACGATGTGATTGGCCAAACCAGAGCCAGGAACCCTGGCTGCAAATTAAATTTGCTGCTGCTAGGGTGCGTCTAGATTTCTAAATTGCTAAAACCAAAGTTCTTCACAGGGTGAAAACAAATTAAAACAGTAATGGGGAAGTGGAGAAATGAAAAAGGATGTAAGGAAAGGAAGTGAGGAAACGCTATTGTGGAACTCAAAAACAGGCTTGAGGGGAAACAAAGGACACTAAAATACAAATATACTAAAAACAGGAGGTAAAAGAAAATTAAAAACGTAAATAAGAACAGATAAAATTAAACCGATAATTAACTTGGTACGTAAAAGTAAAGTAAGTAGGTAAATGAATAAAAGATATCAGTAATTATCACACAGCGGACCTTATTATTCAAAGACTTTGTGGGGTTTTTTTTTGCATCGAACAACAGATTACTTACACGCAATTACACAAAGGTGAAAATGTCTTTATCTTACTCTTCGCAGACGAGCAGAAGTCGATTTGTTGCTTACTTAACGTTATACGGGGAAATTAATTCACTCTGACACTACCTTTTATCTTTGAAGGAGTGTGGGGGTGAACGTATAGGGACACTAAACCATGAGCAGCCACAGGGATAAAACATAAGGTCCAGGTCACAGCTCGTATACTCATGTGTCCCGGAGCTGTTGTCACCACCACACGCCACAGTGATGGAAGCAAATGCACAAGACCTCCACCCTCACAGCGAGAACCCTGGTGCATTGTGGGTCCAGTTGGCTGTGTAAGCTATTCATAGTGACTTTATGCCAAATGTCACTGATGCAAGGTTATTGACATTATCATCATACAGGCAGGAACTTTGCCGGTCAGATGATCACATGACTGATCAACCTTTCAATCTCCACCACCTAAAAGCCTGTTTTATACTCCATTAGTGTTGGACAATTTAAAAATGTGTTGAGTGACAGAAAAATCAATCAATCTATAGGCCACCGCTGGGATTTTGAAAAACCATGGCGTGTTTCCATCAAAATCACCCTGGGAAAAACCTTCCCTCGACCATCATGATTATCAGGCCGACTGGATTTATTTTGATTTTATGGCTGTATAAATATTCAATGAGTGAGTTCTTCTGCTCCTTTTTTCCAAGATAACTTTCACTTTCTATCTGGCATCGACGGAGCAATAGAAAAGGACGTATGACGTTCCAGGTTCTTCTGAGCGTATTTGCTGAGGAGGAGGTTCCCCAGGTTCTTCTGAGCGTATTTGCTGAGGAGGAGGTTCAGTGGGACTTTGAGTGTCATTTTCCAGAACTTTGAAGTGAAGTAGAAAACACAAACCACACAGATTACTGAGAATTCTTTTCCCGGGGTAAATAAGTTCCTGGAAATGTTGGTGGAAAAGAGACTAATCATGAACCAGCCTTTATTTACATAGAAGTGATGTAACTTACAATAACGTCTAACGTCCTCTTCTGCCTCCGTTTGGTCTTCATGAATAAAAATCATGTAACATAACACGTTTATCTCGTCAAACTGATGGCCCGCCGTATGTTTGGAGCAATAGAATCCACTTCTGAAACTTAAGTGTAGACACTAATTAGTTTTTTCAATAAAAAAAAAAAACTCCAAGGTCACAATGTGCTTTACATCAATTAGAAAAACCATGGAAATCAGATTTAAAATATCAACAAGTAATTCACTGGTAGTTTTGACATGAGATCAAATTTGACACCATATTCCGTTTGAGACAAATGAGAGGTCTGTTCAAGTCCTGTTCCCGCAGAATCCAGCACCAATTACACCGCGAGTAAAAGACACCAGAGGCACTGGAGGCCCAGATGACAGCAATCAAGCTGCTAAGCTGAGGTGGCCTCGAGCAAGCCACTTCACGAGCCGTATGCTCCACAGCTAACCGTGACCTCTGACCCTCCTGGGATGTAGGCAGATAATGACAGAATCGCGTAACAAGCTTCGATGCATTTCTGTCATATGAAGTCCCGAAGCTGAAGCCGTGTTTGTGAAAACATGATGCAACAGTGACAAACTGGAGCTGAAGGTCATAGTGAGCAAATGTACTCGATTGCAATGTTTTTTTTATTTTTTAATATAATAAAATATATATATATATATATATATATATATATATATAACCTCAATTTGTGTTCGTACTGCCCCCCAGAGATCATTGCTCCACCACTTTTTCTAGCAATGATTGTGCTGCTGGAAAAATAAACAAGGACTGAACCATGAGGTAAACTTGATTTATGTCATGAAATTCTCTCTCAAAGGCTTTATTTTTGTGTGGGTTTAAAGTGATTTAACTTCTACTTACAGCCTCATTTCCACCATAATTGTTGATTTATTGAAATAGATGAGTTAATTCCAAGCATCTTCGTACCTGAATATGTTAAATGGCAATTCAATTGGTGTTTGCCTGATTTATTTAGTGTTTATTGACTTACTTTGTAAGGGATTCTCCTCTATATCCTTCCAAACCTTGTTTACAGAGGAATCTGACAACGCTCTCATTTGCTGACAGTTGAAAGACAGATAATAGTAGTAAAAGTTAGGTTGTTGTAGTACACCTCTTACATTTGAGCTAAACAGTCTAAACAGATCTGTGCAACTTGTCTTTTTCTAACATGTCATATAAATTAGTAATTATTTCATGCAAGTTTTCAAACTATTTTTTTTTGTGACAGGCAATAATACGTAATGCTCAACTTTACTATCTTCAGAATATATAATAAAGTCACAAGGAAGCTCAACTTTACTACGTTCGGAATACGGTGAGAAGAAAGCTCATATTACTGTTTGGAATATGGAATACAATTAGAAGAAAGCTCAAATATACTATTTTTCAGAGTACGTAATAAGGTCAGAAGAAATCTCAACTTTACTATGTTTGGAATATGGTCAAATTTACAAGATCGGAATACGTTCAGAAGATGCTCAAGTTTATATGAAATTATGATTATTTAATATGAAATCTGTTCACAAAAAAGCTCAATCAGAAGAAAGCTCAAGTTGACGATGATCACTCGACCCCACATTGATATAGGAAAGTGATTAGATTTAACATTTATCATTCAGACATAACATTTAAATAATACAGGACTAAGTGTTGTACAAATTTAAGTTAGATTGTGATTTGATGTATATTTATATTTGCTGTAAATGTGTACTTTTTTAACTAAAGTGTGAGATTCATTATTTATTTATTATTCCATGTCACCACTCAGTTACGGATATAAGAAAAACATTTACTGAGCTTATATTGATCCAGCGGACGCGCTGTGTGTGTGTGTGTGTACAGGTGTGATGTTTCCATCTTCCTCTGACGTATTTATTGAGCTCTAAAGAAAATGAGATGGATTGACCTGTAACCACCATGCTGCTCTTTACCTCCACTGCCTCTATTTTCCTTACACACTGTGGCACCGTCTGCATAACGAAGGATCGTAAATACACAAAGAACAACAGGGAACCTCCATCAAACTGAGGGATTATTCACACTTGGTGTCTCACAGCCGAGGTGGGAAATAGAAGCTGCAGCCAAAAAAAAAATCAACGTGTTGTTTGGATGATCTGATGTACTGCGTAATCAAACATTTGTCAGCTCACGTCTGTGCATAAATCTGTGTAATTGGGAGGCATACTTTCAATATATGGGTGTTTTTTTATGCTTCACATGAGTTGGAAGTTTTGATAGATTGTTGTTGATAACGCCGGGAAGGAAGTTTACGCACCAGGGCGCCTCACAGAGGACGTGTTGTGTTGTTTATCTTTGCTTGAAAGGAATATTTGCTGAGCTGATAAGCAGCATCTCTCAGCTCTTTTCTATGGAATCAGTGTCTGGTTTTCACTGATACAATACGAGACAAGGACTGCACAACCGTACAGACTGTATTCCATACCAAGGTCAATGTCAAAGTGACCCAGGAGTTCTAGTTCTTCTTCACACCAGAAATATAACATAGGAAAAGTCATAGGAAGAAAAAAACAAACACAGCCCTCATTAATAATCTTACTGTAGCCACAATTTTGCATTTCTGTCTATGGGCTCTCTTTAGATCAGTTGTTGAGATGACCTGATCCACAATTTATAGTGTTTCAGGTTCTAAAAAGTAAGCTACAAACAGATGAACCAAAGTTAAAATACAGTGGTGTAAATAGACTTATTCTCTCATCCTCTTCTTCCTCACATATTCTTCACACACTGATAAAGTGAAATTAGATTAAGATGGAGCAAGAGATAAAGTGACTCTAATTATTATTATTTTTGTGTTATTTGTTTAATTTTATATAATATGCACTCCGTTCACAAATTCCTCAGCTGTGGGGCTACGTGCTACGCGGGTATATCCACTAAAAATGAGTCAGGATTTTGCGTATAACCATTGTAAGTAAGTAAAATGAATAAGAAAAGGAATTAAATAATATTTAAATGAATAATTTGTGCCCCGTTTGTGTAGGTTATTCCGTTGGTGGTGTCTGTGGCAGGCAATCACCCTCACCTGCGTCGTTGGCGCGCGCAGCCTCCTTATTCTGTGGGTCTGCAGTCACTCGTCGCCACATGTTTACAGTCTTCTCTGCAGTAACATCACGATCCTTCCTGAGTTTTACTCTCTCCAGTGTCGTCTTATTCTTTTTGTTCGTAATTTTGCCCGAGAAATAACTCCTGTGTCCTCTCATGCTCAGTCCTGACAACATAACTGATATCTCTTTGACTATGGAAAATGATTGACTTCACACACAGAAACTCACACAATTGTATGATATATTTTGATATCAAAATTTGACAAAATATATATATGTATAAAAAAAACAGTTGACAATTTGTATAAAATAATATTAAAAAAATACTCCGGCCAGAAATTTAATTTATAAAATTGCTGTAGCTGTGGGCCCACTAATTTATTTGTGCAGAGTTAGTGTTGAGCTCAAAGGTATATAAGTTGTAGCCCGTGGAAATCATTGGTGTAGGAACAATCTTACCGGCTGAGCAACCGACGTTTATCCAGAACCTGGCCTGAAGTCCCGAATCCCCCGCGTAACTTGACCACATCATCTTCTCCTCCTCCTCCTCCGCGCTCAGGTACGGCTCTCCTCCTCGCTCGCTCTCTCTCTCTCTCTCTCTCTCTCTCGTCACACACACACGCCAGCCGCGCTAATGTGAAATAAAATGACTGTCAGTCACCACCGTGGAAAGTGCACTGTAATATTTCCACTCTCATATAAGGAGCTAACGTACACGACGTGCTTCTCCTTCAGCAGTCAGATCAGAAAGAAGAAATATGAGGCTCACACTAGACCCTCTTAAATATTACTTAACACACAATACATTAGAAAACAGTGCATAAGTGACATTCAACACTTCACAGAAATAATTTTATTATTTATTTTAAAACTCACTGTAACATTTAAACAATGGAGCATTTCTATATTTATTTTAAGGACACCCACACTTCTCCGTAACAAGCTAACTAGCTGCTAACTAGCTACCGACGAGCGAGCACAAACACATCACAAGTGCTTCAAAGAAATACTACATATATTAAACTCGTAACCGATTAACAGACATAAGGTATACAGGCTTACCTAATGTGATATAAAAAGACTGTCAGACACCACCATGTAAAGTCCACTGTGATATTTCCACTCTCATATACGGAGCTAACGGACACGGCGTGCTGCTCCCTCTGCAGTCAGATGGGAAAGTGTATCCCAGAAGCCACCTGGTGGACTTGACCGTAAACCGCCCGAAACTGCTGTAACTGTTGGAAATCATAACAAAACAGTGAAAAATAATATAATGGTGCCTGATGACAGTTTAAATAGAAACAAATCATTTCTAATGTTTTAATGTTAAGTACTTGTTTAGTACTAAAGCCAGTTAATTACAATAAACACTTCAGATATAATATTATAATTAATTGAATTACTTCATCAAAAGAAATACAGTAATCCTCAATAAGGGTGAGTTACACTAACATTACTACAACTGTTAATTGACAGTTTCAGACAAGTCTGCAGATATTGTCACAGCTCGGGGCGTATTTGTACTAAATATATTTTACAGGATGTTGTACTAAATGTACGTGAAGGTAAAGAAGTGTTTGTTACTAGTTTTTTTGTGGTGTTTTTCTTCTATGAGCGTCTTGTTAGCATGTTTAGTAAGTTATTTATTAGCTTGCCAGCATCCGTCTCTAATGGTAAAGCAGAGTTATTTGAGTACATGCAGATTAAACACATTCCCACTAGTGAAAAACCTGTTCAAACTTGCCATTAAACAGGTTAAAGCTAAAGCTAAAGCTTTTTTTCAAATTCTGTTTGGTTTTTGAGTGAATTGAAATGAAATTAAACAAAACAAATGATGCCTATGACTTTAAATATGAATATTTTCGCTTTACCTCATTGAATGATTCATACTTTGTGGTTGATTCATCTGAAAATTAACTCTCACTCTTACATGAACATGTGCTGTGTTTCGAGAGAATGATTTTCCAACACTTGACCCCATCAAATTATTTGCTAACGCTGATTTTTCATGGAGGTTTTCTGGAAGAAAAGAGAAGTAAAGTTTGGCTTTAGTGGATTCTTTCGTCTACGTCATTAATTTATTGCTTCAAATCACAAAGTGCAGCATGTTTAAAGCAAAATGGATTTGCCAGACAGAAATGTCAGAGTGACTCAGGTTGAAATTAGATTTAGTTTCTTTTCCTCTCTGGGCTATAAACAGTCATTATAGAGATATTGTAATGTTTTAAAGGTTTTACATCATCGTCATGGTGAATCGATTTAACAGCTACTTCAAATCACATACCCCTTTCTTACAACTCTATGGGTGTTGTTTGTCTCAATTCAAAAATAATCTGCTTCTCTGTAAAATACAGACCTCAGGGCAGACGTATAAATGATGTGAGTGCAGAAAATATGTGAAACAAATGTTTCACAGGGGGATTTGCAGTCAGGGAATGTCCATTTCTTTACATGCTGACATTACACCGTATGGGAGTTGTTTCAATGTGAACAAGGTAAAGTAAATATGTTTAAAATTGTATTTTTTTTTGTATTGTATATTTAAATATGTAAGTTTATTTTTACCCACAGAAGAAAATCCTGTAAATGTTGTCCACTAGTCTTTAATTCAAAGTCCTGAAGATATTTCTTCATCTTCATTTAAAGGTCTTGTTTAAAGAAAAGTACCTCATTGGGAGTAGATACTTCTTTTGGGGTCGAGGAAAAGTTTTCCCCCCGGTTAATTTCAGTGGAAACACACCAAGGTTTTTCAAAATCCTGGGTAAATGAGAAAAGCAGTTTTTCATAATTGCTCTCTTCTCTACCGCTGCTTCAAATGTCGATAAAGAAACTAAAAGATGCTGTTTCTGGATCAATGGAAGTTCCTCTCAGAACCTTAAACTTATCCTGACTAAAGTTAATAAAATGGCATAAAGAAGGAAGACAGAGACGCAGAGGAGTCAGCGAGAGGCCTCACGCTGCGTCAGTATGTAAATGTGACTCATCAGACGTTTCAATCACCGAGTGGAAAAATAAGAATTAGAAGAATTAGAAACTCAACAATTGAACTTCCTGCCTCCTACACGGCACAGATGGTGTTTGAAGAAAATACTTGTGTGGCAGCAGAACTTTTGAGGAGATCAATCAAACCCAGACGAGCTGGAGCAGCAGATCTGGAGCCTCGCTGAAACTCTGGTCTTTGTCAAACCCCGATGTCCTTCCCTGCGCCCGGTAGCCAGAAATGATTGCTCCCCGAGTATGAAAATATTTGTGCAAGTGGGTAAAGCTAGGAAGACGAAACGGTGGTGGTGTAATTGCTGTAACGGGAGATGTTTTTGAAGAGCTGTGGTCAGGGGTTGGGGCCAAATTACACAGAGAAGAAGGTAGAAGGAAAATGATGTTGTGGAAAAGAAAAGTAAAATGTAGACGCTAAATTGTCCTTTTGGTGAACTTTAACGCCGACCCCTTAAATGCTAAGGTCACAGTCTGTTCAAGTGCCTCAGTGCATTTTTCTTTCTTTTTTTGCCCGTCGGAAACACTTTAATTAGCTTCACTTTTTTAGTGCTTTCTCAGTGTTTTCACAGTTTAATGACATTAGGAAATAGGTCTAAAGTCTCGAAACAGAATCTCATTGAACCTTTTTTTTGCCGCATCATTGTGGCCAGAGAGAAACACAAGATAACAGCGAGACAAGTGCATTTTACATGATATGAAACAATTTTCTAACACTTATCGACTTTTTTTTAATCATTTAAATTGAGTATCACATTTTTCTGTGGGAAGACAAAGTTAGAAGAATGATTTGAGGCACTTTACGTTTAGAACACAGAGCATTTAGGCTGCTTTTTCTCCATTACTGTGTTAAAACTTATATACAGAGGCTTTAAGAATGTGAGAGTCAATCTGATTAAATATTTGTGTTTTGCTTTTTTCCATTTTCACCAACTATATAAACACACCTGAGCAAAAAGTGTTTAAAAGTGTGAAATATTTAAAACCGGTTTGAATTTGTAAAACTTGGAAAAACATTGCATTTCAAAGTTCACTTGGCTCGTTTTTATGAACAGAAATATAATAAATAATGTCTATTTTGTGACTTGTGCATAATTATCACGACACAATATAAATACGCAGTATAAATTAATCAAACTTTGACTCAACAAGACATAAGAAGTAGAAAAAACACATTTTGTAAAGCCAGAAGATGTGATCTATAAACACTCACCCCCAGGATGTCCATATAAGGAGTTGTGTATTGTGGGATTATCACTTTAATTACATAATTACGACTTTTTCGAGATCTGCTGCTTTTTCTGAGAATTCCAACTTTCTAGCTTCAGTCTTAGAATTCCACCTTTATGATTTTAATCTCATAATTCTAAATATTTCCTCAGAATTCCGTGCTCAAAATGTTTAAAATTAAATTGAATTTGTGAAATTTGGAAATACGTCACAGTTCAAAGTTAATTTGGCTCGTTTTTATCAACAGAAATGTAATAAAAATGGTCTATTTTGTGACTTCTGCAAAATTAATTACTCGTTTTTTTTACGACTTACTAATTTGTCTTTTATTTTGTTATAGTTCTTGGTTTCCTGTGTTCCTGTGCGTTCTGCTGGCTGGTTGGGGGGGGCGGAGCTTCTGAGCTGCTCACCTGCAACTTATCTCCTCGTTTACTTCTGCTGTTTAGACTCTGGTTTCATGTCTTCTCCGTGTGGTAAGGACCTTATTTCCGTGTTTCTCTGCCGCATGAGCACTAAGGGTTCAGTAAATGATCACGTGTCAAACTCAAGGCCCGCGGGCCACATCCGGTACGCCATATAACTAAATTCGTGAGATAATACGTTAAGTCGTTCCTCCTCCACTGACACACTTAATAGTACCACATCATATTACCTCGCCATCCAAAATCTTCTGGTGTGTCCCGAGCAGCTACAGATGACTGCTCACAAACATTATCAGCTCTTTAATCTGAGTCTCTGAGCAGAAACGAGGATTTGGACGAGCGTGGCGCCTCCCTGCTGCTGCTGCTGCTGCTGCTGCTCGGCGCCGTCTCATGTTTCTCCATTAGTCGATTCAGTGGCCGCTGGATATTTCATTGCAGTAAATAGTACACGAGGGAAACGAGTCTGTCAGGTGTGTTTGATTAAAACAAGTGTTTTTCACCTGCTCGTCTTGTGAGACAGTTGTAAACTTCTGGTGGAGAGAATTTGACGTTTTAAACAGATGGAGTTTTTAAAACAGCAGGAGTCATTAGGTGAGGCTTTACTGAGGCAACAGAGCTTATGTGTCGATACAGGAAAAGAGAAAAATCTAATGATGCTGGAGGGAAACCAGCCGAGGGAATATTAGCTGGATTTAAGCAAATCTGTTTTGTTTTGTTTTTTATTTCCTGCTGCCGCTCCACACAGAATCACTCATTTTAGTCTGACTCCAGTCTGACTAAGCGTATACATGCAGGAGTAATCGGACTATGAATCGCATCGGCCAGGTATGTTAGTCCGACTAAGACTAGCTTGATGTTTACATGACATTAAGAAAACCAAATTATTGTCTTAAAATTTGACTTCTAGCATGCATGTAAACTTACTCCTTAACCCCTTACCTTAACAATCACACCTAAATGTCTAACCCTAACACTCATCCTTAAAAGTCTTATTAACCCTCAAACCCTTTTAGAACATGAGGACCAGCCAAACTGGTCTCCTCACGTTCCCAAATTGTCCTCTTGCCTAGGTCATATGCTCGTCTAAAAATGTGTTATTTTTCTAATAATTAACAGCACTTGAATGTTATTTATTTTATCTGATGTTTAAGGTAACTTTACTACTTTTGACTTATCGGCCACAAAGCTATGATTGAGTCTTCACGGAGACGAGGAACTCTGAAAGAAAACTTTTAGTCTGACTCCACTTGAGGCTCTGTGTGGACAAAAAATATAAAGACGTTTTTCTTTGAGCTGGAATGTGGACAAACCGTGGGCTGAACCAAAATCCCACGTAAATTATACGATGATTCTGCCCCCGAAACTGAGAATGTGAACAGCGCAAGATGGTTTCCCTGGGGAGAGATGGATTATACTGGAGACTCGCAGCTCCACACATCACCTACTGACTCTGAAAACCATGGAAACCATAAATGACAGCAGAAGAAGCAGCCCAGGTTAATGCAGGAGAAGAAATGAAGCTGTGAGTTTTCTCTTTAATTACAGAAAACAGCAGTTAGAAAGATGAGCATAACTCCTTGTGTTGTGAACATGTTTTATTGACATTGCCAATTTTAAATAACCAATTTAAGCTCCTTCATCAAAACAAAGGACAGTTTAACTGTAACAAAAATGCTCAGTAAATAGCAAAGACATTATGGAAATACATTAGTGTGAACACAACGATAATAATAATAATGATCTATAAGAAAATAAGAACAAAACTAATTAGATTAACCCTTAGACCTTCAGAAAACTTATGTTAACATACCTAGAGCACCAAGATGTGTTCATAAAGAAGTAATGCTATAAAAATTGGATAAAGTATTATTTTTTTAAAACCAACCATATCATACATATCAACCACTAATCGATTTTTCAAGTTTTTAACCCTTAAATTGCCACGTTTTTGTCACGATGCGTCAAAAGTAGTGATTTGAATGGGTTTCACTGAGGACATTTTTGTCCGTAGGGGTGTTAGTGTGAGTAGTTTCAGTTACCGTTGTTTACAATAGACTAAAAATAAATACATGGAAGAAAAATATATATGAAAAAAAGGATAAAATATTCTAGAAATGAAAAGCCAAAAACAGAGGTCGACAATGACCGTTAGATCTGTCAGTTAAACCACATAAAGACAAATTTTTCTTCTCTAACTCCAAGAAAAACATACAATGTCATACAATCCGAAGGTTGGTTTCTTCCACATTAAGAATATTTTCGTACAGGCTATGAGATAAACCAAATATGACAAACCCGACTTCTGGTGATGTTTTTATTCACTTGCAAATCTCCAAAGATCAAAATGTTCTTAAACTGTTTGTTTTAATTGAACACATGTTGAAACTGATTGTTCCTCTGCAGTGTTTCTTCTGTTTAATCAGTGAAAACAGAGCGTTCACTCTGCTCTGCTGACTTTTTCTTCATTATTCATCAAATCAAACAAAAACTGCTTCAAATCTCATCAGAAAACTTTCCTTTTTTTGGCTCCTTTTACAAAGTGAAGCAGTTTCAAATTCATGTTGTAGAAGAAAAATGATCCCACATGTTGTTTTTTAATGTGTGCCAATAACATGTGCAGAATAAAAGCTTTTGACGGCACCAGTGCCAAACATAAAGAAAATGAAATGAGGACGACAATTCAGAAACAAACAAACATAACAGGGAGATATAAATGCAGATGGAGCATAAAGATCAACAGACAGAGAGGATCAAAAAAACAGAAGCGTGTGCAGAGATAATCAAAGCGAACTGGTTCTGTCTGATGGTCGTTATCTTTGCAGAACATCTCCAGCCTCATGGAGATTCTACGAAACAAATGACTGCAAATGTTTTGCTTTTTTTAAAAAAGGGGGGGACCAAGGCACGTTGATTTAAGAAACGCAGGATTGTCTCCTTTGTTGCTTCAGATCTCTGCAAAAAACTGTCATTTTTCTGTTCAAATGAGCAAAAACTGCAGAGCTTGATGATGAGCTGACCATATGAGTCAGGTGTGTTAGAGCAGAGAAACATCTAAAACATGCAGGGCAGTCGGTCACCAGGACCAGGATTGAGAAGTAAAGCATAAAAAAATGATGCAGTTTATTCACTCATTTCTTAAGTAACCTCTTCACTTTCCCAGCAGTCCTCGGTCATACCGAAAGATGTTTACTTCATTAAAATCCAAAGAGTCAAAGGTTTTTTTTACATAATCTTTCATTTTGAACCAGAGAGGGAAAAAAGGAGGTTAAATATTTAAAATCTTTCTCGGTTCGTCGTCTTTTCAGTGAAAGAATTCACACACAGACAAAAAAGGTCTCTAAAGCTCCAGCTTTGAAATGATGAACACGTCTGATTCTTTTATTTCGGGAAGGAGGGAGGAGGAATTTTGATGTGACCCAGTTTGAAAAAGCTCAGGAGCCGGAGGTTCACTCACAGTCTGTTCCACAGGAAGTCACAGCCAGGTCACACATTTCATCTAAAAACCCTGGAAACATCGCAGAGAAGAAGAAGAGTGACAATTATTCTCTGAGATCATGTTTTAGGCATCTGAATGCATTCATTAAATAAAAAAAATCTCATAAAATTCCACTTTATCTTAATAACATGACTTTAATCTCAGAATTCTGACTTTTTTTTATGAGAATTCCGACTTTTTGACTTTAATCCCAGAATTCTGACTTTTTTTTTTTTATAAGAATTCTGACTTTTTTGGGGGAGAATTCCGACTATATGACTTTAATCTCAGAATTATGACCTTTTTAAGGATAATTCTGTCTTTTTGTCAGAATTCCGATTTCTGAGAATTCTGACTGTGACTTTAATCTCAGAATTCCGACTTTTGTGAGAATTCCAACTTCATGACATTAATCTCAGAATTCCGACTTTTTCAGAGAATTCCGACTTTATTAGAATTCCGACTTTATGATTTTAATCTCAGATTTCTGACTTTTAATGATAATTCCAACTTCACTCAACTTTTTATGAGAAAATTAGTTTTTGCAGTGTAGAGACACCAGTTTTATAACTGTTAGATGTTTTTATGCGATTCTTGAATCTTCTGCCATAAATTAAATCTAATCTAACAGGAGTTTCTGTCCTCACACACAGACTGTGATGTATTTGTTTGTTTTGTTGTTGTTGTTGGTGAATGTGAAGTTACCTTGAGCCTGAATGTTGGACGATGTTCTTCAGACACACTTCTCGCTTATCTTTCCACTGAAGGCCACTTTCTTTGAGTGCAGACTGTAAAACGAACTCTGTCTCAACAGAGCGTTAAAAAACATGAAAACATCCCATTATACAATATATTCCAGTTTATTATACAAACCTCAGAGTTAAGTGTTGTACAGTCAGAGCTCTGGAGGTTAAAAAGTGATGACGGGGCACGAGCTGCAAAAAACCACAACTCAGTCACCGGCATTGTATCGTTTTTGAGTAATAAAGGAGACAATGATACCCTTTAACTGATTGATATATAGTTAATTAGAAGTAGTTACTGTGAATATAATCACCCACTCCAATTTATGAATACAGTTGCAATACCCGTTCCTATATATGACACAAAAGGCCCCAAACATCCAGAGCAACATACAGGTACAAATAATCTAACGATACATCATCAAATTTGACTTTGTGCAGCTGTATTTTTATTAGAGGAAAACATTTTCCTGCACAGAAAGATGTGGACGCAGAGATAAGAGGAGCTGTGTAGATGAGATGAGGTGTTTAAGGTCAAGGTTCAGGGAAAACAGATGCAAATGTTGAACAAGTAAAATAACTACAGAGCAGAGTTTGTGAGCCAGGAGGCTGGAGATGAACGAGCTGAGTCTGGGTTTTAATTTTAGCCATGAGTCGCACCTGGTGGATCCACACGGTCTCTGACACACACACACACACACACACACACACACACACACACAGGTGTGCACGGTATTTGTAGTGAGGACACTCATAGACATAATGCAGTCCCTTACCTTAACCATCACGACTAAATGTGGGACCCTAAAACAGAATGTGAGGACCAGCCAACATGTCCTCACTATATGGTTTATACACAAGAACACACACAGTTTATTTCATTCTCACTTACAGTACATCTGTCGTCTGGTCTCACAGTTCTGTCCACGCTCACTGCAGCACAAACATCACACTGTGAAGTGACCTGATCTGAGTTTGTCAGACTGTTTTCACCCTCAGGCTTTTTCTGTCTTTCTTTGTGACGCACAAATATGTTGGTTTATGATGTTTTTATTCAAAGTGGTGCACAAAGTGTTTGTTCCTGCATCATATGCAGTGGCACTCAATATAATTCATTGTTTGCTTACAATGACAATAAAGCTATGTAATCCAATCTAATCCAAACTGTGTTCTTTTTTTTCTAAAATCCCTCCCAAATGTGACTATAAAATATAATCTTGATTTAATTTGACATAAAATACACAAATAAATCCCCAGTACTGGTTCTTAATTTAACACTGCACATGCAGTGTAATCCTAGATCCAGTGTAATCCTCCTGGCGACCCCTAGAGAGGTGAAGCTGAATTGAAAAACAAAAAATAACAATAAAATATTAGAATTGTGTTCTCTTTTTGTTAGGTGCGGTAACACAACTGTCCCTTTCACAATAAAATACCTAAAAAAATGAAGGAAATATTTGGTGCTACTAGTTAACGAGTTTGTTTTCCTCAAAACTCAAACCCAAAGGAAACCAAACAAGACAACAAAACTACACTTCACATAATTCCACTCTGCATTGCACCGGTGGCACTTACTTCACATCTGATGAAGACTCTGGAGCGGCTCTTCCTCAACCTCCTCAGGCCTCAGGTACAGCACGCTGAGGACACCCTACAACCTCGGGCAGAGGTTGCCATTCTATACCTCCCACACCAAGCCCACTCGCATCTGGACAAGGGAAGTGGCACAGTCAGGATCCTCTTTTTGGACTTTTCGGGTGCCTTCAACACCATCCGGCCCCTTGTATCCAAAGAAAAACTCACCAGAATGCGAGTGGACCCCTGCCTGGTTGCTTGGATTTCCAGCTACCTCACAGACAGACCACAGTATGTCAGGCTGAAGGACATCACGTCTGACACTGTGGTCAGCAACATCGGAGCTCCTCAGGGGACTGTGCTGTCTCCCATCCTCTTCACTCTGTACACTGCGGACTTCTGCTACAACTCTGAAACGTGTCACATCCAGAAGTCCGCAGATGACACGGCCGTCATGGGGTGTATCCGAGACAATGAAGAGGAAGAGGAATATAGGAGCCTGGTGAGGAACCTTGTTGTCTGGTGCCACACTAATAACTTGCAGCTCAACACCTCAAAGACCAAGGAACTGGTCATCGACTTCAGGAGGGACAGACCCAGTTCGAGACCAGTTCTAATAGAAGCAGAGGAGGTGGAGGTCGTGCAGACCTACAAATATCTTGGGCTGTGGCTGGACAACAAGCTGGACTGGACAAGCAACACAAGGCAACTGTACAAGAAGGCCCAGAGCCGGTTGTACTTTCTGAGGAGGCTACGATCTTTTAACATCTGCAAGAAGCTCCTGTGGATGTTCTACCAGTCTGTGGTTGCCAGTGTTCTCTCTTACGCTGTGGTGTGCTGGGGCGGGGGCACAACTAAGGCAGACTTCCACAGACTGGAAAAACTCATCAGACGGGCCGGCTCGGTGGTAGGAATGAGGCTGGACCCTCTGGTGACAGTGGCAGAGAGGAAAACTCTTGACAAACTGAGCATCCTGGACAATGCCAACCACCCTCTGCACACTGTCATCAGCAGCCAGAGGAGCCACAGAAGCCTCAGCAACAGGCTGCTCCTCCCAAAGTACAGGACCAACAGGCTGGGGGACTCGTGTTTCCCCCGGGCCATCAAACTGTACAACTCCTCACTGGGGGGGAGGAGGGCAAACAAAAACACAGTACGAACTAAAACAAACAACTGTCCATGATCACAACCCACCGAAATGTGCAATAACCACAACAAAAACTCATAATAACGTACAATAAAACCATAAAGCAATGTGCAATAAAACCCTGGGCAATATGGGGTAACTGTAGGTGTGTGGGTATACATGTATATGTATATGTGTGTACCTATGTGTATGTGTGTGTGTGTTTGTGTATATATATGTATGTATGTATATATATATGTATACATATATATATATATATATATATATATATATACATATATATACATATACACGGCCGATAAATTGATTTTCTCCTCTGCAATGTAAACTCAGACTCGACAAGATGTCCGATTGCGTACCTTAGTCGGACTATGGTACGACCTTAGCCGGTGTGTTTGTAAGGGTTTGACTTTTTTTTACAGCTGCTGAAATAAATAAATAAATACATGAAGGACAGTTTTTAAAAAGAAACAAACACGTAGTACGTCATGTAAAAACTTGATTAACTGTTCCTTCATGTCTCTGCTGTTGAGTCACCGCTCTGTCAGTCTCAGTCTCCTGACGTCTGAGTCTGATGCCGCTGAAACAGCAAAGTCACGTCGTCTGGACGTAAAAATAATTAACAAAGCTCGTCTACACGGCGGCTACTTTACCCATAAACACAGGCAGTAAAAGTTAATCGACTTACTCTGGAGTCGTCTGCTCTCTCAAACGTCTCCTCCTCGGCGATTTATCGGATTAACTCGACTCAAACAGAATCTCAGATTGGTTTTTGATGCTTTTTAAGAAGCCGATTAGGGAACGATGACGGTGAATTAGGCAGAAATGATGTGCAGTGTCGAGTCGACGGGGAAATGAGAGACAGAGACACCGAGACATGGTTGTCCTCATGTCACAGTCCACTGTCTCTGCTCAGTCCACTCCAGACATTTAGTTTAAATGACAATTTTCTTCTCACTCTACTGCAGAGGTTCCAAAAGACTGGGTCGAGACCCCCAAATGGGTCACGAGAGATTTTTCTTTGGTCCCACATCATCTTCCCAGAACCCTTGAAGTCAATGTAAACCCGTTAGTCGGACTAATATCGAGCTAGTCTTAGTCGGACTAACACACCTGGATAATGGATTTCATACTCTGATTACTAGATTTATTTGTATATACAGTGTAACAAACTCTCATAAAAACAAAAAAACATAAAAATGTTTGGAAATTGTCAAAACCCATGTTATTTATCTGAAAAATAACAAACTGAATTCACCTTTTTATGCAGAAATTTAAGCCAGAGAAGTCAGAAATGAATCAATCAATAACATTCAACCACTAAAATAATTTTGTCTGTGCGGGAATACAAGTAAAGAACTATAATTTGACAACTTAATCAAGAAATAATCGTGGGATTTCCTATTTTTTCTGGGTTTTTTTTGTAAAAAAGTCAATTTGAAAACAGTAATAATTATATTAAAGTCCTTCAAATTGGTATTTCTAATCTTGGCTGTTGTTGACACGTTTTCATTGGTCTGATTGGTTGTAGGTTGTAGGTCCGTCCAATTGTGTACAAGGCCACGCCTCCTGGAAGTGGGAGGAGACTCCTGCCTGTTCCAGATAGTGGTCCGTTGGTCTCTATTCTACATAATTACGTGCATCTTTTGCATTAGTATGGATGTTACACAAGACTTCCTCTAGAGGGCGGTGCCAACGCAACTTTTGACAACTTGCTTTGACGGATTTCCCCTTGAAATAAACATTACCTGACGGTTCCCTGTCGACTCTATACTGCCCCCACATTTACCGGTGCTATTGCTCCATTTTGGACGAAATGATAGCAAAATAAGGACGAAAGCCTCTGCCTCTATCTAAGCTCACCTACCACAGTTTGAGAACCATGGGCGCAGAGTATTAAGCGTGGTCTGAACAGGTGCTTGTTAAGGTTGAATAAATGTAAGTATTAATAAAGTAATATTGATGTGTTTTAAAAGAAACACAGACTTGACCTTTAATTGGTCCAGAACCACACCTCCACGAGAGAGAGGGAGAGAGGGAGAGAGAGACTAAAGAGGAGGGACCAGAACCAGACACACAGAGCGGCTCAGTGTCTGCTCTGAGTCCAGAGGGAGCGCGTTCATCCTCGGCGCTGACTCCACTGAGCTGCCGCTCCTCAAAAAAACAAAAAACTGCGTGGACTCAAACATCATCATCATCGTCATCGTCACCTCTCCCACGAGGTTCCTCCACTCCTCTCTCTCTCTCTCTCTCTCTGTGCGTCTGAGTGGCGCGCGCTCCCTCGTGCTCCCCTCGCCGCGTTTTGCGCACGGACTTCCAGTTCCACATCCACGCGCGTGTCCACACACACACAGTTTGCGCACCGCTGCTCTGCGGACTCTCTCCACTCTCTGTGGTGGTTTTTTGTTACTTTCAGTCGTTGTTGTCGCGCGGAGCTCGGACTGAAGAGCAGTTTTGTTTTGTTTGTTTGTTTGTTTTTTTGGCTCATGGAGGATTTAGTGTCGTGACATGTTTCCAGCAGCAGCAGCAGAATCAGCAGCAGCAGAATCATCATTAGCAGCAGCAGCAGCAGCAGCCGGCGTGTCCACACAGACATGGTGAGTACAACAATCCCGCAGTGCTAATTCTCTGGACTTTGTGCTTCTCACGCGGGGTTCCAAAGACCTTTAATTCTCCAAATGCGTAATTTTCCAATTAATCTTGGATGTTTTACATATTCAGAGCCACATTTTGTGCACAATTTTGTCCAGTCTGCCTCTTTTTGGATGATTCTCGTGTCTCCAAATGGAGCTGTGATGGTTTCTCATTGAATCCATGGATTGAAATTGATTTAAAGTTTAAAAAAATGCGTAAAAGACACAAGCAGTATGTGGTTTATGGGTTTCATGTGCAGTCATAGTTTGACCTGTGTGCATAAAGTGAATCTCAGTGTTAACCGTGCGTTTTCCTGACAGTCTGCGGTTCTCACATGTGACCTTTAAATCACCAAAATGCGCAATTTTAGAAGTAATTCCGTGTGTTTTGTGCACATTTGCTTCCGTTTGGATGATTTTCATGTCTCCAAATGAAGCAGTGATGATTTCTCTTTGAATCCATTGAATCTAGGGGTAGTTTCTGGGTTTGACCTGTGTGGATAATTGAAGTGAGATAAAGTGTGGTCTTCTTCCTCATAATGAAAAATCATGTGCATGTCATGTCCATGGAGCTCATGGACATGAAACTATGAATTAAGTAAATGAGATGAAATGTGACTTTTGGTCATTTTTTGGAACATTGTGGTTCTCACACGTGACTTTGAAGACTTTTCAATCTCAAAATGCACACATTTATAATCAGATTTTACATTTCCAGACCAGATTTTTGTCAATTTGCTTAATTATTTTTTTTATCATGTTCATGACATTAGATGAAGTTTGTTTTAGTGTCGTTGAATCCATAGATTCTTGTTTAAAAAAAAATAGTATGGGTTTCCTGTCCAGGAGTAGTTTGACCTCTGTAAGTGAGATTAAGTGCGACTGTCTTTCTCTATAATGAAAAATCTATATCAACCTTAACTGTGCGTTTCCTTTAGATCATGTTTTTGGACTTTAAAGTATAATCAGATCTAGTGTGTTTGACATTTCCAGACCAGGTTCCGGCCCTTCATTTTCATGTCAGTAGCTCAGGGTTTCTCAGTCCTGGTCCTGCTTGTGTTTTAGAAGTTTCCTTGATTGAACACAGCTGATTGAAATAAATGTGATGTTATCAGTTGAAAGACTTCTAAACCCATAAAATCTCCAAATGTGCACTTTTATGATTGGATTTTGTCTGTTTTTATGTTTCCACACCACATTTTCTGCACAATTTTGGTCAAATTTGTCTCTTTTTGTATCATTTTCCTGACACCAGATGATGCATGATTTGTGTCATCCATATATTTAAGTTTCTGTGTGTGTGTGCGGTTAGAAAAATTCCTTTTCCACACTCCATCCACATCGAGCCACCCTGATGTGGATTTTCCACAGACCCCATGTGGCACTTGTTTAAATCACTAATCTGTCAATAAAGACCGCTGTGGATCCGCGGATGACGGTCAGTTGATGGTCAGTTGTCACATGTTGGAGCAGGAGGTTCCAGTGGACGCTGTACGTGAGCAGTCGCTGAGTTTTTATTATTCTTTGTCTTTAATTTACTTAATTAGACTTTATTCTAATTTAATTTATGTATCATTTGTATCATTTTTATGTGTTTTTCCTTCCGTTTGTATTGTTTGAGAACAAAGCTTGATAGTTTTCCAGATTTAAATTTCATTTGAATTAGCTCAGTTACTTATCAGCATGTGAGCGGTATTGTTTTTTTTTTTCTTTGTCATTTTGAATTTGCACACTTTTTTTTGGCAGTGTTTGATTCTAGGTTTAATTTGTGTTCATTTGAATATGTGCACGGTTATTTATCCATGGAGACCTTGGCTCGACCCAGTTTGATAGAATTACATGCATTTTCAGCCACGGACATGAACGATATTACCACTTTCTTTTATTGGCACTAAAGATTCTATCATTTTTTTTATAGGTTTATATGTTTTTTTTATTATATTCTGTTCATTGAAGTCACTTTCTCTGCCATAAACACACACAGAATCATGATTTTCTGTCAGACAGCTGCAGTACGGATCATTTTTTTATATGACAGATACGTGGACCATTGTTTAGCCCACACTGACGTGCAGTTATGAAATATTTATGGATCAGACGTGCAGTTAATCAACTTCAAAGGTGCAGGTGCCGTGTGTGGTCATATTGACTGGTGTGTGTAACGATCAGAGGCTGACAACGTGATGTTGTCATTTACGCACGCACACACACACCAGCTCACTCTTGAGAGGCTGCACTAGAGGCTCAGTCAGGCTGGAGCTCCTGCTCTATGATCTCAAACTAGTCACTTACTCTTCTTTAGAGTAGAATAGGTGCCACTCATGCAGGTAATTTTTTGGCAGATTATACCTCATCCAGTCCTCTGTACTTGTTGGAAAACACTTAAAGGGCGTACTAAATAGTGACTCCAGCTCCTTGTGACCTTTTTAAGGTTTTTCTTGCCTCAAAATCACCTGGTTTCATGCATGAGGCAGATATCTGGCAGATTATACCTCACCCATTCCTTTGTACTTGTTGGAATACCCTTAAAGGGCCAGTACAACATGTAAAATGTACTCCCTCTTGCCAAATAGTGACTCCAGGTTGGACCTTGTGACCTTTTTTAAGGTTTTTCTTGCTTCAAAATCCCTTGGTTTCATACATGAGGCAGATATCTGGCAGATTATACCTCACCCATTCCTTTGTACTTGTTGGAATACCTTTTAAAGGGTCAATACAACCCAAAAAATGTACATTCCCACTTGCCAAATAGTGACTCCAGCTCCGACCTTGTGACCTTTTTATGGTTTTTCTTGCCTCAAAATCACCTGGTTTCATACATGAGGCAGATATCTGGCAGATTATACCTCACCCATTGCTTTGTACTTGTTGGTATACCCTTAAAGGGCCAGTACGACATGTAAAATGTACTCCCTCTTGCCAAATAGTGACTCCAGGTTCGACCTTGTGACCTTTTTTTTTTTAAGGTTTTTCTTGCCTCAAAATCCCTTGGTTTCATACATGAGGCAGATATCTGGCAGATTAAACCTCACCCGTTCCATTTTACGTGTTTGAATGTCTTTAAATTATTAGCACAGCCCATAAAATGCTCATTTGCACTGGCCATAAACTGTTTAATTTAGATGAATTCAAATATCCACGTTTGCCCTGGCATATCGATTATCGCATTGCGCTAGGAAGGACGGCGATAAATCACCAAATCCACATTTTGACCCCCTATTAGATATCACTTTTGCTTGAGTAAAGTGAGGCTTAATGGAATATTAAGGGTTTTTTAATGACATCAGAGTTGACTTCTTTCTTCCTCTGATATGTGATCCAGTGTGTTTGCCTGCTACTGCACTGATCTGGACTCTTAGGTCTTGTGTTGGCTCCTCACCAGCAGACATACTCGCTGTTGTCGAGCAGCTCTGCACATTCCTGATATCAAGATGAAGGGGTGAAAATTCTCCTCCCACACGAGAACACGGCGAAACTCTTCTCCACACGCACATACTGTGATTTTCTGTATCGACTTTCTTTTTGTTGTTGCTTCGCTGTGCTGTGCCGTGACTCGTCGCCATGGTAACCGGCGATGCGTTTTTGCATACAGTAAAAGCATGCAAGGTTTGTTTTGCATGTGGTCTGAGGTTGTGTATCACAGGGCGCCTAATGAAGTGTCCGTTTACTTTTTAAAGGCTCAAACAAGCTGAAGATGAACTGATTAACTGAACAGAAAACGTGTCATAATTTACATAAATGTGAGGAGACAAATTAGGAGAAAATAGGACAAATTTGTCCTATTTTCATAAAAGAAATGATCTGCTTGTTCATTCATACTGCAAACATATTGAGCAATGTAGTTTAGGGCTGCAGCAATTTGTTCATTAGTTAATATTAATATTTAATATTTTTCCTTGCACACAACTGCAGAGGTTATTTAGTCCCTTCTGTAGTGAAATTAACATATTTTTCATACTCGTGTCGCAGCAGATACACATTTTCTTCATTGAGCAAAATAAATAAACATAAAAGAAATAATAGTTGTAGAGGGCGCCAGCCTACAAGACAAGGAGGTCCCAGCTTATTTAGCCTACTGTTGTAGTTATTAGTCATATCGTTAGCGAGATCTTGGTGTGTTTGCCCATAATAAAAATACCTTTTTAAAGCCAATATCTGCCGATACCAATGTCATGCCAATAATAGTGTGCATTCCTGGTTTGTATCAAGTAAACAAACAATCGAGTCATTGACAAAATAATCAGATTATGAGATAAATCAATGCTCTATAACTTTAATTAGTTGCAGCACAACCCGTTGTCGTGTGTACGTGTCTATTAGTGTTCGATATCAAAGTTTAAATAAGTGTTGTGCGCTTGTACTGCTAGCATGTTCTACTCCGTCCCCTAATGATGACGAAGCTGCCAATTTCCAAAGCCTGGGGCTATTTTTTTGCAAAAAAAATAAGGAGATAAAAAATATTGTTGCAAGTAAATGCTCACAAACGCACAAAAACAAAAGTACAACACACTCAGTGTGTTCGCCTGCTGTAGCTAAACTAGCGTTTAGGGGAGCTCATGTTTAGCTAAGCTAACGTTTCTCCTGCAGCTAACGACTGCGATGTTTTGGCTCCTACAGTCTGTGTTCAGTTGACTTTAGCTTCAAGTAAAAGTATTGATAAGTGTATTGGTAAAATCTTAATGACTCGGGTCCCTATTCATTTCTAGTTTAACTTGAGGCCATTGCTGTAGATCAATTCATTCTCCAAAGAATCAACATTTGAATGAACAAGAGGATTTTGAGATGCAGGAGGACACTCAGAAATACTATTTTCCTCCAGAGAGTGAATTCTTCCAGTAAGTAAAAAGGGACCGTGGCAACTGTTGGGGGGTAAATTTGTCATTAGTTTTGACATTTTATCAGAATGTGTCACACTGAGATGGAAACCCAACGCCCCAGGGGGAGGAGAGTCAGCGCTCACTGGGAGCAACTATAAATCTTTTCTGGGCTTTGACTCCTCAAGAGTCTCCATGAGGAGCTGGAGGCCCTTGCCTTAAGTACATTTAAAGGCCATTTGAGACTACGTAAAAACAAACGATTTCAAAGTGATTTTCTGTTTTTCTTCTGCCTTGTTTAGTTTTACTTCCTGTGTTGCTTAAAATCACCCATAAATTCCTCTACGTTTGCTTTTAGCACCTGAAAACCTCTCCAGGCATCACACACACACGCACACCTCAGACCGTCTCCAGCGTCCGCCCACCTGTTGACGCTCTGGTTTTCAGACAATAAATGTCTCTCTTTGCTTTTGTAAGCTGCTCATGATGTTTACTCTCGAGCCCCTGCTGCCTCTCGCTGTGCAGGCAGTGCTTTATCAGACCGCGTGTCGGGAGAAGTTTTGTTTCCCGAGATGTCAGATTTCGGTGGGCGTAAGATTTAACCAGTTTATTCAGACGCTGAGCTGTGGACGTGTTTCCTCTGCTGGAAACAAGAACTATATTTAGAGGCGGTGATCATGTTGGTGTTGCGTAGAGCAGTCAATAGTCCGCGTACGTTAGTGGAAGGGAGTGAATGTGTTATTGATGGGTTTGGTAACACATGGTACAGGACGTACAGCACTCGCACGTCATGCACTACACTTACTTCCACTTATCTGTCAATGATGTTCTCGCGTCATCTTGTTGGGTCCATAAAATGTTGATTGAAATAATCTCTGTTGTTCTCAGAAGTCTCATTTTGTTCACAACTGATTAATCAATTATCAAAAGGAGTCGATTAATCGTTGCAGCCCTAAATCAGTCCACGCTCATTTGTCAATAATTAATAATCCATCTAGGGACGGAACTAGGACTTAAACGATAACTCTTTTAATCGATTACTAAAGTAATCGTCAACTATTTTAATAATTGATGAACTGTTTTTGTTTTTTTTTAAGTAACAAAACAAGTTTTCTGGATTTTTCTGCTTCTTAAATGTGAATATTTTCTGGTTTCTTTGCTCCAAATAACAAAGAAATCCATTAAAACGGAGTAATTTTGGTTTGACTTTAGAGAACATCATTATTTCCCGGTTTAGGAAACACTGATCAACATTACTCAAAAGAAGAATCTATAGATGAATTGATTATGAAAATATTCAATAGTTGCAGCCCTCGATGGAATGTTTCCATGTGGAGTATCTGTAACGATACTGATATCAGTCCAATACTGTTGTTTTAAAGTTAACACGTTTGGGCTAACTTATAAGTTATTTTCACAAAAAATAGAAAGGAAATAGGAATAGGAAATAAACAGCCCACAACATGACTCAGCTAAAACACTGCTGCTGCTTTTTATTTACATTTTTACAGCTTGTACATGTGATATATATATATATATATATATATATATATATATATATATAGGATTTTTAGATTATATCAGATTTCCGATTGCATTTTTATCTGATACCGATACTATTACTCATATCCGCTCATCCCTAAATTTGTCCCATCTCTTAAATAAAATAACTTCACTTTTAAAGTAACTTCAAACTAAAGTTAGCAAGATTTTTTTCTGATACGTTTTTATTTAAGATTGTATGAACTTAATTCGTTTGAATTTTAGCAACTGCCTTGTCTTTTGTATATCGTTGACCTGATTAGTGATCACTGCTAAGCTAATCGCTAGGCTAACAGCAGCATCATGAGTAAGTGAATGTGGTGAAACAAACATATTTCCAGTGGGAATTGATCGTCACAGGAGTTCAAAAATAAAAGTTGTGGTAGAGAGCAGAAGTAAATGCGCTGTCGCGGTATATTAGCTTGTCGCGCGCTGCTGCTCTTAAAGTGACACAGCACCTGTTTAGCCGCCGCCGCCGCTGCAGTGGCCGTTTTGTTTCGCCGTTATAGGAAATGACGTCGTGTACGGTTGTGCTTTGTCTCGTCTACTTCTGCTATAATCTCGTTTACGAGTTCCAACACGGCATTTTCATGAAATTGCGAGTAACCTGACGTATAAATATGTCAGTTAACCTGTGATTCTGACCCCTAGTGGACAATTTATATAATTTTGAATTGTAAAATACTTGACTTTTGTGTCTTCTGGCTACGGAAGAAACATTTTGTAATTATGTACGTATGCAAATATAAACGCATTCATTAAAGCATTTGCATAGTAAAATAAATGCTGACCACGCCGTTCTGTCGCAGTGGAGTGAGAAGACGTACGTCCATGTCCTGCAGGGACAGGAAAAAAAAAGACACATTCTCTCTCATCTTTATCCAATAGTTATTGTTTTCTGACCTTTTATTGCTCATGGGTGGATGTTGGAAGGATTGAGTGCGTTTTTATGGAGCCGTTTACAAAAGACTGACATGGTACGTTTTGATCAAACATGCTCGCTCGTCTTAATTAGCATTCATTCCACTTCATTATTCAGCCTGACATTGTGTTAATTAGCCTTTTTTTAGAGGAGGAGGAGGAAACAGGTGTGTGTGTGTGTGTGTGTGTGTGTGTGTGTGTGTGTGTGTGTGTGTGTGTGTATTTCCATCCATCACACACACAGTCAATCAGAGGAGAAGCTGTTTTTTAAAATGAAGCAGGTAAATTGTTGTTTTTGTGTCTTTGTAATCAAGTCTCATTTTATTTGTTGCCAGTTTTTTTTTTTTCCCTGTATGTATTTTTTCCAACTCCTGTTCACAAAACTCTGATTAAAACAGAGCAAGCACAAGATTTACATGAATGACAAAACCTGAAAATTGGACATTACCGTAGCAGTAATGTTTTAATAAAAATAAACAGGGATTATAAGAGATCTGTAAAAAATTTAAAATGAATTGACACAAAATCAGAAATAGAAATCACTTGACCTTAACCTAACCCTTAAACCAGACAGATCGTGAGGACCAACCAAAATGTCCCCAGTTTGACTAAATGTCCTCACTTCCTGTGGTTTATTCAAGTTGTTGGTCTTCACAAAGACACATGTACAAATATACACACATTCAAACACACATACACACACTACAGATCAAAGTGAGGTTACACAACAATCCAGCCGGTCAATACCTGCATCTGCTGTGTACACACACACACACACACACACACACACACACACACACACACACACACACACACACACACACACACACAGGTTTGTGCAGCTATTCTTCTGAGGACTCTGCGTTGACTTCCATTGATTTGGTCAGATTAACCCTCACCGTAACCACTTAATGTCCTTAACCCGTCCTTAACCTTAACCTTAACCACACACGTTAGTCCTGAACTTAACCAGTTCTCCAGAAATTAGCTTCTGCCTCATTAGGACCAGGATTGGGTCTCCATGAGGACAACTGGTCCTGACGAGGTCAGTGTTTATGACAGAATAAGGTCAACAAATACAATGGTGGCACCTCAGTTGTCTCAGAAGCTCCCCCTACTGGAGAAACGTTATACTTTCTAACGCCACCATGAGCTTCTGTGTGGGATCTTTCACTTTTTGGACCTTTTCTGTGTCCATTTTTAATCTTTTGTAGTCGATGAAGAGCAGAAACGTGTTTCAGCTCCAAGAGAGGGTTTGAGTTTTACAGGAGGTGAAGGCAAACTCCTGCAGCCTGTACATGGATGTATAAATGATGAGCAGGAGACACTTTTACCGCCTCACATTTTAGCCGATCCTCTCATCTGGAGTGAGGTAGATGTAGAGCCAACAAGCAGAAAGACTTATACTCCACCCCCCGCCCCGAATAAAGACGTCAGTTTTGACAAAAAGAAGAATAACAGAGACTAAAATTCCCATAAATCACTTTTTCGCTTCGCTCGGAGAACACGGGCTGCTTTTTATTCCGTGGAGTCGTGGAGTGAAAGTGAACATTGGTGACTCTGCAGCAAAACCCTTTCCCAAACCAGAACTGATCCTGGATTCTGAGATCTTCTAACACAATATCACAAATCTTCTCTGCCCTCTGTCTCACATCCTGCTCCTTGGTTTTAAATGCCGGTGAACTCTCGCTGCCCTCCTCGTCCCTCCTCTCAGCGGCGTCTTTAACCCCGGCCGGTCCACGATGACCGTTTATCATCATCCACCCACGCTGTCTTTGTGTTCTCTCACGTTCCTCTGTAATGCTGCCAGTAAATGATAAAGAGGTCACGACAGCAATTCCCACACGAGAGAGGACACAGTTTAAGACCCGACGACACAATTGGTGAACTCCAGTTACTAAAAATACCACAAACCGCGTCTTTTTGGCTGGTTTGACGGCGGCAAAGGAGACAGCTGGCAATGGCTGATTACTTTTATAGATGTTGTTTATCTTGAATAATCTACGTCACGCATCCATGGGCGAAACAGGAGACTATGAGGCTTTGGGTACAAACAGTGGAGGATCTCAAAGGGCTTTTATCTTGAAAAGCATCCTCTCGCCCTCTTCTTCTTTCTTCTTCTCCTCATTGACTCCTCATGTTCTGTTCTTCTTCTTATTTTTCCCTCCTCTCTTACGTGTGAAAGTTGTTGGAAGTGGGAGGGGCTTCCGAGAGTTAAAATCAGCTTTCATCAGGTGACGTTTTGTCGCATTTCACGTACATGAACGCAAGCTGGTACACGTTAACTGCAGTAAAACCTGCGTTCTTCTCAACACGAACATCGCAGTGAACGGTGGATTTCACAAAATCAACGTATAACCTTACAACTTTACTCACATCGCGCTGATGAGCGAAAAACAGTAAAGGGAAATAGTTCCTAGCGTAAAAATATCGTTTCAAAATAAAACCATCTGAACAGGAAAATAATTCACATCTACTTTTTTATATACAGTCTAAATTCACATCCATTTTGAGCCATTGGTAAAATAAGACTGAGCTGAGAGTGCCCTCTGCTGGTCTGTGGGTTAATAACTGCATTAGCCAGTCTGGTGCACTTCTAGGCTGTATATTTTGAGAAAACCACAATAATTTATCCACTTTTTGTCTATGATCAACGTCTTATTTCACTCGTTAACTCAAGAGGTCATTCAGAGTGGATGTACAAGCGCCCCCTGTTGGAGCAGAGGATCATTACATTGACAGTTTGAACTTCTAGGCTGTATATTTTCGACCGAAACACGTTATGTAGGCGTTTTTTTACCACGCAATTTAAGCAGAAAAGCCACAATTTTTAGACAAAATCAAACAAAGGCACCTTGATGACAACAAAAATTGGCAAAAGTTACACACTGCAGCTTTAAGGAAGCAGGAGTTTGGTCCTGTGCAGTCATCAGTGCAACTGTAACGATGATAAATTTACTGCAAAAGAGCCACAAATTGAGGTGAATTATTTTAATTACTGGCTGAATCAAGTGTTTTTCCTATAATTTAACTTTGTGTTGTTGTGTCACAGTGGCAGGACATCAGAGTTAAGTTGCTCAGGTTAACTGAACAGAGTTGTGTGACTTTTATTAGCTCTGAAGGATTAGACGTGAAATCGATTATGATTTTCTGATTTAGTTTCTGAGAGTTACAAACCCCCCCCCCATCTGTCGCCACTGCTGCTGCAGTCTGACCTCATCACACTCTCTAATTTATGAAAATAAACACAAGTGCGCGCACACACACACACACACATTTCCATATCGTCTCCATCTGCTTCTTCTCATTTACATTTTCATCCATTTGGCGGATGCTTTTGTGGTTTACGATGCTCGGTGCGTTCACGGCGACGACGACTTCTTCGTCTGAAAAGGTTAAGAGATTCCGCTGTAACGTCTTTAAACCTGAAAACACTGCAGAACACAGGGGTCTGACATATTTTCTTTATGAAGTCAGACGTGAGAGCAGTTTGCTTCAGAGACGGAGAGCATTTCATACGGTGAAGTCAGTGAAGTGACCTGAGCAGTGATCCATAATCTCCACTCCATTTCTGAAGAGATGTTCCCCTGAGGGAGCTGAGCTCCTCGTATCAGAGCCAAAAACCAGGCCGAGCCGAGTGGAAAGAAGTTAAAACGGTAAAAAAAGAAAATCAAATAAATCCACAAAAGAATCAGTAGAAACATTTTCTTCAGAACTTTTTGACTGATTGAGATCATGGACATGATGATTTTAATATAGGTTCAGTCATATATTAGTGCTTTTACGGTCCTTGGATTTTAACTTTCCCTAAGGGGATTAATAAAATAAAATAAAATTCTTCAATGGAAACTAATTTTATTCAAGCATTTTTATTTGTTGCACAGTGTAATCGAGCTTTAGCCGTAGTCCGACTAAGACAGGCAATTGGACAACTTGCAGAGACACATGTGGAGGTCGATTTTTGGATTTATCGGCTGCAACAATACTGCAGTTTCAACGTCGCCGCCTCCTGCTGCCGGGTCACAGACCAGGCGGGACATTTTGGTGCGTGTGTAGAACACCAAGCCAGACTAAGTGTATAAATGCAGGAGTAATTGGACTATGAATCGCATTATCCGCGTATCTTAGTCCGACTAAGACTAGCTCGATTTTAGTCGGACTAATGTGTTTTAATGACATTAAGAAAACGGAATTACTGTCTTAGTCCAACTAAGAACGGACTTTTAACACTTGTGTAAACACAGTGACTGCGTGATTTATTATCCGATTAGTCAACTAATCGTTTCAATAATCGTCGACTTGTCAATCAAAATAGTCGTTAGTTGCAGCCCGAAATGGTCGCCGTCATCACTGTGTGAACACAACGATGCCAATCATGTGGACACTGACCAACCGTTGTCGTCCCTCACTTCAGAAAGACAAGTGGTTGCTACGGTAACCGCAGGTGGAACCGCAGTATCAGTTGGACATAAATGGAGGAATTTCTATTTTGAAAACTGGAGTCGAGACTGACTTACACCAAGAGGATCAGACGGACACATTCTCCCATTTACAGCTGAGACGAGGAAACTTGTTAGATGTGTGAAAATGACTCGAGTGTGTGTGTTTGTGTGTGTGTGTGTGTGTTGATAAAGGCGAGACCTGCTGTGAAATGAAATATCAGTGTAATCCTGCATGTTTCGGCTGCTCGACATGAAAGCGCACTTCAAAGAGACTGAAGAGTGTATGAACATTGTTGTGAAGGCGGCCCACCTGCAGTCAACACACACACGCACACACAGGTTTTTCTGTTCTTTTTTGGACACTGCAATGATTTTCGTTCATTTGGACAATTCAAATCTAAGCCCTGAACTCAGGTTCTAGGACACAGCAGCTCGTGTTTTCCCGTGAGCTAAAAACGCTGATTTTCTGAATGGACTTTGGCTGCAAATACAAGGACACTTCCAAAAAAAAAAAAACGAACTAATTTTTTTATAACAACCACAGTTAAAATCTAGAGATGCTGAGTCACCACAACCAGAACTGCTGCTGTATTTTAACCATTTTAGGACGTTCTACACTGAACTGTCCTCAGGCTAAACTTTACACAGGTCTTTTTTGGGGGTGTATTGATGATATTGCAGCACAGTTGGTCATATTTGGTCTCTGCTGGACCGACTGTTTACCCAGACTCTTCAAAGAGGCCAAGAGGTCAAGCACCCGGCTCTGCTCTGTTTATTTTTCATAAACGTCTCTCACCAGCGCAGATGGACGGACGAGCACATGTGGAGGAACCGAGGCGGTTCAGATGCTCCGTCTATTTATATCCAGATAAGACCAGCGACGGCGAGTGAGAAGCTGAGGCTGGAGTTGTTGTAGACTCTACTTCTTCTTCTTCTTCTTCTTCTTCTTCTAAGTGCTGTTTACACCAGACTGCTTTAACCAGTGTGGACTGAGGCTCTTAGTGTGGAGGCAAAGACCAAAGCAGACAATTTAAACAAACATCTCTTCTAGGTTTTAACACATTTTTACGGCTTTCTCTCTCTCTCTCTCTGATGGTGACAGCTGTGGTCAGCCGTAGGCACTGTGTTTTCTCGTCTGTCCACTATTTTATTTTAATTTTATCCTTTATTTAGTCAGGGAGGTCCCATTGAGTTACAAGATCCTCTTCTTCCAAGCAGTCCTGGTCAAGATAGCAGCACAAATAGTACAAAAGGTTACGGAGACCAAACAGTTTCAGATATAAAACTCACAACAGAATATAAAAGCTAATGGGGAAGTAGTTAAAGGAGAGTAAAAAAGAGAGACATAATAAAGTCAAGTGCAGAATTATACAGGCCATACCAACAAGATCCTTAATCCAGAGCCATCAAAAAGTAAAACAGCAGCATGTTTCGTTCATGACGGTCCATAAAACGTCTCTGAAGGTGTTTAAAGACGGCGGTTTTACCAAATTCTGACTTCATTCTAGGAGCATTTAGGAAAAGTCATATTCGAGGAGTATTCTTCTGAACATGATCATCTCACAAAGTCCTGGAGGAATATTTTCAAATTTGGCACAGTTGCTCATTTGGATTTGAGGATTAACTGATTAGATGTTTGGTGGTTGAAGATCAAGGTCACTGTGGTCCCACAAAACCTTTTCACCCTGTAAACGTTTGCTCAGTGATGTTTCTGATGGTAAAGCTTGGAGAAACTCCACATGACTTTATGTCCAATCAGGAGCCAGAAGAAGGTTTGGCTGTTGGTCGGAGATTAGATGATCCACTGATCATGATCAGATTCAGTTTTTCATCGATCCTGTCCCCATGCGAGCCGGGTCTCTCCATTTCTTCTCGTCTTTGGTGTCCTCGGGCTTCAGGTTCAGTAGATTCATAACGTTCCTTACGCCTTCGTGCCAAGAACTAAATACTGAAGATGGTTGGCGTGTTGAGTATCGCATCTTCACCATATCTCCATGACTAGATGCACTGATTTGCTACTGTGTGATTTCACGGTTAGACATTTGTTGTAGTACTTGAATAGGTGTACCTAATAAAGTGGCTTCTACCACTTCTACTTGATAAATTCTTCTAAGCCCATCACTCTGTTTTAGTCTTTTCCTCGCCAGGCTTCTTCTTCTTTCAACGTCTGACTCCAGAAATAGAAACATTTGCTCACGAGAACCTTGTACGTCACTCGTCCAAAAACTCTTTTTGTTATCGGGGGGAAAAGGCCTCATTTTCAGTCTGAGCAGCCGAATCTTTGGAGGACAGTTTAGATTCTGCTGCATTATCAGCCCGACACAGTGGCTGACCAGAGCGATAGCATCATCGCTGTGGGAGCCACTGCTGAGTAAACACACGCCTCCTGTGCCACAGAGAGAACTGCGATCTCTCACTTTTAAATCCCCATCTTAAGCTCAACATCTGCGAAAGTGTTGATAATGAGGTCTATTGTGTCAAATGTCAATCATCATGTTTACATTTGTGTCTCCACACGCGCGTCTGCTGTTCTTTTATCAGCCAGCTGAAATCAGGGACTTTATTAAGTGGTCTTTCTCGGCAGCAGCGTGCGGTCAGCCGGTGATAAGCAGCAGACACGAGACACTGCTGATTTTCTCAGCGTGTACTTCGAGTTTCCCGTGAACAGAAGACGCCGCTGTATGATTCACCTGTCAGAGTGTGCGTCATCGTCTCTCTGACGTTTCACACTCTCTTAAAAACCAGATTTTTATTATTATTATTATTAGTTTTAATTGGACATAAACCCTACACACCCCCGGGACACTTTTCTGTGACATGTTTGACGTCTATAATTTAACTTGAAGGAGGAATAATGGACAGAAAATTGTATTTTACTGCCAGTAAGTGTGTTTGTATATGTCACTTTCATTTCAAAATGAAATAGAAAGTCTTTTATACTAATGTGCCATTTTGCACCTCCATGTTTCTACTTTAGCCTGAATGGACAAAACAGCCAGCTGGGCTTTAGCATTTTGAAATGGATGCTTGCTATGCAAAAGAAGAAATCTTTCTTTCTATCTTAATAGATCCCTACCCTGCTAGCGAATGTTCAACAAGTAATCTAGGTTACAAATAAACTAGCTCGCTACATTGCTAGTTACCAACAAGTAATCTAAATAACAAGTAAACTATATAGCTCCATTGCCAGTTAACAACAAGTAATCTAGCTAGCTACCAACACAATCTAGCTATATTGTTAGCTACCAACACATAATCTAGCTCGACTGCTAGTTTAAGTAATCAAGTTAGCTTCATTGCTAGCTAACAACAAGTAATCTAGCTAGCTGCATTGCTAAGTAACGGCAAATAATCTACCGAGCTAGCTACACCACTTGCTAACAATAAGTTATCCAGTTAGCTAGCTCTTTTGGCTAGCTAACAACAAGTAACTAGCGATGTAGCGTGCTAGCTAGCAATTTATCCTTGTATTCTAATAAAACCTTTCATTTTTTTATATATGTATTTAACTCTGTTTACTTCATTTAACTCCCAATATGAGGCTGTAACATACAGTATATTCATAGTTGTTTTTTGTTTTAAAAACAAAATAAATATTCAAATGTAAATTTATATTAATTCTAAAGTTTAAATAAATTCAAATGTTTATCTATTCTGAATCCACCTTTAAATAAATGACATTTATTACACAACAAAGTGAGGGAATTCCTGCGTTGTGTTCACAGTGAAGACGTGATAATGTGTGAGTCAGTGCAGAGAGTACAGTAAACGCAGAGACGAGACTTTCACATAGAAACTCTTTCCAGCTGCTGTATGCAGAGACAAATAAAAGGCTGGCAGCTCCAGAGACGCTGTCCTCTCCCTCCTCTGAAACCCTTTACAAACATTTGCTTTTCTGTGTCTGTGTGAAGAGACATTTTATCACAGAGGTGAATGTCATTTAACCTTGTTTGCCTTTTTTTCAGCTTTTTTCTGTATGTTACATATATATAGTATATATACAGTATATATTATCTGTTCTAAATTAAACACATCCCCAGTGTGTGTCCGAAACTTGGTTTAAAACCATTTTTTTTTTTAAGGGCCCCAAAGGGGCAGAAATGACATTCATCTGGACTGAGCTCGAAGCACTTAACAAAACAGGAAATGATGTGCAAATACCTCTTGAGGAACATTAGACAAATGGTGGCGCTGTCATTTAAACCTAAAGATGTTTTTATTTTTGTAAAGGTCACACCTCTCAGCTGATGGACCACATAAAACGGAAGTGATTGCCGTCCCCATTTTGTAAATTCTCTGCTGCGTCTTCCCACGCCACAAATATGTTTCTAACTTTAGTTCCTGATTCATCTTTGACAGAAAACGTATACAAATATAAGAAAAAACTAAAACGGGGACCACTGTTTTTACCAGACTCCTCTACTACTGCTTAATCCTGAAGTAGTTAAGAAAAATAGAAAATGGTTGATAAACTAGCAGCATTTCTACCTTTGTGACAATTATATGAATCTGTACACTTTTTCTTTTTTTCTGTTCAAGTTTAGTACAAAACTAGTTCTATTTTAGTGTCAAATTTTGCTTTTTGAATTAGTTTCAACGATGACGGTATTAAAGGTGAATTTAAACGAAAGTTACCCACTCTTGGGCTCAAGGATGCACTTCATTTTAATACATAATTCATTTGACTTTAAGTCTCAGCCAATCATCACCAAATACACTTGTAAATCAGTTATTAGGGGTAGGAATCGCCAGAGACGCCAAGATACGCTAAGATATTATCACGATATTTAAGTCATGATACCATATTATAATGATGGTGCGATATACTCAGTATTCACGCAATAATTACTGAGTATTTATGAGTTCCTATAGTGCGATATACTGAGTATTTATGAGTTCTTATATTGCGATATACTGAGTATTTACGAGTTCTTATAGTGCGATATACTGAGTATTTCCGAGTTTTTATAGTGCGATATACTGAGTATTTACGAATTCTTAGTGCGATATACTGAGTATTTCCGAGTTCTTATAGTGCCATATACTGAGTATTTACAAGTTCTTATAGTGCGATATACTGAGTATTTACGAGTTCTTATACTGCGATATACTGAGTATTTATGAGTTCTTATACTGCGATACACGGAGTACTTACGAGTTCTTACGGTGCAATATACTGAGTATTTACAAGTTCTTATAGTGCGATATACTGAGTATTTACAAGTTCTTATAGTGCGATATACTGAGTATTTACAAGTTTTTATAGTGCGATACACTGAGTATTTACGCGTTCTTACAGTGCGATAGACTGAGTATTTATGAGTTCTCAGTGCGATATACTGAGTATTTACGAATTCTTAGTGCGATATACTGAGTATTTACGAATTTTTATAGTGCGATACACTGAGTATTTACGGGTTCTTACGGTGCGATATACTGAGTATTTACAAGTTCTTAAAGTGCAATATACTGAGTATTTACGAATATATTGCGATATACTCACATAACAGCTCTAGTGAGAGCGAGCATTTGGCACCACCTAGTGGACTGAAACTTCAACTGATATTTTTCTCGACGCTAATACACACAAAGTTTAATGTTCATTTGAAACATCAGTTAAAAAAAAAATATTCTAAAAAAAAAAGGGATATGATATCGCCACAAAAAATATTGCAATATTTCACTGTATCCACGTACATGACGGCATTTCAGACTTATTATTTTCTCTATTTGCTGCCTGTCAAATAACAGTAGAAATATTAATCTAAGCATTTGTGGCAAATACACTTAAGTTCTTCTTCTTCTTCTTCTTCTGGTCAACCTTATTTTTTAATCACAGACGACCTGCTTTCTCCTCTGAATGCCCGTCTGTTTTGTTATTGTCTCCCTTGTTCAATTCGCCTGAAAACGAGTATGTGTGCAAACTGCAGATGAAGTGGAGGGAGAGAGAGGAATGGAAAAAGGAGTTGAGTGGAGAGAAGAGAGGTTCGGATAGATTTTAGCAAAAAGGAAAAGAAGATAAAATAATTCGAAGACAAATAGGAAAGAGTAGCATGAGGGAAATAAAGTTTATCCGAGCTGAAAGGGGATTTTAAAGAAGAGTGGATATTTGGTGTCCTAGTTGGGTTCTTTGCCTGGAAGGGCCGTCCGTGCGTGTGCCTGGATGCACTTTCTGCTTCTTTGGCCTTATCTGAGAAACCGGGTCGACAGTTTCCACCCACAGCAAACTCACTCTGCGCTCTCTCACACGAGCGAGAGAGCGAGAAGGAAGGAGGGAGAAAGAGACGCGGTGCGGTGTAAGAGTGGGCACATTCCTGGAGCTGACACCTGAACATCGGTCCGTGAAACGGGTCGTCTGAGTATTTACCTGAGGTCGTGAGGTTGGCGAGAACTCGTCAGTTTACCCTGGCAGCAGCGTCTGGACGCTCGGTAACAGCAGGATGAGATGGCACCAGGGAGACTTCAGGAACAAGCAGCGGGAAACCGAACAACAACACAGCGTGTCTTTGCGTTCTTATGGACTCCGGTTGAACTCTCGGTGATTGTGCAGCAGGGTGTGAAGGGAAAAAAGCAAAAAAGTCAACATCCAAACTTCTGACTCATTCACGTCCAGGGAGCTTTTATCATAACTGATTGATATGTCTACTACTACTACTTCATTAATCACTTGTTTCCCAAAACCTCAAAATAATGATGTTCTCAAATGTCTTATTAGTCATTTTTAATGATTTCTTAGCAAATAAACCCCAAAAAAAACCTAACATTTAAGAAGCTGAATTTTTAAAAAGGGTTCAAAAGGGTTTTAATTATTAAAATCCCGCTCAAACTTTTAATGAATTGTCAAAATAGTTGATTCATTAAATAATTGATTAATCAAAGCTGTATTTACATATATTTGGATAATAACATCCAAAGAAATCAGAGGTAGAGTCTGCAATTTGTTCCCGAAATACTTTTAAACAGTATTTTTGTTTGTTGAAATACTCTACGTTGATAATTGCCCCCAAAATAGTATAGCTACGTGGAATGACCGGCTGTTATACCTCTAGGGCTACAGCACATAATAAATTCATTGCTCACTCTTTTGATGTTCAGTTCATTAGTTTGAGTTTATTTATGAACCTTCTTATATTGTTGCTTCTTTGCTCCTCTTTGACATTCAAACTGTTTTATAAAACATCATAGTCTTGAGGTTTGGGAAACGCAGATTGACATGTTGTGGTATTTCATGCACTCACGTCAATAATTAACATGTTCGAAAACAGTTTTCGTTGGTCTAATTTAGTTTACAAGCCTTTTAACTCAGTCTTTACAACAAATACGAAATGTGTACAGCATTGAAGCAGAGACGATAGCGGGTAGTTTTAGTGAGTTAGCAACAAACAACATTAAAATAAAACCCCGAAAAAGTGCAGTTTTACTACAAACGACGATCGTAAGTTAGTGAGAGGGATTTTTCAGCTCCATTTTGCTCAAGTGTACTTTGCTAATGCTAGCTTGCTAGCTATACTGTGTCATTGTTAGCCAGCAGTCCACTAAGCCACCATCTTTTTGTGTAGATAATAATTGTTCCCACATATTTACTCAAACTTTTACAAAGAATTAGCCATGTTTAGAACATACTCCTTAACAATACGTTGACATTAGTTTTTCTTGTCTGAACTTATTTTGGACCCAAGCTAATAAGACAAGCTCAGTGATGCATTCAGGTACCTGCAGGAATCTAGGATTAATTAGGGCCCAAGCGTTCACCCAGTGGTGCGAGGACTTTGGAATTCCTGGAAAATGTTATTATTTTTCTCCCCAAACGATCACATTTTTCAGGCACTAAATGTTGGTGAAAACGGTCAAAATTTGGCACACAAATCAGAACTAGCGTAATATTTTATAATATAATAGAAATATGTTAAACGTGGTGCAAAATGGCTCAGGAGCACCACCCCAGAAGGTTAAACCTGGTAGGGCAAAGTTGAAACTTAAGTTGCACCGAATTTCACAAAACTCGGTGGAAACATGTCACAGCCCGAGATGAACAAAAAAGTCCATTGGGACCATGACCTCAACTCAACAGGAAGTTGGCCATTTTGAATTGTTGGCGTCCGTCTTGGCGATTTACCTGTTTGGTACATGAATGTTGTCACTCGTTAATCATACTTGCATAAATAAAAATAAAATAAGAACCATGTCAATTTGTACTAGACGCATCAGAGATGAGAAGTTATCAAAAGGGCGTGGCCATTGCAGCCATCGGAATTTCGGGGAAATTTCGAGACCCAGCCAGGAATCAGCAGCACATGAAAACTAAGTCAAGATGCCACGTGTTATCAAATGTTGGTCACATGTTGACATTCTTCATAAATAGACCTAAGTTGACACTGTAATAAATTAAAGGCTGACGTAATCAAAGGCATTATAAAGAGTCTGGAAAATGTCATTTTTGCGTCCAAATGAACTAGAAATGAATCCCCGTAAACATGCTGATGATTTCTTTTACTGCTGGAAAGTTTCACTCCTCGCTGCTAAACTAATCAGCTAAATTCTTGCAGGCTGAGTTCAGTTTCCCGTCAGATATAAAAATGACTTTTTATTCCAACAAAATAAAAAGACAACATCTATTTAGTGGCAGCTCTCTGTTTTGCCGCACAGCGTCCAGCCCGCTCCGTGGGAGGCCGCCTTTTTTAGCAGGAGCTGATTTAACGAGACATGGATTCCACTGATTTTACTGTTCCCACGGAGAAATGACTGTCATCTGCTAATATATTAGCAAACTGTCTGATGAATTAATCTCCTCGTTATCCAGCGGGGGTTATCTGCGACCTGAGAGGCAAACGATGAGACGTGATGGCTTTTCTGTTTTTGAAATGAGAATTATGATTAATGATTGTTTGGTTTGGTCCTGTGGAGCTATTTTCCTCTCTTAAATTAGACTGTATTGTCCCCTCGTGAGTGTGAGTGTGTTTACATTAGTTTGGTGGTTGTTGTCGTTGTGGCGGCGATATCTCAACGACGCCTTGAGGGAATCCTTCCAAATTTGGTACCAATATTGACTCGAATGAATGGATCGACTGTTTAGATTTTGATGTCCATAGGTGAAAGGTCAAGGTCAAGGCCTTTTGGGTATTAAATGTCTTTAAGTCTGACCCTGGGTATTAAATCCAAGTACAAGTACATTTGTTAGATTATTAGAAATGGAGGTCAAGCATAGACCAGGACCCAGGTTTTTGAAAATGGTCCTAAATAGACATGGGTCATTGAAAGTGCTTGAATTTTGCGCAAGACACGTGAGATTCCGTGCAGATCATTGAGCAAGTAAAGTTAAAACGAGAGAGAGATAATGACGACGTGATGCCTGAGTGATGCCCTTGTCTCTCCAAAGACAAATGACAAAAAACGACTTTGAACAAGATTTGAACGACAATCACGCAATCCCATCTTAAGCTGTGTCAGCACATTCAGTCCTTGGAAATTGAGCGGAATTGGTCCTGGAAAGTCCTTGAATTTGATGTCAACCAACGTGTGGGAACCCTGATAAACAAAAAGTCCAAAAGTATTTAATGACAGTTTTTGTTGTCATTCACAGGCTTTAAACACTTCAGGATCCCTGTTGTTGTTTGAATAATCAGGAAAACCATGTGAGTGAGTTTTAAGGGAGTTTTACCTTCTGTGAGACAGAAACATGCGGATGAAGGAGAAGGAGAACGTCTCCGTAAAAGCCTCTCGACCTTGTCGTCTCTGTAGTTGCAGATGTTCATCTGACACGGCTGATCAAGTGCTCACTCATGTCCCCGTTCAAGTGTCTGGCAGAATAACTTGAGTGCCGTCATTTTCTCAAACCACCTTTTACCAAAGGACAAGAAAAACGCCTGCACTTAAACACTTTATTTGTCCAGTGCACCAGTGTTTTTTAAAAGAAATAAAATATACAACAACCCATTTCTTCATAACTGCTATTGTCCAAGGCTGCAGCTCATTAATGGATTCATCTCTTTTAATTTATTTGGTCCAGAACATGCTGATCGATTTTTCGTGAATTCTTGAAACTTTTTTTTCTATGGAGCAAAAAAAACATAAAATATTCACATTTATGAAGATGAAAAATCACAAAAGTACTAATTTGATAATTTTATTTGATTAACTCACTAGGTCCAAAATATACTTACAATTCCAAAATCTATTTATTGTTCCAAATTCTACTTATTGTTCCAAAATCTACTTATAGTTCCAAAATCTACTTATTGATCCAAAATCTACTTATTGATCCAAATTCTACTTATAGTTCCAAAATCTACTTATTGATCCAAAATCTACTTATTGATCCAAAATCTACTTATTGATCCAAATTCTACTTATAGTTCCAAAATATACTTATTGGTCCAAATTCTACTTATAGTTCCAAAATATACTTATTGATCTAAAATCTACTTATTGATCCAAATTCTAATTATAGTTCCAAAATATACTTATTGATCTAAAATCTACTTATTGATCCAAAATCTACTTACAGTTCCAAATTCTACTTATAGTTCCAAAATATACTTATTGATCCAAAATATACTTATTGATCCAAAATCCACTTATAGTTCCAAATTATACTTAAAGTTCCAAAATCTACTATACACAAAAACAGTTCTCAAAGCTTGGAATTGTAAAAACATTTATTTTTGCAGTGTAAACCCTAATTTCCAGGCGGAAAATCCTGTCCAGGATAGACAAAGGGGCAATTTACCCAGGATGCACCTGCGGCATGGAGTCGTGCCACGTAAGCACTCAGGGTTAAGTATGAGGTTATTTGCTGTCTGGGACAGAATTCCAGATGAAAAAACTAAAGTTTGAGTGATGACGTGTCACTGACATGATTGATGCGTCTGTCAGGAAGGATTCTGTCTTTAACTAAGTTAAATATCTTTTGTTCAAGTTGAGATCAGGCGGATTCTTCACTCGCCTCGAGTTTTGAATCCCGCCTCAAGGTCTTCACACTCGATATTCATGTAATAATTCATATAAATCGGATTTACGGGTAACCTTGAACACCAAACATGGTGTTGCAATTATTCCGTCACAGTTTGCCTTGAACACAGATCAAAATCAGATACTGGTGCAAACATCTCAGTTTCAGTCGACTCAGTGGTGGGCTTTTTTATTTCTTCCCCCTCCAGAAAAGACGCCGCACGCCACGCGCGCAGATGTCACTTCCTTGCTCAAACCGGCCGCTCTGTGAGAGTGACACTAACAACATCTGCCATCTGTCATCCTGCTCCGTTGCGAGCACGTAAAAGTCGAGCGGGCGATTGGGACAATAAAATAAAAATAGACCTGTATTGCCTTAAAAACAACAGAAATGTGTGTGTGTTGTGGGGGGGATTACAGGCTGTTTTACACCCCAGACTAAACTGCTTTATTATGATTAGTTTTTGCTTTATAGATGTTTTTTTAGTTTATACTCGTGACTCGTCTCGCAGTAAGACGTTTGTATTTCCTCTACTGGACCTGGGAGTAAGTGTTTCAGTTCACACGTGGATCAAAACCTGGCATAAAGCCACAATTGTCCGTTATTTGTCGTACTCCTACTACACTTGACCTTTCTGCCTTCCTGTTACAGCCTGATGCCACACATACACCAACAACAAACAAACAAACAACACAACAAACCTGCTGGAATGTAGCGCGCGCGTAAAGGTGACACGTACCTGACGTAGACGATGATCGGTGGTGTTTCTGTCGAGAGTCAGAGCCGCGTTGAAGACATTAATTATGTTGTTGTTGTTGTTGTTGATGAGGTCAAGCGTCAGGAGACCATCACAAGAGCAAAGGTCATCATAAAGTCTATGTATTGAACGTGGATGGAGCATCTCTTAATGTAGCTTCCTCCACCATTATCCCGCTGTAAACTCCTTTCTTCAGCCAGGTCACTTCCTGCCAAGTTTCCACTCATTTGTCGCGGTACATCTTCAGTGATGACGCTCAATGACCAATCAGTGGATTTTGGAACTGTAAGTAGATTTTGGAACTGTAAGTAGATTTTGGAACTATAAGTAGATTTAGTAGATTTAGTAGATTTTGGAACTATAAATAGATTTTGGAATTGTAAGTATATTTTGAAATTCTAAGTAGATTTTGGAACTATGAGTAGATTTGGGAACTATAAGTAGATTTTGTAGATTTTGGAAATCTAAGTAGAATTTAGAAGTATAATTAGATTTTGGAATTATACATAGATTTTAAACTATAAATACATTTTGGAATTATAAGTAGATTTTGTAGATTTCAGGAACTGTAAGTAGATTTTGGAATACTAAGTAGATTTCGGAACTATAAGTAGATTTTGGAAATCTAAGTAGAATTTGGAACTATAGTTAGATTTTGGATTTATAAATAGATTTTAAACTATAAATACATTTTGGAATTATAAGCAGATTTTGTAGATTTTGTAGATTTCGGAAATCTAAGTAGAATTTGGAACTATAAGTAGATTTCGGAACTATAAGTAGATTTTGGAACTATAAATAGATTTTGTAGATTTTGGAACTGTAAGTAGATTTTGGAATTCTAAGTAGATTTCGGAACTATAAGTAGATTTTGGAAATCTAAGTAGAATTTGGAACTACAAGTAGATTTTGTATATTTTGGAAATCTAGGTAGAATTTAGAACTATACTTAGATTTTGGAATTATAAATAGATTTTGAAACTATAAGTAGATTTTGTATATTTTGGAAATCTAAGTAGAATTTGGAACTATAAATATATTTTGGAACTATACATAGATTTTGGAACTATAAATACATTTTGGAAAAATAACTAGTACCGCGCGCGGTTCTGAACGGGTTCGAGCCGACCCACGCGGGTCGCCGTGTGCCACGGCTCCCCGCGTGCCTCGCGCTCTCACCCGTTCATTCACCGCGCGCGGTACTAGTTATTTTCAGTACTAGTTATTTTCAGTACTAGTTATTTTCAGCGGCGTCCCCGCGCATGTCGTTCCAAATTTCGAGGGGGATCGGGCAACGTATCGCAAAGTTATAGGGCACTTCCTGTTTAAAATGGCAGACTTCCTGTTCGGTCAAGTGCGTGTCCGTAAACGTGTTCAGGGAACTTCCCTTGTCTTACATATCAAGTTTTGTTCAGATCGGACAATCTTAGAGTTAACTTCCTGTTTCCGGCATTCCACTTCCTGTTGGGAGGTCATCTTTTGCAGACATGCTCAGGACAGGTCCCTGGTGTCACATATAAGGTTTCGTGCAAATCGGACAACGTACGGCAAAGTTAGAGGGCACTTCCTGTTTAAAATGGCCAACTTCCTGTTCGTCTCTGGAAACATGTTAAGGGAAGGTCCCGTAACTCACATATCTAGTTTTGTGTCAATCGGACAATGTAAGACTTTACTTCCTGTTTCGGGTGTTCCACTTCCTGTAGGGAGGTGACCTTTTACGGACATGCTCAGGACAGGTCCCTGGTGTCACATATAAGGTTTTGTGCAGATCGGACAACGTACGGCAAAGTTAGAGGGCACTTCCTGTTTAAAATGGCCGACTTCCTGTTCGGTCAACGGCGTTTCCATAAACATGTTCAGGGAAGGTCCAGTAACTCACATATCTAGTTTCGTGTCAATCGGACAATGTAAGACTTTACTTCCTGTTTCGGGCGTTCCACTTCCTGTAGGGAGGTGACCTTTTATGGACATGTTGAGGAAGGGTCTGGGGTCCCACATACTAAGTTTCAAGTGGATACAACAATCCCTGTTGGAGCAGCATCAAAAACTATAAATGTAATTCTGTCTGCTGTCACCAGGGGGCGCTGTATTTGAAAATGAATATTTTCATATAGACGTGTTCAGGGCCGGACTGTCATCAATCCTTGCAAGTTTGGTTCAGATCGGACCAGGATTGGCAAAGTTGTAACAGTTTGTTTTTTTAGAATTTTCTACCACCACCAGGAGGCGCTGTTTTCAAAATGTACCGTTTCAGCAACATAGTCGTCTTCAGCAACTAACCATCATCAACTATAGCAAGTTTGGTTGGGATCAGACCTTCCATCGCGAAGTTATAAGAGTTTCATTGGCTGTTATGAAAAATTATTATTATCTCCAATTTTGGCGCCCCCTATCTCGTACGCCATACAATATTTTAAAAAGCTTTTGATAACTTTTGATGCTCAACTCGTCCACATTGATCTCACCAAGTTTGAAGGTGATCGCACAAAAGCTCTAGGAGGAGATAATTGAAATACAAGCTGTCATATTGTCTACTGTCACCAGGGGGCGCTGTTTTAGAAATTTAATATTTTCATATAGACGTCTTTAGGGCCGGACTATCATCAATCCTAGCAAGTTTGGTTCAGATCGGACCAGGATTCGCGAAGTTGTAACAGTTTGATTTTTTGTCCCAAAAATCCGACTTTGCGTCGTTGCCATGGCAACACCGTTAAACGATTTGTCGTCATATTGATCACGCATCATCTACCATGTGTTTTGACTGTTGTCACCAATTTTGAGTGCGGTACGATTATCTGTGTAAAAGTTATTACCGAAATCGTAAAAAAACTTTTTTTGTGTGTATTTTCTTTCACCACAAGGAGGCGCTGTTTTCAAACTTCACCGTTTTTTCATAGACGTCTTCAGCCATGGCCCATCATCAATCATAGAAAGTTTGGTTGGGATCGGACCTTCCATCGCAAAGTTATAATAGTTTTTTTTTTCTGATGCGAAACATCAGAATCATCACAAACTTTGCCGCCCCCTATCTCGTGCGCCGTGCGACATTTGAAATTTTTTTTGATACCGTGAGCTCCTCAACTGGTCCACAGGGACCTCACCAAGTTTGAAGGTGATCGCACGATAACTCTAGGAGGAGTTAGTTCAAATACCATTGCTGCGAATTCGCCAAAATCGCCAAAAAATGGCCAATCAACCCAAGATGGCGGATTTCCTGTTGGGTTTGGATCATGGTCATAATGTAATTTTTTCTTCATCCCGACATTCTACACATGTGTACCGAATTTCGTGAATGTGCGATAATTGTGTTGGTCATGGTGAATTTGGACAGGTGGCGCCGCACTTATTGGCCCCTCCCACATTCAATTTTTGACGCACATTCCCCGAACCTTTTTCAGACGTAAATTTACACCAGGATTGATGCGGTCACAAAAATTGGTGAGTTTTGGGGTATGGGAAAGGCCTCAAAAACGCGATTTACTTTAAGGAATAATAAGAATAATAATAATAAAAATAACTAGTACCGCGCGCGGTTCTGAACGGGTTCGAGCCGACCCACGCGGGTCGCCGTGTGCCACGGCTCCCCGCGTGCCTCGCGCTCTCACCCGTTCATTCACCGCGCGCGGTACTAGTTATTTTCAGTACTAGTTATTTTCAGTACTAGTTATTTTCAGTACTAGTTATTTTCAGCGGCGTCCCTGCGCATGTCGTTCCAAATTTCGAGGGGGATCGGGCAACGTATGACAAAGTTATAGGGCACTTCCTGTTTAAAATGGCAGACTTCCTGTTCGGTCAAGTGCGTGTACGTAAACGTGTTCAGGGAACTTCCCTTGTCTTACATATCAAGTTTTGTGCAGATCGGATAATCTTAGAGTTTACTTCCTGTTTCGGGCATTCCACTTCCTGTTGGGAGGTCATCTCTTGCAGACATGCTCAGGACAGGTCCCTGGTGTCACATAAAAGGTTTCGTGCAAATCGGACAACGTACGGCAAAGTTAGAGGGCACTTCCTGTTTAAAATCGCCAACTTCCTGTTCGTCTCCGTAAACGTGTTCAGGGAAGTTCCCTTGTCTTACATATCAAGTTTTGTTCAGATCAGACAATGTAAGACTTTACTTCCTGTTTCGGGCGTTCCACTTCCTGTAGGGAGGTGACCTTTTACGGACATGCTCAGGACAGGTCCCTGGTGTCACATATAAGGTTTTGTGCAGATCGGACAACGTACGGCAAAGTTAGAGGGCACTTCCTGTTTAAAATGGCCGACTTCCTGTTCGGTCAACGGCGTCTCCGTAAACATGTTCAGGGAAAGTCCAGTAACTCACATATCTAGTTTCGTGTCAATCGGACAATGTAAGACTTTACTTCCTGTTTCGGGCGTTCCACTTCCTGTAGGGAGGTGACCTTTTACGGACATGTTGAGGAAGGGTCTGGGGTCCCACATACTAAGTTTTAAGTGGATACAACAATCCCTGTTGGAGCAGCATCAAAAACTATAAATGTAATTCTGTCTGCTGTCACCAGGGGGCGCTGTATTTGAAAATGAATATTTTCATATAGACGTGTTCAGGGCCGGACTGTCATCAATCCTTGCAAGTTTGGTTCAGATCGGACCAGGATTGGCAAAGTTGTAACAGTTTGTTTTTTTAGAATTTTCTACCACCACCAGGAGGCGCTGTTTTCAAAATGTACCATTACAGCAACATAGTCGTCTTCAGCAACTAACCATCATCATCTATAGCAAGTTTGGTTGGGATCAGACCTTCCATCGCGAAGTTATAAGAGTTTCATTGTCTGTTATGAAAAATTATTATTATCTCCAATTTTGGCGCCCCCTATCTCGTACGCCATACAATATTTTAAAAAGCTTTTGATAACTTTTGATGCTCAACTCGTCCACATTGATCTCACCAAGTTTGAAGGTGATCGCACAAAAGCTCTAGGAGGAGATAATTGAAATACAAGCTGTCATATTGTCTGCTGTCACCAGGGGGCGCTGTTTTCGAAATTGAATATTTTCATATAGACGTCTTTAGGGCCGGACTATCATCAATCCTAGCAAGTTTGGTTCAGATCGGACCAGGATTCACGAAGTTGTAGCAGTTTGATTTTTTGTCCCAAAAATCCGACTTTGCGTCGTTGCCATGGCAACACCGTTAAACGATTTGTCGTCATATTGATCACGCATCATCTACCATGTGTTTTGACTGTTGTCACCAATTTTGAGTGCGGCACGATTATCTGTGTAAAAGTTATTCCCGAAATCGTAAAAAAACTTTTTTTTTGTGTATTTTCTTTCACCACAAGGAGGCGCTGTTTTCAAACTTCACCGTTTTTTCATAGACGTCTTCAGCCATGGCCCAGCATCAATCATAGCAAGTTTGGTTCGGATCGGACCTTCCATCGCAAAGTTATAAGAGTTTTTTTTTTCTGATGCGAAACATCAGAATCATCACGAACTTTGCCGCCCCCTATCTCGTGCGCCGTGCGACATTTGAAAAAACTTTTGATACCGTGAGCTCCTCAACTGGTCCACAGGGACATCACCAAGTTTGAAGGTGATCGCACGAAAACTCTAGGAGGAGTTAGTTCAAATACCATTGCTGCGAATTCGCCAAAATCGCCAAAAAATGGCCAATCAACCCAAGATGGCGGATTTCCTGTTGGGTTTGGATCATGGTCATAATGTAATTTTTTCTTCATCCTGACCCACTACACATGTGTACCGAATTTCGTGCATGTGCGATATTTGTGTTGGTCATGGTGAATTTGGACAGGTGGCGCCGCACTTATTGGCCCCTCCCACATTCAATTTTCGACGCACATTCCCCGAACCTTTTTCAGACGTAAATTTACACCAGGATTGATGCGGTCACAAAAATTGGTGAGTTTTGGGGTATGGGAAAGGCCTCAAAAAGGCAATTCATTTGGGGGAATAATAAGAATAATAATAATAAAAATAACTAGTACTGAAAATAACTAGTACCGAAAATAACTAGTACCGCGCGCGGTTCTGAACGGGTTCGAGCCGACCCACGCGGGTCGCCGTGTGCCACGGCTCCCCGCGTGCCTCGCGCTCTCACCCGTTCATTCACCGCGCGCGGTACTAGTTATTTTCGGTACTAGTTATTTTCAGTACTAGTTATTTTCAGCGGCGTCCCCGCGCATGTCGATCCAAATTTTGGGGGGATCGGGCAACGTATGGCAAAGTTATAGGGCACTTCCTGTTTAAAATGGCAGACTTCCTGTTCGGTCAAGTGCGTGTACGTAAACGTGTTCAGGGAACTTCCCTTGTCTTACATATCAAGTTTTGTTCAGATCGGACAATCTTAGAGTTTACTTCCTGTTTCGGGCATTCCACTTCCTGTTGGGAGGTCATCTCTTGCAGACATGCTCAGGACAGGTCCCTGGTGTCACTTAAAAGGTTTCGTGCAAATCGGACAACGTACGGCAAAGTTAGAGGGCACTTCCTGTTTAAAATGGCCAACTTCCTGTTCGTCTCCGTAAACGTGTTCAGGGAAGTTCCCTTGTCTTACATATCAAGTTTTGTTCAGATCGGACAATGTAAGACTTTACTTCCTGTTTCGGGCGTTCCACTTCCTGTAGGGAGGTGACCTTTTACGGACATGCTCAGGACAGGTCCCTGGTGTCACATATAAGGTTTTGTGCAGATAGGACAACGTACGGCAAAGTTAGAGGGCACTTCCTGTTTAAAATGGCCGACTTCCTGTTCGGTCAAAGGCGTCTCCGTAAACATGTTCAGGGAAGGTCCAGTAACTCACATATCTAGTTTCGTGTCAATCGGACAATGTAAGACTTTACTTCCTGTTTCGGGCGTTCCACTTCCTGTAGGGAGGTGACCTTTTACGGACATGTTGAGGAAGGGTCTGGGGTCCCACATACTAAGTTTCAAGTGGATACAACAATCCCTGTTGGAGCAGCATCAAAAACTATAAATGTAATTCTGTCTGCTGTCACCAGGGGGCGCTGTATTTGAAAATGAATATTTTCATATAGACGTGTTCAGGGCCGGACTGTCATCAATCCTTGCAAGTTTGGTTCAGATCGGACCAGGATTGGCAAAGTTGTAACAGTTTGTTTTTTTAGAATTTTCTACCACCACCAGGAGGCGCTGTTTTCAAAATGTACCGTTTCAGCAACATAGTCGTCTTCAGCAACTAACCATCATCAACTATAGCAAGTTTGGTTGGGATCAGACCTTCCATCGCGAAGTTATAAGAGTTTCATTGTCAGTTATGAAAAATTATTATTATCTCCAATTTTGGCGCCCCCTATCTCGTACGCCATACAATATTTTAAAAAGCTTTTGATAACTTTTGATGCTCAACTCGTCAACATTGATCTCACCAAGTTTGAAGGTGATCGCACAAAAGCTCTAGGAGGAGATAATTGAAATACAAGCTGTCATATTGTCTACTGTCACCAGGGGGCGCTGTTTTCGAAATTGAATATTTTCATATAGACGTCTTTAGGGCCGGACTATCATCAATCCTAGCAAGTTTGGTTCAGATCGGACCAGGATTCACGAAGTTGTAGCAGTTTGATTTTTTGTCCCAAAAATCCGACTTTGCGTCGTTGCCATGGCAACACCGTTAAACGATTTGTCGTCATATTGATCACGCATCATCTACCATGTGTTTTGACTGTTGTCACCAATTTTGAGTGCGGTACGATTATCTGTGTAAAAGTTATTCCCGAAATCGTAAAAAAACTTTTTTTTTGTGTATTTTCTTTCACCACAAGGAGGCGCTGTTTTCAAACTTCACCGTTTTTTCATAGACGTCTTCAGCCATGGCCCATCATCAATGGTAGCAAGTTTGGTTCGGATCGGACCTTCCATCGCAAAGTTATAAGAGTTTTTTTTTTCTGATGCGAAACATCAGATTCATCACGAACTTTGCCGCCCCCTATCTCGTGCGCCGTGTGACATTTGAATTTTTTTTTGATACCGTGAGCTCCTCAACTGGTCCACAGGGACCTCACCAAGTTTGAAGGTGATCGCACGAAAACTCTAGGAGGAGTTAGTTCAAATACCATTGCTGCGAATTCGCCAAAATCGCCAAAAAATGGCCAATCAACCCAAGATGGCGGATTTCCTGTTGGGTTTGGATCATGGTCATAATGTATTTTTTTCTTCATCCTGACCCACTACACATGTGTACCGAATTTCGGGCATGTGCGATAATTGTGTTGGTCATGGTGAATTTGGACAGGTGGCGCCGCACTTATTGGCCCCTCCCACATTCAATTTTCGACGCACATTCCTCGAACCTTTTTCAGACGTAAATTTACACCACGATTGATGCGGTCACAAAAATCTGTGAGTTTTGGGGTATGGGAAAGGCCTCAAAAAGGCGATTTACTTTAAGGAATAATAAGAATAAAAATAACTAGTACTGAAAATAACTAGTACCGCGCGCGGTTCTGAACGGGTTCGAGCCGACCCACGCGGGTCGCCGTGTGCCACGGCTCCCCGCGTGCCTCGCGCTCTCACCCGTTCATTCACCGCGCGCGGTACTAGTTATTTTCAGTACTAGTTATTTTCAGTACTAGTTATTTTCAGCGGCGTCCCTGCGCATGTCGTTCCAAATTTCGAGGGGGATCGGGCAACGTATCGCAAAGTTATAGGGCACTTCCTGTTTAAAATGGCAGACTTCCTGTTCGGTCAAGTGCGTGTCCGTAAACGTGTTCAGGGAACTTCCCTTGTCTTACATATCAAGTTTTGTGCAGATCGGATAATCTTAGAGTTTACTTCCTGTTTCGGGCATTCAACTTCCTGTTGGGAGGTCATCTCTTGCAGACATGCTCAGGACAGGTCCCTGGTGTCACATAAAAGGTTTCGTGCAAATCGGACAACGTACGGCAAAGTTAGAGGGCACTTCCTGTTTAAAATCGCCAACTTCCTGTTCGTCTCCGTAAACGTGTTCAGGGAAGTTCCCTTGTCTTACATATCAAGTTTTGTTCAAATCGGACAATGTAAGACTTTACTTCCTGTTTCGGGCGTTCCACTTCCTGTAGGGAGGTGACCTTTTACGGACATGCTCAGGACAGGTCCCTGGTGTCACATATAAGGTTTTGTGCAGATCGGACAACGTACGGCAAAGTTAGAGGGCACTTCCTGTTTAAAATGGCCGACTTCCTGTTCGGTCAACGGCGTCTCCGGAAACATGTTCAGGGAAGGTCCAGTAACTCACATATCTAGTTTCGTGTCAATCGGACAATGTAAGACTTTACTTCCTGTTTCGGGCGTTCCACTTCCTGTAGGGAGGTGACCTTTTACGGACATGTTGAGGAAGGGTCTGGGGTCCCACATACTAAGTTTCAAGTGGATACAACAATCCCTGTTGGAGCAGCATCAAAAACTATAAATGTAATTCTGTCTGCTGTCACCAGGGGGCGCTGTATTGGAAAAATGAATATTTTCATATAGACGTGTTCAGGGCCGGACTGTCATCAATCCTTGCAAGTTTGGTTCAGATCGGACCAGGATTGGCAAAGTTGTAACAGTTTGTTTTTTTAGAATTTTCTACCACCACCAGGAGGTGCTGTTTTCAAAATGTACCGTTTCAGCAACATAGTCGTCTTCAGCAACTAACCAGCATCAACTATAGCAAGTTTGGTTGGGATCAGACCTTCCATCGCGAAGTTATAAGAGTTTCATTGTCTGTTATGAAAAATTATTATTATCTCCAATTTTGGCGCCCCCTATCTCGTACGCCATACAATATTTTAAAAAGCTTTCGATAACTTTTGATGCTCAACTCGTCCACATTGATCTCACCAAGTTTGAAGGTGATCGCACAAAAGCTCTAAGAGGAGATAATTGAAATACAAGCTGTCATATTGTCTGCTGTCACCAGGGGGCGCTGTTTTCGAAATTTAATATTTTCATATAGACGTCTTTAGGGCCGGACTATCATCAATCCTAGCAAGTTTGGTTCAGATCGGACCAGGATTCACGAAGTTGTAGCAGTTTGATTTTTTGTCCCAAAAATCCGACTTTGCGTCGTTGCCATGGCAACACCGTTAAACGATTTGTCGTCATATTGATCACGCATCATCTACCATGTGTTTTGACTGTTGTCACCAATTTTGAGTGCTGTACGATTATCTGTGTAAAAGTTATTCCCGAAGTCGTAAAAAAACTTTTTTTTGGTGTATTTTCTTTCACCACAAGGAGGCGCTGTTTTCAAACTTCACCGTTTTTTCATAGACGTCTTCAGCCATGGCCCATCATCAATGGTAGCAAGTTTGGTTCGGATCGGACCTTCCATCGCAAAGTTATAAGAGTTTTGTTTTTCTGATGCGAAACATCAGAATCATCACGAACTTTGCCGCCCCCTATCTCGTGCGCCGTGCGACATTTGAAAAAACTTTTGATACCGTGAGCTCCTCAACTGGTCCACAGGGACCTCACCAAGTTTGAAGGTGATCGCACGAAAACTCTAGGAGGAGTTAGTTCAAATACCATTGCTGCGAATTCGCCAAAATCGCCAAAAAATCGCCAATCAACCCAAGATGGCGGATTTCCTGTTGGGTTTGGATCATGGTCATAATGTAATTTTTTCTTCATCCTGACCCACTACACATGTGTACCGAATTTCGTGCATGTGCGATATTTGTGTTGGTCATGGTGAATTTGGACAGGTGGCGCCGCACTTATTGGCCCCTCCCACATTCAATTTTCGACGCACATTCCCCGAACCTTTTTCAGACGTAAATTTACACCAGGATTGATGCGGTCACAAAAATTGGTGAGTTTTGGGGTATGGGAAAGGCCTCAAAAAGGCAATTCATTTGGGGGAATAATAAGAATAATAATAATAATAATAATAATAATAATCCTTCCAGTTTCAATAGGGTTCTTGCAACCTTGTTGCTCGAACCCTAATAATAATGAAAATAACTAGTACCGCGCGCGGTTCTGAACGGGTTCGAGCCGACCCACGCGGGTCGCCGTGTGCCACGGCTCCCCGCGTGCCTCGCGCTCTCACCCGTTCATTCACCGCGCGCGGTACTAGTTATTTTCAGTACTAGTTATTTTCAGCGGCGTCCCCGCGCATGTCGTTCCAAATTTCGAGGGGGATCGGGCAATGTATGGCAAAGTTATAGGGCACTTCCTGTTTAAAATGGCAGACTTCCTGTTCGGTCAAATGCGCGTCTGTAAACGTGTTCAGGGAAGTTCCCTTGTCTTACATATCAAGTTTTGTTCAGATCGGACAATCTTAGAGTTAACTTCCTGTTTCCGGCATTCCACTTCCTGTTGGGAGGTCATCTTTTGCAGACATGCTCAGGACAGGTCCCTGGTGTCACATATAAGGTTTCGTGCAAATCGGACAACGTACGGCAAAGTTAGAGGGCACTTCCTGTTTAAAATGGCCAACTTCCTGTTCGTCTCTGGAAACATGTTCAGGGAAGGTCCCGTAACTCACATATCTAGTTTTGTGTCAATCGGACAATGTAAGACTTTACTTCCTGTTTCGGGTGTTCCACTTCCTGTAGGGAGGTGACCTTTTACGGACATGCTCAGGACAGGTCCCTGGTGTCACATATAAGGTTTTGTGCAAATCGGACAACGTACGGCAAAGTTAGAGGGCACTTCCTGTTTAAAATGGCCGACTTCCTGTTCCGTCAACGGCGTCTCCGTAAACATGTTCAGGGAAGGTCCAGTAACTCACATATCTAGTTTCGTGTCAATCGGACAATGTAAGACTTTACTTCCTGTTTCGGGCGTTCCACTTCCTGTAGGGAGGTGACCTTTTACGGACATGTTGAGGAAGGGTCTGGGGTCCCACATACTAAGTTTCAAGTGGATACAACAATCCCTGTTGGAGCAGCATCAAAAACTATAAATGTAATTCTGTCTGCTGTCACCAGGGGGCGCTGTATTTGAAAATGAATATTTTCATATAGACGTGTTCAGGGCCGGACTGTCATCAATCCTTGCAAGTTTGGTTCAGATCGGACCAGGATTGGCAAAGTTGTAACAGTTTGTTTTTTTAGAATTTTCTACCACCACCAGGAGGTGCTGTTTTCAAAATGTACCGTTTCAGCAACATAGTCGTCTTCAGCAACTAACCAGCATCAACTATAGCAAGTTTGGTTGGGATCAGACCTTCCATCGCAAAGTTATAAGAGTTTCATTGTCTGTTATGAAAAATTATTATTATCTCCAATTTTGGCGCCCCCTATCTCGTACGCCATACAATATTTTAAAAAGCTTTCGATAACTTTTGATGCTCAACTCGTCCACATTGATCTCACCAAGTTTGAAGGTGATCGCACAAAAGCTCTAGGAGGAGATAATTGAAATACAAGCTGTCATATTGTCTGCTGTCACCAGGGGGCGCTGTTTTCGAAATTTAATATTTTCATATAGACGTCTTTAGGGCCGGACTATCATCAATCCTAGCAAGTTTGGTTCAGATCGGACCAGGATTCACGAAGTTGTAGCAGTTTGATTTTTTGTCCCAAAAATCCGACTTTGCGTCGTTGCCATGGCAACACCGTTAAACGATTTGTTGTCATATTGATCACGCATCATCTACCATGTGTTTTGACTGTTGTCACCAATTTTCAGTGCGGTACGATTATCTGTGTAAAAGTTATTCCCGAAATTGTAAAAAAACTTTTTTTTTGTGTATTTTCTTTCACCACAAGGAGGCGCTGTTTTCAAACTTCACCGTTTTTTCATAGACGTCTTCAGCCATGGCCCATCATCAATGGTAGCAAGTTTGGTTCGGATCGGACCTTCCATCGCAAAGTTATAAGAGTTTTGTTTTTCTGATGCGAAACATCAGAATCATCACGAACTTTGCCGCCCCCTATCTCGTGCGCCGTGCGACATTTGAAAAAACTTTTGATACCGTGAGCTCCTCAACTGGTCCACAAGGACCTCACCAAGTTTGAAGGTGATCGCACGAAAGCTCTAGGAGGAGTTAGTTCAAATACCATTGCTGCGAATTCGCCAAAATCGCCAAAAAATGGCCAATCAACCCAAGATGGCGGATTTCCTGTTGGGTTTGGATCATGGTCATAATGTAATTTTTTCTTCATCCTGACCCACTACACATGTGTACCGAATTTCGTGCATGTGCGATATTTGTGTTGGTCATGGTGAATTTGGACAGGTGGCGCCGCACTTATTGGCCCCTCCCACATTCAATTTTCGACGCACATTCCCCGAACCTTTTTCAGACGTAAATTTACACCAGGATTGATGCGGTCACAAAAATTGGTGAGTTTTGGGGTATGGGAAAGGCCTCAAAAAGGCAATTCATTTGGGGGAATAATAAGAATAATAATAATAAAAATAACTAGTACTGAAAATAACTAGTACCGAAAATAACTAGTACCGCGCGCGGTTCTGAACGGGTTCGAGCCGACCCACGCGGGTCGCCGTGTGCCACGGCTCCCCGCGTGCCTCGCGCTCTCACCCGTTCATTCACCGCGCGCGGTACTAGTTATTTTCGGTACTAGTTATTTTCAGTACTAGTTATTTTCAGCGGCGTCCCCGCGCATGTCGATCCAAATTTTGGGGGGATCGGGCAACGTATGGCAAAGTTATAGGGCACTTCCTGTTTAAAATGGCAGACTTCCTGTTCGGTCAAGTGCGTGTACGTAAACGTGTTCAGGGAACTTCCCTTGTCTTACATATCAAGTTTTGTTCAGATCGGACAATCTTAGAGTTTACTTCCTGTTTCGGGCATTCCACTTCCTGTTGGGAGGTCATCTCTTGCAGACATGCTCAGGACAGGTCCCTGGTGTCACTTAAAAGGTTTCGTGCAAATCGGACAACGTACGGCAAAGTTAGAGGGCACTTCCTGTTTAAAATGGCCAACTTCCTGTTCGTCTCCGTAAACGTGTTCAGGGAAGTTCCCTTGTCTTACATATCAAGTTTTGTTCAGATCGGACAATGTAAGACTTTACTTCCTGTTTCGGGCGTTCCACTTCCTGTAGGGAGGTGACCTTTTACGGACATGCTCAGGACAGGTCCCTGGTGTCACATATAAGGTTTTGTGCAGATAGGACAACGTACGGCAAAGTTAGAGGGCACTTCCTGTTTAAAATGGCCGACTTCCTGTTCGGTCAAAGGCGTCTCCGTAAACATGTTCAGGGAAGGTCCAGTAACTCACATATCTAGTTTCGTGTCAATCGGACAATGTAAGACTTTACTTCCTGTTTCGGGCGTTCCACTTCCTGTAGGGAGGTGACCTTTTACGGACATGTTGAGGAAGGGTCTGGGGTCCCACATACTAAGTTTCAAGTGGATACAACAATCCCTGTTGGAGCAGCATCAAAAACTATAAATGTAATTCTGTCTGCTGTCACCAGGGGGCGCTGTATTTGAAAATGAATATTTTCATATAGACGTGTTCAGGGCAGGACTGTCATCAATCCCAGCTAGTTTGGTTCAGATCGGACCAGGATTGGCAAAGTTGTAACAGTTTCTTTTTTTAGAATTTTCTACCACCACCAGGAGGCGCTGTTTTCAAAATGTACCGTTTCAGCAACATAGTCGTCTTCAGCAACTAACCATCATCAACTATAGCAAGTTTGGTTGGGATCAGACCTTCCATCGCGAAGTTACAAGAGTTTCATTGTCTGTTGTGAAAAATTATTATTATCTCCAATTTTGGCGCCCCCTATCTCCTACGCCATACAATATTTTAAAAAGCTTTTGATAACTTTTGATGCTCAACTCGTCCACATTGATCTCACCAAGTTTGAAGGTGATCGCACAAAAGCTCTAGGAGGAGATAATTGAAATACCAGCTGTCATATTGTCTACTGTCACCAGGGGGCGCTGTTTTCGAAATTTAATATTTTCATATAGACGTCTTTAGGGCCGGACTATCATCAATCCTAGCAAGTTTGGTTCAGATCGGACCAGGATTCACGAAGTTGTAGCAGTTTGATTTTTTGTCCCAAAAATCCGACTTTGCGTCGTTGCCATGGCAACACCGTTAAACGATTTGTTGTCATATTGATCACGCATCATCTACCATGTGTTTTGACTGTTGTCACCAATTTTGAGTGCGGTACGATTATCTGTGTAAAAGTTATTCCCGAAATCGTAAAAAAACTTTTTTTTTGTGTATTTTCTTTCACCACAAGGAGGCGCTGTATTCAAACTTCACCGTTTTTTCATAGACGTCTTCAGCCATGGCCCATCATCAATCATAGCAAGTTTGGTTCGGATCGGACCTTCCATCGCAAAGTTATAAGAGTTTTGTTTTTCTGATGCGAAACATCAGAATCATCACGAACTTTGCCGCCCCCTATCTCGTGCGCCGTGCGACATTTGAAAAAACTTTTGATACCGTGAGCTCCTCAACTGGTCCACAGGGACCTCACCAAGTTTGAAGGTGATCGCACGAAAACTCTAGGAGGAGTTAGTTCAAATACCATTGCTGCGAATTCGCCAAAATCGCCAAAAAATCGCCAATCAACCCAAGATGGCGGACTTCCTGTAGGTTTCACGGGAAAGTCGTCATCGACTTTTTTGACCGTCCCCACCTAATGAACGTGTGTACCAAGTTTCGTTCACGTACGTTAAACCCGACATGAGTTGACCTAATAGAAGTTTTTTGCGTGACTTTTTAGCCCCTCCCACCTCCAATTTTCCACGCATTTTCCCCGAACGACTTTCAGACGTAAATTTACACCAGGATTGATGCGGTCACAAAAATCTGTGAGTTTTGGGGTATGGGAAAGGCCTCAAAAATGCGATTTACTTTTAGGAATAATAATAATAATAATAATAATAATAATAATAATCTTTTGCATTTCAATAGGGTTCTTGCAACCTTGTTGCTCGAACCCTAATAATAATCCTTCCAGTTTCAATAGGTTTCTTGCAACCTTGTTGCTCGAACCCTAATAATAATAATAATAATAATAATCCTTCCAGTTTCAATAGGGTTCTTGCAACCTTGTTGCTCGAACCCTAATTATGAGTAGATTTTGGAACTGTAAGTAGATTTTGAAACTATAGGTAGATTTTGGAACTATAAATACATTTTGGAATTCTAAGTAGATTTCGGAACTATAAGTAGATTTTGGAAATCTAAGTAGAATTTGGAACTACAAGTAGATTTTGTATATTTTGGAAATCTAGGTAGAATTTAGAACTATACTTAGATTTTGGAATTATAAATAGATTTTGAAACTATAAGTAGATTTTGTATATTTTGGAAATCTAAGTAGAATTTGGAACTATAAATATATTTTGGAACTATACATAGATTTTGGAACTATAAATACATTTTGGAATTATGAGTAGATTTTGGAACTGTAAGTAGATTTTGAAACTATAGGTAGATTTTGGAACTATCAATACATTTTGGAATTATAAGTAGATTTTGTATATTTTGGAAATCTAAGTAGAATTTGGAATTATAAATAGATTTTGGAATTATAAATAGATTTTGGAACTATAAGTAGAATTTTTAACCGATGTACAGTTCGTCATTGTTGGCTTTGACTCTTGTGTCGGACGTCGCACTCATGACTCTTCAGTGACGACTCTCTGTCTGTTGACGTCACAGTTCAGTATCGGTTCAGCTCGGGTGAAACCTCTAAAACCTGGTGCGTGAGTGTACAGTTCTGGTTGAGGGTTTGCTGGATTTCAGCCCTGTTGCCGTATCTCGTCACCGACTCTCTGGACTGAGTCAGGCTGTCGGCTCAGCCTCAGCAGCAATGAGCTGTTGTAATGAAGCCTATTTTTAGCCGAGCCCCCGCTGCGGCGACTCGTTTGCTTTGAAGATTGTTTCTCTAAGATGATGTGAATCCGTTCAGTCAATGGCACAAGAGGGCGCTTTTAAAAAAGTTTGACCAGGGAGCGTTTATTTCTGTAAACAACATATACAGTATATAACACTGTTATCCTCTCCGGGAACCATCACCTTACCGTGGTGGAGAGGTTTGAGTGCCCCTGTGATTCTGAGAGCTGTGTTGTCTGGAGCCTAGTGCTCCTGGTAGGGTCTCCCAAGGCAAATTGGTCTCAGCGGAGGGGCCTGACGAAGAATGGTTCAAAGACCTCATGAAAAAACAACAGAGGAAGAGAGTGACCCTGCCCGGAGGAAGCCCGGGGCCCCCGCCTGGAGCCAGGCCCAGACGGAGGGCCCGTGAGCGAACGCCTGGTGGCCGGGTCTACCACGGGGCCCGGCCGGGCACAGCCCGAACAAGTCACGTGGCCTCTTCATCGTCCTCCTGTGGACCCACCACCTGCAGGGAGATCGACTGGGGTCGGGTGCGCTGCCACATGGGTGGCGGTGAAGGTCGGGGATCTCGACGTACTGGACCTGGGCGGCAGAAGCTGGTTCTGGGGACATGGAACGTCACCTCGCTGTGGGGGAAAGAGCCGGAGCTTGTGCGGGAGATGGAGCGCTACCAATTAGATCTGGTGGGGCTTACCTCCACGCACAGCCTTGGCTCTGGAACCACACTCCTGGATAGGGGTTGGAAGTTATTCTTCTCTGGAGTTGCCCAGGGTGTAAGGCGCCGGGCGGGCGTGGGGATACTCACAAGCCCCCGGCTGAGCGCCGCTGTGTTGGAGTTTACCCCGGTGGACGAGAGGGTCGCCTCCCTGCGCCTTAGGGTTGCGGGGGGGAAAGCCCTGACTGCTGTTTGTGCTTATGCACCGAACAGCAGCTCGGAGTACCCGGCCTTCTTGGAGGCCCTAGATGGAGTCCTGCAAGGGGCTCCGTCGGGGGACTCCATAGTTCTGCTGGGAGATTTCAACGCGCACGTGGGCAGCGATGGGGAAACCTGGAGAGGCGTGATTGGGAAGAACGGCCTACCTGATCTAAATCAGAGTGGTCGTTTGTTATTGGATTTCTGTGCAAGTCATGGACTATCCATAACAAACACCATGTTCGAGCATAAGGACGCTCATAAGTGTACTTGGTACCAGAGTGTCCTTGGCCGAAGGTCGATGATCGATTTTGTGATCGTTTCATCTGATCTAAGGCCGCATGTTCTGGACACTCGGGTGAAGAGAGGGGCAGAGCTGTCAACTGATCACCATCTGGTGGTGAGTTGGGTCAGAGGATGGGGGAGGACTCTGGATAGACCTGGTAAACCCAAACGTGTAGTGCGGATGAACTGGGAACGTCTGGAGGATGCCCCTGTCCGAGAGGCCTTCAACTCTCACCTCCGGCGGAGCTTTTCCTGTATCCCTGTGGAGGCTGGGGACATTGAACCTGAATGGGCAGTGTTCAAAGACTCTATTGTGAAAGCTGTAGTGGAGAGCTGTGGCTCCAGGGCTTTAGGTGCCTCAAGGGGCGGTAACCCTCGAACATCGTGGTGGACACCGGTGGTCAGGGAAGCTGTCCGACTGAAGAAGGAGTGTTTCCGGGATATGTTATCCCGGAGGACTCCTGAGGCAGTTGCAAGGTATCGACGGGCCCGAAGGGCGGCAGCCTCTGCTGTGGCAGACGCAAAGCAGCGGGTATGGGAGAAGTTCGGAGAGGACATGGAGAAGGACTATCGGTCGGCACCAAGGCGTTTCTGGAAAACCATTCGGGGCCTCAGGAGGGGAAAGCGGGGGACCATCCAAGCTGTGTACAGTAAGGATGGGACACTGTTGACCTCGACTGAGGAGGTAACCGGACGGTGGAAGGAACACTTTGAGGAACTCCTGAATCCGACATCTGCACCCTCTGTGGTGGAGGCAGAGAGGGAGGCTGATGGGGGATCATCGTCAATCTCCCTGAGGGAGGTCACTGAGGTGGTTAAACAACTCCGCAGTGGCAAGGCCCCAGGGGTTGATGAGATCCGCCCAGAAATGCTGAAGGCTCTGGGTGTGGAGGGGCTGTCTTGGATGACACGTCTCTTCAACATTGCGTGGAGGTCGGGGTCAGTGCCAAAGGAGTGGCAAACTGGGGTGGTGGCCCCCCTTTTCAAAAAGGGGGACCTGAGAGTGTGTGCCAATTACCGGGGCATCACACTTCTCAGCCTCCCTGGTAAGGTTTACTCCAAGGTACTGGAAAGGAGGGTTCGACCGGTTGTCGAACCTCAGATTCAAGAGGAACAATGCGGATTCCGTCCTGGTCGTGGAACAACGGACCAGCTCTTTACTCTTGCAGGGATCCTGGAGGGGGCCTGGGAGTACGCCCATCCAGTCTACATGTGTTTTGTGGACCTGGAGAAGGCGTATGATCGGGTTCCCAGGGAGATACTGTGGGAGGTGCTGCGGGAGTACGGGGTGAGGGGGGCACTACTTAGGGCCATCCAATCCCTATACGCCCAAAGTATGAGCTGTGTCAGGGTTCTCGGCACAAAATCAGGCCTGTTTCCTGTGGGTGTTGGCCTTCGCCAGGGCTGCGCTTTATCACCAATCCTGTTTGTGATTTTCATGGACAGGATATCGAGGCGTAGTCGTGGGGGAGAGGGGTTGTGGTTTGGCGGGCTTGAGATCACGTCGCTGCTTTTTGCAGATGATGTGGTCCTCATGGCTTCGTCGGCCTGCGACCTTCAGCGCTCACTGGATCGGTTCGTGGCCGAGTGTGAAGCGGTCGGGATGAGGATCAGCACCTCTAAGTCTGAGGCCATGGCTCTTAGCAGGAAACCGGTGGATTGCCTTCTCCGGGTAGGGAATGACTCCTTGCCCCAGGTGAAGGAGTTCAAGTATCTAGGGGTCTTGTTCACGAGTGAGGGGACGAGGGAGCCGGAGATGGGCCGGAGAATCGGAGCGGCTGGTGCGGTACTGCATTCGCTTTACCGCACAGTTGTGACGAAAAGGGAGCTGAGCCGGAAGGCAAAGCTCTCGATCTACCGGTCAGTCTTCGTTCCCATCCTCACCTATGGTCATGAAGGTTGGGTCATGACCGAAAGAACGAGATCGCGGGTACAAGCGGCCGAAATGGGATTCCTCAGGAGAGTGGCTGGCTTTTCCCTTAGAGATAGGGTGAGAAGCTCGGTCATCCGGGGGGAGCTCGGAGTAGAACCGCTGCTCCTTCACGTTGAAAGGAGCCAGTTGAGGTGGTTCGGGCATCTGGTGAGGATGCCTCCTGGGCGCCTCCCAAGGGAGGTATATCAGGCACGTCCAGCTGGGAGGAGGCCTCGGGGTAGACCTAGGACAAGGTGGAGAGATTACATCTCCACTCTGGCCTGGGAACGCCTCGGGATCCCTCAGTCGGAGCTGGTCAATGCGGCTCAGGAAAAGGAAGTTTGGGGTCCCTTGCTGAAACTGCTGCCCCCGCGACCCGGCCCCGGATAAGCGGAGGATGATGATGATGATGATGACACTAAAGATAAGTGCAGGGAAACACATTAAACTGATGCCCTTTAATAGACTCCTTTATAATGTTGTATGTTAATCTTATTTTTACTACAGAGGGTATTGTGAAGGCAGCTGTGTGAGTTTTTATGAATAAAATATAAACATTGGGAATAGTTTGATGCCACTATTTCATGTCTGGTACTGATTCAGACATCACAACCTTATTTTACAGTTGTTTTTATGCCGTAATCAGCCTTTTTTTATTAAAAATATACATAAAAACAATAGGTAACAAGACTCCTCAGTTAAAATGATGTTGCTTTTTATTTACATTTTCTACAGTGTCTGCTAAGTGATGCATTTTTGGGATTATCGTCTTTTTCTGATATCCCATCCACTGGTTTTTTACTTGTATCAAACTGATACAGAGTATAGTCTCAGTTCATCCCTAATCCAGAACATGGCACTAGTTTTACATTAAAGTTTAATTAGTATTTTTAAATAACTTCAAGGCAAGAGTCGAGAAGTTATCGGAATAAAAGCCTGATGGGAAAAAAAAGTAGATCATGTAATTGAATTGTTTTGGTTTGTGTACAAAAATAAGACATTTGAAAACGTCATCGTCGACATATTCGGACATTTTATGGACCAAATGATGACTCGATAAATCGATTATGAGAATAATGGGAAGTTGCAGCCCTAATTCGTGTAAACAGTCGATCCGATCGTGATGTAAATGAGACGTATTTCCAAAAAAAGACAGTTGTGAGTAGAGTGAGGATGTGAAGTTTGGTTCAGTTTGGTTCTGGACAGACAGCGGAGCTGAGCTGGATTTGGCAGCGTTATGATTTTTTTCCAGTGCAGTGAATGAAAGTTGCCAAAAGCCGCGGCAAAGAAGAGGAGCCGCCGCCACCACCGCAGGGACACTTCCATGTTTTTGTGTTGTTCCAATTTTTTCCCAGCCCTCGGCAAAATTAAGTATGTAATCTGACAGATAGCAGCAGTTTGCTGTTTTCTGTTGTGTGGAGCGGCGGCGCTTTATAATTATGTCTTTGACACACAACTGTGGACTCTGAAGGCAACAGAGTTTATCAGCTGTGAGCCGCTACTGTGCCAGGAAATGCCTACGTTAAGGCGACCGGGATTATGGCTCTGCAATGAAAAGACACGCACACGCACGCACATACACACACACACACGCACTGGAGAATAATGCAAACAAACCTCACGGAGCACAAAAAGAAAACAAACCTGTGAAGAAGAACACAAACTCACTTAATCTCAGTACACACACACAACAGGACTGATTTATGCACCTTATTACTTTGTGACTGTTGCATAACCACATGTTGATACAATAGGTCTGGACATTTGTCATGAAAGTGTGTGGACGCACGCACAGCTCGCCTCGCCTCGCCTCGCCACGGTTTCGATTGGTTTTCAACTACAAAATAGTACCTCCTCAATGTGGGCGGAGTCATCGCTGTGCGGCTGCATGAAACTGAAACTGTGACTTCATTTACACGCGATACACAAACGAGTGACTTGTAAAGCAGTTGTTTAAGCAAGTTCATTAAGCACTTCCTCCATGACTGCAGCACAGACTCCGTCTGACACAGACCAGACTCCTCTGTTAAATATTGAGATTTTAGACATTTCCTTTGCTAAATGTTGGAGATTAAACCACGTTTTTAGGATTTTCAAGTCTTTTTACTTGATCTACCGTTCGGCATTGTTCGGCTTGATTCTTGTGTCGGACGTCCAGTCCCTGATTGGTACTAAAAAAACACCTGGTACCAGGTACTATGCTGGTGGAAACACACCGATAGATGCATTCCCTATCCTTACCCATCACAACTAAACACCTACTCCTAACCCTAAAATCAGGTCTTTATCCACAAAAATCCTTGTTAAAGTTGTGTGGACCAGCCAAAAAATGTCCTCACAAGGACAGGCTTTGTTTTTTTTGCTTGAGAAAACCTGTGTGGCTTAGATTAAATAAAGTATGTGGATGCATAAAGATGCACAGGACTCCAAATGGGGACTTCTTCATGTACACATTTACGTTTTGGGAATGACTTTTCATATTTCAAACACCAGGTTTGTCTGGTTTTCAATATGGAGTTTGACAAAGACGTTGGATGTGACGCACAAAATAAGAGTGTTGATCTAAATAAGAGGTGTTTTCCATCTATACAGTGGATAAACCTTCAACTGTATAAATAGGCAACATATCTTTGTATGGGACTATGGGGTTAGTGGTCTGAAGTACAAGAAACCAAGGATAGAAACATGATTTTCCTTTTAAAAAAAAAAAAAACCCAAATCCTCAAATTTGCCCTAGTTGGAGTAAAGTGTCGGTGTGAGTCTGAAGTTGAATCCGCTCGCCTCGGTGTCTTCTCTGCCCTGAGGAAATCCAAGTCTCCTCTGACCTTCACGCGTGTCCCTCACTCATCTCGGCTCTGCTCTCGATAAGGAGCAAACGCTCACGCGTGTGTTTTGTTGTGCGGTGGGATCTTCCTCCTCCTCCTCCTCCTCCGCTGCTGCTGCTGCCGTGTTTGTCTGGTCCTAATCTCCGGCGGGGGTTAATCCACAGAACATATTCATGCTGCATTGTCACTAATGAGCTGCTACGGTGATTCACGCGCACGCCTGTGACCTACATGTCCACAGCTGCTGCTGCTATTGATGCAACAGGACACTGGACACAGTTCCTCTGCACTGTTCGTTGGCCTTAAGGTCTCTTTTATTAAAGTCTTTATTGAATTTCGCTCCCTGGAGATGAAATCCACAGAGGCAGCTTGATCTTATTGGTCAGGAGGAGCGGGAGAAGCGGGGTGTTTTGAGGGAAGTGAAGGAGAAGCTTAAAAGAAATGGTGAAATCACCGTCTTCGACGACCGACCTTTCGACGATAGGTTTAAACCTGCGGTTCCTCTTTGTTCTGTTTGTGGAAACAACGCGATCGGACACAAGTGATCCAAAAAGAATCATAGCAACAAATGTCTGTTGCATTCAAACCATCGTCACATGAGATGAGTTAGATCTCGTGTCGCCCGGTGACATCATGTCAAGACAGACGGAGGCAACGGCAACAACGTGGCGCGAGTAAAGTAAAGACGGCTACAAACAGGTCGGACTTTGACTGAAAACACAAAGAAATGTCCGTGAAGTTCAACAGGAAAGGCGCTTCTCATCTCCGCCCGCCCCTGCTCTGCTGCTGTATACAAACAAACCCTCAGTCAGGTCTGATAGTTTTGCCTGACAGAGCCTTACATTGTTTTAAATATAAATAATTTTTCCCCTGGAACGTTTGTATTCTCAGAAGTCTTTGATACATTCTGATAAAAGTGTTTTCTTCTCTGCTTGTTTTGACCTTTAGAATTGAAATATATCGGTTAATTATTAATGATCCAAAACAACTTTAATGTGATTTCTTCAGTTTTAAGTGTCTTTTACTGGCGCGATAACAACATCATTATCATATACTCTCCCTTTTTTTTTTTTATTACCACATTTTATTGTATTTCAGCGGCCACTTTGTGGCTCGTCTCCAACTGTCAGGCTCTTTAAAAAAAGGGGAAGAGATGGTTCTGTGACCGCGGGTGAGGACGCGTTTAGTGCACAACCATTTCCTGAGTATTCTCACCACTGTGATTGGGTCTGGTGTTAATGACGGACTCTGCAAACCATTATATGAATTATAAATGACTAAAACGAGAGGCTGCGTTGTTCGCAGGTGAGAAAATGTAATCTTTGTTCACGGTGACCTCGGTCTAAACCTTCTCTTTATGACGCAGTAAACTCATTCTCATAAAAAAAAAAAAAGAGAGTTTATTTCTGCTTTAAAGTCAAAGAAAAAGAGTAAAGCAGACGGTTGTTGTTACTGGTAATGTTGTCCTAAATTATTGTCCTAAAGATAGTAACTGAAGAGGACTTTAAATGGAGATCATTTCCCTTTGCTATAAGAGAAGATGATACTTAAATAAACTGGATTCAATTACAAACGTTACGCCCCAAATACGACGACTTTGCCGTTTAGTGGTCGATGAGTTTTGGGGGTGAAAAGACTTGGTGGTTTAATTAGAACAATCTTTTCTGAAGGATTTTATTGTGTCTTTAAATAACCTCAGCAGAGTTTTTCTTAACTTTGAGCTTTGTCTGAGAATTTCCTTTTAAATCCTTTTCATCGCGACTGAGATTGTCTTTGTTGGTCATCTTTGAGGTGTAGGTCAAAAATGTGGTGATATCTTTGTCTTCCAGTTTGGGCAAATATGTGTCAACTCTTTCATTCTACATTACACACGCTTCTTGTCATGTTTACGTAGGGATCACGTAGCGCGTACACGACGGGAGCAGAAAGTATCTTGGGCCAGTCATTTCGGGAAGAGGAAAGTGCTAGCAAACCATGCTAGCATTATCTGATTCCTAATTACGCTAAAGCAAAGTTAGACTTAGCGTAAAATAACAAAGACACTTATTGAAAATTTGCTTTGTTCTAGACCAAGCGCTTCTCAAACTTTTTATACCAAGTACCACCAGGGAAAATATTGAGCTCTCAAAGTAACACCATTATCACCAGGGATGCACGATATCGATATCCAATATGCCGATATATCGGGAGTGCTTGGGCCCTGATGATACCAATATGACACTTAAATGCAGTCGTCTTTTCTGGAGTGAAATTAACATAAAATGTTGCCTACTCATGTCGCAGCTGATACATTCACCTAATTTAGCAATAAACAAATGCTGTAGAGGGCGCTAGCATAGACTTCAATCTATTAATATACCGATATTGAGCCGATAATATCGTGCGACCCTAATTATCACTTTTCACAGGAGGCAGATTTGTATTCTCTACGTTTTATTTATAAACAGAAAAGCATTTCTGATTTTACTCTAGGTACCACCGAGGAGGAAGCTCGCGTACCACTGGTGGTACACGCACCGCACTTTGAGAACCGTGCGTCTAGAGGTTTTTGTTTTTTGTGCGTCAATAACCGAGAACGTCTGAGAGTCTCTGTGGACGGTCCTGCAAGGTTTTTATGGCTTTTATGGACAAGGTTTGGTTTGGACGCAGTCAGGACAGACGGGGAGCGAGACAGTGGGACAGACGGGGACGCTCAGTCATGAAAGGTCAGTTTTTGATGAGTACTCAGAGTGCAGGAGCCGCTGCTGATGCCTCGCGTTATCGAGTGTTCTGACATTCACTCGGAGCCAATATCTGATCAAAACACCAGCTGATGCATTTTCATTTCTGAATCACATCACACGAGACAGCAATTAACTTTTATTTTGATGGTCACTGAGTAAAGATGGCGGCCCCGCTGACGCCTTTAAAAAGTCACGTTTCATTTCACAGACGATCTTGAAAACCACGGAAATGTAGACCATAAAAAAATGACGTGGCGTGGAAGTGAAAGTGAAGCATCTGAAACAATTTGATGCTGCAGAGCGACTTCCTTGTTTGTCGTTGGACTGGCTGCATCAAAGTGTGTCTTGGGCTGCACTTCACAGTGCAAAGTGCAGTCAAACAGAGACACTGCTCCTGCTCTGGAGGACTTTTTTTTTTTACTTTGGATTATACGTCAGGAATCGTCCTCCATGTTTTCGCCTGAGTCGTTGGATTCTCAGAGACCTGTGAGTAAAATCCTTAAGTCAGTGTAACCACAGAGAAGAAATGGAAACTACAGACACTGTAGAGGAAAATAAATCAGCTCATTCCTTCCACTCATTTCTTTGTGGCGGCGAGTTCATTCTCAGGAGTCGCAGCCCGTGAACTTGGGCCGTAATGACATTTAAGAGGGTAAATGTAATGTGGTCCAGTGTCAGATGATACGAGGAATCAATAACGCGATGAGACACAGACTCAAACGACTCCCGGCATCGTCTCATAAACCGCTCCCTCTCTCTCCTTCTGTTCTTCCTCCTCCGCTCTGAACCTGTTCTGTCTGGATTCATTTCTAGCTTTATTTTACTTTACTTTAACCAGGATAATCCCGTTGAGATTTGCAAATCTCTTTTCCAAGCGCGTCCTGGCCAAGAAGCAGCAACTCATCCGAATTACAATGAGACAGTGACAGACCTCCGAGAACCCAACGACAGAAACCGGATCCCAAGTCCTTCACAAAGAGTTTAAAATGATCCAGAAACCAGGAGTTTGAACGTGCTCTGTAGATTACTGGAACTTACTTTTACTGGAAATTACTTTTTTTCCCCAAATTCTGTTCGGACTCTGGGGACGGTACGGAAGAGTGTTAGTGCCACATGTAAAAAAAATAAATGAAACCGCATGAATTCTGAGATTAAAGTCAAAATTCTGAGATTAAAGATTAAATTAAAGAGATTAAAAGGGCCAGCAATTAAAGATATTAAAGTCAGAATTCGAGATTAAAGTCAGAATTCTGAGATGAGTCTGGATTCTGAGATTAAAGATTAAATTAAAGAGATTAAAAGGGCCGGTGATTAAAGAGATTAAAATCATAATTCGAGATTAAAGTCATAATTCGAGATTAAGTCATAATTCTGAGATTAAAGTCAGAATTCTGAAATTAAAGAGATTAAAAGGGCCAGAGATTAAAGTCCAAATTCTGAGATTAAAGTCAGAATTCTGAAATGAAAGAGATTAAAAGGGCCAGAGATTAAAGAGAATAAAGTCATAATTCTGATTTTTTTTTCTCAGAATTCATGCTGTTTTATTATTTCTTTTTACATATGGCACTAATAATCTTCCATGTGACAGAGAGTTTGTGTGTGTGTGTGTGTGTAAACGTGCATGCGTTTAATCTGTAACCTCCTCCTTATCTCCTCACTTCCATCGCGCAGCTCTCCTCTCCTGCTGCGACAGACATGAATAATTTAAAGCAGAGGCCAGAATTCCTCGATCGATCCTTTAACAAACGTCGTAGAGAATCCACGGTGGTTTTCATCAGTGGGGAGTTATTTAAATTTTTTTACTTAAGCAACTGCCAAATTAGCCGAGCTCCCCGTGCGTGGGAGTTCACAGTTACCGGAATGAACAGGAACACACTGAGGTTAAATGCTTTGCAATTAGAGAGGAAACATGACACCGGCGTAACGACGCGGCCCTCAAAATCAGCATTTAAATGAAAGTGGAAAAGTCATTAAGAGCTCTACAGAGGAGCGTGGCCTCTTCTTCTGAGGAGAGAATTCGCCGTCTGTGTCGCGATAACGTCAGGAGTGAGTTCTCGGTCGAGTCGCACGACTGATGTTTTACTCGGCGCACTTGGCAGCAGGAGACACCTGCTCGCAAATCCAATTACAGCTGTCAAATAAAAGCAAACGTCATCGTCCGTGTCCCAGACTCTGGAGACACGAGTCTGGCCAGGTTCTCTTACGAAGAACGTCTGTCTGCGAAAGGTTAAAGTCGTGAGTAACGACTTCTTTTCCGCGGCATGCGCTAATTGGTGGGAGTCAAAAAAGAAATGAGGGGAGTCATTTGCGGATACGACGGCAGCTGGTGTGGAGACGCAAGCCAAGGACAGAGCTTTAACCTCAGCAGAGCAGACGGAGAGCGGTGAAGATTTAAATTAGCGTGTCCTATAGGAGCAAACGCACACACACACACACACACATGCACACACACACACATGCACCACTGAACCTTGAACGGCAATTAGCAAAGCTAAGCTCTTTGCAAACAGGTGTGAAGAAGCAGAGGGAAGACCGTGTCAGCTCAGGGTTTATGGATCTGTCCCTGCAACACAGTACACTACAGTACAGTACAGTACAGTACACTATAGTACAGGATTTGGCATCCATACTTCTCATTCCCGTAACTCCTAGACCGTTTGTGAAATCCTGAGAATTCATCTGTCCAGGGTCCGTGTGACAAACTACAGTCGAGTTAAAACACTAGGCATAAAAACTGTGGGGTTTCAGGAGGGGAACCTTTATCCTCTTGTTTGCACAGCGCCCCCCACAGGCCCGGAGCACTTCCGCGATTGAATATGCTCTGCTAGTGTTTTCTCTCCCGCCGTTGTTTTGGGATTTGCGTGTTTTCGGTTTCTGTCGCTAACAGCTTACAACGTAATGGACATTCATTTGTGTTTAAACGTTACATATTATGGCTTTAGACAACTAACAATGGCAGACATGACCAAAGTCCGGGCCACGGGCCCAGAAAGTGGGACAGAAGATGGGTTTTGGTCGTGTGTCATCTCCATTAGCTCAGCTGGTAAAGAGTCGTTCTTTGAAAGCAGAGTTACATAACATACATTATCTCAAGGCTCTGTACTTAGACAACATCATCGAGAGCAGAGAAACCCAACAATTCACACAGTGAGTAAATATTGAAGAAATCTCTGACAGATCCAGACTCAGAGATGTGCTGCATCTGCCTAGACAGGTTGTGGTGAAAGGAAAAAAGGGGGGACAGATGAGAGGAGGGGGACAGAGAAGGGACAAGAGGACAGTGAGAGAGAGCAGAAGCAGATATACAACAAGTTTATCAAGTTATAGATTAATGTGTTCACTTCACTCAGATGCAAACATGAGGAGAAGCAGCTGAAAGCTTTGTTAGCAAAATCAAATCAACGTCCACTGAGACGCGTTTTCCGATCTCAGCTTTCACTCAGATTACACTCATTTTTCTGTCATTTGAATTTAATCCAGCCTCACACACTGTTTCAGTCTCAATTAGGATCTCATAAAATCAGGTTGAGTCAATACAAGGTGTATAAATGGGATTATTCTGGATGAAAACCGGTACATTTGATGATTAAATCCCATTGGAGTGGAGTATATCGATAATCTCTGCCAAAAAATGTGAACGTTGAAGAAATCAGATCATTTTTGACAGAAAAAAAACTTTGTTTAAATTTTTGTAAATCCAGGCTTAATCCAGGCTGAATTTTTCCTGCTGTAATCCAGCAGACAGGATGAGTGGATGAATTAAATTGCGTCACCTGAAAGAAAGAAATGATGCAAACGTGGGGAAACTTTAAGTTAAGGCCTCTTGAGGACTTGACTGCCCTTAGATTAGTAAATGATAAGTGAAAGAGATTTTTGGACAGCGTGAGAAAAAAGGAAGTGTTTCTTTGTTTGATTGATGTGTTAAAAAAAAGCAGAAATGTAAAAAAGAAGTGAGAGAAGCAGCAGTTAACCTTTAACCTTTACTTATGTTATTTATAACGGTGACTTTTGTAGGTTTTACAATAAAAGACGGCAGTGTTTGTTTGTTCAGCTCCTTCCACATGCTGAGCTCTACTTCCTGAGTGAATTACACGTCATTTATGTGTTTTATTACACTTTGTAGTGCCACACACACACACACACACACACACACACACACACATATACTCCACAGGTCAGCACATTTTAAAAAATGCATGAATGCACGACACAGCAAAAAAGAACCGGGTGATTTATGTAAATGACGGCGTCGTTAATAAGAAGCTGAGCTGCTGTAGAGGCTGCAGTTGGACAATGGTCAAGAAATATAGAAGACATTTTTTTTAAAAACACCAAGTTTCATCTACGCAGACCCTTAAAATAATATAATATAAAATTAGATACATTCAATTTTTACACTAGAAAAATGTGTCTCATTTTAGCACAAAAAAGCTGCACTTACACCCAAAACAACGACTTTACAAGTCACTTACTATGACGACCCCGCCCACTTTGGGGAGGAGCTATGAAGTCACGGAAAACAGCGTGACTGAAAAGTGTTCCCTGGAAACCAATTATATCCTAGAACCAAAAATAACATTCACTACATTTAACATCTGCGTCAGAATTCACCGTGATATGAAACAAACGTAGAATCATTGATCTGCCGCTTCTCTCATTTATTTATATCCCATAGTTCCGGTGTTGGATAAATCCCCGTTTGTCTTTAAACTAAAGCATCTCCCCGATGACCTAAAGGTCACATGACTCACCTCGTTAACGTAGAGCGCCGCGTCTGCGCCACGCTGCGCCGCTCTGTCGTGGTAAAGATCTATATGTAAGACTCCAGCTGGTGTGTGGGTGTGTGTGGAGATGTAAAGGGACCATGGTCGGGGTCAAGAGGTCACGCGCCGCACGCACGGAAGATGAAAAGCAGAAGGAAGTGAAGCCACTGACGAGATGTGGAAGTAACGGAGGAAGATGTAATGAGGTCAATGTCAGAGGGAAACATCTATATTTATTCAGAGAAAATGTGTTTTTATTCAGTTTAAGCAACAATTCATACGTTTAAGTTCAATTCATGTGTTAAGAATAAGAGTAAAGACGACTTAAATATTAGCTTTGTTTCAAAGAACAAAGTTAATTTCTTGTTCAGTTGAAATTAAGGCTTCAATTAAATGCGTCAGTTATTTTTCGGATTAAATTATCAACCGTTTGGTCCCTAAATCGTCAGAAAATGTAGGAAAAACTAAATATTAAAAGCTGAAAAACAGGAAAACCTTTTTAAAAATTGATTAAAAACAAAGAATTGATTGAAATTCTGACATTTTGTTGAAATCAATCAATTAAATCAAGAATTTGCAGTGAGTTATTTTTTTCCTTGATAATTTAAATGAACTTAATTAATTTAGGTTTTACCAACTGAAGAATTCTTCAACATTTGTCAACCGTTTTATTTTTGCAGTGTAGTTCTTTGTGAGCCTAAACCTAACTTTTTTCAATTAAATTTTACGTTTTCTCCGCTGACCAAATCTGCTTAATCCAGCTTTAAATTCAGATTTGACAGAAAGAATGAATGTAATGTCATTTAAAAACCTGAAGCCTCAGCTGAAACTGTGTTGTTTTCACTTCCTGTTCAATGAAGCGTCGTTTGACTCCTCGAGGCTAAACAGTGACCTTCTCCTTTAATCATCGTCTGAATTATTGATCCAACGTTTGTCTCTCACTCTTTCAACCAAGATTTATACGATTTTATATCATATAATAATCCAGAGAATTATTGTAAGTTAAACACAAACGCATCTTTCTAATTGGACGGTTTGAAAAAGGCCTAGAGCTCCAGCGCAGGGCTCTAAACGTGGGCTCTACACACACTGCTGCACTTGAAACCTGTCCAGTGAAACACAGACGTGGTTTTAACAGCCAGATACTTCCCCTCATACACAGATGTAATTGTGGAATCACAGATCAATAAGCACTAAAAATCTGCCGCCTCCTGCAGCTTTGAGAGCCCAAAGAAAACCAGTGGGTTTTTTAAAAAATAGACTCGTAAAATGAGCGAGTGCTCGTTAACCTGACGACCTCCTACAGTTCATTCTCCATCAGAGAGCTGCGCGTTCGCAGTCAGAGTTCATATTTCGTAGAGGGCTGTTTTTACAGTGCATGACTTAAACTCATTGACCGTTTAGTTAATAAATAAAACAACTTTCAGTCCCATCATTCCAGTATATTCTTTTCTGGCTGCTTAACTTTCACACATGGACAGAATACGTGTTTAGATTAAGAGATTAGATTAAGAGACTATTTCTGCCTTTCTGGTTTATTCGTCACTTTCACTGGGTTCCATCAGTGTGTCTCACCCTGTCATCATTCCCCTTGTACTCTTTTCTTCCCTCTTAGTGTGTGACTGGATGAGAGCTGACAGACTCTCTGTTAAACCCCTCTCAGACTTGTGGCCCATTAGCTCTGTCAAGCGTTCAACTTTCCTCCCCGACCGCGTCTGTTCTACAACAGCGAGATGACGGGCGAGCGGGGCAACCTGGAGGAGCGGCGCGGCGCCGCCAAGGAGGATTTCAGGCTCCTGGCAAATCAGCCTTGTGATGATATAATAATCTGTTCTAGATTAATCATCGCTCCGGTTGAACTGGCGCCATCACCTGGAGTGTACGCATAAGGAATGTGGTGGAAAATCTGCATTAATGTGTCCTAAAAAATATACAAATTTAAGCCAAATTTCCTCACATACTTTCATTTACAACCAAACTGAACCTTGGTTTAAATGTAAATACCAGTCAGTGACGTTCCTTGCTGTTTGGAGGTTTTTTGCCGCTTTTCTGAAAGAACCTACAGCTTTTTAAGAATCATCTGGATTTGCTCAAAGCTGGAGGGCGTTTAAAGTCCCGCGGGACTTGTGGAGTGCGGCGTGCGCTGCTGTCACCTGGGGCTACGCTCGCTCGCTCGCTGCTGCTGCTGATCTAAGTAAATACCTCTCGTCTGTGGCCTGGCGGCTTGTCAAAACCGCAGCGTATCGGTTTCCAAATGTAAAAATACAAATAAAGATTTGCTGTGGGAGTGCAGCAGTTCTGCAGTTGTGCCAAGGTACAATCATAGAGAGTTATTTAAAGGTGAAATGTGTAGTAAATGTTAAAAATCAGAGATTAAGGAAACATGTTCAACTTGAATTACATATTTTATTCATAAAAAAGGTTCTAATTTGGCCACAAACTCTCCAAACATTTAGCTAGCTGCTAAGTACAGGAAATGAAAATGATGCTGGACCTAAAAACCTTTCAAAAATCATCTCAACCTCAAAAATGAGGGTCTACAATGGAGAGGGGTTGAAATATAGATGCTGAAAACTGGTTATTTAGTAGGAGATACCGTGTAATGTGTTTAGCAAGTTGACTAGATTAGCTCGCTAGTTAGCAAACGTACCTGTAAGTCTAATGCTAAACAAATTCAGACTTCTGCCACGTAACTAAAGGCTCACCTAATAAGATCTTCACCTGTGTAAGTCTAACATCTTAAGAATACATTCACTGTTTTATTTTTATTGTTATCTCACCAAATACCCTTAGTTGAGTAAAACTAGGCAATAATTCATAAATAAACATAAAGTTTATACACTGCACAAACACTTTTTGTGTTATTTTTCTGAATGTTTTGCCACCGAATCGTGAGATAATTCACTGTTCAGCAAGTATTCTGTCATTTTCTGTCCATTAAATTCATTTATTACCACAATTAAATAATAATAATTGACGTCGACTCATTTTAAAAACTGTTGCTTTTGTGGAAACTGCTGTGAAGTCATTACCACGGCAACTGGAACACACCATTTATAACAAAATATGAGTTTTCAACAACCTGGAGAATAGAAAGACTCAAATAACATAAGTTTTTCCAGCAATCCACTCTGACCTTCAGACAAATCTGCCTTTTTGTACATTTAATCCCAGAATTAATTTTCCTACTGAACACAGTGTCCTCTCTTTCTTGCCGTCCGTGCAGGTATTAAACGGCGAGGAATTTAATTTTCTCTGCCTCCATATAGATTGTCCTATACAATGTCATGGATTTAAACTGCTGTGCTTTGGTTTTATTTGTAAGCCTGTCTCCATCTTATCATAATATGTTGCATGTTAGAGTTTTCAATGAATAAAAGCAACTTTGCTCTGTAAAGAATATGCATGGAATATTCATCCAAAGAGCCTCTTATGGATCTAAATCCACAAACGTATATGCCTGTGTGGTTTGGTACTTTGCATGGATTTGCACATATTGTATGAGGACTTGGCGTCTGGCAGCACATGTATGAATACATTCATGTGACAAACAAATAAGGCCGTCTCCTGTATTTGAGGAGGATTCGTCATTATATAGACACACATACTGTACACTTTGATATGTCACAATGATGAATGGTGTCACAGTATTGAATGTCTGATTAATAATTTGACACCGAGTTGTGAGAGAGTGTACTTCTTAAAGGGCGCTTTCACCCATGCGTTTCCCACAAATGAAGAACAAGCTTAAAATCATTATTGTGCTGCTGTTTTAATGGAGATCTGCTCTTTTACTCATAAAACTTGACAGAAAGAAACACAGTAAAGAGCAGAGTAGATAGGGCTTTTGTTTTCTTTGAAGGAAGTGGCTTTGACGTTTTTTATTTTATTAATTTTTTACAAACCCAACTTCCTCTCTTGTTGTGGGAATGAGGCTTGTATCTCAGATCCGCTGTCTGGTGATCAAATAACACATTTATCTCCGGAAATTAGTAAAAAAAAAATTATTTTTGTTGTTTTTTAGGGTGGTGAAGTGGCCCTTACCACCGCCATAAGTTTGACAAGCTGGAAAATTAGTTCTGACGGCAAATGGAACGCACCAAAATTCTGGGTCTTGGACAGATAGATTGAAGTTTTTATTGAGCAGGGACAAATACATTGTACATTGTTTCATATAAAATATAAAATAGATGCCATGCATACAGGTTTCTAGTCTTAAAAGCCGTTCTTATTCACACTCCACAATTAGATATTTATTCAAAATCATTCACATGTTCTGTTCTGTGAAAATCCTCTGTGTTCACTGTAAATAGAGATGTACATCCATAGAAAGATTGGCTTCTTTACATATTAATGTAAAATAATTCAACTCCTTTTGTTTTGGTTCAAAAGAACAAAATCACTCAGGCACAGCCTCTTTAAACTATGTAAGTGAATATTATAATTCATCTTGTAATTCAACTGTGACTCTGTATATTAATTATTATTTATGAAAAAGTGCTCGAAGAAGTCAGGTCGCCAGTGTTTTTTATCTGCACTCCTCAGGCAGGCGGAAAATAAATGTGTAGTTCAGAGTAAAAGGCGTCTGAATGAGAGCGATGACTCATACGACACACACTGACACATCATTCTAGGCCTTATGACGTGGGAATATCACATCTCAGAACACATCTGTTTTTACACATTATACACATTAAAATGACAAAGTACTTAATTATAATTTAACATTACAATAATTTATATTATACTTATAATAATAATCACCGGTTTGTTATAAACCATTTTCTTAATGTTGTGCAGAATGTATGGTTGTTGTCTCCGCACATGAAAGAGGCTTTGACATAAATAAAAATAATGATATGATATAATAGCTTCTGAATGATTAAATTATAGCTAACAGATAGTAAATTGAAGTCCTATTTGAAGTGTTTCCTGAAGGTCTCTGCTCCCGCTCGGGCCTTATCAGTTCTTGCTCCGCTGCTGTTCCATCTCAAGGTCAAAGAGGGGGAATCCATGATTTGTTAGTGATGAATGTGTTTGTTCTCTTTGAATAATGTGGCCGTGAATCTCGTGTTCCACAACTCACTTTTTGCTGAAAACGAGCAGCGACACGAGGAAAATCTGATACTGGGTGATAGTGAAATATATAGACACTGTCCAGTCAACGCTGACATTCACTAATAACAGTGGTACAGCCCGTTAATTCCTAAAAAAACATTTTAATTTGGCCACAAACTCTGCTCCGCCCACCACCACAACCACCCACTTGGCTAGCTGCTAAGTGCTGGAAATAAAAACGATACCGGACCTAAAAACCCACTGGAACTGTCTCAGCCTCAAAAATGAGGGTCTACAAAGAGGTGGGTTGAGATATAGACGCTGAAAAATGGTTATTCAGTAGGAAATACCGTGTAATGTGTTTAGCAACTTGACTAGATTAGCTTGCTAGCTAGCAAACATAGCTGTAAGTCCAATGCTGACCCAATTCATCTCTTACTGAAGGAAAATCAGATTTCAGCCACTTAACTAAAGACTCACAATCAAATCTTCACCTGTGTCAGTCCCTCAAGAACACATTCAGTGCTTTATCTTGCTTTTAAACAGCTTTTTCTACCTGGAAAATGCAGTTTTTACACCACCTACGCTCCCTCACCAAAGTCCATTGAGAAAATCAGCGTTTTTAGCTCCCAGGGTCACAGGAGCTGCTGTTCTGCTGCTGCCTCGTTAAGTAAGTTTACATCACTGAGGTGAATCAGAAGAAAGGATTTCAAATGCCGAAGACATATAATAATTAGTTTTAACGTGCTTATGGAGGATGGAGTTGGTCGACACATCCTGTGTGCTTTGATTTAAAAAATGCCTATTTTCTCTATAGGCTTTGGTTAGGGGCGAGTGTACGGTTTACAATACGACATGCGCTTTAGCTCCCGGTCAGAAAAGGTTGTTTTATCGTGAGATAAAGCAACAAATGTATTCTTGAGATCTCATAGACTTAAGTAGGTGTTGGTTTTGTTTAGTAATCCTTTTGTTTTAATATGTTCCAGATAGGTCATAGTTCATGCTAACTGCCATGTTAGCAATGGTAGACGTCCTGAAAACGTCCATATTTTAAGTCTTTGTGAGTGAAAAGCACAATAAATAAATAGATATTTGTACACACAGTTGAATTTGACACATAAATATGAGTTTTAAATTGAAATTGCGATATGAGAGTAAGCAGGAGCACAATATCTGCAAACAAGATAAAAATGAACATTTTCTCCGTATATTCGGGGGAACGTTGAAGACATGCTGTTGTAAATCCTCCCCAATGATGCGTCCATAGATTTATTCAGTGTACAGTATGTGTGGGTTCAGCATGTGGAACATATGCCATCTGTTGGATCGTAATCCATCGTACCATGGTGTGATATAAGTCAATGTTTACACGACATGTTCCGTCGCTCTCCATCTGTGTGTTACAGAGTCACAGAATGAATATTGTGTAAGAGGATTAGGTGCCTCAGTTTCATTCGTTCGTGTCAATGCACTTTTAAACATGTCCGTTTGAAGTTTTCAGCTGATTTTATGACTGTTTTGCAACAGTAGAATGGATTTGGGACCTTTTAATGACCTGCTCTGCAAAGCTTCACATGCAGTGGGAGTGTGGTGGGTTTTGTTATTCATGGGGTTAAATCTGGAGGTCTTGATGATCCTCCTGCCTCCTCGTGACCTTCTGTCAGACATAACCTTTACTCCTCATGTTCTCCGTGTCCCACGTGTAAGACCTTGAACATTTACATCCACTCAGCAGCTGAGCTTTGCTCCACTGTTGGTTGTAGTTACACAAAGGAAATGAAGCATGAATTTATACATTGAAAAGAATCTTTCCTTCTTTTTAAATCAGGGCTTGGTTTTTCTCAATGGGGAGAATTGAAAGATGATATTTGAACCAAAGTCACGATATTATCCCAATCCTATCCAACGTCTGTCTTGATATAAAACTAATAACTCAGAAGGGGTTATGAGTTTTTAGTTTTAATCACCGTTATACTGAGAAAAACAGAGGTTTAATCATTATTTTGTGAAGTTACAACACAACTATTGCACAGTTTGATTTACTTTTCTCACAAAAAACTTACTTACATACAAACATGGATGATAGAATAGACTTTATTGTCAATCCTTTAGGTATACAGGTATAAAACATAATAACTGTGTGCATCATTAACGTTTTTTCATTAACTTAACTGTACTTTTATACTTTTCTGTGTCTTAAAACTCCTATAAGGTGACATTGAGCGTCTGAAAGGCTCTTTAAAACTAAATGTATTGTTATTATTACACAGATACAAGATTAAGAAGAGTAAATGTAATGGTAATAAAGATAAAATAGTGAATTCAAACCTTCACCACACACAGTCGCTCGGGGTCAAAGGTCACCCGACTCGAAATGTCAAAGACAATCGCCGCATTCGCATAACTCATGATTCATCTTTTGAACACATTTATGTTAATGCAATCTGCTCACGCGCGCGGGGGGGGGGGGGGGGGGTTTATGACATGACTGCCTTTAATTTGTAATTAAAAGTTAAGAGACTGTGATAATCAGAGTGATTATGTCAATTTGTCTCTGCTAATTTCCTCGTCTGCAGGGACTCTGTGCATTTACGGTCACATGAATGTCAGCGCTGCAGGCCAGATGCCGGTGATGGAGGAACTTGTCAGTGAGAGGTGAGATTTAATTCTCCTTTCGTTTGTGTTTGTGTTTGTGTTTGTTTTGCTTGTGCATCGACAGAATGTTTGCATCTTTACAATCTGTCAGAGCTTTGTTGGTACGGGGATGGTTTGGTTTGGAATGGTATTGACGTCCACTGTTGTTGTTTCCACTGAGTGTAACAGTACACAGGGTCCCCTCGGGTCCTTGAAGTCCTTGAAAGTTTGTGTATTTGAAAGAAAAATTCAAGCAAATTTTTTGAAAATGGCCCTAAAATAGACGTGGGTCCTTGAAAGTACTTGAATTTTGTGCCAGAAAGAAGTTAAACCTTCTGTTACCGCCGCTGTCGTCGCATATTTCTCATCACCATAACTCCGAAACCGTTTGTGATATCTAGAAAAAGAGTTTTGGACTTTGGACTACCTGGAACGAGCTTCCAATCACAGATACACGTTTGTGACGTTAGCTTCTCAGTAGCATAAACGGTTGAATAACTACCAGATATGGAAAGTATGGCAATTCTACAGCCATAAAATCAAAATAAAGCCAGACGGTCGGATTATCATGACGGCCATAAGATGGTGCCACCTACTGCTTCATTCCCTGCATTGATTGATGTAGGTAGACTAGGCCTAACGCAGGACAAACATGGAGTCTCGCTCTCTCCGCCATTGACGTGAGATTCCGCGCAGAACAATGAGCGAGTAAAGCTAAGCAAGAGAGAGCACATTTTTACGTGATGTCTGGGAAATGAAAATTCCAAGATCTCTGTCTTACCAAAAAAGAAAATGACAAAGATTGACTTTGACCAAGATCCTGAAAAGGACAATCACGCCATCTTCGACGAAGACAAGCTTTCGGTCCTTGAATTTGAGGGAAATGGTCCTGGAAAGTCCTTGAAATGTCAACAAGATGCTAAGCTTTGCATGAGAATAGAGTGCTTCGAATGTGTCCCTCAGGGTCTCTGGGTTGTTGTTTTTTAAACAGACTCCACTGAGTAATACTGAATGATACCTGACAGCAAATCAACACTGAAAATACCTTCTGTGCATCTGATTCTTCATCCTTTCCTGCTGCTGCATTGTTTAAGAAAGCAGCATCAAAGGCCTGAAGTGCTTTGCTTCTTTCTTTGAGGCTCTTTTCATCTTCAGATATTTTGCCTCAGCTGAGGAAACAATAGACGTAGCAGAGGATTTTCCTCCTGCGCCGCTCTCTCTCTCTCTCTCTCGCTGTCTCAGCCTCGGGCCTCGTTGGTTTGATTAAAACCAGGATCCGGCTCAAAGTGTTGGGTGGTCTTTTCGTTTGCCGCTTTGGAATGTAAAGAGTCGGCTCCTGCGCTCGGCGAACGCTCTTCAGCCCAGAGGCTGAGAGAGTTTTTTCTTAAATCACGGCTGTGAAAGTGCACTGGGATGAGTTTTTCTTTTTATTTATTTATTTTTTATTTCGGCCTCTTGCTGTGAAGCACAGAATCTTTTAAGAAAAGACGGAAAATGAAAATGAAAGCCCAAGGCAACAGATTACCGAGAGATTGAAGACGCGTGGAGTGTTTATAACCTTTCTAAACTCACGGTGATGAGGACACGCCGCTCTTCACTCAGAGCACAGGTGTGGTTCTCATTTATTTTGTCTTCTTTTGTGTTGTTGAGTCAAAGTTAGGAAGTTATGTAGCAATAACTGTCACAAAAAACTTTTTCATTTCATTTTTGTTGATAACAACGAGCCAAAACGAACTTTCAACCTCCAAATTTCACAAATTCTATCGGATTTGAACACATTCAAGACTATTGATGTGTTGATTTGATGCTTGTTTCACCCATTTTTTCCACTTGGTCAAATGAAGAATGAACTTAAAATGCCGTGTTTGTTAAATATGTACGTGTATATACTCACTATATACATTAAACAACCAGAATATATACATATATATACTATGATGAGTATCATGCTTGTTGTACAGTTTTGACGCGATACGAAATCAATCTAGACGTTCTACGACAGCAGGGATGAAATGGCCTGTGATACCGGTTCCTGTGGACATTTCGGAGGCTTCAGTCTGTCACCAAGTACATTCAATTTAATTTTAGTACAAGTGAAGGGTACGTCCACCCATTTGTCTTCTCACTCTGTCCCCCTGATGTCCTTTAGCTCTGTCAGACTAACTTTCAGTGGACTGTAAATGTCTGAGCCAAACACATTTGTCTTCCACCTTGAGGGAAATGAAGTTTAACCTCACCTTATTTCAGTTTTGTTATAACCTCATTTGTTATATTATCTTGGCAACAACAACAAGCAGCTCTTTTAAAGTATCTATAAAAGCGCTGCGTCCCAGTTTTATCATCAAAAAAGATGTTTAAAATGAATAAAAAGCAGTATAAGGTCTTACTTTCTGAATGAAATTGTGATTTACGCTGTGACCCAGTTTCAGGCTGTGATTTATGAACCGGTTCCTTCAGGTTCCTCGTGAAGCGTAAACTGCTGCGTAAAAAAAACATCCTTGCGAGAGAAGAAAAATTAACACAATGTGTGATTTATGACGTTGTTTTCCTCACCTGCCCTCGCTCTGCCGCACATACATGCCGTGCCTCCCAGTGTCACACGTGTTAAATCGCCCGCTTATGTAATGTATGTGTCATGTTTGTTTGTTTGATGACACACAGGAAAATGGAGATGACACACACACACACACACACAGGATACGACAGGATTTTGGCGGTTCCATTATTGGCATCCATCCGTCCATACATAAGAAAATAATTTTAAAATAACGTGTAGGTAAATTTTGTGTAGTGTAGTCTTGTGTATTTACAGTAAAATCTGCTGACTTGTGGTACTAATGTGTTAAAATGACAATAAATAAAAACAGTGACATAGATTAATTGTTAGTCTTTAAATTACGTACATAACTAGTTATAGTCCTCGTTTTGAGTCGTAATTTACTTATTAAAATACATTATTTATTAAAAGTACATTCTTTTTGTGAGTGTCATTTGCCAGCTGTTGGCATAAACGATTTTTTTCGGCGTCTTAAATGTGAATATTTTTACAAAGAAATCATTAAAACTCATACTTTTTTTGTTACAAAAATACAAAAATAAGACTTCAGAACATGTGAAAAAATTATTATGAAAATTAGTCATTAAAAATGGTCAAATTTAGTTTACTGGCAAATTTCTGCATAGAAGGTCATAAGATGTTATATTATCAATCTCTAAAAGGACAAATGTTCAAATACATAAGTGACAAAATTATTCTAATAATATATAAGAAGTTAAAAATGATATAATATTAATATTAAATGGTTCTCTCAGTATCCACTACAAGGAGGGTAACACAGGGTAATTCATGAATGAATACATGATAAATCATGTAGCCTTTATATAAAGTGGCACCAGATCCTGAAAGTCTCACAGCTCATGCAGCATAGAACGGTCACATGATCGCCGTCTGGAAACAGTCTGCACGTCTGACACATCCTGCAACGCAACACCTCATGTCTGAGACATTTTACACAACCGCCAGACCAGATCTTCCGGGAAGTTCTGCCTAAACGTCGATATATCACAGTCAGCCGCAGTCAGAGTGATCGGATGGCAGCGAGGCTTCCTTTTCCTCGACGCCGTTCCACTTTCTCCCTCCTCGCCTCCTCAGGTGCCGCGTGACAGATCATGTTTTCAGGAACCTGTGACGCCAAACACAAATATGCTTCATCATTCATTCTTTTATTTCCTTCTTTCATTCATTTTCATTAATTCCCCGTCCTCAGCTCGATCTCCCGCTACGTTTCAATTCACCGTCGTAGCAGGAGATGAAAAATGGCTGTAAAATGCCCGACAGTTGATGAACACATAGATGATTATACTGTGCATCAGTCAAATATAAAACGTTTAAGAAGATCATAAGAAGGTTTATTTCTGTGTATGTCATCGTTTATTCTGCAGAATTCATCACCTTTGGCTGCTGAATGAGAGAAAATAGGAGATTAATCAACATAAAGAGTAAATAACTTCTAACCAGGAGATAAACTCATCATTTTAAATAATCTTCTCTAATTTGTTCAGTAATTCCTGCAGCGATTTATTCTTGTCGTTCAGATCTGCCGTTCATTGTCTTCCTACTGACTTATTTTTTCTGATTTGAGGTTTGGTTTTGGCGTCAACTTTAATGTTAAACCCCCTCTTTTTCTTAAGAACACCCAATGGAAAATCTATCTTTTCTGGTGTCTACCTTCAGCTTTAATGCCTTAACTTTAATAATAATTCACTCTCTGCTGTTGTGAAGTTATTCTGGATTTTTTTAACCTTTTGTTTAAAAAATTCTGAAAAAACTTAACAGGCCTGCGTCCAAAACCGGCAGCGTTTGTAATCCGTAACGGCCAGTGTTTGTAATTAGTAATTCGTAACAGGCCACTGTTCATAATTCGTAACAGGCCAGCGCTCGTAATTCGTAACAGGCCGGTGTTCGTAACTCGTAATCCGTAACAGGCCTGCATTCGTAATTCATAATTTGTAACAGGCCTGCATTCGTAATTCGTAACAGGCCGGTGTTCGTAACTCGTAATCCGTAACAGGCCTGCATTCGTAATTCATAATTTGTAACGGGCCAGTGTTCGTAACCCGTAACAGGCCAGTGTTTGTAATTCGTAATCAGTAACAGGCCAGTGTTTGTAATTCGTAATCCGTAACAGGCCAGTGTTTGTAATTCGTAATCCGTAACAGACCAGTGTTTGTAATTCATAACCCGTAACAGGCCAGTGTTTGTAATTCGTAATCCGTAACAGACCAGTGTTTGTAATTCAAAACCCGTAACAGGCCAGTGTTTGTAATTCGTAATCCGTAACAGACCAGTGTTTGTAATTCATAACCCGTAACAGACCAGTGTTTGTAATTCATAACCCGTAACAGGCCAGTGTTTGTAATTCATAACCCGTAACAGGCCAGTGTTTGTAATCCGTAACAGGCCAATGCTCGTAACCCGTAACAGGCCAGTGTTTGTAATTCATAATCCATAACAAGCCAGTGTTTGTAATCCGTAATAGGCCAATGCTTGTAACCCATAAAGGGGTCAGTGCTCGTAACCCATAACAGGCCAGTGTTTGTAATTCGTAATCAGTAACAGGCCAGTGTTTGTAATTCGTAATCAGTAACAGGCCAGTGTTTGTAATTCGTAATCCGTAACAGACCAGTGTTTTTAATTCAAAACCCGTAACAGGCCAGTGTTTGTATTTCATAATCTATAACAAGCCAGTGTTGGTTATCCGCAACAGTATCAGTGGCTGTAACAGTACTGGTTGATTACAAATCTGAAGGTTTCAAACAGGAGTTTGTTACAGTCTATGCAGAGTAATTTAACGCTGAAGGTTGTGGCAGGGTTTACCCTCCGTACCACTGAATCTTTCTTTAACAAAGTCTCCCTCACCTCGAGCCTCCTGTCGTTAATCTTCTTTCAGCAGCGGCGGCTGAATCTGCATCACTTTCACTTTTCGGTGTCTCTTCATGTCAGCGTCATGTCACAGAGTGCAGAGTTGGCAGACGACCAAGTGCACCGTCGCCTTTCTTTCGAGGGTAAATAATTCATTCATTCATGTAACCTCAATAATCAAAAAAACACTATTCATACAAAGAGCATTTGCTGATACATGATGTCACACACACACACACTGAGGTACTTAGGCTTCCATTCATCTCAGGCAGGATCATCATCATCATCGTCGTCTCTGAACCTAATCATGTTAATGATGCTGTCAAACGGACGTCCTCCCACGTGTGTGTGTGTGTGTTTGTGTGTGCGTGTCCCAGTTCCGTCCCAGTTCACCTGTCCTTGTTAGAACCTCCACACATGTGCAGGTTTCAGCCGCTGCCTCCTCCTCCTCCACAAAAATCCTCCATCGCTTGTCGTTTCCCATCAAAATGATCCGTGACAGGTCTGCGTGCAGCTGAGGACGAGGTCGTGACCTCTTCATATTTGACTGAATGAACTGTGATGAAAAATAAATGCACTGAAACAAATTACTGCCAGTTAAGTTTTCTGGGTCATTTTAGGCAAAACTTTAATTATTTTTGTTCAATCAAACCTAATTTCCATTTCTGATCTCTGAACTATTTAGACAAGATTTTCTGTATGTTTACAGCTGCTTTTAACTGGATTAAACAGTCATATCTTGCCAATTTAAATAACTTTATATCCTTGTGTGGTAAAGTCACATGATTTCATTGATAAAGTCACTTTCTTAAAGCCTAATATCCTTATTTTAGGTGAGTTGTGACAGTTAAAACTCAGTGATATGGCCAAATGTGTCTATATTGATAAATTATCGCGATAATTTGCTCTTGAGTGAAAGTAAATTGTGTTTTTTAAAGTTCTGCACGAGCAGAAAGTTGTTAAATACATTTTAAAACCGAGAAATGTTCAAAAACCTCTTTATTACCACTTTATTAGGTACACCTGTTCAACCGCTTGTTCAGGCCCATATTTAATCAGCTTTAATCAGTTAAAGTATTAAGCATTTAGACAAAGATATAAGAGCTAAACAGAAATTGAATAAACATAAAACAATATTAGGGATATGAGGTGAAACTTAACAGTTAGATTACATTAGGGCCGCAACGATAATTATTATTACTACTAAACTAAGAGTCAACTATTTTAATAATCAATTAAATTAGTGTTTTTTCAATAATACAAACAAGTTTCTCTGCTTTTTCAGCTTCTTAAATGTAAATATTTTCAGGTTTCTTTGCTCAAAATAACACAGAAATGATTAAAACTGAATATTTTTGTGGACCAAAATTTGCCTAAAATTTAATTTAATTTAATTTAATTTAATTTAATTTAATTTAATTTAATTTAACAAAAACTAAAGTACTCTGCTACCACTAATGGCAAAGTGAATTTCTCCAACGTGGGCTCAATAAAGCCAAATCTAATCCACCTAATCTCGTGATTTGGGCTAAAATCCAAGTAAATGTTTGGTTTTTCTTTATCTTTGTACATTTTTGTAATTTTTTGCTGTTAAGAACTTCCCATAGTCCAACTGAAAATAAGAAAATAAGGTCACATGACAGCAGATTATAATCCAGAGCAATAGAATATCTAACTTTACATACTGTACAGTCGTGAAGAGGCTGGCGGATGATGAAGAATAAACATCGGTAAACTGGACAGACAAACCAGGGGTCAAACCAGGGGTCAAACCAGTGGACTCAGGCCAAGGTTTCATACCCTTAAAGTTCTTGCGTTGAGGTTTTTTCTGCTTTCCCTAACCACTAGGGGGTTGTATTTCATTGTTGACAGCTGGTATTGTTGATTGTGTTCAGTACGTCCTGACAAAGTCAAACTCTGCGCGTGTGTCATCGCTGTTTCACACTTTTGTTCTTCAAAAACACAGAGACACACAAACGTTTCATGAATGATGGCTGTGTTCCATTTGTGTGTCCCAGTTTGCCGTGTCACCGGGCCGGCGGAAGTGGACGCGGCTAAATATGAATCACAGCCGCGCTTCTACTTCCTGCGCTGTGACATTAAACATCTGTAGGAATCGGAAACATTAACGCGCGGACCTTCAAAGTCACGGTGAATGTGACTTTAAAAGTGTTTCCCCTCTGACTTTGAGTCAGTCCTCGTTTCTTGTTGTGTACGTGAAGCAGGGCGGGGGCTGTTTAGAGTCACTCAACCAAAGGAAATATTGACTTTCTGGTTAATATTCTTTCAAATTGGTGTTTTAAAAACAGAGCAGAGACTGAAATGACTTTGCAACGGAACGTGTCAGTTTTTTTAAAAGAGAAATATGTTTTTTTTTTTTTTACCCCAAATTACACGTCACTTAATCTCATTAGCGCTGGCTTCAGGGCGGCATTTGTGAGTAGCCTGGCTGTCCTTCAGCGAGAGGATCGTCTTCTGGTGAAGTGTCCTTAAGAACGTCTTCGAGAGGACACATACTGGTCATGGAGTGCATTTAAAAATAGACACAGAGTCTTGTGAGGACATGAGACAAAATGAACCAAATTTCACTCACTCAACAAATAAAATCCACACTTACTTAAGTCTATAATATCTTCTGGATTTTTTTGTAAAACTCTCACCAAAGTCCATTGAGAAAATCAGTGATTTTATATCACAGAATACAGGAGTTGTCGTTCACTGCTGCTCCTGTCAGTAACTTCAGATGTGGTATTTTACGACTTCTGTGTTTAAAATCCTTTGTTAGAATTTACAAAATAGACAGAAACCTTCTAAAAAAAGGGCGGCAGTAGACCCACAGCTCCTGTGTCCCTGTGAGCTAAAAACACTGATTTTCTCAATGGAGTTTGGTGCGGAAGATTATGCGGTTTACGAACTTCGGTTTACAGTCAAAAAAAGCTGTTGAAACGGAAACCATGTCCCGATGATATTACAGACCGAAGCAGGCACACATTTTGTTTAGGGGAACCATTTGTTAAGCAGGTAAAATTATCTTTTACTTGCATTATTTTTAGCTGTGTCTCAGCTTTCAGAAGTCTGAATACACTTTAATTTCATTTAAATTCATGTGCCATGAACCCTTTTAGTACAGACACAGTATCTTCTGCTCAGTTGTGTTAGTCAGAACACTTTTATTCGAGCACCTGCGTGGCATTTGTCGGCTTGGCTTGCTTTTCACTTCCTTGCCCTTTACCGGAGAAAACAAGTAACCAGGCAACAGAGAGGACACTCGCGTCTCATCTGCTGCCGAGACGACGCGAGGAGCAAAGTGCTACGTTTGTGTGAGGCAAATGACTCTTTTTTTAGAAAAGACAATGGCAGGAAAGTGGAACTGGAGTTAATACGGGGTGTAATGTGCATTAAATATGATGATCGGTGGTAATTCCGGGTAAAGATCCACGCTGTGTGTGAACGCTGTGCTTCTTTCATACAATAGCCATTATCACCACATTGTCAGAGTAATGTCAAAACAGTCAAACAAAAGCAGTGGAGCTGCAGGAGGAAAATACGACAGCTCCAGTTCTTCTACTTTTTATTATTTCCAGCAGGTGGTAATGTTGCCCACCACAGGTCAAAGTTCTTAATCATAGTTTGAAGTTCTGCTTCATTCTTCTCCTCATTCTTTTGTCCTTCTTCTATAAGTTCCTCCAGGCTGTACACAAGTTCTTTGACTCAAGTCAAATTGAAAGTTTCTCTTCCTCCTCCTCCTCTTCTTCTCTCTCTAAAAGCTCCTCACTGAAAGTCAATGTTCTTCAATTTTGTTAAAAAAAGTTCCTCAGAGTCGTCAAAAGTTCCTTAATGTCAATGTTTCCTCAAAGCAGTCCAATGTTCCTCAGGGTGGTTCAAAGTTCCTAAAAACAGTTCAAAGTTCCTCAAAGCAGTTAAAAAGTTCCTCAAGACAGTCCGAGGTTCCTCAGAGTCATCAAAAGTTCCTCAATGTCACATTTCCTCAAGGCAATGCAAAGTTCCTCAAGACTGTCCAAAGTTTCTCACTGCAGTTCAAAGTTCCTAAACAAAGTTAAAAGTTCCTGTAAAACATTAAAGGTTCCTCGAAGAAGTTCAAAGTTCCTTATCACAGTCAAAGTTCCTTCCTCTAATCCTCAGTTCCTCCTTATGGCTCCTCATGATGTCATGGCAGCCCCTTAAAGCCACAGCTACCTTGTCTCCTCAGTCTCTTTCTCACAGTGTGAAGTCCTTCTTCATCCTCAACCTCATTCCGTCAATCCCTCAATAATTCTCGATTCTTCCTCTCTCTCTCTCAAAAAGCTCCTCATTTACTCATTTACCATTCCCAGAGGTCCCCGACTTCAAACGTGGTTATCCAGGACGTGTGTGTGTGTGTGTGTTAATCCATTCAGAATAAATCCAGGGACATTTGCCCCGGTGTCCAGCTGTTCACACAACAAAAAAAGTTGCCAAAAAGTCGCGTAACGAACGTGACGCGCGTTTCCTTCTAGCATGTTCAGCTGTGATGCCATAAAGAGAACAAACTGCTGCCTACTGCAAAAAAAAAAAGGACTTGGAACAAAGCTGCCAGACTCGGATTCAGCCAAAGATAAATGATTACAAAGTGAGCAAAAGTAGATTTGTAGCTTTAAATTCTGCAGATGTTGCTTTAGCTCAGTTCACCGCCCGCAGTTCCTCCATCAGAGGGATGAGGAGTTGGGTCTTTGTCTTCATGGCTCAGCAGCAGAGGCGTGCGTTCACTGCGGGGGGTGAAGCAGCCTGATTACTGTGGCAAATCTCTGCCGCCCTCACGCTGAGAGCAGATGTGCTTCCTCTGTGAAACATCGCCCAAAAATTCACTGAAAATACTTCTCCAGAACTTCACCGGCATCAAGTCTGGTCATGTGACCGAGAACTTTGAAACTTTGATCTGGCAGCTTTCTGCTCCTTCACAGTTCCAATGTATCAAGACCAATGTATGTGCTAGTACTATTACCACTGCTATTAATTATACTAGTGATACCACGACTACCACTACGACCATTACAACTACTTCAACTACTACTGAAGCTGCTAAACCACTACTACTAACCTACTGCCTCTACCTCTACTTTCATTACTACTACTAGTACTATGACCATTACTACTGCTCTTACTGCCACTACTATCCTACTACCAGTACTACTGCTACTACTGCCCTACTCCTTACTACCACTACTACTACCCTACTACATCAACCTCGACTACCATTACTACTCCTACGACCATTACTAGTACTATTACTAACACTACTTCTATCCTACTACTTCTACTACTATTACTACTACTACGACCATTACTAGTACTATTACTAACACTACTTCTACCCTACTACCTTTACCACTACTACTGCCTTACTACATCTACCTCGACTACCATTACTGCAACTACTGCGACTACTATGACCATTACTATTACTTCCACTACTACTACTGCTACTACAGTACTACTGCCCTACTCCATACAACCTCTACTACTACCACTACCACCATTACTACTACTGTTATTACTACAACTACCACTAACACTACTGAATGGTAGTGTTAGATCGATAACATCAACTATTAATTGATTACAAAATTAATCGTCAACTATTTTTGAAAAACCACCGATTTTAATGTTTTTTTGTAAATAATTTAAACAAATGATCAGATTTTCCGGTTTCTTTGCTCTATATAATTATCTAAATTGTTTAATTTTGGTTATTCATCTTTACTTTCTGACATTTTATGAACCAAACAACCAATCGATTAATCAAGAAAACAATCAACAGATCAATTGAGCATTAGCTGCAGATCTGATGTCCAATAATAACTTGAAGTCCTGTCATTGATTTGCATTTTCATCCACTGGATTTGGTGGATAACTAATTAGAGGTTTGTTTGAGAGCCGGAGCAAACAGCCCAGGCTTAAAGTCGAGTTGTTTTTCCTTCTCCGCTGTGTAATTGCTTGCAGCGTCTATACAAGATGAGGATAAATGTCACTCCTCTCGCTGCAGACACTGCTGTTATTTTTTATTATTTTATGTTTTTACCTGAATATCACTGGTTTAAAATTCAGTGTGTCGCTCATCTTTCTTCTGCTGCTGCTGTTGTGTGATTTTAATCACCGTGCTGGTCTCCGAGCATCCCTCTGCTGCTGTGATGATGGCCAAATGAAAGCAGATTAATTCATATTTGGTCACCCGACGTTGCCAGGCAACCCAAACCCATGTTTGACTCAAGTCGTCACCAGCTCGAAATTATCCCCAAACACCTCCAGTCAGTTTATCAGCGTCAGACTTTGTTAGTTACACATGAAATACAGTGTTTGTCATAGAGAAAAGAAAACAAGACTGTATTCATATCATTTGTGCTTCAGTGTGAGTGTGTGCGTGTGTGTGTGTGTGTGATAACAATACTACTGATGACTAATATGAACAAAAATTGGATTAATGCCATTTTCTTGCTCTGCTTCCAAACAGAAACAAATTATGAGGTGAGGTCCAACACTGGTGTTAGATGATGATGGAGGTGTTTCTGTAACTATCAACATAAACCTTTAGAAACACATTATTACGGATGATTATGTGGTGTGCTATTTAGATATCCTAATCCCAACCATAGAGGGACAAGTTCTAGGTAAATTAATATTAGATTTGCCCCTAACAACCCTTTAAGGAAGCAAGGGCTGAACAAAAAAAGTGTGTTTTTAAAACACAATCATTTCTTTCGGTTTTTATCCATAGTTTATGCAAAACTATGTTGTCATCATCATGAAGTTCATTCAGACAACAGCAACTTGTCCAACTCAGGAACATCTACTCTCTTTAACTTGAATTGAATTCAATTGAATTTCCCAGTTAATTCTGGTGTTCCCCAGGGCTCCGTCCCGAGTCCTATTCTTTTTATTGAATCAATCCTTACTCTTGTTAAAAGTGAGATTTATTATTAACAGCTGAATTGCTCCTTGGTGGCCGCTATGTTGGAAGTATACAGAAGCTGCTAGACGTCACTTCTCTGTAGTCGTCGCACTAAGGCCCCGTGGCACACAGGTAAAAAAAATACAGATTGGTTCCGATTTTTCCGAGATTCTGTTGCCGGATAGACGTGTTTGCAGAGTAAAGCTATTAAGCTCGTCCATCTTTTACGTTGTTTTACATTTCCCGTAACGATGGACGGCAGGACCAGACAAAAATTAGCTACTCAGCTCCCCTAAAGTTCAGTTCTCGGGGGGACATCGGGTTTCTCCGCGGGCAGCACCGGAGACACGGCGGAGAAAAGAAGTGAGAAAAAATTGAAGAAAGACCAGAGCAATCTGTTTATTTTGGAAAAGTAAGAGGAAGTAGAAGAAGTGCTAAGATAAACTGTAACAGGCTGTTTAAGCTTTACATTCTTGATGTGCTTTTAAGAGAAGAAGTTCATCCAGAGGAGATCCTGTCCTGACAGTTCTGTCTCCTGCTGCCAGGTGGTCGCAATTTGAGCTACATTACTTGAGAATGACAGAATCATTTCCATGTGAACAGATGTCAGTCACGTCTCTGTGAGTAGCCCAGATATGGGGAGTAATTTAGCCTCACCTCTCAAGCGTGTCTTTGTGTGATGGAGGATAGGAATTGGGGGCTGCGACGGGTTGCGTGTCTGTCCAGGCACCAGGTGCAACCCATTTCCACATTTCCCCTGTTGCATTTCAGGCACCGCTGACATCAGGATGTAGCCAATATATGATTAATAATTGGGGGATACATTGACAGAAACTAACGTAAAGTGAGAGGATGAAGACAAGCTTCATGTTGGGTGGCTCGCCGTGTGCTTCTTTGACTTCAGCGTGTGTGTGGGAGAAGCTGCCACGCTCACACCTCGTACTCTGTGCTGAAATGAATGCAAACACAATTCGATTGAACATTTTTTACAGCAGGAACACTCCTGTCTGCCTCATGCCTCATTCTAATCTGTCACTAATCTGAGTTTGAATCACACGAGGTGAATTAAAAAAAAAGGCAAAGAGCCGCTGCTCCGTTTCTATTTCCTTCACTTTTTCTCTGCTGTAATCAGAACAGTGACGCACTCTTGTGTGTGTGTGTGTGTGTTGTTGTCACCAGCTCTGCAGTCACAGAGGGTGGAAGAGATGGAAGAAAACTGATCCAGAATTTATGAGCTTTACTGACCGAGCGTCGCCCTGCAACTCTGTACCCAACATTTACAGTTACCTGCATTTATCACAGGAGGTGTTAGCTTAGCTTTGCATAATGACTGTAAATACAGGAGAAGGTCACTTGTCTCTGCTCGGCAGTTATCCATCCTAACTGTTACAGCAGAAGAACAAAACAGTCAAACCAACACAAGAGCTGTGATTGGCTGCTTGGTTTTTCCTTTTAAATTGTGTTTAGTCTTTGATATTTAAAACCTTCATGTATTTTGTGATTATTAAATTAAAGAAAATGATTGATTCTAGGAGGGTCACTACATCTTATGGAATGTCATGCTACATAATTTTACGTTAGATGTAGTATTATGTAGAGTTATGTATTTTTAGGCTACATAAACTTACATAAGTCTTAATATTACCTACATATTGTTATGCTAGGTAAATTTACATAAGCCGTAATGTTACGCCGTGTGACGTATTGTTATGCTACGTAACTTTACGTAATCCTCGATGTTGCATAATGTTACACATTGTTACACGATGCAATTTTTTACGTAAGATGTAATATTACATATGGCGTGTTTCCACTGGCTTGCCTCAGCACGGTTAAGTTGGGTTTCCACTAGCATAGTACCTGGTATTTTTTTTTTAGTACCTGCTCTGGCTCATAATTCTCTTAAATAGTCTTAAGCTACATCATTTTTCGTAAGGCGTAATGTCACACAATGTCATGTTACATGGATTTACATTTGATGTAATGTTCCATAGTGTTATGTATTGTGACGACGCGTACATTTTGGTAAGCCGTAATGTTACATAGTGTGATCTAGTGTTACGTATTGTTAGGCTACGTAACTTCACGTAAGACTCGATGTTATGTAATGTGATGTTACGTCTTACGTAAAGTCACAGTGTTATGTAATGTTGCGTATTTTTACATTACATAACTTTACGTAAGACGTAGCGTTCTATATAATCAAATATCACACAACATAATTTGAGATGGTTCTGCATGCAAGTGTAAGACCGATCCTTGATTCCTTGGTGTTGAAAACACTCATTTTACTCCTCCACCACCTCCTTGCAAACCGATTCCCTGAAGTTGAACGTCTTAGAGTTTGTAATAAACTGAGCTGAACTGGTAGCTATAGCAACCTAAGGTTAGAACCACCGTGTACCTGGGAGCTCAGACGGTCAAAGCAATTTTGGCAGATGGTTCTTGTGCTTTTTGGAGAGCAACTAAACTTTGGGCTCTGTGTGTTTTTAATCTTCTACAATGATTTGCCCTACGATTGAGACATAAACTTCAAGTGGTGGCTGAAACTGTTAAATGTTAATTTCATCATCTTTATTTGGTTTTCTGTGGTTTTTAAAGCAACATTTGGAGTGACTGCATATATCAAGTGTCAAATGTTGTCTAAGTCTTTGGTCCGTTCACACACTCACACGTACACACGTGCGTGAAGCAGCAAAGCCACCATACGAAGTGCGAGCTGCACCATCGGGAGCAATTTAGTGTCCATGTCCAGTTTCTTGCTCAAGGACAACGAAAGAAAACTTTCAGAAGCTCCGCGAACTCCAACAGAAAAAGTCAAACAAGGAGAACGTGTGGTCTCGTGGTCGATGTGAGCTTCACTGCACCAGATACTGAAACACAGCAAAGTGAACATTCATGTTCTGTGGTATTTGTGCCTCCTCATTCATTCATTCACAACAGCCCAGACTCTAAAGACTTTTATCCTGCGGCAGATTGTACACACACACACACAGAGGGGGAGGACTCTTGGGGTCCTTTTCTATTCTGACCTCTCTCTGGTGTATTTAATGTCAGGACGGTTAGTGCACACTTATTGTCCTACACTGCCGATGCCATCGGTCACACGCCATTAGCTTGTCCCACTTGGGGAAAAAGGGGGGGTCATCACGTAGCGTTCAGGTAGTCATCCCCGGGAGTCCAGATGAGTTTCTACGACCTGAAATGGGCTCACCTATAAAAACAGGAAGTCCTAGTTTAGTTAATGGACTGGGAAATGGTGATTTTAACAAAGTACTCTGTCCTGGAAACACAACTGGGCCAAACCAGTGATGAAAATCTGGGTTTAGTTCATTGACACAAGAAACAACAGTCGATTCAATTCACAATTTTCTGCAACATTTACTCTAAGGACAAAATGATTCTCGACATACTAATATTTACAAACTACAAAGCATTATTTAGGCATTAGTGAGTACTTAATTCAATATTTATAAAGTGTCTCTCCTACATTAAAGGTACAGTGCGAAGTTGCTGAATATCTCAGAGAAACTACATTTTACACACTGCACCTTCAATATAAGCTCACACACAAGATGCTCAATTTATATTTAGTTACCACTTGAATTAAGCATAAATTCCAGTATTAATAACTGATTATAAAGCATGTTTTAATGCACCTACTCACCATTAATACCCATCTAAATAATTGAATATAAAAGTGCATGCGTGAACTGTACATGAGTAAATTTACTTACACTTACACATGCGTCATACTTAATTTACAAATGTTTAATGTGTCTCTATTAAGTGTGAAAACACACATCATAAACATATTAGAGATCAGCTTATTAATCAAGACATTAATGTGTATTAATGTAGGAGGGAATTCTTTGTAAATGTTGAATTTAATATTTAATGAACTCCAATCATTGTATACATAGTAATTTTACTTTGGAGGAGCTGTAATGAAACCCAGTTTCCGCCCGGTGATTAATAAATAAATTACCTGATTCTGATTAACTAGTGCTTAATAGTAAGTGCGTACTCAGTATAAAGTGTTGCCATTAAATGCATTTAATAACTGATTTTAGAGAAAGCTTCGTAGAAAACACTCCACACTTATGATTATTGTGAAGGACGTCGTATCAGGAGGAGGCACATTTATCTCAGTGACGGCAAAGACTTGATGTTGAGGGGTTTTGGCAAAGGTCCACTCTTTGTCAGTCATCTGTCATTCTAAAAAGTTGATCCAGTGACCTGAAAATGTATCTTTGAAGCAGGAGAAGTGACAGCGTCGCTGACCCTGAGGATTCCTCTGGCATATTATACGCCAACAAACAAGCAAACAAACTGCTCGACAGTTATCTATCATAACAGCAGGAAAAATGAAACCCTACGTAACTTTATGCAATACATAATCATACACAATATTAAGCTACGTAACTTTACGCAAGACATATTGGTATATAATGTTACCCTACATATCTTTACGCGAGATGTAATGAAGCTACGTAACTCTATGCAAGACGTAATGTTACATATTGGTAAACTACGTAACTTTAGGTAAGCCGTAATGTTACATAGTGTGACGTAGTATTACATAGTGTTATGCTACGTAACTTTATGCAAGACGTAATGTTTCATAATGTTACGCTGCCCAACTTTACGTAAGATGTAATGTTACATAATGTTAAGCAACATCAATTTTCCTAAGACTTAATGTTACGTAATGTCATGTAACTTAACCTTACCTAAGGTGTAATGTTACGTAGTATTATGTATTGTTACGCAGGTAACTTTACGCAATACATAATCACACACAATGTTAAGCTATGTAACTTTATGCAAGACATATTGTTATATAATGTTATGCTACATAACTTTACGCGAGACTTAATATTACATATTGTTAAACTACGTAACCTTAGGTAAGCCTTAATGTTACATAGTGTGACGTAGTATTACATAGTGTTATGCTACGTAACTTCACGCAAGACGTAATGTTTATTTATTCAAGGAAAATATGATTCTCTACATTGAATTGGTAACATTTTGTATTATTTATACTTCATTCAAATATTTATAAAGTGTCTCTCCTACATTAAAACAAACGAAATGAATGAATGAATGAATGAGCAGTAAACGGTTCTCATGGTGACATTAGGAAGCTGCACGTGTTCACAGCTGCTCTTAAATATGTCCGAGAAACTTTACGAGTCCCAACTTTTTTATTATTGTTGTTGCCGATGAAAGGGTTTCGATTTACGTCTTCCTGTTAGAGGAAGCATTGCCTCCACCTGACAACTGATTTTAATTTCATGAAAGGGGAAGCAGCAGCTCAGACGACATAGTTAATGCGTGAAAGTGAAATACTAGAAATCAAGGCAGGCGATTGTCTGTAAATCATGACAATTTTTAGTTTTTGGGCCCATAGATTTAGTGGATTTTATTTTTCTCCCTCAGTCTGATGAAATATAACCGTTTAATAGTAATAAATAATACAAACAATGGCTTAACTTTACTTTAATGGTCTGTGTCTCCAATCTACACTATGTTTGCACTAAAAAAAAGTTGTAGTGATTTAGCAATTGGTTGAAAAATTGCAAATATTGGCCTTGACATTAGCCTGACTCTGGAAATTGTAAAAATATGTAATTGTGTTCAGTTTTTGTGTCACAGAGGCTGAGACTTTGTGGAAAGACTGTAACTGAAGTAGATTTTCGTGTGTTTGTGAGTCTCAGAGTGACGGTGACGGTCATTATTAGAGTCATTATCGAAGAACAGGTGATGCTGCATCGTCAACAGAGATCAAGAAACCTGAACAGTGAATGGTTGTAACCGCTCAATGCTGATGATTGTGTATAAGAAGACACAAAAGGAGTCTTTTGTGTCTTCTTCCACGTTCTTCCTGTGAAGCCGGTGTTTTTCTCTTGCCTAATTTTCCAGCATTGTTCCTTTTTCACCTGCAGAGTTCTGAAGCCTCACAAACACAAAAACAGCCTCGGAAATCAAGTGCATCCAAGTTTTTTGTTTTTTTTTTGTCTTCGTCACATGCAGATTGGCTTTGTTTTGACAGTCTGTGCAGTTGAATACCATTTTCTCTCTGGAGTCCCGCGTCCTCGTTTGACGGCTGCCATCGTTGTCCTAAAACTCTGTCGGAACAAAGACACTCTTTAAATACTTTCTTTGCAGCAGGAAAATTACATTCACTGTGAAATTCACGTTTATTTCCAGCTTGTTTGACGCAAACATTGACTTGAATTGTAATACATTCGCCAGCCACTTTATTAGGTACACATGACATTTAATAAAGTTGGGGTGTGAAGCAAAGGTTCCTCGCGATACGTGATACATGGTCCGTGATACCAATAATATCACGATACAGTGATTCTATGATCTTCAATATATTGCATATACACTGCGATATCTGTCGAACTGATACATTAGAGCTCCTTAATGTTGTTGATTAAATATAGATATTTCTCCTTGCTTATCGATTATTGTACTGCACGAGGAAGGACGACAATACATCACCAAAATCAATATTTTTGCCCTTGTAATACAGTGTTAAAAGTAAGCATTGGAAGAGCAAGAGATAGCTTTTTCCCAAAAACCTTTTGCTTTTCGTTTTGCGACCGACACCTGTTGTTGGTACCTTTTTCTGTCATAACGTTGCTGCGACTGTCTCATGTCTCGTTGGATTTTAAGCAAGCTAGCATTAGCCCTGGCGTTGGGGTACTAGCATAGGAGGGCAGAAGTTTGATTGATGCATCACTGTCCAATGAATTAGTTTGGGCTGTTTAATATGATTGGATGGTGTTTTTACACACCTGTTCGCTCCACAGATGACTGAAAAAAAGCTCCAGAAAATGATCTCCCACCTTAACTTTAAGCAAAAATATCATGTCATCACGACGTCTCCTGTATGATGGATCGTTTTAGTGGTTTTGAGACCTTCAATCTTTGGTGTGTACCTTAAAAAACAGTTAACAGTGGCTCCTTTGTGTGGTTTTCTCTAGCTCATCTGCTTCTAGGTTTGATGTTCTTGAGATGTTCTTCTTCACACTTTGGTTGTAACGAGTGGTTATTGAGGTTACTGTTGCTTTTCTATTATTTCAAACCAGTCTGGTCTTTCTTCTCTGAAGGTCTGGCATCAATGGCTGTTTTTTCTGTCTGTGAGCCAGGTTATGTTTCATACATTCCTTCCTCCTCCTCCTCCTGTGCGAGTTTCTATAAAAGAACCTGTTTCTCAGAGGTAAAGTCAACGATAACAAAAGTCTAATTGGAACAAAACTCCCGTTTGACCCCGAGCAGAAAGCAGAAACTGACCCGGACCTTAAAGAGCTCGTCAAAGCAAAGAAAAATAATCTCCTCACTGTGACTAAAACACCACGTCAAAACACACACGGCGACTACAAAGGTGTGTAATTCCAGATTTGAAACGCAGAGGATTATAGATGATGTTTCATTTATTGATCCTGGGGTCTGGTAAAGGAATTTCTTCAGTCGAAAAAGTTTATTTAAAAAAAGATGATGCCCGTGTGTCGGTTTGAGCGGTCGGTATGGTGGATTCTGGGAGTTTATTTTCCTGTCCTGATCAGGAGGAAAACCAAACACACGTCAATGTGTTTATTTTTACTCATTTCAGCTGCAGAGTTTTGCTTTTGTTAAAAAAATACTAACATTTGACATGAATTGTTGTGCTAGAATGTATTTGAGAGTAAAAATAAGAAAAAATTGGACCAGATGCTTATTTCACTCGTAGAAACTCAAAAAACGCACCAGCACCTGTTAATCGATATTTACGCTTTATACGCTTGGTTTTTCCAACATCACGTCTGCTTTTCCTGTTAAGAAATCCTCAAAAATGTCAAAAAAGAAACACAATGAAGTCTCCTGACATAGAGCCCTGCACACAATTCCAGTTTGATGATTCCAGTTTGGCTGCAGCCCATCACCATTTTAACCACTCTGTATATATAATATAATATAATATAATATAATATAATATAGCATAATATAATATAATATAGCATAATATCATATAATATAATATAATATAATATAATAACAGGCTCGTCTTTGCCTGCAGAGAGAGAGACAACACCAGGCTCCTGAAAGCTATTGTTTGCATATAAGGCATATAAGGCCGTCTTAATATAATACTGTGGCCGTCAGCATCAACCACAATGATTTATTTATTTATTTTAAAAAGGAAAACATAATGTGACGTTGGATGATACCATATCTACTCACACATGGGGGTGCGATGGACCAAAATTCAACGTGGAGACAGAATCAGAATCAGAAGCAGGCCCGGTTGACGGAAAAAGTCAATAAAGTTCAGAATTGCAGTTCACAAAGCAGTGGGGTTGACGTCACTTGTTATCAGTCTTCTGCATCATCTTCATCCTCATCATCATGATTACTTTTTACACACACACACACACACACGTCCTCTCTCTCCTGCCTCGTCATCACAGTTTTTACTCAGAGAGCAGATTTCCCTTTCCCTAACATCTGAGATCATCGGCTGTGACATCCTTGAAAAAATAATGGTCCCCACTTTTGGGTTCTATTTTTAAATCTCCCCTCTGTCTGTGATAAGGAAGCCTCTGTGTGTGCGTGGGTGTGTGTGTGTGTGTGTGTGTGTGTGTGTGGTTAAAAGCGCTCACCCACAAATGGAGAATGTCTTTTTAAGTTGGGCCTCAGATGAACAGAAGAACTTTCTGGGACAGTCAGGAGAACAGAGGAAGCTCATGAATCATGGATCAGTGCTGATGTAGATGTCGGGAGGAGGATTTTACCCTCTACTCTGTTGTTGGTTTATGTCCAATATTGTCTCTTAATATGGACATTTAACACATTTATTGTGTTAAAGTGTAAAAAAGGAGACCGTACAGTTTAAGTTCATTTTGTCGTGATGTTCATTCATTTGCATTTTGCACAGAACCATACAAAAAAATAGTGTCACTATCATTTCTGGCATTTTCTGATATAAAATTTACTTGGGTTTAAGAAGTATTAAAAAAGTGAGGCGTTAACAGTTAACCCTATGTTGCAGCGTGTGAATGGGTGAATGGGTGAACACTGTAGTGTAATGCAGCTCATCAAGACTAGAAAAGCTCTATATAAATACAGACCATAATACCAACTCTTCTTCTTCTGATTTTATTTGGTCGTAATGAGTAACAAAGATAGTTTAAAAAAAAAAACATCGAACCTGAATCTTCATGAATTATTTAAACGATGCATGATGCAAACCCTGGCTTTGGCTCCTCCCACCGCAGCTCTACAACAATCTGATTATCTCTGTTGTCTCTCCTCTCTCGTGCTTGTTCCCATAATTCTGGCCATCGGCTGTGAATCACATGGAACGGTCGTTAATCTCTGTAACTGGGACAACGCGATTAGTTCTACAGCAGAATTCTGGCGTCTCTGGAGCAGCGGACGTGCTTTTTGTTGCACAATCATTAGCATTACAGACACATGTGAGGTGTGTATTCCTTCTCTGTAATGTTGTGTTGTTTGATGTAAGGCCCCCGGAGGGGCTCCTGTTCCGCTAGAGCCCCCAAAATCTCTTAAAAGAAACCCCACATTTTTGTCTTTATTCCTGCTGAATCACAAAATACTCCACCAGTATAATCTTGTGTTTTCTCTCTCCACCAGAAGTGCTCGGTAACTTCTTGTCTATCTTCTAGAAGTTCTTGAAGACCAAGCTCTTCCAAGAGCATCTTCTGACCTTACCCTCACTTCCTCCTGCATCATTGGTGAAGAGTTGAAATAAAATCTTATGAATCGTCTCCATGAGCCGAGCCGTCCAGTAAAACCTTCTCGTGTCGGGTGAAGAGATTTTCCCAGTCGCCCCTCATTTCACTCTGAGTGCCTAATTGAGGCGGCTGCTCGCTGATTGCACACCAGAAGTTGAGCTCAGCTGCAGGTCAAAGTTCATGTGTATCAGATCTCCACGTTTTTTTTTTGTTTTTTTTCAGTTTTTCGCTCAGTCCTTTCCTTTAATTGGCTGTGCTGTGGATTTAAGACTCCAGACAGAGTTCTTAGCACAGCTGGAAAATTCACCCAAGCCTTAAAGTGTCCGTCTGGACTTCTTTTTGCTTATTTAAACCATAAACGGGGCCAGAAAAATAGTGCTTTTGCTCATTTTTCCATAACAACCTTCAATATCTGGCAGTTATTTACAATTGGCTGCATGTTAAAATAGTGTATTAACAAGTTTTATTTACATGAACCCCCAGATTTTGCGTGTTAAATTTGAAATTTGAACAAACTTATTTACAGACTCGCTGGTGACAAAAGCGCTGATTCACCGGCTTCCTACAACGGCACGAGTGAAATCATCGTAATAACCACACGTTAGCTTTGACGTGCAGCTTCTCAGCGTTCAGAAACCGCTGGAATTTTTCCGACAGCACGAACCGTTGCGTGATTACAGTCGTGAAGTTGATGTGAAATTTAGCAAACTGCTGCTGGAGCAGTAGCTGTTTTTAAGAGCCTTAAATGAGTGTTGAAACAGTCTCACTGGATGGTCAAATGTGTGGTTGTCAGGTTGCAAATGGACGTCTTGAGTTTGGTGCCGACGTTGTGTCTAAAAATGAAGTCCACGATGTGTTTGTGTTGCGTGAAGCTCCGCGGTAACGCGAGTGTCGAGCCTCAAAGGTCTCAGTGCCAGTGTCATTGCCGAGTTTCCAGCTGACACAGTTGGCGTCTTTTCACGCGTAGCGCCCCCACACTGTGTTGGAAGCTAATGCATTAGCACACATCAGATCCAACACTTTCTCTAGTTTTCGGCATTCGGCCTAGAAATTAAGAGTGAGTCAGATACAGACGCACGGGGGGAATGAGTAAAGGGATGACGAGTGAGTGATTCTGACTCACTTCATTGATGTTGTGCCCAAAAAACACTGAATACAAGCCTCACTCTGCTCTGACATTATGGGCTGTGCTGTAGATTGATTAAATAGGACGGCAAATGTTTTAATAATTGATTCTTAGCTTCTGAAGTGTGAATATTTTCTGGTTTCTTCGCTCCATGTCACAAAGAAATAAGTCAATCGCACTCAGTTTGGTTTGTGGGCAAAACTTATATTGGATAACTGAAAAATCTGCTGTCCTAATAACCCTCCTCCTGTGTTTTGTCTGAAAAGTTCACAGGATGACGAAGAAGGAATAAATGCCAGCGGAATGAAAATTGGAAAGCGTTAAATTCAACCTTCCGTGACACAAACAGCATTGTTTCCCAGACAAACCCACATTTGATAGATAATGAAGGACTTTGAGGGTTAGCACTAGCGACATTTTGTGGACATGGACAAAATCTGGCGCCGTGGTGTCACCAGACATCTGCAGAGGACATGTGGTCATGGTTGCTACATTAGGGGATTAACTGTGCAGTAGTGGGCAGGTGGATTCAAGAGGGTTAGGGAGAGTCTTGAAGACGACCCAAGATCTGGGCGTTCTGCCACAGCCACCACCCAAGAAAACATTGATGGAGCTGGATGACAGATGTTTGACTGCTAATCAGATACTTAATGCTCTAAGAATCTCCCGTGAAAGAGTAGAAGAAGAAACTTTTCTTGTTGACGGTTGAAGGTTTCCGCTCGTTGGTCACTGAAGGTGTCGCAGGAGAACTTGACGTGTCTTTGTTATGGTTTTACTGAACGTTTCCGAACCCAGGACGAACGTTGGGTCCACCCCGGAGACAAAAAGTGAAGGGTACCAAAAATGGACCGGTTGAGGCAGGTTATTTTGGTACTATTCCTAAGGGAAACACAAAGAGATAATGTACCGTACTGAACCAAAGCAAACCGTTCCTAACCGCTGTACAGTACATTCCCGTACAAACACACACACACCTGCACTTCCTCCACCTTAGGAAGCAGGTGCCAGCTGCTGCTGTGGGATCTGAGGCTGACAGGTGCATAATGACGGTTAAATGTGCGTTTGAAAAGCTCCGAGGGGGAAAGTCTCTGGTGTCCAAATCACCGTCAGATCCAAAGTAAGGGAAGCCAGGATCTCGTCGGCTGTGTCGAGTAACAATAACATACATATTAACGTCTCATTTCGAGGAAAGGTCGCACTGACAAATTCCAGATGAAAGAAAATTAGCGCGCTCTTACCGAGCCCCTTCTATCTCACAGTTTTGTTAATGATGTATCCGTCGGGAATCTGTCAGCGTTCCCATTTGATCTGATTAGCGTGTCGGCACCAGTGATCAAAGAGCAGGCCTCATTTGCACACTATCACTTCTTCTTTTGAACCTCGGATGAGGGTGAGAGTAAAATAATTTGCCAGAGTGGGACGAGATGTGACTCCTGACTCCGGCGGGGGGTGTGTGTGTGTGTGTGTGTGTGGGGGGGGAGACTCACAGAAGCGTGTTATTAGCATATTACAGATAATGTGGACCGAAACATAAAAGTCAGAAATAAATTGGCACAGGACGTGCGTGAGTTTCTGTGGGCACGCAGGACAAATGACAGAGGGAACTGAAATTTGAAATGATGCTTGTGTAATGGAGCTTTTACTGTCGACGTCGGCTTTATGAGGCAGGTGATGGCGTCTTACCCGACTGCTGACCCCGCCCCCTTCGCTGTCAAACCATCGAATGTAATAGAAAGCAAATATGAGATTAAAGTGAGCTCGTAACTCACACTCTTAGGGCTTAGAGTTAGGACTTCTGTTGCAGCTACTTGGACATTTTACTTGGTCAAAAAACCCTCTTTAGTCTCGGGTGTAAACATTTTATTTGTCCAGTGAAAATGTATTTGATCAAAATTCATCATCGGCATCAATGCGAACACATGATCCTGTTAAACACGCTAATTTCTTCTTAATCTGCTGGATTCTTGGCGTTATTGTAAATTCTGGCGTCATTTTAGCCATGAAAGTTTTTAGCAAATCCTAACTTTTTCCAATGTGGGACACAGCGCTCGATATTTCTTGTTTTATCTTACTGAAAGGGAATTTTAGGGACACCTTGTGGTGAGGCGGCAGATTGCGACAAACCGAGGACTCACCCTTCCCCGCAAGAACACCAGGGTTTTCACTGTTTGCTAAAAACTTTCATGGCAAAAATGACGCTGGAATTTGCAATAATGCCAAAAATCCAGCAGATTAAGACGCAATTAGCGCGTTTACCAGGATCTTGTGTTTACACTGATGCTTATCAGGGCATGTGGGCATTTGTTTTTTGTCCATTTGGGCTTCTGTACAATCATGGCGGTGTAAAATGGCGGCTTAGTTGGTACATACAGTGTAAAGGCTTATTCTGGGACTAGGTAGATACATGTTTGTGTAAATGTAAAGTTTGTAGGTCAAAAACATTCGCTCCCCCGCGTGGATTGTGAATAAGCACCTTACATCTGTTCTTTTCAAACTAGCAGCTTAAGCTTGAAAGAAATAGAAGTTCCTTTGTGAGCAAATAAGTGTCATATCAAAGAGTCCTTGGAAAATAATCTTGTCATTGTGAATCACTGCTGAATGGCTGCTTTGTCTAATCATCCATACTGACACTGGAAACAATTAAGCATTCTTTAAAGTAGCAGGGATTTAATGAATCAGAAGTGGTTCCATATGTTTCGACTGCAAAATACCTTTTAGCTCATGTGATAGAATTCATTTATCCAACATATTTCGCCAAATATCCGATTTACCTGCTGAAAAAATGGTGAGAAACATTAATAATATGCTCAAAAAATTTTTAATAAAGTTTAAAAGGTTTGACAAACACCACATTAGTCTACGCTGGTGTGGATTCCGCGTTACGTAACGCTCTGTCTTTCTCAAAATGTGTCACATTTATACCGTTTTATATTCTTTGAAATCACCAAACTAACTTTTTGCTCGACTGTGCAAAAGTTTGGCCACAGACTTATTTACAATAAAAAAAAAAAACAACCCCCAACAATCTGCAAATACAGTATGTGTTCATTCTCGCGTTGATTGATTAGCTTTTCTAAAATGGTGTCAGGTACATTTTTCCTCATGTGCAGATATTTCACACCTCAGCATGTAGAGAGAGAGACGACGACGTGAGTCTCGTGTGATTGCTTGGAGACGCTTCGGCATGTATTTGCATCCGAGTGTTTCTTTTTATCATGAGAGAAATTGCTTTGCACTTGGTGTGAACGTGTGATTGTTCGCTCACCGACAAAAGGTTCCAGCCGCAGAGGCGTAGGGGTTTTGGAAAGTCTCTTTCATATTCTTTAATCTCACGAATGCTTTGAGAGAATTTTCTTTTTTTCAAATTTTCACTTCGGAGTCGAGGATGAAACGAGTGTGTTAAGGTGCTGGAATGTCAATTTTCAAGGCAGTGGTGTAGTGTGGTCTACGGGGTATGAAACCTTAACCATCACAACAAAGTGCCTTACCTTAACCTAACCCTAACCCTAAAACCAGGTCTTAACCCTCAAAAGCACTTTATAGTTGTGGGCTCCTGACAAAATGTCCCCACAAAGATAGGGTTCTATGGGGTTTTTTTGTACCTTACAAAATAAAAAATACAAGTAATGTGATGTACTTTACATCTATGGACCAAAGTGCTTTTCAAAATAAAAGCATTACAGACACACAGCATTAAAAGCACGCGGTATAGAAACCAAAGCATGAAACTACCAAAGAATAAAAGGTGAATTAAAAGACTAACAATAAGATAATGTACTGTGCTGTGTCTGGGTTTGTCAACACAGAAGGTTGCTAGCAAGCTAATGCTATCTACCAAATCTGGCAAACTGTGACACTCGTTGGAGAAAAATAGCATAAAGTTCTGTAAATATTATCAGTATAATATCTGCTAACTTTCAATTAAAAGGTTTTTATGGGTTTTTTTGGATCTTACAAAGATAAAAAAAAAAAGCCCTTTACAACAAAGTGCTTTACAAAATAAAAGCATTACAGACACACAGCATTAAAAAGACGGTGTAAAAACAAAACAAATCATGACGCATGAAACTACAAAAGAATAAAAAGTAAAATAAAAGTAAGATAATGTAAATATTGTGCTGTGTCAGTATATAGAAGGTTGCTAGCAAGCTAATGCTATTTACCGAAGCTGGAAACCATGACGCTTGTAGGAGAAAAATACCATGAACTTCGTAACATCTGTAAATAATTACAGTATAATATCAGCTAACTCGTCTGAAACCTTCAATTTACCAGTGGAAGTAACGTTAGCATCAGGCTAATGCCTTGTAGTTGCAGCAGTGTGTGTTTGTTTTTTCTGCTGAGTCATGGTTCTCTAAAGTGGATGTAGATTCACAAACAGGTTCTCCAAAAGATGTTGCTTACCTCTTTTTAATTACACCTTGATTTTATACTTTTTATGACTCGCGTCACAAAAATAAACACATACTCAACATTTGAGATGCAGCATCTCGCCTACGTCTTTTTCTTCCAAGCGTGACGTTCACTTTATTTTTTGCGTCTCGGTTGAATGTGAAAACATGAAATTAAGTATTTGAATACATAGCTTGACTCGGCTGTGTGTCCTCGCCTGAGTAAACAATAATTATCTGACAAGATAAATGTGAGAGATAGAAGTGTCATCATCATCATGTTTGTGATGGGGCGAGGAAGTTACATGTAAAGAACAGTGTTGATTACGTATAAAAAAAACAACAGTGTGTTTCGTGCCTTTCCCGTAGACTACACCACTGGTACAAGGTCACAATCCTCTCAATTTTGTCATTTATGTTCTGTAACATGTGTAGATTTGGATGTTTTTTGTTTGATTAAGGCCTTTTGACTACAAGTCTGGTTAAAAAGGTTATTTTAAGACATGATGTTGACATTATTCCAGCGTAAAATCCATGAAATTGACACGTCTCCCTGTATTTTTTGTGTCTAGGTTGAATCTGAAAGTATTTGAATACATCGTTAGATAATAAACGATAATTATCTGATGTTTACGGCCATTAATGTGGTGAGACGGGCTTAACTCCAAACGCTAAATGATGAATTTTATTACATTTAACTAGTTTTCTAATGAAACTCACCCACGTTACCGCAAAACCAAATTGCTTGACGGCAATTTCTGCCAAAGAACTGTGAAAATACGTATCGCGTAGGCGACAACGTCCCCTTTTTTCTGCCTAGTGACCACTTGTGAAAGAGAATCCTGTCAAATGTGACGCTAATGTTCTTTAGACTCAACGATTAACTGTGGATTTGGTCTGGAAAAAGGTTATTTTAAGACATGAGTTCAAGTAGAAAACCTGACATTTACGAGGATAAACACGTTCCTCACATTACATCGGTATTGTGTCACAGCTACTGCGCGTTAGTCCTTTTATAGCCTCTCTGACGATGTTAATGTTGCCAGGGTTTTTTTTGTGATCGGATGACTGCTCTGATCATGAAGCAGTCGTTACCGTGGTAATGGAGGAGATATAAATAATACCCTGTGGCACCTGAAAGCTTTCATCACAGCAAATGTTTCAGATAAACAGTGATATCAAACGTCTGGAATCATCTGACTGTGAACGTGCAATTAAAACGCGCACCGTCGTCTGCTGTGAGATATGAGACCTGACGACGATGGAGCGTCCACTCATTTAAAGTTTCACTGCTGATACTTTAAGTGTTGAAGGGGGGAAGTGATTCTTTTGTGCTGATGCAGCTGCACGTGACAGGCCGGGAATTCAGGCCGGGAATTCAGATGGATTTTTGCATAAACATGTCGTCACGGTGCAGAAAAATAGAGCTTTTTTTTGGAGGTAAAAAAAATGTCTTTAACCCCCATAAAAAGTGGAAGTTATCTTGGAAAAAAAGAGGCAGAAGAACTCACTCATTGATCATTTTTTTGGACATTTCTAAAGCCATAAAATCAAAGTAAATCCAGGCAGATGTGGATTAACAGTTTCTTGTTGTGTGTTTCCGTAGCGACAGCATGCCAAAGCGGATGGCTCTGATCTGCTTCCTGTCTCTGGTCATGCTGATGAGCATCCTGGGAAACCTGCTGGTCATGGTGGCCGTGTGCAAGGACAGACAACTCAGGTAAGGACGTCGCTTTGGTCCAATGGTTTATTGTCAATTTTACACTTAGGGGGACCAAAATAGACAGTTTTTGCTCATTTTAATCAAGTTCACACATCAAACACAGTCTGTGTCTTTATGGGATGGCATTAAAGAGCCACATTTCTCCAGTAACAGTCTACACATAAAGGTCTGTAATCTGAATATGACACTTTCACATCTCACCGCGTCACAATCTGGTCTTTTCTTTTCCGAGCACGTGGAGCCAAACACGACGCATGGCTCCGGTCTGGACACGTTCAAGTGCTCTGAGTTACAGCCAACTCAAGTGGACTTGTGTTCTTGTGGTTAGGAGTCCTCATGGAGACCAAAACCTGGTCCTGGATGAGGTAGAACCTCATTTCTGAGGAACTGGTTAAGTTTAGGCCTAAAAGTTTCATTTTAGGGATAAGGTTTTGTTGAAATGAATGGATATCAATGTATTATCTTATATCTCTTACCACAGTGGTTCTAATATATACGTATAATATAATGTGTAAAAAGAAGAGAGGTCATAGAGTCCATGTAGCCCTGTGTTGCTCTGAAGGTCCAGCAACCCCTAAATCTGACCTCTGACCCCTGGTAACATGATCAACCATGGAAGGAAACACCTTTTGTAGTGAGATGTGACCTGCTTGGCGCTCCGTAGCGTGGTTCCAGAACGTTCCACCTCACCAAATCAGGTGGTTCCCCCCCTCTGACACGCCCTCAGGACGTCTCTGATTGTCCTTCAAGTACCACTTGGAGGAAGCTCGCGTACCACTGGGGGTCCACGTGCCACAGTTTGAGAACCAGGGTCTTGCCAAACATCTGCTCGTTGATTCAAAGTGTGTGTAACATGCTTTCTGCGTCCTGGGTGATTTTCCGCGTGCCGTAAATGCAGCGGCCCGGTGTAAAGAGGCTGTTTTGGTTTAGTGACAGACGGACGGAAAACACTCACAGACACTTACTCGAGCTATTTTTATATTCTAGCCCAGACTGTGAGGAACAGGCCGACACACTGACTGACTTACCTGGAGAGATTGGCTGCCGCGTGTCAATGAAAATAAGTGATGACCAAAGCGCATCGGTGCGTGACGCGGCGCGGCGTCTACCTGTCAGGGTTTATTTTCTAATTCGACAGCCTGACGGACGGACTGATGAAGTGGCCGCGGTCAGACTGACTCTCTGCCATCTTTGTCTCCTTCTCTCTCTGAGTTGATAATACATTGAGCATCATTCACACAGCAGCTGTGACTTTGTGTCTCGGTTCAGTTTCACCCACATCAGACCAGACCAGACCAGACCAGAGAGTAGTAGAATTGTGTATTTTTCCATTAACTTAAAAATATTCAATTATTTAAAATGTACAGGTCTGGTTTTTATCGTATTCTTTGTGTCACGGCTTCTTTTAATAGTAGCCAGAGGTGGAAACCAGGGCAGCTTATTTAAATTTAAAAACTAAATTGCCTGCCTTTTAACCATTCATTCATTTATTCATTCATTCATTATCTATGGGTTACCCTGTGAGGAACATGGGAAGGAGCTGGAGTCAATTCCAGTGCGACTCACTTGAATAGACATGTTTTTCCTCTCATTTATTTTTCTTTCTTTAATAATATTCTGCAAACGTGTCAATATTTGCTTCAGCACACACGATTCAGCTGCTATTCGGGATTCTTTCCAACTTCAAACTTGACATAGTTTGGATAAATGTGACAGATATATCACTAAATGAGCCACTTACATCATTATTTCATTATTTCTATTCATGTATGATGTAAAGATTGAAAAAAATAACACTAAAACAGACCCTTTGTTGTGTGACCATTCAGAAATACACAAATGTTGAAGAGGTAGTAGTTCCCAGTAAATAAACACATCATTTATGTGTCATTGTTCTTTTACAGTATTTTTTCTTCATTAATTTAAAGTAATCGCTCTACATTATATAAAAAAACTGATTTGCTGAAGATATTCATGTTATTTAAATGCATAAATGCACAAACATATCCTTAAATATTGAAATACAGTTTCTCTGGGGAAGTTTTGTTTTGACTAAAACTTCCATAAAGGCATAAAGATTATTATATCTGCTCCATTAATCTTCATCTGCATCTGAAACACTTATTCCTGATTGTTGTTTTTGTAAATAATCTCAGTTTTTTTCTCGTTCTGCCTCTAAAAGAGCGACTGACGTGTTGCCGCTTTTCTCTCTCTTCAGGAAAATCAAGACCAACTACTTCATCGTGTCCCTGGCGTTTGCCGACCTGCTCGTGTCGGTGCTGGTGATGCCGTTCGGCGCCATCGAGCTCGTGCACCAGCACTGGATCTACGGCGAGACGTTCTGTCTGGTCCGGACGTCGCTGGACGTCCTGCTGACCACGGCGTCCATACTGCACCTGTGCTGCATCGCCCTGGACAGGTAGGAACATGAACGTGTCCATGTTTTTGTTTGGTTATATTTAATTCCTCTGTTAAGGAGGTTGTATTTTTGGTGCTGTCTCCATTTATGCAAAAACCACTGCACTGATGTTCTTAAAAACAAGAGGAGGGTTAGGAACGTCCTAAAGGAGAGCTCATTCATTTTTCATTAACTTTCCTTCAGTGTTTGGTTTCGTCTGACCCATTTTTACAAAGCGTGAATGTCGTGTTTTCATCGTCCTCCTGCCACACGAACAGTGTTGCCAACTCCTCACTCAGTAAAGAAGCTACTAAAAGTCGCTAAATGACGTCATCGCCTAATTTGCATAATTGGCCAAGTGTATGTAATTTTAATGGATGCTGTAGGAGAGAGAGGAATAAACAAAAATAACTTCTTCTAAGTCCAGATTCTTCTCCTTTATCTGGGCTTGTGACCAGCAAAAGTGCAGTCATTTATTTTACACATTACTAATGCGTGGCCACAAGTTACGTATCCCGTTATTGCACATTACTAATGCGTGGCCGCAAGTTACGTATCCCGTTACCGCACATTACTAATGCGTGGTCGCAAGTTACGTATCCTGTTACTGCACATTACTAATGCGTGGCCACAAGTTACGTATCCTGTTACTGCACATTACTAATGCGTGGCCACAAGTTACGTATCCTGTTACTGCACATTACTAATGCGTGGCCACAAGTTACATATCCTGTTACTGCACATTACTAATGCACGGCCACAAGTTACGTATCCCGGTACCGCACATTACTAAAATGTGGCCACAAGTTACGTATCCCGCTAACTTGCATTACTAAAGTGTGGCCACAAGTTACGTATCTCGTTACCACACATTACTATTGTGTAGCCACAAGTTACGTATCCCGTTACCACACATTACTAATGCGTGGCCACAAGTTACGTATCCCGTTACCGCACATTACTAATGCGTGGCCACAAGTTACGTATCCTGTTACTGCACATTACTAATGCGTGGCCACAAGTTACATATCCCGTTAACGCACATTACTAATGAGTGGCCACAAGTTACATATCCTGTTACTGCACAATACTAATGCACGGCCACAAGTTACGTATCCCGGTACCGCACATTACTAAAGAGTGGCCACAAGTTATGTATCCCGTCCACAAATTGCATTACATGTTAAAGTGGAGTTACAACTAACTACGTATTTTGTTTCTTTGTGTTACTAATGCATGGCCACAAGTCATGTATCTGTCACCGCACAGTATTAGTGCATGTCTGTGAGTTGCATGTCCCATTCCCGTGTGTTACTAATGCGTGGCCATGCATTTTAATAAACTCCTGAAGCCACAGATACAAGAGAACTTTTTTTTACCAAATTAATTAAAGGATCTAAAGATGCAGAGCTCAGCATCACAGAATTACATGTCAGGGGAGCTTTACTCTCTTTTGTACATACATCCACCTCCACGCGCTGCAACAACACGACTTCCATTAGCAGTTCATAGTGAGGCGCTCACCCTTCATTACTCCCAATCCTCCCACCTCGTCCTTTATCTGCCACACACTCCGTCATCCTCTTACCATTCACTTTAATTGCCTGTTCCTTTTGTTGTTGCTCGTGTCAAGAACACGTCTGCTGCTGATGTCGGTGTCTTTTTCCTGCTTAGTTGCTTGTTGCTTGTAATTATAGTGATGAGAAGAAAATTAAGCAAGTTCAAGCAAGCGCCATGTTATTGTCTGGGAGCCGACAGCAGGCAGGCTGCTCTCTCCCATCACCATTACAGCATGGAATCACTGGCACCTGAGGCTGTAACGATTATTTCCATAATCAATCAGTCAGTTGATTATTATCTTGATGAATCAAATACTTGTTTGGTCCATAAAATGTCAGAAAAACAGACAATACTAACATCTAAGAAAGCATTGCAGGTAACGTCATCATGACAAGTTTAACCCAAAACTTTGTCTATTCCATATTAATATTTTAGCCCCAAACGATTCAAACTCCAGTTTAAAATTTTGAACACAAACTCACAACAAGAGGAACAAAGGAACCAAAGATTAAAACAGGTCTTGGCAGAGTGAACACTGGATTTGTTGGTATAATCCTGCGTCATTTACATTTCACATGGAGCCATAACTTCTCCTCTGCCACACTGAGATAAATCCTGTCACAGTCACACACACACACACACACAAAGACGAAGCAGAGGCTCTCGTTTATTATAGATGGTGTGTCCACATTGATCCATAAAGCGGCCGCCGTCTTATTTTTCAGTTTCTGTGAGTGTGTTTGTGGCCAGTTAGAGAGAAAAGTTTGTAATTTTAAGATTTTGCATATTTTGCATGATGAATAATTCTTCCACGTGAACTATAAACCGTTCTATTTCCAAATAAACACTTTAGATTGGAAATTCTGTCAACTATTGTAACAAATTTCATTTTTGGGATATCATTTTGATTTAAACGGATGCTTTTTTCCCCAAAAAGTTGAATTTTTTCACTTACCTGACCAGACTAGATGTTTACCTCTGCTGTACAGGATAAAACAATCCATTTCCAGGTCAACAGTTGCAAGAAACCTGTAAAAATACAGTATGTCTACTGGATTCTCCTAATCATGCTTGTCCCATGTTGTTTGACCTCGCCATTAGACAGAACTTTATCTTAGTACAGGTACAAGCTGTGTAAAGAAATTACAAAATACATTTACATTTAAGCATTTAGCAGACGCTTTTATCCAAAGCAACTTACAAGAGAGAAATAAGCTACAAAGAAGAAGTCTTGGAAAGAACTCCACTAGTGCTAGGACTGAAGATGGTCTTGGAAGATCTTGGTCTTCAAGAACTTCTTAAAGATCGACAGGGACGCTCCCTGAAGGGAGCAGACCCATGAAGGGTCTCAATACCTGCAAGTAGACATGTTTTTAACATGTTCACGAAGATCTTTGTTGGACTGAACGCTGGATTGTGATTGCCAAATTCATTAGAACTAAATAAGGTAGTCTAGTTTCTGCAACCACTTCCTTCTGGTGGCAGCTTCTGGTCATCGTAACTTATGCTCACCTGTCTTTTCCCCCTTGAAACATCAGCATCAGCCTCCACAGATCAGAGACAGGAAAAAATACCATATGTTGGGAAAGAGGAAAAAAAGCTGTTCAGTTGCCTCTCAGGCAGAAGCTCCAGGCTGGTCAGCTGTTCTGGTTCATGCTGGGGCCACAGTTTGGACGCAGACCTGAGAGGCAGCTCCTGCCCCCAGGCTCCACTCACGTCTACGACACAGTAATTATCAGAGTCATTGAGCAGCTGCTCCATAACAACACACGTTCAAGTCTCCTTTGGTGAGGAAACCTTGACCGTTCCGTTTGGACAGCAGCGTCCATTTCAAGGTGCAAATAGGTTTGTGCCAGAAGAATTTCCTCAGGACTTTAAACCTTTAACCCACGACAAAGAACAGGCTGTTCCGATAGATGTTTGAGTTTATTTTCATTGCGAGGACATTCTTCTCCATTAGCTGTGCATGTCGTAAACACGGCGGGAATCACAGAGGAGAGACGCGCGGAAGTCCTCGGCGGTAAATGAAACGACGACAACACAGAGTCGCTGTGTGTACGTGAAGAATCGCCCGCAACGAGGGGCAGAAAGACAAAAAATGAAACATTCAAAAGGGGAAAAACAAGAGAGAGTAGGAATCCAAGCACAAGCACAAAGAGAGACTAAATGACAAACTGAACAAATAAGAAGAAAATATTTACTTGGTTGTATAAAGACACTGTGAGGAACTTAACGACAGCTAAGTCCTCGTTTTACGGCCACTTCCGTTGCTAAAGAGCATGTTTATATCCATGCTGTTTACTTTCTGCTCTAAGTGTTTCTTGGGTTTCACTGCTAAAGAAGAAAACTCCTTAATGAATGTTGCCTGAAAAGACACAAAACCACAGCAACATGCATATACATAGATTCATTCTTCAGAAATGGCACCACCAAGCATTTTTTAGGGGAAAATGTTCCATAGTTTAAATCCAATAATAGAAAGTCATGCCCATTTGTTGTCCTTTTTGACCATTTGTATGGGCTTTAATTCATTTCTGAAATCTTATTTGCTCTCTGTGAGTCACTTTTTATGAGCTTTTAACATTATTTGCATTATTTTATAGTCATCAAATCATCAAGCTTGGAAAATACGGGGTTTTATAAACCATGGATTTGCATAAACAGCCTTAAATAATGATGTATTTTGCTAATTTCTGTTCTATGAGCGACTGATTCTGTGTTGTTTCCTGATATGAACACAACATCAATCACAACTTGAACTTCAAGTCGTGTTTTCTTTTTTTTTTCATACGTGGCTGCTGCACTGTTATTGAATTCTGATAAAAATCTTCCCACCATGAAAAGAATCATTGAAGATAGTTTTTTTGGCCTCTGCAGCAGAGCTGAAGAGTTGAAACATAAAGTACATAAAGAGAAAGTTTCAAAAGAACGCCAACGTTTCTTCACTCAACTTTAAAGATGCCTTCATGTTAATGCTTGACCTTTACTTGGAGGGAAAGGTTTTCAAACAAAGAATCCACTTTGTACTTTACCTGAGCATAAATGTATGTTTGGAGCATCAGAGTCCAGTTAAACAGTTCATAGATGGATGTTTTTGGCAGATCGTCTCCTCTTTGGTTCGGGCAGAGCTCCAGCCTCCAAACAGCTTTTGGCATTTTAGTTTTTTTATTGGCTGATGATGAGCTTTGGTTCAGTGGGGCAGAGAAAAAGAAGCCAGAGAGACCTCGATCGCCTCTGCTGCTGTTTGTGCCTCAATCATAAAAATATGCATAGAAACCAAAATGTGTTTACATTTAATTAAACAAGTTAAGGGTGGATGTTGATGTCATTGTTAATTAGTTTTCAGAATAAAACGGAGTCAAATGGCACTTTTCCATTATACAGTTCTATCTCTACTCTTTGGTATCAGTCATTTTCCATTACTTGAGAGTCGGGATGTCCCGATACCACTTTTTTGAGTCTGATACGATACCAATATCAAAAACTGGAGTGTCTAGCAATTCCGATACAATTTCATGTGGCCCCATTGTGAACTATTTATCGTTACATAACAAAACAAAAACATTTTCAATGTCTTTTCCTCGAAAAACCTTTTTATATAATGGAAAAGCACCAAGAGTTTCTGTCACTGACGTTGTCTTTTGTTCTAGCGTTTGGCTAACTCTCTGTTGTTAGCTTACCTCGCCCTCCTCACTGCGCCTTCCTCACGACCGTGTTTGTTTTTGATTGTTTCTACATTTTTCTGTCGGGAATCCAACAGAGAGAGAGAAAACTGACAAAAATCACGCCGCCATTTTGTTTCCTTCCAGTCATGTCCTCTGTCTTAGGCTAGGCTAACGTCATCAGTTAGCTCTGCCGGAGTTCTATCATCTTTTACACATATTTTAACAATATTTCACTGAAAAGAAGAAGAAGAACGTAAACACAGATGAAAAGTGTTTTATTTAGAGGGAGAAACCAAGCAGCAAACGATATTTGTACGACTTGCTGCGTCATTGAAGTCGTCTTTGTTCTTCACTGCAGTCAAACACTGTCACTGAATCTGTTCTGGAGAAAACTACAAATGACACCACAACAGGTTGTGGACATAAAAAAAGATTGGTCACATTAGTGGTGGTGGCAGCCATTTTATTTTATCTCCACAACGGTTGTAATTAGTATTTTTTATTGAAGTTGGCTTTAGCGTCAGCCAGAGAGTTCCGTTAGCCTAAAAATGTTCCTGCACACACACACACACACACACACACACACACACACACACACACACTGCACTGAGTTAATTTTAGTTTTTTTGGAACCACAACAGGACATGGGCAAAAAAAACATGTCGTAAAAATGTGTTAAGCAAACAAACGTGGTCGTATTTATAGGTAGTGGCAGCCATTTTGTTTGTATTTGTTGGCTTTGTCTTCAGCCAGAGATTTTGCCAAAAATATTTTTTGTTTTGTTTTTTACACTCATTCAGTGCTTAATTAATTCGTTTTTTTTTAACAAATGAAGTTTTGATCCCACATTTGGATTATACACACCAACTTTTGCTGTTGTTAAACTGCTTGTGTTGAGAATAAACGATGTGATATTATCAGAATGCAACGCGTCAGCCTCTACAGCATCAATCTGAGCCCACGTCAGCGACGAGGACAGTTTGTGTCGTGCGTCTCTCTCTCGTCTTTTTCTGCGCAGAACAATAATGGAAGTGGAGGCCACCGTGAGTGCCGCTGACTCGTCCACACATTTTTACCTCCATTGTTATTGTTCCTCTACAATCAGTCTAATGTGCGTCACTTCATGTTTCCCGAAGATTGGTTGAGTCATCGGAGTTTGAGGATCATAGTTGTTAAAATCACACAGTATGAAAACAACACAGTGAGAAAACTTCACTTCAGAAAAGATTTAAGACTCTTAAAAACAAGGAGAAACACTTTAGAGTGACATTATTCGAATAGAACTGTAAGTCATATTTAGAGAAGACAAATTACAACTGTGTGGAATAAAGGAGGATGGATCGATGGTGTCTTGCTACAGGCTACGTGTAAGTGCAGTGCCAAGTTGTTTGGATACGATATCGGTAAATATGTCGGTAAAAGAAGCACACATTGGCTTTTGCTGCTCTACTGTAGCCACACCCCCTCTCACTCACACAGCACTGTGAGTACAAACATGTAGTTAAATTTTCCATACTTATTGTATGCCATTATGTCACTGTCAGTATTCGCTTTCTACCAAACGCAAATAAAAATGCTGGTAATAGTAACAATGAGCACTCAAACACACCAACAATGACTAAAAACACAGATTTTGCACTAGATTGGTAAAAAATGTAATTACATTTAAAAATGTTGGCGTTTTCCTCATCTGTGTCTGACCTTCACGTAACGTTCTCCACCTTCACATCACAAACCTGCTTCTCTGAGCTGGACCAAAGTCACATTTCTCTCCAAACAAAGGGAAATTTAAACAAAAAAAGCAAAGAGGAAAAGAAACATCTGTTGCCTCTGCTGACTTCCTGTTGCAACAGCGTGGCTGACAGGAAACACAAGCCTCTGTACGTGAAGCGAGGAAGCAAAAAAACGAGGAAAAAGACGAGGAAGCTGAGAAGAAAATAAGTGTACAGCTGCGGAATAAAAGCTCCTCATTCATCCAGCGCGAGCTGAAGGATGCTGAGACGAGCTGAATGGAAATGAATCAAAACTAAAAATAACAGAACTGCCACGAGTAGGAGGAGGAGGAGGAGGAGGATGCTCCGGCACAAAGGCATTCACTGAGGAGAGGCTAATGTTCACCGAGGAGAGTCACAGGAGAAAAAAACACAAAAGCTGAGACAAAATCTGCAGGAAGACAAATTAGAAGATAAAGAGGCTCGCAAAGAAAAAGAAAAGTGACTTATTTCTATTGTTCTGTTCAAACTAGAATAACTAGGACTGCACGCGCTCATGATAGGGCCGCAACTCAACTGTGAGAAATTTCACGTGCTTCTGTTTAAGTTAAAGCTTTCAAAAAGTGGAACTTTAAAGTTGTTTTCCTGCCATTTTAACGCCAACTTTGTCAGAGCGCTGAGGCCACGCCTTTTGACGTGGAGAAAACCCTCTGATAACTTTCTACTCAGTAACTTGTCTAGAACATATGGACCGAGTTTGACGCGGCTAGCTCAAACGTGCTAGGACGAGTTCGTTCAAATGCGTAGACTAGCCATTTTGGTTTTTCTAAAATGGCCGCCTTCTGGGTGGGCGGAGCTAATGGAAGTACATTAGAAATTAGTTTGGAATCATGAGAGCAACGAGTGGACCAAGTTTGGTTAAAATTGGAACAACTGTGTGCGACTTAGACGGCGAAAAATAATTTAAATTTAGCATTTAACGCAGTTTTGGCAACACATTATTCTTTACCTGTTACCAAACAAGTATTTTTCATTTTTCTTAGAAATCTTTTGTTTTTTTAAGTGTATCACAATTAAGTTAGTTGTCATGACTAACTGATGAATGATTGTATAAATGTGAGCCCGTGATTTGTGATCAGGAGCAGGCGAGAACATAGATTTCCTTCTGTTGTTGTGTTGATGTGATTATAATGAGAGCTGGGATTTGCTCCCCTCCAGGACGACGCTGATTAATGTGGACGCGCTGCTGTGTTTTAAACTCACCCTGGACAAAGTCACAGAGGTCTAAAGAGGGGGAAACTGATGCAGCCACACTATATCTGTCCATCCATTTTTCTACCACTTTATCCAATATTGTTTATTTCTGTTTATTTTTAAATCTTAGGAATCACTGATATAACATTTTTCTGTCACACAAACTGCCGTGTGTGTGTGTGTGTGTGTGTCTGTGTCACTCTGCATTCACAAACATCCACACCGTAAGAATCCGTCTGTAACCTTTCAACGCGCGACTATTTCAGGAAACCAAATAGAAAACAGTGACTTGACCTTTTTTTTTTTTCTTTTGAATTCCACACACACACACACACACACACACACACACACACATACACACACAGAGTGAAATGTCACATGTAGGTAATGAGGTGGGATCACAGTTAAACTCCCACAGTGGCTGACGAGGACTGTGTTAAAGCTGCAGTACGTCATTTTTTTGGGGGGGGGGTTGATTTGTGTTGTTATTCTGCGTCGGTCTGGTTTTCATGAACAGAAACAATGAACTTCACGACTGCATTGTTTTCTGCGTAGTTTTAATCTGACACTGAGGGAGCGTTGGCGTGCATACAGCAGCAGAGCAGAGGTGACTTCTGAGGCTTTTCATGGATGCTTCATCTGAAAGTGAATAATGTCTTATTCCAGAATAAGGTGAATGGTTGGATTATACAGTAAAATACAGATTATTATATATACAGATTTATCTTAACCTTACCTTAAACATCACGATTGAAAGTCAAACCCTTAACTTAAACCCAGTTCTAACCCTAGAACCAGGTCTTAACCCCAAAAAAGTCATTTTAAGGGGGACAGAATGTGAGGACCAGACAAAGCAGAGAATTTGTTGTTATAACAATCTGTGATTTCACCTCTCTCTCCCTCCCTCTCTCTCCCTCTCTCTGTCTCCTCTCTCTCTGTCTCTCTTTCATCCTGCCCCAGTTTTCTCTCTTTGCTTTTCCTCTCATCTTTTTTCCCTCCACCTCTTTTCTCCTTTGTCCCATTTTCTCGTCTTTTTCATTCCCTCTGTGTCTTCTCCCTCTCTCTCTCTCTCTAATCCTCCTTTCCTTTCCTTCCTTGTCTCCTTCCCTCTCTCACTCATTCACAGTGTGTCTCTATCTTTTCCAGTCGTTCCATTCATAACATTTAGCGCCATCAAACGTATCTGGACTGTGATCTGACTGTGATCTGAGAACTGGACTGTGATCTGATCTCACACACACACACACAAACACACACAAACAGGTGACAAACAGAAAGTATATATAATAATATAATATAATAACAGGAAAGAGTTGTTTTATTATGAAGCTAAATCTCACTTGGTTTGTTAACAACACACAAAGCTTATTTTATAAAAAATGTTGTGTTATTTGTATTTGGATCATATTTATTTATAAGTAATATTCTCTTGGTAATAACATAGTAATAGTGGGTTAACAAAGAGATAATAAACATGTTATTTTCCAAAGATAATAGTGTGGTTAGGCTTCTATTAGTGTCATAAAAAGTGATCGTTTACCGTGTTATCATGTTGAAATAGAAATAGAACTCATTAAAAACCCAACTAAAATAACAAAGAGATTGGAAATTGATAAATAAATGAATATTGCACGTAGCTACTTATTGTCAGTTTGGTTTTTATTGTTATTACTTAGTAATTACTACATGAATTAGCTGCTAATACCATAATATTGCTTCCATATTCCTTAAAAAATACGTATAGTACAACCATACAATTATCATATTGTTAGTGTTCTATATAGTGACAAACATGAGTGTCAATGTGCTTTATTGTGTAAGAATTAAGACAAAATGTCTTTAACAAAGCAGTTTATAGGTTTTTCAACAAAACTCATGGAGAAAACAGAGCAGAATTGATGCCGATACTCTTTATTCTCTGCTGTGAGGTCACAAAGGTCGCCTCCGTGTGACAGTCAATTGTCTGACTAGTAAGACAAAGGGGCGGGGGGGGGGGTTCTGTGCTGTCCGTCGCTGACAAACTGAATCACAGAAGCCAAGGCCAAGTGACGATTTACTGACGGACAGGAAATGAGGCTGTCGATTGTTTGACTTCTGCAGACGGTCCGTGATGAAGGACTGACAATTTAAAAAAGGAAGAAGAAGGAGAAGAAGAGGAGGGCAAGAGGTTAAAGGGGAACACGAGAAAATGACAAACTAGAACGGGTGAAAGACTGAAGGACAAACGTTTGTCTTTGGCCAAAGAAATTTAAAATTGAAATTAATAACAGAAACAAAAGACATCATTTATTAAATGAGGTTTTCATGAATTAAAAAATCACAGAACAGATAGTGAGAACGTCTCAACTCTTACTCTGATCAAGTTTTACTTGTGGAAAATGTCTTTAATGAATGAGAATCTTCTTTCATAAAAAGAATATGGCCTGTGTTTTAGCTGAATTAGCTTGTAGCTAAATGTGGTACACAGCATCTTTTTTTCTTTGCTGAAGTTGACATATTTTGTTCACGGTCCCTAACACAAATAAATGTGATAAACTAATTAAAGCAAAGTAAAACAATGATGTTTTTCTACTGTAAAGTTGAAAGAAGTCACATTTTAGCAACAAAACAGTCCTAATTTTAGTTGTTGTTTTTTAATATGTACTGCTAAAGGAATAAAGTATAAACACCAGTATTATCTGACACCTTTTTTAGTTTTCTTAGCATTAAGAAGAAGCTTTAAGTCCCACAGTGAGGTCTACAGCTGATCATAAAGAGGTCGTCTGAGAACATCAGGGTGTCGTCTGCGTAGCGGTGCACCTCAGATGTTATTAAGTGCAGATTGACTGGGACCTTCAGCAATCTGCAGTTTTGCGTCTGTCAACCTTTAGAATCTACTTTTGCTGTCTGAATTTCCTCCATATATAACTTTGTATTCCAGGCTTCTTGACTCTTATATCCTCTTTCTCCCCTCGCCTCTCCTCAGGTACTACGCCATCTGCTGCCAGCCGCTGGTTTACCGCAACAAGATGACGCCAATGCGAGTGGCTCTGATGATCGGAGGCTGCTGGGTCATTCCCACCTTCATCTCCTTCCTGCCCATCATGCAGGGCTGGAACAGCATTGGCATTGACCACCTGGTGAGTGAAATTCATGTGTACACCAGGTTAAAGTGTTCATAAACAAGCGTGGGCGGGTGTTGTATGTAAATGAAGTCAAATACACAGTAACTGTAGACCCACTTTCACTTTCAGAACTGCTGTAATTTGTTCCTTTGCGATAAATTCAACGAGGTCCTGGAAACATTCCTTGGAGCATTTTTGGTTGTTGTCAGGAAGCCTCTGTGAAGATGTGAAAGTTTTTATTTGTCAGCACATTGTGAATCCACAGAGATCAGGAGGAAGATATTTTTTTGGCAGAATCTGACACACAGAATATATCCGACCCTTTAAAATACCCCCAGGTCTTGGAAACAGCCAGAGTGGACATAATTCCAGACCTGCAGTGTTTGTCACGTCTTTATGGCAGTTGTTTCCACGCTGCCAGCTCTCAGGACCTTTGGTGATCTGGTAAAATGTTCTTCTGCGTTACAGGTTTCTTGTGAGAAATAGAGAAAGGTGGGATGATACAAAACTACTAAAACTTGACTCGAGGCTTGCGAGAGTCTGAAAAATGTCTGGAAAACCCTTTTTACCATATGGTAAAGAAACAATGTGTCCATCCTGAATGTGAAGAACAAAGCGGAGAAGACAGGTGGACAGGTGTGTTTGGACAAAGACAGATGACTGCATTAGGAGGAAGCTCAGAGATTCCCGAGCCGTGGCTAACCTGGCTCACCTCGTCCAGCCTTTATCTGTATGCCAGAGGAAGTTTTGTTGCGAGCAGGCTGTCATCATCGTGACAGGTCGGCTCATTTTTGGCAGCATTGGTAGGAAAGCACACACATCATCCCCTCCCTCTCATCCTAACACACACACACATGTGCGCGCGAACATAAGTTGACAGCACAACCGCGGTCTAAAGTTAGCGCCGCGTGTCTCTGTGTGTCTCTGTGTGTCTCTGTGTGTCTCTCTGTGGGTCTAATTAGAGCTGTTGAATATTCTGAGTAGCCAGTCGACTCTGGCACAAACCACAGCTCCGAAGCTCCACAACTCCACAACCACAGCTCAGGTGCCAGCAGAGATACACAAACGCCTCGCTGTACATCCAGCTCCCTTCAGTCTTTGGATCTCCTCGTGGATCACATGGCTCTGATCTTCTGTATTTTTACACTTTCATTGTCACTTTCACTAAAGTAAAGCCGTCTACGTACTTCTGACATCGGCTGAGAGTTGCCCAGGTGTCCTCGCACACATTCACACACAGTCGTGGATCAGTTCCTACCGGAATGAGCTTGCCTGCTTCGATTTTGAGGCGCCTCAGTTGAAAGACGGCTCTGTAAGACAGGTGGTCACGGTTTTGAGACCAAAGATGTGCCAGAAGTTTAGGAGGAACATCTCTCAGTGTGACTGCTGCTACGACCTACGTCTACTGACGAACCAATAGAAATACAGCGTGAAATGTTAGGTCAGCTGGTCGACTCTAAATGGTCAGAGAGTGTTGTTACTGGAAGAGTCGTGAGCGCGATGTCCGACACAAGAATCAAAGCGAACACTCTGAACTGTAGATCAGTTAAGAAAATTAGTCTGACTCTGTCAGACGGAGTCTGTACTCTGGTCACTCAGGAAGTCCTGAACGATTCTGATTCTGAGACTGATTCTAATGATTCACTGCTTTACAAGTCACTTGTTTGTGTGTTTGTGTCGCGTAGAAAAACCATGTTGCTGCAGTTTCACGCAGCCATTGCTATGACGACCCCGCCCATGTTGAGGAGGAGCTATGAAGTCGTGGAAAACAACTCGACTGGTACCAAAGCTGAGCCAAGTCGTGCTAGACACCAATTTCTTTTTCAAATCAGATAACTTTTGACAGAGATATATCCTTTTTGTTTTTTTTTACAGTTTTCGCTTTATAAGAGAGTGGGATTCCTTTTTAGATCCTCACATCGTCAGTGAGTAGATTCTTACCAAAATTGAATGGGAACCTACTTGGTTGATCACCTACCAATCACAAAAACTGTGAACACATATTAGCACGTTTTCCCTGTGTTGTTCTATATTTAAATACTCTGGAAGAACCTCGGAGAGAGAGTTAACACTTTAAATATGTCAGCCCATTCATGAAAACAGCTTCACTTTAACACACCGGGGAGCTTCGCCCTCATGCAGGAATATGAATTGATCGCTGTGTTCATTCATCGCGTCGCCTCGAGCCGCGGGTTTCCCGCAGAGATGAGATGATAGTGCAGGAGAAAAAAGTGGGATGGGACTTGACGGTGATAAATGTTGACGTGCGGAGCCTCGCTCTCCCTCAGGGAGAGAGCGTGGGATTTTTTAAGTGGCTTGTTTTCAAAGTCTGGAGGCATTTTTTTTTTTATGGCATAGCTTTGGGCACAGTTTTTCAGAGGTCTAACATCTGGTTACTTAGGGACAGTCTTCAAACTGAATGAGGATGATATTGGACAAAGCAAAATGTGAATTCCATTACGAACAATAATAAAAGTCATATAAATACCACTCAAAGCACTGTAAAAATGGTATTGGTTGATAATCAAGGTTTAAAATGTTTTTTGAGTGGAAATGTGTTTAATCAACATTGACTCCAAAGTAACCAACCTGTCAAACTGTAGCGTCCCACTTTTTTGCATCCTTCTGTTGGAGAACCTACCACCATCGTCCAACACTTAAAGGGTGGAGCTAGAAACAGTGCAGTCCACTGATAGGTCGACAGAGAATTGTCATCATGAAACATGCCATTTTTTAAAATTAACTGAATATTATAATAGAGAGAGAATTCAAGGCCAGTTTTCCAAACTTTTTTATTTGTGAAGATGACAAACTATCAGGACACAAATATCAACATAAATTGTGGTAAGAGCAAATGTTGTCATAATTTACAGCCATATCTGTAACACCTAACATCAGCTTGAATTGGTAAATCATTTTTATATATACATACAGTATACATGTACATACAAAGTTTGTGAAAATTCAGCAAATTTCTTTGGGCACCCAAACAAATCCCCCGTGACCAATCTGTGGGTCCTGACCCAGTCTTTGGGAACCACTTCTAGCATTCTCCACCTGCACCTACTTTGAATCCCCTCTTGGCCCACCTTGAAAAAAGATCAGTGATGTCATGTTGGTTAGGATGTAGGATGTTGACCGACATGAACATGGCTTCACTGCTTGTGGTCGCCGGCTCCCATTGGGGTAAGGGAGGCGAGTGTCAGCGGTGAGGTTTTACAACAGTGAGGATAAAGAGGTAGACGATGGTTGAATGTTTATTGTCGTACAATATGAACTCCCAAACTGTAGGGGGAGCCCTGTCAAGGAAAAGGCCAAAAAAGCGACCAAAAGTTCTGTTTTAACGGGAACCGTGTTCCATGTAGCAATCTTTTAAACTTGATTATTGGGTGTCCACCACCTCACGTTTCTCTCCGGTCTCTTTTACCAGATTGAGCAGCGGCGCCACAGTGAGGGCAGCAACTCCACGTCCTGTGTCTTCATGGTCAACAAGCCATATGCCCTCACCTGCTCCGTGGTGGCCTTCTACATCCCGCTGGTCCTCATGGTGCTGGCCTACCAGAGGATCTACATCACGGCACGGGCGCACGCTCTGCAGATAAGCATGCTGCAGCGGGCGGGAGGGGCGGGGACCAGCGCGCCGGGCGCCTCCGGTGCAAACGCCGGTGTCGACTCCGCCGACCACCAACGCAACCACCGGATGCGGACTGAAACAAAGGCGGCAAAGACCCTGTGCATCATCATGGGCTGCTTCTGCCTCTGCTGGGCGCCGTTCTTTGTCACCAACGTCGTGGACCCATTTATAGACTACACGGTGCCGGACAAACTGTGGGCCGCCTGCCTCTGGCTGGGCTACATCAACTCCATGCTCAACCCCATCCTCTACGCCTTTCTCAACAAGTCCTTCCGCCGTGCCTTCCTCATCATCCTGTGCTGCGGGAGGAAGAGGTACCGCAGGCCGTCCATCCTGGGGGCCGGCGCTCCCTGCACAGCCACACAGATCAACGGGTCCACACATGTACTCAAGTAAGTTATTTCAGTCATTTCACAAGTCTGGTTGTTAAACATGAAGCATGTTTACTTGTAGAAAAGAATAGTGTCCAGAAACCCTTTTGGACTGGGACCAAAGAAATCGGGCCTTTCTTTTTGGCCTCGGCAAAAGTGGTCATCATTGGATAATCACAGGATAAATTGGGTTTTTGTAAGATCGGGAAGTTTGGTGAAGGAGACGTTTGGAAAGTGCTACTGGTTCTGTTTTCGTTCAAAATCTTTGTTCTTGTTTCAGTCATGATGGGCAGTTATTCCACATTCATTGGTCGACTGGCTCTTTGAAAATCCTCATTCTGCCTTTCACTGTTGTTGTTTGTTGGTAGTGATCTTTGTAACCAAGCAACAACTGCACATAAGAAGAATAAACTTCCTGTTTAGACTGTTGCACACATGCAACATGTCACATCATGATATTTAGGTGTGTTAGTTTGGGAGCATTTCTTCTGATGTGACGCTAAAACGCAACCCTCCTGTGGAGGATAAAGTGGTAGAAAATTGTAGGATTGATGGAGGGGGCCACACGGTCGGTGTAGTGGTTAGCAACCCGGTTGGAACAAGGGCCTTTCTGCATGGAGTTGGCATGTTCTCCCCGTGTGTGCGTGGGTTTTCCGGCTTCCTCCCACAGTCCAAAAACATGCAGATTTGGGGATTAGGTAAATTGGACACTCTCTAAACTGACTGTAGGTGTGAGAGTGAATGGTTCTTTGTCCCTGTGATGGACTGTGACCTGTCCAGGTCGTGACCTTGTTTTTCGCTGAGATTGGTTCCCACAAACCTCATGTGGAGGATACAGTGGTGGAATGATGGATGTTTTCTTAGTATCAAGAATGAACTAATGGCAACTGTTGTTCATAATAAAACAGTTGTGATTATTGCATTATTATCAAGGTGCAAATGCAGATTTGTGGACGTTACCCTCCAAAAAAAAGCTATAATTTCTGCCATTATTTAGAGAAATTGTTTGATGTTTGTTTTTCTTATGTTTTGTTCTGTATGTGTGTGACTTTTTGGATTTAAAGGGACATACAGTATGTCACTTTTACATCACTATAAAAGGATAAAAGCAGGGATCTCAAAATTATATCATCATATCCAATCATGCTATAGCAATAATGACATTTCAAAATAAAAGTAAAAAAACATATTTGTGATGCAAAATTAACTATCAACAACACACATTTAAGTGGTGGAGGCCAGGGTTCTCAAACTGTGGCACGTGTACCGCCAGTGGCACACAAGCTTCCTCTGGTGGTACCTGGAGGAAAATCCGACTGTTCCGCTGTATAAACCAGAGTAAACGTTCTCAGGTGCTACTTTTTGTATAAATCTCTGCATTTGCTCGTTGCTGCGATAATCTCACATGAGAAACCTTCATCCTTCATGTCAGACACATCTGTGTTTAGCATGGTCAAACAACAATTTGTTTTCACGCGTGTCACAGACGACTGTATCTCCCGCTTCTGAATCCTCTCATTACCTTATTTCTGCACAGACACGTGTTTCTCAGCGATAACAGCGCGGCGTAGTTGACTCCGTCACGGCCTGTCGCTGATTTAATTTCCATTTCTCGTTCTCCCGTCTCCACGTCGTCGTATGAATACAACGATTTTATCTCTATTTCAATAATGTAAGTGAATGTAAATCTGCAGCTTATCGTTCATATGATCCTGATAACGGTTAAATAATCAGGCATCACGTGACCACATGAATAATATATACGATAAACCACTGTGGACTAGATTTACATACAGAAATACAATTCCCCTGGGTTTTTTGTCAACCCCTGAGGGGTTCTCAAACTATGCAGGAATAAAAAATAGAACATGAATCAACTTCTTATCAGCTCGTGTGAATATGTGACGTGTTTGTGTCCCTGAAGGAAGATTTGACATGTGTATGTTTTCATTTTCATCTTAAACAGCTCATAATTTATACCAAAGACAATATTTTCTTTTTTTGTTTCTTTTTTGTTCTGGGTTTAGACATTTTTTACACAATTTTTACATGGGATCGCAAAAGGGAATATTGTTTAGAGAAATGAATTTGTTATTTTTATGGGACAACAATTGTATACTCAATATTAAATACAAAGTACGGCAACTTTACGGGACAAAAATGCAGTGATACGGAAAATGTGTGGTTGGTGTGAATGCAGCATTATAACGTCTCATTTATCACCTCAAATTCTAACCCTCAGTACCATCAGTGTTGTCGTCATACTCCTCACTTTTCGTGTATAAAAACTCCCCTTCATACTGATATAAAACATAAATATCATGTATTTCTTCATGGTTATGTTAAGTGAGCGGTGATTTTTCTCTGTGGTGACAAACTCTAAAGAGACTTTCTCATGATTCACTCAGACTTAACTTCCAAAACCACTTAAAAGTTCAACGTTAAGATGTGAATTTATTTCTGCGTCGTATTTATTCATATTCTTAATATTTCCAGCAGTGTTTTTTTTGTGTGACTGCTTCTTCTTCTGACTGTAGAGAGAATGAATAAGAAGAATAAGATAATGTACAGCAGTTCAGTCACTGATGTAAACACAGACCGCAGACGTCCTTCCTCTGCTGGAGGACGTTAAAGTGTTTAGACAAAGTCAGGCAGCTTCTTTATTGTTCAGCGATGATGAAACATGGACACTGATGTATGATTATTTGATCTATTTAAAGAGAAGAAGAGAGTTTATAGACTGAAATATTCCCTGAATCTTCCTCTGACACAGATGACACAACCTCAGCTTCTTTGTTGTTCTTTATCTTCCTCTTTTAGTCGTGACTGGATTTTACACAACAATAAAATGCAAATTTATGTCATAATCACCAATTAGTGGCAGCATTTTAAAAGATGTAGAACATTTTAATTAGAATCTTCTTGGTTAAGGATGTTTTGTTTTGCTCCTGGAGTTCTTATATGTTAATAAATACCAGGCTGAAAAACAAAAAGAAGATGAATAATACAGGTTTTATGGTTTCTTTGCTCCATAAAACAAAGAAATCATTCAAATGCATTCATTTTGGGTTTTTTGGATGAAACAGGGAGTTTGCAAACATCATACTGTTTAGGTTGATCAACAACATTTCAACAATTGGTTGATGGAGAAAACTATTATTTGCAGCCATGTTACCAACTTTAGTTTGAATAAATTGTATTTATTTGAGTGTTAGAGTGAAGTTTGTCAAACGTTTGATTTTTTACAGTGAAAGCTATTCAAGTTACAAACATATAAACAACCATATTTCTGTCATATGTATTGCTATTACCTGTTATTATTGTATATACTGTAGTACAGTACAGTGAAGGCTCTTTTTCTTTTTCTTGTCATATTTTTTCATCTCTTTATCTTTAAATCCGTGAGACTATACCTGACACACATTAATGCATTTTTAACCAAACTAATCCATTCATTTACATAATGGATATGACTTACAAGGGCCTGAGCCATGAATGGCAGGGGCCGAAATGGCTCTATAGCGCCCCCTAAGGTGAAAAAAGAGGCAAAATTGAGTTCCACCAAATTACCCGGTGGGAAGATGTTTCAGACCAAGACAAACAAAAAAGTAGACCGTAACCATGGCCTCAATTCAACAGGAAGTCGGCCATTTTGAATATTATATTATAAAGTATAAAGTATATTATGTCTTTATATGAAGTGATGCCTCTGCTCCGGTCACCATGACGACCGAGGAACTGGACATGTTTCAGTGGACGTTCAAACACCACACCACGTCTGTCAGAGCGTTGATTTTTATTTCTAGCCTGGATTCATATTCTTATTCAAACACTTCTTCACAACAGGGGGGCATTGGGAGGCGTTGGAGGTCAAAGGTCAGCTACTTTTCTGATGTCAAAGACGTATTAATATCGTGGCAGTGGTGACTCACAGTAAGAAGGTTTGTGGTTAGAATCCTTGTTTGTGTCGCGTTTGGTGTTAACAACACAGCAACATCCTGTCCGTGTCCCATTTTACGACCTTTCAACATAAAAGCGTGTCGCTTAGAAGAAATAAGTCAAATATTCTTACATTTATTTAAAATGTACTTGTTTTAAATACAAATTTGCTTAGCTAGAATACTTTAAATAAATGTATATTGAGATTCTATTTAATATAAAATAAAATAGAATCACACACTCCCATAATATCCCCACAGTTTAAACTTAAAGTGGGACCAAAAAAAGAGCATTTTCTTGTTTTAAGAAAGAGAATTTTGCAAAAGGAGGTAAAGCAGCCACGTTTAAACTGTAAAGTGTCTTAAACAACAAAGAAAATGCTACAATATAAGCACATTTTTTCATTTCAGGAAGTTTTAATTTTAGAGTTTCTTATATATCCGCAAACACCATCTTTTTAGGGCAAAAAAATGTATTGAAAGTCATTTTTTACAGTGCGCTCAGTGAACGCCATGTTCTCACTGACGCTGCAGGAGTTTTTTCTTGACTTTTCCTCCCACAGTTCAAAAAAACACAGAATGTTGTTTTCACGCATGTCTAATACACTGTGTGTGTGAGTGATTTCCTCCTCTTACTTGAAAGTTATTCATGCACACGAGTCTCATGAGTTCATCTGTGGATTTATCAGATTATTATCGATTATTATTATTATTGAGCAAAGAATTCAACCGTCCTCAAAAAATGTGAGAAAAATATGTTTTTGTTTCTTTACAATTGACAAAAAAAACTCTCATCTGCTTTAAAACATGATGTTTTGTTTTTGAGTCTTTCTTTTGTTTTCTGTCCTTCATTGAACTTTAAATCAGTTTAATCTGTTTAGTACGTTGCATCAGAGAAAAATTAGGAATAAAACACACAATAAAATCAATTAGAGAAGAATAAATACAATAAAAAAAATGTGCATAAGAGCAAAAAGTCACAAATTCCATTTAAAATAAATATGTTTTGAGTTTAGATTTGAATAGAATCACAGCCCCAAGTCACCAACACAACCGTTGGATTATTAAAACACGATCAAACTGTTCAAATGTGTCGAGACTAATGGGATCGTTACATTTAATCCAGTTCAGAGGCTGAAATTAAAATAACTAGTCTTAAAAATTCAAAACGAAAGGTTAAACAGACTTTGTATTTATTTGTACTCCTCTAACAATCACAGATTAAACTCCTCCGACGCTGCTGTAATCTGAGATTAACACGTCTGCGACACATGAGGAGGTGCAGCAGAAGGAGCAGAGACACAGCCGCTCAGAGGGAGTTATTGATCCCGACACTGACGATGAGTGAATTGATCGCTGTGGAGTGGACTCCCCGCTCCCCGAGGTCCTAATCACTCTTTAATCTGTCTTCTGTTTTATTTGTCCTGCAGGTGTCGTTCCAGGACACAAACACGTCCACATTTACTATCGTGTCTCTGCAGTGGACAGAAAATAAAAAGTATCTCCTCCTCCTTCTTTAACTGTTTTTCTGAAGGTCAGAATCACAGCAGGGTGATGCTTTAAAGTATGATTAGAGGTCAAACCTCTGACATTTACTCTGCAAAAGGTCAATTAAGACACATTTTTTTGGGGGAAATTGTTGTTATTTTTTGCCTAAAATTAATATTGAATATTCCAATACGAGCAAATCTAAGAAATACTGAGGTATAAATTCTTTAAAATCAGCTCCATCGAGTAAAGAAAGACTCAACATTTAAATTAGGGCTGAAACAATTACTCGATTTGTCGTGTTTGAGTGTTTTTAAGGAATTAAAACAAGTTTCGGCTTCTTCATTGTGAATATTTTCTGGTTTCTTTGCTCCGTGTGACAAAAGAAATCATTAAAAACTGAATAGGTTTTGGTTTTTGGACAAAAACGAGACATTTAAGAACATCATTGATCAATATTTTATGGACCATTTTTGCGACAGAAATCGCACACTGGAGCTTTAACGTCACAAACGACCAATGTGGATTCATATAAAATAAATGTATAAACCAATAATTTGAGCAGCTTTAATCTGTTGGAAGCAGCTTTGCTTAACAGTTTTGTTTAATCGGAAAACACAATCCCTTTATTGTCATTGTGTAACTACAATTAAATTTGCTATTAAGCTCCTTTGAGATGCAGTTAAAACACATTTCCATATGAAGTGTGAAGACACACAGTCTTACTCATCACGAAGAAGTAAAACAACAAAAAGGAAGTGAAACTACCTCAAATATGTCTCTGCTACTCAATGAAATCAAATGTTATTGGTATCCGTCGTCGTGACACTCTGTTGTCTGCTGAGTCACGTCTCAGTTGTAACGTGACATTTCTCCCACGCCGGGTCAGAACTCGGTGGTTTGGGCCGACGGAGGCGTCACAGAGGGTTAGAAACCCACAGCTCTGCTAATGGTTTTTAAAATGCCAGGGGGTCGTCAGCCCCCGGCCTCAGTCCCGAGACCCGAGGTGGGATTATTTCAGTCCTGACTCACAGTGTGTGAGGTTATTATCCCTGAGAATCATGGTGTTTCTCCTCATTCATGCCGTCACCGCGAGGCTGCAAGTGAACCTGAAAGACACTCACATCAGAGAGTTAAGAGTCGGTGCGGGAACGCGGTCCAGTTATAGAAGGTTCCCGCTGCTCGCTCAGATTCAGGCCTGATTGGCGTTGGTGTTGGGGTTTGACCCTCGCTGGCCTCTGTACGCAGGGCTGCAATCATCGGCCGACAAAAGGCGGCTTTATCTGCTCGCGTGGCCGGGAAAAGGTCATGACTCTGTTGTGTCGGTGATTCATTCTCCCGGAAATGATAATGATAAAGTTTTTATTCAACTGTGATAGCATGTGACAGACAGAGCATAAAAATAAACGCCTGCAAAACAAGGCAGACATGCGTTACTGTATGTCATGATTCTTTTCTGCACGATAAAGAGGTTTATATTGTTGTGGTAAAAAATATTTTTTATTTTTCTTGTAGTTTTCTCGGGGACAAATAAAGTTGTTTGAATGTGAAACTATGGCTATTCAGCTAGCTACTTCCCTAGCTTTCTAGCTAGGTATCTAGTAGAAGCTCAGTTTTTGAGTTTTACATCATAAAACACCAAGAAACTATCAGAAAAATGCTTTAAACATCTCTGATTGACTATTTTGCTGAGTGTTAGTGACACCAGCAGTGTTTTGGCTACACAAACAAACGACCAATGCGGATTAATAAAAAACAACGTATTAATCCTCTTCACTCTAATTATTTTCACCTGTGATCTTGTTTTAAAAAAAATCACTTTTAGTTACTTTACAAATAATATTTTAGGTATTTTGTTGTTTTTTTAGGTCTTAATTTATTTTATAGATTCTACGTCAGTCTGTCTGTCTATAGCTAGCTTTATATTTTTTTATTCTGACAAAAATAGCTTCTCTTGTAAACGTGTACTAGCTCTGCGTGCCTTAATTTGTTAGTCAGGGACAAATTACGTTCAATCTATAGCTATTCAGCTAGCTAGCTACTTCCCTAGCTCGAAAACTAGTTAGCTGCTTCCCTAGCTCGAAAGATAGCTAGCTGCTTCCCTAGCTAGCTATGTTGAAGGTGACATAGACCGGAAGCTCCAATTAACGCTGCGTTTGTGTGTGTGTATCTGCGTCATTACCTCGTTTATGAAACCCTAAAGTTTCAGAACAAACAGTTCAGCCACTGCTGAGAAAATAGTGTTGTATTGTTTTCCTGGGCTCTGCGAAGCGGATCGACACTTCCTTAATTTGATGTCGTCATCAGAAATCCTCACCACCGTAGCGCCTCCCGGTGCGGGCACTAGTCCGGGCACATCCGGTTGCGTACATTCAACCGCAGAAGAAGAAGAAGAACTAGTCTCGTTGTAGCTGCTGAGATGCAGAGCATCCACCGTGCCAGAGGGGGAGCTGTGTATCTGAGAGCTGGCCTATCTATTACGTCACTTCCAGGTACCTGGCCAATCACAGGACAGTTGTAAAGCTCTCGTTGGCTGGCCAATCACAGCAACTGTTTGGTCTGAAACAGCGCGGCTGACGAGAGCGTCAGCGAGGAGATATTTTGATCGGCTCGTTTGCAGCGATTAGGAGGTTTTTAATCATGAAAACAAGTTAATATATGTAAGTAGACCTCCATAACTAACATATATGTGTGATACAAGCATTCGATGTCGCCTTTAAAAACCACAGAAAGTCGTGGCTAAAACTCGCCTCATTACTATTTCCAATCGTAAAAGTATTAACAATTAAATATTGATTGTTTTCCAGAATAAAAGCACCGCAAAACACTCCATCAACATAAAGTGCAACATAAGTGAAGTTTGAAGTGGCTTTTTTGTTTGGAGCTGTTTACTTATTTATAGTCGGGTGTTTTGTGTGAGTTGTAAGTTGTTGTTTTTGTCGTTTTGTTGTGTTGAGAAAAACAGCTGAATGTGATCGTGATGCGTCAGAGGTCGTAAAACACGACGTTCAATATGTCTGAACATCGAGGAATCGCACACACACACACACACACACTGGAAGCCTGCTGGTTGTTTTTAATCCCAATGGAGTCGTACATCTGAAGCCTTTAGCTGCTGAAAGAAAAGAAGAGCTATTCTTCACTGATGGAGGAGAGGAGAGGTAGAAGCAGTAGAGAGGACATGGAGGGGAAAAAAGAACCCAAGGGAACAAGGGAAGGAGAGGAGACGAGGAGAGTAAGGGTTTGGATAGGAAAGGAAAACAGAAGGGAAGAAGGACTAAAAGGAAGGAAAAACAGGTGATAAAATTAAAGAGTGAGTGATAGTGAGAAAAGAAATAAAAATTAATGGAGTGAGAAGAGGTTTTTTTTATTGAAGGTAATTGGAAAAGAAGAAGAAGAGAAAGTAGGACAGGAGGAAGGAGACTGAGCGTAGAGGAAAAGCAAGAACAGGGAAGAAAAGAGGAGGAAATAAACTGATATATGTTATAATAATAGATTAAAGGGAAATAAAAGGGGACGATGAGAAAAGTAAAGATAAAAATGAAGGAGGGATAAAAGCCGAGCGGCGTCTCTGTGGATCCACCGCTGCGTCGGACGCTCGTTCAGACACAAAAACATCAGTCGGAGAACGCGCCATGAATCATACATGTGGACGTGTCTGTGGAGACGCTGCGTTACTCAGCCGTTTCCACGGCAACCGTTGAGTGACAGCCGAGAGCCGGCGCTGCCAGCACACACGCTGTCAGCTCCTGTGGTGAGCCGCTAATTAAGAAACTTGACACTCAGTGGTGAACAAACGTTAAAACAAGACAACAAGGTCAAAATATTTCACACTGATCTGTTGTTCTGTGTTTGTATAATTCTGCTGGTACATCAATAGTTAGTGTAAACTATCTAAATAATATATGAACTGTTTATTTAACTGTTACACGGCCTTTTATGGCTGTAAACTAAAGTTTGTAAACCCTACACCAAAGTCCATTAAAAAAATCAGTGATTTTAGCTCACAGGGAAACAAGAGTTAGTGGTCTACTGCTGCCTCCTGTGGCCAGTTTGTGCCATTGAGGTTAACGTGAACAAAGGATTTCCAACACTGAAATCACAAATATAATAAATCTAAAGTTAGTGATGGAAGCAGCAGCAGATCAACAACTCCTGTTTACCACTATGTAAAATCGCTGATTTTCTCTATGGAGTTTGGTGTGGGCGGAGCGTGCGGTATCGAAATGCCTTGATTGTCCGTATTTCCAGGTAAATAGTGGCCGGTATCAGGTTTTCGTATCGTATAAGACTTACTGGTGAGTCATTCATATGACATATTTGATGGAAAAAGATATCATTTTATAACCAGGCTTTAAAAATCCAACAAAAGCAGGAAGGAAACCTCTTTTTTTAAATGGATTTTTACACGAGAGACCGAAATCTTTCATGAAGAACAATTATATAACACAAAGAATAAGAAACGGAGACATAATACAAGGAACAAATTAGCAAAAACAAATAAAAGAACCGTAAAACACCGGATAGTAAAACCTTAAAAATCACCAGTGGGGATGATAAACACTTGAGGTTTGGAGTTGTTTTAATTCCTCTTTAGCTCTTAGCCAGAGTGACACATAGTGACATAAATAATCATATTGTGTCCCTCAATACACGATGTCCTGTTTGTTTATGAACAACACACCTTAACACTCTGTCGTTCAATTAAAAGATAATTGTTCTTTCAGACGCGGTTGGTTTTCGGTCGTATTGGATTTGGTTCATTATTTCTTTTCATATCTTATCACGGCAGAGAGAGAGAGATGATGATTTCCATGTGACAATAGGATCTGATTGGTCTCACTTCACTCTAGTGTTTCCATATCGGAGGCTCCTTCACGCAAATGAGTCAACAATTCCCAAATCGTCCTCGCCGACAGGAAAACGCGAGCGTTCGTGGCGGCGGAGAAATGAAATATGAAACGTCTGATTTCAGGCTCCGTTACTGCAGCTTTTAGAGTTTGTCTAGTGGGGTTTTGTGTGTTCGGAGGCTTTTCTTTAAACAATACCGCGTTACGTAAAACGGAAAAGAGACAAGATTGTACAGAGAAAGTTGTGGAAACTTTAAATGAGACTCAGGTGAGGAACACGTTGTCTAAAACCTTCTGATTATTGATTGTTTACGGTAAATTAATGTTCCAGAGAGAAACTGTAGTCAGAAAATGTTCAGGTCAAACGGAAAATCAACAAATATCAAACAATAAGAAACAGTTCCTGTTTGGAAATCTACGTATCTGTTTCTCTACTTTAGCTCATCTAAAATAGTCGTGTTCCATCACAGACGACACACTGTGGACTTATTTCACTGTTTCACATGAATTCAGTTTGTGTAGCTACGACTTTCTGTGGTTTTTAACATATAGCTTCTAGCTAGCTAGGGAAGCAGCTAGCTAGCTAAATACATAGCGACAGATTCACATTCAAAGAACTTTATTTATACCTGAGTGGCGACAGAGAGGGACAGAGAGCATCCGTGCACATTCACAAGAGACATTTATACATTTTTCATATATATATATATAGTATATATATATATATATATATATATATATATATATATATATATATATACATATATATATATATATGTATATGTACAAGTGATTATTAATTATGGGATGGAATGCTGTAGAAAGATGTCAACAGAAAGCCGTGTTGATTAATGAATTGACGGGTGAGATTAAATCAGTTTTAAACTTCTTCTCAGAAACTGGGGAATGTGAATGATTTGAACATTTGTTTTTCTTTATGTTTGAACTAAATAAACTAAACTAAATGCTGGAGATAAAATTACTCTCCTGCACAGTGTGTTTATTTAATCTTGAGAGAATCTGCACAGCTGCTGAAATAGTTTTAAATTTATAATATTGATTCAGCCTCTAAAACTACAGTCATTTTAATGCTGGTAAAACATCAATATCATTATCAACAGATCTCGTCACGTGTGAAATGATGAAATGGGTGAGATGGTGAAACTGCTGCGTGAATATTCTAATCTGTTAACATGGACGCTTAAGTTAAAACACCTGTTTGAACACAGCAGCGCCGCGTCCACCGTGAACCTGATGGTGTTTCCTGTGGTGCTTCTTTGACCTACAGTACACGCGGGAACATGACGCCGGTGGCGTCGCAGTGGGATTGAGGGATTATCTCCAACAGCTCTCACACACACTGTGCTGCCAGATTGCTGACTGTTTATTTCCCACTTGGACTGATTTTAATTCACTGACTGTATTAAAAAATGGTTTTGCGTGACTTGTGATAATTAAAGTCTGCGGGGGGGGGGGTTTATTTGTGGCAACAGTTTGGTGTAATACGAGCTAACTGGCCTCTTATCACCTGTCGTCATTATTCAAAAACTCCAGTCTGAGCCCAGAGTGAAGTAAACAAATGTTTAAAATGACATTTACATTTTTACTCTTACAGCTACTGTTGATTTTGTTGTTGTTATTTGTTTTTTTGCGTCCTTCATGTGAAAACAGGCTCTGTCAAGCAAGACTATCAGACCTGACAGGGAGTTTGTGTGTATACAGCAGCAGAGCAAAGATGGGCGGGGACAATCAGCAGGAAAAATAACTTTATTCACCAACAGCTAAAACGTGATAGTTTACATAATTTCATCTTTTCTATCGTCTTGCCTGTTTATCACATAACTGTCCAACGGTTCACGTTACAGGCGTCAGATTTGGCAGGTGACTCGTTCAGGGCACCGGGGTTTGCATCGCCGACTTTGACGTAGTTTGGATAAGAAATGCGACAGATATGACGCTAAATGTGCCGCTCTCACGTAGCGCTGAATCCCCACAGAATCAGAAGTGTTTAAAAGAGAGAGAATATGAGTAACATCACCTTTGATAGGATTGAAAAAATAATCCTGCCTGAGATTATAGTCCCAGCAGGTTGTTATATTTAACTTTTAAATTAAAAGTGACATTTTCTTTCTTTTTTTTTTTTTGATTGATTTCAAAGTCTTTATCTGTAATTAAATTTTTAATGAAGCGACATGAATCTTACAATACACACTCCACTTCTCCCGACTTTAGCCTATTATTTTTTTTAATTGGCTCTGCGTGTTTCAATTTGGTGTCGGCCCCTTAAAAGAAAAAAAAAAATCAAACAGCAGTGACTCATTTCTACAACTGCGACTTTGTACCGAGCGACGCACGGGGAGAAAAATTCATCATCGCAGAGACGCGGCGAGCAATTAGCTCCAGCAGCCGGAGCATAAAATAAGAGCGGAGAGAAGCAGCGTGTGCTCGACGTGAGGGGGAAACCACGAACTGAGGAGGCGGAGCATGAAGTCACTCTGATTGGAAATGATTTCCCAAATAAAGTTAATTAACCAATTAATATGAAATGTGAAATGACTGCTCTCCGACCCTGAGGATGAGATCCAGGGTTTAAGGTTTCAGACGGCATTAAGGTGTTTTTTGGGTTCTAAACTTAGCACGTCGTGTTTTTACCAGTGGAAAATTTTAACTTTAAATTAAAATATACAGATTTTCTCTATGGGAAGAATTAGTGGTTTACAACTGAACGTAAACACACCTTACATTGATGATGATCAGAGTTGCAAAGGGGTGGAAAATTCCTGGTAATTTTCCAGAAAATGTATATGGGATTGGGAAATTTGGGAATTTTGGAAATATTTCAAATTAGAAACTTTCCATTGGGATTATTGGTCATTGTTGCAACTCTAATGATGATAATAAGACTCATGATGATGAGAGAAGTTTTATAAAATTTTAATTTAGCCTTACCTTAACCATCACAACTAAGTGCCTAACCCTGACCCTTAACCTTATCCCTATTTCTGACCATAAAACCAGGTTTTAACCCTTCAAAAAGCCCTTTAAAGTCATTCAACATAGGTTTGTACGTTTTATGGACACACACACACACTTGCCTGCTGTCTGATGGTTCGTCAGTGTAAACTAACCTTGTTTTCCCTTTTTTTTTCTCTCCCTCCTTCCCTCCTCCTCCTCTCACTCTTTCCCCTTTTTTATTATTCTTTTATTCCCTTTTTTCCCCGTCTCATAAACGACCCCCTCTCCTACTCCTCTTCTTCCCTCTTTTGTTCCCTTCTGTGCAATTTATGCTCCTTTTGCTTCATCCCTTGCTTATCGTTTTCTTTCACTTCATCCTTTTAATTCTGTCTCTGGGAATTATTTGTCTTTTAATTCCCTTTTACCGTCGCTCTGTAATGAATTTCCCCCTTTGTTCAACCTTTCTTCTTCCAATTCTTTCCTGTCTCTGCGACCACTCGTCCGTCTTCTTTTCTCCTCTCACTGATTTCCCTTTTATTTCCTTTCCCCTCCGTCCTTTTTTTCTCTTTTGCCTCCTCGTCCTCCTCCTCGTTCTCCTTCTGTCTCTCCAGTGGCTGCTCCTCTGCCTCCAAGCTCCTGCTCTGGTTCTGCAACACCAGGCCAGTGCCTGTCTAGCTGCTGTTTGTCTAGAGCGTCTCCAGGCTCTTATCAAGTGAGTCTGCAGCCTCACACACACACACACACACACACACACATGATTACATGTCATTACTCCAGATTTACTACGTGAACACTCGGTAACAGGGCCGCCGCTGCGTCTTTATTGGTCCCGTGAGTTGATTCAATTACGGCGTTTACGGTTAACATGTCAATGAATCAGTGAGTTTGATTGAATTAGATTGAGTTTATTAGCATGCACATGGCTGCTCTTTCATCCATCAGCATAAATAGTTGGAGAAATACGAAGTTTTTACAGACAAAAGTGAAAGAAAACCAGAACTTATGCTTCACACTGCACTAAATTCTCACTCGTTGTGTCATTTATTTGTAAGTTCGTCCTTTTTAGCAACTAAATCTGTCTGAATTTTTCATGAAGATCACCCGAGCATATTCCTCTTCAGTTTTAGTAAAAAAAACATCACATTTTCAAGAAATCCCAGTGTATTTAGTGCAAAACTGTATTTACGTAGTATGGATTTTGGCTGCAATTTTGATTTAACATGGTTTGGGCCCATTGAAGTGTGTAAATTTGCCATGTTTATGTAAAATGGTAATAGTAATGAGTAGCTAAAGTTCTAGGAAGTTCTTCTGGATCCACTTTTTTGAAGCTCAAATTGAGGTGCCCGTTTGAGCTTTGCGGAGGTTTGAGCTCTCTGTGTGATCTCATTAAGATAAACTAATCCTTTATTTGTCCCACATACAACATAAATTAACATAATTACTTAAAATAAATTCCACTCATTGCTTCATTATATCAAAATTACTCATAACCCTCCACCAATGAGGTTATGCTTTCATCGGCGTGTATTATCTGTAAGTTTGTCCTACTTTTAGCAACTTCCCGTCTACAATTTTTGAAAAATCAGTCTGAATTTTTCATGGTGGGTGATCGGTGATCCCTCAAGTATGTTCCCATTGAGTTTTGGTTACATTTTTTTTATCAAATTTTCATAAAAACCCTGTGTAATTAGTGCAAAACTGTAATGACGTAGTACGGATTTTGCGGCAATTTCAATTTAACATGGTTTGGTCCCATTGAAGAAGTTCACATGTGTAAATCTCTGAATTTTGCCATGTTTATGTAAAATGGTATAAGCAGGTTCTAGAAAGTTGGTCTGGATCCAGTGGATCTAAATGTTTGGCGGAGGTTTGAGGGATCTTATTAAGATAAGATAAGATAATCAGGAAATTTGCAACAGAAATAAACATAATTACTTAATACTCATTTAGAAAAATAATAGTATTGCTTCTTTTCAACATAATAACGTACAGTAGTACCAATGGGTTGCCTTTATGTAGATCGCAACTAAAAGTTTTTGAAAGTTTTGTCCGTCTGTGTGTCTGTCTGACTGTCTGACTGTCTGACTTTGTCCAAAAACAGACAGAAAGACAAAAAACTACTGGAAAGGATTATTGTCAGTCACAACACAGAGTCTCCAGTGAGTTGTCGTCAACAATACAAAAAAACCATCAGTAACAAACTGTAAAAACATGAATACCGTGAATCTGTCGGGCCGATTGGAACCACCGACCCCCGCGACCCTTGTGGAGGATAACGTGAATAGACGATGAATGAATGAATTTACTTCTTCCCTGCCTGTTTCTCTCTTTTGTATTTTCAACATTTCTTACTCTCTCGTCTGAGTTTGTCTCTTTCTTATTTTCTTTGTGTGCTTTCGTGAGACCTGTCTGCTCACATTATTGATCTGACTCAGACGCCTGAAAGGAAAACCACAGTAAAAACTATTATTTTCTTTTGCACAGTATGGTTTTTTCTTTTCTTTTTTTAAGACCCATTATTGTCTTCAACCATTAAAATCTGCGTTTTATGGCGACTCATTGTCGCACAAATCGCAACATCAATGTTGTGCTTAAGTTTTACAGCCATATCTGTAACACTTATTATTTTAAATTGTTATAAGAATCCCTTCCAAAAAGATGTTGTATGTATGTTATGTAAAACATTTACACATAAATCTTAAGTAAGAGGTTGGGAAAAATTCTGCAAATTTGTTTGGGGACCCAAAAAAATCTCCCACGACTCATCTGTGGGCCCCAACCCAGACTTTGGAAATCACTCATTTAATAAGTTCAATATTCTACTATTTACTCTACACACATTCTTCAGGTGTAATTACCACAACCATGAAAATTAGAGACCACACCTTTTCCATGGACCTTTTTCTTCAGATTTTAAACTGCATTCTTTTGGGGGCCTCAAAAAAAGGTCAAACCATTCGTGGGCCCTAACCCAGACTTTGGGAATCACTGATTTAAAGTACAGATTTTAGTAGCCCACAATATACACTACACACGACTTACATTTTTTTTACATTTTAAACTTTATTCTTTATTGAAAGTTCAGGAATTTCCTCAAATTTGTTTGGGGACCCCAGAAAATTCTCCCATCTGTAGGTCCCAACATCTTTAGGAAACATTGATTTAAGGTACAGAGTTCAGTATCCTAACATCAACACTACCCACAAACTTGAGGTGCAATAGCAACTTACTACCACAACAATGGAGATTAGGTTGACTGTGTCTGGTTAGGAACCAAACTTGGTACTTTGAATTGTATGTACGACTTTTTATGGACCTATTTTCTCGGATTTTAATGTTTATTCTTCACTAAAAGGTTGGGAAATTTCTTTGCATTTGTTTGGGGACCCCAAAAATTTCTCCCACGACCCATCTGTGGACCCTGACCCAGACTTTGGGAATCACTGATTTAATGCAGAGAGTGAGTAGCCTATAATATACACTGCCAACAATCTTCAGGTGCAATAGCAACTTACTACCACAATGACAATTAGGCCAAACTTGGTACTTTTAATGCTATGTTTTTTCACATTTAAAATTTTATTCTTAAAATGTACTCAAATTTGTTTGGGGACCCCAAAAACATCATCCATGACGCATGTGTGGGCCCCGACCCAGACTTTTGGAACCACTGTTCTGACTCTTTTTCATAACAAACGTGGATTGTGTTCATTATAAGCCGCGTCTCCCCTGAAACGCCTCTGAACTACTGACTGGATTGTTCTTTTTTTACGCCGTGAGGACAAACAGCAGCAGACGCTGTGGGGTCAGAGGTCAGCGACGTGAAGATAAGAACGGCTTATTTCTTTCCCATCACACGGCTCTGACAATAGATTTCTGTCTGCAGAGCTAACAACGCTCAAATTGATTAGAGTGTGTGTGTGTGTGTTTTTACTTGAACACACACACACACAAAGAACCGTGTTTGTGGATTTTCACACATTTAATGTGATGTGAGACTTCATTAGACTTCAAACGTCTGTTTATTGCCGTCTTTTGTGATAATTGAGTTAGGAGTTCAATCTATTTTGATAAAGAATTGTTCACTTTGATTGCTTTATTTAAATTTTTCAGCCTATTTAACGCTAATATTTTCTTTTATATTCACTTTTTTTATTATTCTGAGGTTTGGGAATCACCTGACATTCTCTGGATATATAAGTTTATGGATTTATAGGTTTTGAGATTTTTAAGCTTCTTATATGTGATTCTTTATCTTGTTATGAGGAGCAAAGAAACCAGAAAAAAACATATACAAGTTGTATATTATATAGTATATACAAAGTCAATATATGGACAGAACAAGACATTTGAAGAAATTGCTGTTTTTGGAGCATTTTCCAGCATTTTATGGACAAAACACCTCATCAATAAATTTAAAATCTACATCTACATGTAATTACATTTATGTTTTGGATCATTTGGTGTGTGCAGAATGTGTCTTATTGAATATTTCCTGCGTAGCTGAGGAGAAACTGTTGATTTTCTAGATGGCTTTGACCTTTTTTCCTATTTTAAAACCCCTATTTTTATTTTGAAAGAGGACGTCGTCCTGCTGACGGCAGTTTCAGATTAGATCGGACGACGCTTACGGGCGTCATTTTGGGAGAGTTGATTTCTTGATGAGTTTGAAAGGAGGTGGAGAAAGAGAAATGAAGGGAGGAGAGGAGGAGGATCTGCTGCTGCTGACAGTTCTTCAGGTTCTAATTACAAAGCTGTTTGTCTCCCGGCTTTTCATTTAGACTTCTTCCAGACAAAAGAAGAAAAAAACCCAGAGCAAACACACGTATGGTGACCACATTTTGACCCCAGCTTAAAGCTGCAGTACGTTAAAGAACTTTTGTCGATTTTTGTTGTTGTTATTCTGCCATTTTTTTTGTTCTTTGTGAACAGGAAGGAAGTGACGTTAGTTGTTTGCCAAGCCCTTAATGTGAAAACAGGCTGTGTCAGGCAAAACTGTCAGACCTGACCAAGGGAGCGTGTGTGTGTATACACCAGCAGTGCAGGTGGAGTCAAACTCAGTGGTGTTGTCTTGTCGTGTGTCTGAGGTCCAAACGGCGGCGACATCAGTCTTGGACTCATCGCTTGACTTTGGTGCAGATCGCAGCGCCATTTTCAGAGCTATAAGTGTGAACGCGGTCATAGCTCTTTAAATGGTACTGCTCTATGCAGCCACATAACCAGCCACCGGAAATCCAGCTGTGCAGGAAGACGACGAAGGACGAAGGATTCTCATCTTTTGGTGTAAAAAGACTAAGCAAAGTCATAGGAGGCAGATTTATTCTCTCATCATCATCCTCTTCCTCATATACAGTATACTTTTTGTTGTTTGTTTCATTTTCTACACACAGTAGAACAGTATTTCTGATTTTCCTCCAAGTGCCACCAGAGGAAGCTTGCGTACCACTGGTGGTACACGTACCACACTTTGAGAAACACGTTTTATTATGTGTTAAATACTGGAGAGAGATAGTGAGAGGTAAATAAGTTCAGATTTAGACCTCTTTATTTTCTATTTTTAAGGTAGAAACTGAATTAACAACCATCGTCACAACAGACAAGAAGGAAAAACAACAATGACACACAACTTCACAACACTGTTACATCAGCAGTTTTTTTCCCTGAGTCATGTTTTCTCATTTGGACTGATTTCTGCAGCTGCTGCTTTTCTGACTTTGTCTCGTTTATACATTTAAAACCTCAATTAGACGTTCTAAAAATCAATGCTAACAGCGTCTGCAGAAGAAAAGTACACGTTAATCATAACAAGTGCTCGTTGTGAGCTTTGTTAGCTTTGCTCAGCGTTAACTTTGCTCAAGCAATCAAACACGCGGCACTAACTCACATTTATGGTTGTTTTTGTGTTTGGTGAAAGGCGTGTGTTCCTCAAAACTACAATTTTAGGCGCAAACACGCGATATGCTAAGTGAAAAATGCTAGTGAACTGTGCTAGCATGTTCGGCTACCTAACCATTCGATGACAAATCTTAAATTTAAAGAACTGTTAATAATAAGTAACAAGTGTTCATTGAAACGCTTCAAAGGCAGTAGAAATGTTAGCTTTGCTCAAACTGTCACAAACATGCGGCACTAACTCACGTTTATTGTTGTTTTTGTGTTTTGTGAAAGGCTATTGTTGCCCCTATTTCCTCAAAACTACAATCTTATACATGATACACTTGTCTACGTCTACTTTATCTTCCCGGACAAACACACATGATATGCTAAGTGGAAACTGTGTGAACTGTGCTAGCATGTTCTGCTACCCAACTATTCCACAGCAAATCTTAAATAAACATAAAATAAATGTTGATTTCCGGCTGGATTGATTGGTTCAGGCACTGGTATCAGTTTCTTAATACTCGTCCCAGCTCGTCTTAACAGCTTTTTTTGTCCATTGTCTTCAGTGTTTGTTTGTCAAGTGTCTCCAGTGGAGCGAGTGTTGTTCAGTCCCACTTGTGGTGTCAGTGCGGTGTGTGTGTGTGTGTGAACGGGTGACAGGAGAAGACAAAAGAACAAATGTGCGGTGGAGTCGTCCTCAAATCAGTAAGCACATTACTTACTAAGTAAATGAAATAGCTGTGTGTTTGTGATGGAGGTGGCTCCACTCGTTCTGTCTTTGTCTCTAAGTATACCTCATGTGGCAGAATCTGAATGAAAGGCTTCACAAAATTGTAGTGGGTGACCTTCGGACTGAGATTGATTTGTCAAATAAACACTGCAGGAATTAAATGAGTTTTTCTCTCTGGTTCTGAGGCTCAATGCATCACTTAATCACTTAATGTAAATGCCAAAATTCACTAACGTCTGCTGAGCGTGTCTCGGTCCAGAGTGGGAACAGATGGACTGATTGACCGACATCACTGCCCTCGGGTTTGTCTCGGCGATGCTTGATCCGTCAAACAGCCGGAGTCGTCTGAGGCCGAGTGTGAGCACATGTCAGTGAAGGTCACACACAGATGCTCCAACATCAGGTCACTCTCATGCCGTGTTTCCTCTCAGTGAGACAGTCCGGTTTGGTACAGTTTGTTTTTGTGTTTCCAATACGGATAGTACCAAAATAACCTGTCCCAACTGTTCCATGTCTTTGGCACCCTTTCTTGGGGTATCAGAGCATTTTTAAATGTCTACATAGACTCTTATTGGCTATTGTTGGTCATTTTCCTGACTGATTGGATTATTCCCTCTCTACTGCCCCCATGATTTCCTTTGGTAAAGCACTGTTTCTGTCATTGGACGAGCTCTCCTGCTGAGATGAATGCTAAATACTTACAGAACTTCTCCGTCCGTCTCCGTCTTTTGTGTCGAGTGTAAATGGGCCTTTACACTGTAGTTGACACATATTATGTATATAGCTCCATAGCTCCTGACCCTCGCCACCCGCGGTAGAAACACAACACAGTATTGTGCCAACCCTGTTACCAGGAAAAGGCCCATTTCTGATAAAACTGTTCCCTCACCTGCTCCATCAGCCTCGCTGCACTCGGGTGACGCCTCGAGTCAGATTGAGCGCCACGGGCCACACGGCTCCAAACCTCGTGTCAAGGAGTGATGGGAGAAAGGATAGTGCATAAAATCACAGGCTAAAAACAAAGCATCCGTCGTGATACCACTGCATTTGCTGGAATGTGATTGTCTCCCTTCCCTCCCTCCCTCCCTCCCTCCCTCCCTCGTGTCTCTGTCTCCTGCTGAAATTGCAGATGGTATCGCTGTGACAGAAAAGGGAAGGAAGTTTTTTGTTTGCAGTGATGGAAGCTTCGCAGAGCGAGCGGCGCCGTCTAATCCAGCACAGCTTGGTGGGGGGGCGGCTGTCATCAGATCCTGATGAGGGAAGTTGACAGCGAAGTCGGGGGAAGACTGTGGTGTTTTAGATGCTGATGAGTGCGTGGAGTAGCTGCAGTAGTGATATGTGCGTCAGACTCAGAGGAGTCGTCCTCTCACTCGTGTCTTGGATTCTGAACTCAAGTCTCAGATGTAGTTTTTTCTTTTTTTAGTTCACCGCAGGATTAAACATGTCGTACATACAGTTAGTTTCTGAGGCGATTTTAAAGCATCTCTCCAGGGAGAAGCAACTAAACCCAGAATCATTTCTTTATCCCCTCTTCTTTTCGTCATTATTTTTCTCTTTTCTCTCAAACTCGTGGTCTCAGCACAGTGGGATGTACTGCAGCTGGAGAACATCCATCAATTTTGCTGTCAATTTAGGTTTGAAATTTGTCTCTGAAAAACTTTCTGAAAGCCTCTACATCAATAATTAAAGTTGTCTAAAAAAACAAGCTGATGTCTTTACCCATCAATATCCAGAGAAGAGAAGCCCAGACTTTCCTCTCTCTCTCTCTGGCCTTTTCGTTCGGCTCTTCCAGGGAATACTGAAGCGACTTTAGCCCTATCCAGAAGGGATTAGTTTTACATGGGGAGGTGGACTAGTGTCATTTTACTTCAGGACATCTGTAATATGTCCTGATATGGCTTAGTCATCAGAAATCTGGGTACCACAATTTGGAGTGGTAAATCGCCTCGTCTGTCCCAAGACCCCTTTCTGTCACGGAGCCACCACTACGACCGTCGCAGGCCTGGGAAACCAGCTCTGTGCGCTCCCGCAACGGGTGTACCCCAGATGGGTATACCCTAGACAGGTGACCACTAGACGGGTATTCCCTAGACAGGTGAACACTAGACAGGTATACCCTTGACAGGTGTACCCTAGATGGGTTTACCCTGGAAGGGTTTACCCTAGACAGGTGAACACTAGACGGGTATACCCTGGACAGATGTACCCTAGACAAAGCACATCTATTGTCACCCTATTTACCCTATTCTGGGGCGCCAACAAGGGCCTTGATCGGGAGGACAAGGGTTGGAGCGAACTCAGTGATGCCTGAATTGGAAACGGCGCCACCACTACCCCATGACCTACTGCATCGCTGGCTCTGTTGGCAGATACGCGTAAACAACTTCACCCTGACTTCCCGGTCACCGAGTGGCACCTGATTTAAGCGCCACCGTCATCTTCTGTCGTCATGTTCATACTACACTGCTTTTTGATATCACACAAGTGCAGACACTCGTCATAGCAACATAGCGCCGCCATGCTTGAAAATCCACGGACAACTATTTGTAGACAGGAGATGTTTACGCATATGTTTCCTGCTGGTCTATTTGCACGGGATGAGTATTACCAGGGGTCATTTTTCCAGATCTTTCTTGACTGACATGGTCGGGTAATGATTACTGACATGGCACATTCAGACGGGACTAAAATCACTGAGAAGCTCTGGTCATAGTGACTACCTTCACCTCATGTATAGGGCTCCTTGAAAAGGACTACAGTTTCTCCAGCGAGTCCTGGGTCTTCGCCGGGGGCCTCCTCCTGGTTGGATGTCACCAGGGAGGGTTGTCCAATGTGCAACGTAAATAAGCCACAAGGCAGAAACACAGCTTTGTGAACCCAGAGTTTTCAAAAGTCTCCGTTTTCAGGGACAAAAAAAAACTACATTTACACGTAGACAGAAAAACAAAACACCATCTTTGTTTTGGACAAGGTATGAATCACCTGTGGGCATATTTTCACTATAGTGCTGACAAACCACCTGTAAACCTTACTGCATGTTCCCCATCATTCTCCTCATCTAAGATTAGACACTGAATCATCGCTGCAAGGCACTGTGGGAGAACTCCGGGGACTCAGAGCAAACACAACTTCAGTCTCATTAAATTGTGTAAGTTGTGTTTGGCCGCGAGGGACAAACTCCTCAAAGACGTGGCATATACGCTTTGTCACGTCCAGGCCTTCACTGCAGGAAGTGGTTAGTAACCGAGTTCCAAGTAAGAAACATTTATTTGTGCGGCTATATAGTGCTACCAAATCACAAGTCTGATCATTAAAATTTGTTGTTATGTTGCTGTGGTTTCTCTATGCTGCTGCTGCTGCTGCTGATTTCTTTGTCTCTGACAGCCTTTGTGCAGTTTTGGGAAAAGTAAAAGTAAACTTCACACCAGATTCTCATTAACCTCCTATCTCGATTCCGTCTGATGAGACGTTTTGTGGCGCTCCCTCGCCGTGGAAACCACACAGATCTGTGCCGACTCGTTCCTCCAGCATTTCACTCCTCTCTTCTTCTTCATTTACCCGCTGCAGCGCTGCGGCGTCCCCCTGCTCCCCTCTAATGCTTTCTGATGTGTCTTCAGATCAGCCTCAAGGAGCAGGAGAGCAGGGGGAGGAGGACGAGGAGGAGGAAGAGTAGCCAGCAGGATTTAATCCCATGAAAGACCAATTTTCTGATTCCTTCAGATGACCTGGTGTAAGAAATGTAAACTTTAATAAGTTGTATAGTTCAGGCCTGACACGTGCAGACACGGTGTCAGTGAAAACATGAATTTACAAACAGATATTAGTGGATCAACAAAATGAAAACCACATCAGCTTAAATCTACGATATTGTAAGATTATAGTCTTGCCTGTCAGACAGCATTTACTGACTGGAAACTGAAATCTGTGCAGATTTGTAAACAATTTGTTCTCTGCACCAAACTCCATAGAGAAAATCAGTGATTAAAGATCTGCTGCTTTCGTTCGTCAGTTCAAATGTCTGACTTTGTGACTTCAGTGTTTGAAATCCTTTGTTCAGATTGACCGCAGTGACACAAACTGACCACACGAGGCAGCAGTAGACCAGCACCTCCTCTGTCACTGCAAGCTAAAAATGCAGAATTTCTCCATGGGCTTTGGTGCAGGAGATTCAGCGAGGTTACAAACTTCAGTTTCCCGTCAGAAAATGAGATGAAGCATTCAGCATATTCTAAAAATATGATGGACTCGAGCATGTGTAGATTTTATTAGGCTGGGTTTTTGCTATGTGGCTAAATCAGGTTTCCTGGTAGAACCTGAAATACATAGAACCACATTTAAAAAAAACACCTTCAAAGTCTAACTAAACCCTTAAACCACTTAGTTCAGGTGTAAACCAGTGTATATGTATCTAGTTATTTGTGGATCCAGGTGTAAATCTTCACAGTTTAGTATAAAGTGCTGGAATTATATATGTTGTGATGAAAACTGGTGTATCTGCTGCCCTCTCTGGTCAAACACCACAACTTTTTGCACATCAAACAAGCTGCAAAATAATTTGACACAAATACCTGATTGACGTAAAAATGTGCATCTACTTGCGATTTTGGACGTGAATTCACCCCTTACCAAAAAATCTGTCACTGGTTCACCCTTTCATCGTCCTCTTGTCCAACCAGCCTCCAGAGGCTTGTTGTCCCAGACTCCTCCTCCTTTTATCAACAGTGGAGTCAAATTTCACTGCCAGACCTCCCTCTCTCCCCCTCAGCTCTCAGCCCACTTCTTGGCATTATTTGTAATAGGGTGGAGGGAGCCTCAGGCGAGGATTCCATTTGTAGCCTGAAATTAGACTTTTCAAGTCTCGAGTTTTCAAGTGGAAAGTTCTGGAACGCTGTATTCGTTCCCCTGAAGGTCGGTTCTCATTTGACACTTTTTCAGTCCTGATCATTTTGCTTCCTTTTCTCAAGTTCTTTTTTTTATTTATTTTTGCTAACCCTGTTTTACTCGTGGACGCCTCGACTCGCGAACATTAATCTTCCCAAACTGTCACGATGTTAATGTATTTTCGTCTTTCCTCTCCTATGCCCTCGCCCTCTGATTTTTCTGCCCTTTCCTCGTTCCGTCTCCTCGACAAACTGCCGCACAACCACAGAAAACACAACTACACGTTACTGTAATTGAGGTGATGACACTCACTCGCTGTTTCACAGTGGAGACCTGCGATGATCGCGATGACCTGTGTGCTGTCCGGGAAAAGCTAAGAACATGTAATTCTTAGAGGTCAAGAACAGTAGATTCATGTATTTTTAGTTTCTTCTCGTTTGAAGCTTTTTTGCATAAACCTCTGTCTGTGTGTGTTTAATCTCTTTTCTATTCAAATCCACTCCTTTGTTTTCATCTCACATCCACCCTCACTCCTCCATCAGCATCACAGTGGGTGGTGTGTGCGTGTGTGTGAGTGTCCACTCGTCTCGGCGGTCGGTGACCTGGACAGGAAGACTCCCACTGACACCGCCAAAATAAAGCAAATGAGAAACAAAAGAAAAGTGGGGCCTTGGTGATTGTGACGATCAATTATCGTAGAGAGAGAGAGACGGAGCGAGAGTGAGTGAAAATGAAATATTATCATCATCAGAGGAGAGAGGTCGACACTTTGAGTGGTCGATGAGAGGGTGAGGGTTTTCAAATCTGACTTGATTTTAAAAACGTAAATATCTTAACACGTGTTTAACACAAGATTTTAAATCGTCTTTTTCTCGTCTCGTTTCCTCTTTGTTCATTCAGATTAGTGGATTAACTGTTTAAAAATGAGACACTGAAGGACAAAGGGACAGAGGTCAGATCTCACAAACTTTATTAAATTACTTTTAAATCTCATAAAGTGCTGGATTTACTTTATTCTAGTGTAGACTGAAGACAGAGATGTAATTAAATTCCAGTGGATGTTAATTTAGATTTTCTTTGAGAACTTTAAACTGTTCAGCAGAGGTCAGGGTGGACTTCACAGGACGTCCACAGTCGTGCTGCTGAAGGTCACCTACGCTGAGATGATGAACGTTCACCACACTGCTGCCCAAAATATGCCAAAAGTGTTTAGTCTGCGTCTAATCAGGTCCTCGTGTCTATGTCTCTGTCTCTGGCCTCATTAAACAAATCCCCCTCCTGTCTTCTGCTCTGCCCGTCGTCCCGTTGGCTCAGCTGTGGACAAACAACACCACAAATAAACACAGGACGGATGCAGCAGCTACATGTCCCACAGCCACACGTCTCGCAGCCACACGTCCCACAGCCACATGTCACCACAGCCACATGTCCCTGCAGCCACATGTCCCCGCAGCCACATGTCCCTGCAGCTACACGTCCCTGCTGCCACAGCCACACGTCCCTGCAGCCACAGACATACTTCCCTGCAGCCACATGTCCCCGCAGCCACACATCCCTGCAGCCACATGTCCCCGCAGCCACACGTCCCTGCAGCCACATGTCCCCGCAGCCACACGTCCCTGCAGCCACACGTCCCTGCAGCCACATGTCCCCGCAGCCACACGTCCCTGCAGCCACACGTCCCTGCAGCCACATGTCCCCGCAGCCACACGTCCCTGCAGCTACACGTCCCTGCAGCCACAGCCACACGTCCCTGCAGCCACAGACATACTTCCCTGCAGCCACATGTCCCCGCAGCCACACGTCCCTGCAGCCACACGTCCCCGCAGCCACAGCCACACGTCCCTGCAACCACAGACATACTTCCCTGCAGCCACATGTCCCCGCAGCCACACGTCCCTGCAGCCACACGTCCCTGCAGCCACATGTCCCCGCAGCCACACGTCCCTGCAGCTACACGTCCCTGCAGCCACAGCCACACGTCCCTGCAGCCACAGACATACTTCCCTGCAGCCACATGTCCCCGCAGCCACACGTCCCTGCAGCCACACGTCCCCGCAGCCACAGCCACACGTCCCTGCAGCCACAGACATACTTCCCTGCAGCCACATGTCCCCGCAGCCACACGTCCCTGCAGCCACACGTCCCCGCAGCCACAGCCACACGTCCCCGCAGCCACAGCCACACGTCCCTGCAGCCACAGCCACACGTCCCTGCAGCCACACGTCCCCGCAGCAAAATATCCAAATATCAAACACAGAATTTAGACGTTGCTCCTGCAGACGTCAGCGTTTCTTTAAGTGTTTGCTGTTTTTAAATATTTTCATGCCGTGCATTTTCATTTGTAAATGAGCTCAATCTGTGAATCAATCTTTATTTATGTAGCACTTTTCATACATATAAATGAACACAAAGGGCTTTACATAAAACATCCACCGGTGGAACAGTCGCTCACCTAAACCTCCCACATACACACTAAAGGAGCTGAGGAAACAGTGTACATTACATACTCAGCATTATGTAAATGAGGAAGCACCAGAGTCAGAGTTATACATGAGAAAATAAGTAAAACTAGGAGATAAACAAAGGAATTAAGAAGTACACGAAGAATTAAAATGATGTAATACATAGGGTAAACTAAAGATTTCATACACTTATTGAATAATAATAATGATAACAATAACTATGATAAATATCCAATAAGGGGCTACAGTAGCATGTGGTAGAGCGAGTCATTTGAAAGATGAGTGAATGGGTGTGAATGTACTGTGAAGCAGCTTTGAGTCGTCATCAAGAAAAAGTGCTATATAAATACAAAGCATTTAAATAGTTACTAAAGAAATTGTATAAAAATGTTTATGGAAAATAAAAAAGTACTCGAAGTAACTAGCAAAACAGTGCGGTGAAGTTTTGTAAATAAACTGTATTGGACTGATATTGTTATTGGCTGATCTTTGAGGTTATGATATTATGTAAAAGTTAAATAGAGATAATAATAAACTGGTTAAAATCAAAATCAATACAACCACATGGTTCACTGTTGAACTGTAGTTTCACGACAGTAAACCCATGTACGCGATACGGAAACGGAATAAAAACATTAATTCTCCTCATGCCACACCCTCTCCTGTCTAAGCTCCACCCCAAAACACCAAAACGTATTTTTGGCTGCATTTTTACTTCATTTCCTACAATGAATTACAGATCCAAGCTTCAAGGAGGATTGATCATTGGTGTTTTGGCCATAATAAAAACTGTTTCCAATCATCACAGATGGCAACATGATTTTGATGATGTTTTCAATGTCGTATGAAGATAGCAGCGATAATCCAACAGTAATCAGGGCATGAAATCACTGTGTGATTGAGACTTTAACATCCAGCAGATCAGCTCGTCTCTGTGTCCAGCGGCTGCAGCGTCGTCGTCGTCGGTCGAGGGGGTTTCGACGGCACAATGTGGGAGTAATTTTGGGTTCCGCTCCGGCGAGAACCCGTAGCCTGTTTCCTTTTGAAAAAGCTCCAAACGTTGGAGGCGAATTTCACGGCCAGTTTGGCGGCAGGAAGTGTCTTTGGTCGGGGGGTGTTTGTGTAAACAGCTCGTAATGGTTTGAGCCCACAGACACACACACACACACACACACAGATGTTTCTCCTCTGACTGTGCACCATCGTCCACTGTGTATATCACACACACACACACACACACACACACACACACACACACACACGTGTATACAATGCTGGCATCTGCTCACAGAGACAATAATTCTCCTCATTCAGATTCAGTGAAGCCTACAGACGACGACACAAGTGAGAGTCATTACTGCAGCCAACCACTTTATAATGTGCTTTACTTTTTTCATCGTCTTTCATAAGAGTTTTTATGGCTGCTGTTGTACAATCATGTCATATTTACGCTTTATGATACAAAAGAAATGTGGACGTCGGATTCCAGAATGGCTGCAGTAGTAAAAACACCCTACTTTTACTGTTCATTGCACTTTTATCGTATTTGTGTCACATTAAATCGGTCGTACACACAGAACTGCTCCGTCTTTTGGCCTGAGACATGTTTGTTTGTGCAAAATATCGTACATGTAGCGTTGATTTTTTGACTGGTATTGCTAACTGTGGCTAAAACTAGCTAGTTTATGCGTTATGTAGGTAACCACCGTATACTTAGTACAAAAGGGTCAGAATTTCCATATTACCACTTAAAAATGTGCATTTATACGTGTAAACACACTTCTTGTACTCAGAACCTGTACTCAAGTAATTTGTTTTTGTACACAAAAGCTGAGGACGTCAGATATTTTGGTTAGCTAAGGTGACGATACTCGGAAATAGAGGTCAAGCAATAGGGTCATGGAAAAAAGAGAAAGGAACATTAAACTAGTGTTTATAATAATATGTCAAACATAAAAACTTGAATTAAATGAACTCTAGTGAAGTTTAAAAAACCTGAACTTACCAAAAACCAAAAAAATCACCTTAACTACTATCACATTTTTACTATTTAAATTCAGTGTCACTGCTTTATTTAACCGTTAAACAGCCTTTTATGGCTGTCATCCCTACACCAAAGTCCAGTGAGAAAATCAGTGATTTTTGCTCACAGGGAAACAGGAGTTACTGGTCTACTGCTGCCTCCTGTGGCCAGTTTGTGTCATTGAAGTTAATGTGAACGTAGGTTTCACAACACTGAAGTCACAAATATAATATAGCTAAATGTAGTGATGGAGGCAGCAGCGGATCGACAACTGTTTACCGCTCTGTAAAATCGCTGATTTTCTCTATGGACTTTGGTGTGGGCGGAGCGCGCGGTGTACAATGCCTCTGCTGTTCGTACTTTCAGGTAAATAGTGGCCGGGACCAGGTTTCCGTATCACGTAAGACTTACTGTAGATGATTCACATGACATATTTGATGGAAATAAGACCTAATTTCGTTTTTCCTGTAATTATACTTCATTATTAGCCAGTTCAAAATGACACACATTGGCTCTTGGTTCACCTTGAATCTCCCTGAAAAAGCACTAACTCGTTAAAATTCAGGACAGGATCAGTTTGAGAAGCGAGTCCATTTCAGTTGTTGACGTTTACCAGGCGACGCTGATGAATGGAACGCCGCAGCAGAGCAGAGTGGATTAAAAGCCTCTCAGATATTTGAAGTCTCCGCCTCCTCTGTCGGGGTTTTACTGTCACTGATGTCACTGAAAGGAGTCACACCGCGGTCAGTTTGGACGACTTCTCTCCCGTTACTCGGTCTGTACGAGTGTTTCCAGTAAGCACTGATCAGTGACTCATTTTCCCATCAGGAGAACGTTATAAAGGCTTTAACTAAGTCCCTTTATGTAGTCTAAACTGTCTGCCAGAAAAAAGGCTTGAGGTCAGCACATGAGCTCTGATACCAAGGTTTTTTCCATTTGGTCTTAAAGTGGTAAATAAAAAAAAAGGCCTGATTCAGCTCAGGTCAGTTTGGGCAGATTTGTTTGTACGAGACTCGGGATTTGTCACGTTTTTCCCCGTCGCAGCAGTTTGACCGCTCGATGGCAGCAGATGGTTTCACACGGAACCATCTGGAAAGGCTTCCGTCAGAAGAGCGACAACATCAACACTCTTTGTAATTCTGATTTACCTGATGCTGCAGCAGCATGTTCACTAAACTCTATTGTTAATAATGAACATCTGCAGACAATAAGCTCCTCCCCTTTATGGACGCTGATTATCCATCTGAATAATCCTCAAAAGATTAGGAGACCAGGGTTACAGTAACTAAATCCCTAAACCACTTTTTGAGTTGAAAATGTATCTTTTTAGACGGGTTAGTTTATTTGTCCTTGCTTTTTCACCCTCTTGACTAATCAGGGAAAAAGGGGGAGGGGCCCATTTCTAAATGTCGGAGCTACTAAATTGTCGCCATGTACAAATAACAAGGAAAATTGGCCCTGAAATAGCATTTCTCATTATATATAATATTATATATCGTTATATTCTCATAATTTTTATCTTCTCCCTGTCCCTGACTCCTCCCCCTTTTATAAATGTGATAATAAATGTGAGAAGCAGGTGAATACGAAACATTTTCTTTTAAAAAAATCGCATTTTCAGAGCAAAACCGCTGTTTGTGTGAATAAAACGCAACACATTTTGAATAAAGTGCTTAAAATTGCTTGAAATACCGACTGTATTCACTGTGATCTGTCACAAAAACAGCTCATTGTCTGAGTCTAAATGAAAACCAGGCCTGGACCTCACTTTGGTGTGACCGTGACTCTTAGACAACACAGTTTTGGTTGTTTGTAGCAAACTTCCACGGAAGTAATCAGAGAAATTATAAGATAATGGAGTAAAAGTCCCATGAGTGAGGGTGCGGTAGAAACAACGCCCAGAAAAACACATTAACCACAGCTGCACGGTGCTGGAAAAGCCTGATAAATGACCTTGGAAGTGCTTGAAAATGTGTAGGAACCATGAAAGTCGCAGTTTTACGCCTCCACAGAGCAAATATTCTCTTTTCATTCTGCTTATACTCATGTTTTTATTTGCCTGGTTGTCGATCAGCAGTATTTTTAATCTAAATCATCCCTCCCTCCGTTCTCAGGTATTCTGTCCTTCACAACGGGAACCACGCGGTGCAGGAGGAGAAGAAGTCTCCGCTCACCGAGTCCTGCTTGTGACCAAACGACGACTCCTCAGTCACATCTCCGCGCTCCGGCCTTTTCCTGTCGCCACAGGAGACGACGGACGGAACCCGGACCTCCACGCGTCCAACACCGACACTTCAACCACCTGCTGGGATTCCAGGAGATCCAGGAGAGGAACGTGACATTTACCGATGAAACTCGAACCTGTGGTCTCTGAAAGAAAGGGTCAGGGACCGGAAACAAAAGCCAGTTTTCAGTCTGTTGCTGGTTCTGCTCGGTCAGACTGAAAACCGACCGTCCTCAGAGAACCTGCAGGAGTGTAGGAGAACTTCACGGCACGAGATGTGATTAATGACCGTGTCTGGGAGTCGTGGGATCGTGAATTTTGTTGCCAAAGCTATTTGATATAACACACGTGTACATTAAGCTTTTTTTTGGTTCTTTTCCAGCAAAAAAAAAAAGATTAACAACAGAGTTTAGAGGATTGTTGAAAACATTTGAGCTTTTAAAAGCAAGTGTTATCAGGACCAGAGGCAGCAGAGAGTTTAGAACAACATGTCTCCCTCACATCACTGCGACACACAGCCGGAGAACCTTTCATTTCTTTTTTTTCTTTGTCTCCCAGGTCAAATCTTTGCGGCTTTGTTAAATCCTCACTAAGCTGAGAGGAAAATGCAGCCGTGAGTCCTCGACCCAAACTGTCCAAGTGCATTATTACAGAGGCTGCTACTTCATCACGACACCACCAGTTCATTAGTTCACGTTTCCACACAATAAGACAAACACGTCACACACGTGTGGGAAAATGCACGGATCTACAGACACTGTGATATGTGTGTGTGTTTGTGTGTGGAGACCAGAACCTCATTTTCTGAGAAACTGGTTTAAGTTTAGGACTTAAGATTTGAATTGTGGTTGAGGTTAGACATTAACTGGTTATGGTTAAGGTTAGTGATAAGTCTGTACTGACGTCTTTGTGAGGACCAGAAAAAAACGAATAAGGAAGTAAGGACAATTTGTGAAAGAGAGGACCTCTTCTTCTTCTTCGAATCATCTCCAGCGCTGTACTTTCAAAGTTCTTAAGTACAGTTTGAAGTTCTCCTTCCTTCTCATCCTCATTCCTTCTTCTTCTTCGGCTGGTCCTAAACCTAAAACCCAAGTCTCATTAGGTGGTACTGGTCCTCACATTCTGTCCCACCTTAAAAGGTTTTGAGGACAATTTGTGAAAGAGAGGACCTCTTCTTCTTTCTTCTTCTTCTTCTAATCATCTCCAGCGCTGTACTCTGAGGTGCACTTCAAAGTTTTGAAGTGCAGTTTGAAGTTCTCCTTCCTTCTCGTCCTCATTCCTTCTTCTCCTTCGCCTCATCCTAAACCCTAAAACCCAAGTCTCACATTCTGCCCCAGCTTAAATGTCGGGTTAAGGGTTGGGGTTAGGCATTTAGGTGTGATGGTTAAGGTTAAGGTTAAGGTAAGGGACTAATGTCCAAACGTGTCTTCACAGAGAATGCTGTACAAGAATGTGTGTGTGTGTGTATTTCGTATGTTTGTACGAATGAAAACACCAGGTTTTTTTTTTCTTTCACGCTCATCTCTACCTCGCTTTGAGGCTATGCTAAAGAATGTAGCAGACTTTGTTTTCTGGTAACACTTTACATTACAATCATAGTATAGATTGACAATATAATTGCTATTATTTGGCTTATTAGGTAATAAGCTTGGTATTATTATTATTAATAATTCTCCACTCCAAGAAAACAAGATGCATTCAATGACCCTGGTCCTGCTGCTGCTGCCACCTTGTGGTAATAAATGCACCAACACCAACGAGGCAGTAATGAGGTCACTGGAGAAATGTTATTTTCACTTAATTTAATGTTACATTTAGGTCAATATTTCGAGCAGCTCTTCCCTCTTTGAGCTTGAGTTTGCCACGTTATGCTTTCAGCATATTTTGTGAGCATGAGATACCTTTGAGGTTATTCTGGGGGAATATTTTAAACAGTATTTGGCCCCTTTTTGGAAATATAGCTTTAAAAATAAACATATTTGCATAATGCAAGCACATTTTTGACTCCCATGATCATAAGAGTGATAAAAACTTTAAAAAAATACGCTTAACTATGAGGAATTATGCAATTCATTAAGATAAAATATTTGAATCAATTGACAGCCCTGAAAAACATGTTGTTACTATAATAATATCGCCTTATTACCACAGTATTACATCGTTTTTACCAAGCTGGGAATGAACGGAAAAAGAGACGTTATCCCTCAAAGTCAAATAAAGAAAAAATAGCAATTCAGTGGTTTATAGAGCAGTGTTACATTTAAGAACAGCTAAGGCAAAAAAAAAACAGAATGTAAACAAATAAAACTGTAATGTAAACGATCAAATTAAACTGTAATGTAAAGTTTTACCATTTTTTTTAACCATTCGTTCACATTCATTTCAAGCTGTGTCTCAGTTCAGTGGATGCTTATTACGTAGTACGAAAGCAGCATAACTGTCGCTCACACCGACGATCGCATGTCACGCGCCGCGGGAAATCTTTCATGATGGAACGATTTCAGTAATCTGTGTAATTTCACGTTAACAGAAGAAAGGAGGAACTTAATTTTCTTTGAAGTAAAAGTAAAAGATCTCCAGATTAGCACAAGCCAAGACTATAATTTTATCACTTTTTGAAACTGTCTGTAAAATCTTGACATTTGTGGCTTGAGTTCCGCGTGTTGACTAGCGCCTCTCATCGTGGCGTGACAGATTATCGCGCACAGTTTCGACCTCAAAGGCTAAGCTGAAACGTCATGTTATATCACGTTAGCACTGTTGCCTAGAAATAGAATTGCGGCTAGACATTGCGCAGTTTGTTAATGAAAACATGAAAATCTACTTTTTAAAAACACTTTTCCAGTTAGTTATTGAGTTGAGTTCAAGCCTGGTGCTTATATTAAAAAATATGTTCTCTTTGATTAGTTTTATCATTATTTTATGCCACGATCTCCTGTCAGAATATTCATCATTAGTCAAATGAGTCATTTGAAGAAGCCTTGAAAGAAGGAGACACAAATAACACTAGTGATTGAAGGAAAGGGACGGCCACTGGATTGAGACACAGCTTAAATCCAACCATTTCCCCTTTTACCCTTCATACAATACCTTTTTCTCTCAGTTATTATTCAGTTTCATGTCGTTTTCACCTGCAGGTTTTCCCTCTCCCTGTGTCCATTACTTGTTATGACAGTTTACACCACAGGCACTTTCACACAGGGTTCCCACCAGTCCTTGAAATCCTTGAAAGTTTGTGAAAATCACTCTAAATAGACATGGGCCATTGAATTTACCCCTTGTTTGTTGCGACGCCACCTACTGTTTCACGCAGGACAAACGTGGAGTCTTAATGACTAGCGGTGTTCACTGTCTCTCTCTCCGCCGTTGACGTGAGATTCCGTGCAGAACAATGAGCGAGTAAAGTTAACGTCCCATCTTAAGCTGTGGCAACACATTCTGTCCTTGAATTTGAGGCAAATTGGTCCTGGAAAGTCCTTGAATTTGGTGTGGGAACCTTGTTTATAACTAGTTTCATGTTTTTGTCCTCTTATTACTTGTTACATACAGTTTACACCACAGTTACCTTCACAAAACTGCTTAACTGGTCCCGCGATATTGAATTTCACCACATGATCAGTCCCCATTTACACTAAAAACATGGAAAAACACTCAAAATAAAGACTAGAGAATAAAAAAGTCCTTATTGTTTTACACACTTTGATTTGAAAAACCTGCTTCCTGTAGCACGTAACACGATGACCTTTCACTGCAGCGAGAAACAGGATGAAAATGTTGCTACAGAAAACAGTGGAAGAGGTTTACTGCAAAAAAAAGAAGAAAGAGGGAATAAACACGTACTAATCAATACTTTCATATTAACAATTGATTGACTGGGTCTGGATAATGTGAAGTGAGAGAAACTCTGCAGCTCTATAAAGTACTGGAGTTGTTTTTTAGCTCATTATATTGTTATCGGAACACTTTTACTGTCGGTGGGTGAGCGGAAAACCACGAGGTAATCAATAATACAGTTGAATTTATAACATGGATACGAACGTCAATGCCTCTCTTTATAGCAGCTTTAAAAAAGGTTGTCAATACAGTTTGAATTTCACTTTTTGCAACTGGATGGAACTGCATTATTCACCCAAAATGTACGTTTTTTTTCTCCTCTTGGTTTGTGGTTACGTCATCTCTAATGTTGAGTTTACTCTTATCCGTGCAGAAACAGAACATTTTTGTTTTTATGTTCTTTTTACGTTCTACGTAAGAACTTGGTATGGTTTCAAGAAATGTCTTCATACACACAAAACCCCTAGAAACAACCCTAAACACTGTAGTATATGCTAGGCTAACTCCAAAAGGGACCTCTGTCACATGGTTTGACCCTTAATATATTGCATTCTCCAAAGGCAGACTCGGTATACATACAGTATATATATTTAATCTGCTATAACACTAAATTTAAAAGAAAAACAACCTTTTATTCCTAAAAAAGTATGCAAAAAATGTCTGTTTCAGGTCATCAAATTTCAGTTTTCATATAAGCATTAGGATGAGTCCTTTATGCTGTATGCCTTTTGAAATCCGTTAAAGTGCTTCATTATTGATATACAGTAGAAACGAAGAATGGGGAAAGGAATTTATCTTTTAAAAGAACACCAACTCAAATGTTGAGCTAAAAATGTACTTTCTACGTTACGTACTTGAAAAGTGATCTGTAACCCTTCTTCCTCAGTTCTGTTGCTAGGTGACAACTCCCCCTGTCATATGGTTTGACCCTCAATGTAACATACTACATTCTCCAAAGGAGTAAAACTCATCTATAATCTGCTATATAACACTACATTTAAAAGAAAAACAACCTTTTGTGCCAAATATGTACAAACAAATTTACCCCCAGTTCTGTTGCTAGGCTAACTCCAAAATATAAGGAACCTCTGTCACATGGTCTGCAAAAAATATAAACATGAGGTTGAACCAGTCCTTCTTTACGGCGTAAACCTTTTTGAAAATCAGTTCAAATGCTTCATTATTGTCATAGAAACAGTGTTCTTTAACTCTTTTTGTGAATGAAGCGCTGACAATGTTTAAAAACACCTTGAAAATAAGGTCTCTGTGAGCAGACGTTAGCCTCCAAAAATGGTTTGCAAAAGATCAGATGCTCCCAAATTAGCTAATTAGATGAAAACACTGCTGAGCACTGATTTTGAAAAAAAAAATTAAAGAGAGCCAAAAAGCTCTTGACTGGAAACACGCAGGACGATGTAATTACAAACTCTCACAGAGACAAACCATTGACCCAGTTTAGTTCAAGTTCACACTTGAAAAGCAGGAGTGGAGACAGAAGAAGACGACGCTGGCTCTCGTGTTTCTCCAGATTCATGAATATGAGGCTCGCGTATGAGTGGGTTCAGTCAGGAGAGGAGGGTCAGGCGGCTCCGTCACTCCGTCACACATTAATATGCTTCATCGTAGCTCAGTTCACTTCAGTTCACTTCACTTATTTACATCCAGAAACACGTTTTTTACTCCGTTTACACACTAAAACAATTACTTTATGAAACCAGCGGGTCATAAATGATGAAAGACAAGTATATGGAGACTTTTTCCCTATTTTTTTCATCTCAGCTGTTGACCCAATTCCAATTTTCGAATTTACCAGGGTAGTGCGATTCCAGGGTAAAGCGTATTTGTTTTTGAATGAACACAGATTAGTGTGGATGTAGCCCAACGACCCATCCACACAACTTTTTTATCTTTTTTTTTTTTATCCACATCCAGGCCTAAAAAGGGCTTGAAAACACTGGGAGTGTGGACAGCAGGTCGATCCACATCAAGGCTTATTTGTTTTTTGAATGAAAACAGATTAGTGTGGATGTGGCCAAAGGGCCTGTCCACACGAAGAGAAAACACATGAATGTTTTAGCCAGAAAAAAAACGCAATTTTTCGAACTTCTCTGTTTTGATGGGCTTGAAAACACTGGGTTAGTGTGGACAGTACTGTGGATCCAGAGGAAAGCTTATTTGTTTTTGTCTGAAATCAGATTAGTGTGGATATAGCCAAATGGCCACAAAAATTAGTTGAGAAAATACAGAAATGTTTTAGGTTTTTTTTATCCACACAGAGCCCTAAAAACATAGTTTTCAAACCAGCTTTACAGTGCCACATACAGGCCTGGAAGAAGTACTACAGCATTTTCAGGGGGTTTTGTGTGGATTTCTTGAAATAAAAAGAAAATAAATATCATATGGGGAAAGTTCTGTTTCTGTGTGGGTAAGTGTTGCTGCACCTTTAGCTTTATTTTCTGGACGTTGATATTTTCAGCTTCAAACTAAAGGAAATTATTGGAAAAAGTTCTTTTGGACATTTCTGTGTCCCCCCCTTTACATTTTTTCATCCTGTTTGTTTTGTTTTTTGTCTTCCATAATTGAAGCACATGCACTTTTTTGTGATTTATGGAAAGATGAGTTTAGCAGTGTCATCTGATATATAAAGTAATTTATAAACGTAGACTTATTTACTCAGATAAACCCCCGCCAAAAACCAAGCTGTGGATTTCTCTCGGACTCTTTTTTTGTCCATTTGAATATTATTTATTTCCCGTAAATGTATAATTAAGTTCAAAGTGTGTCGTCTTTTCCTCGCTGACAAATATAACATTTCCACTGCCATTTACCTGATAAATTCATCCTCATTTTTTGAATGTTCAGTTTTTAATGATGTTTCCAGTTTCGGGAGAGAAAGTCCGTGTGTAGAAAAAGTCCAAACGGGGATTATAAAGCAGAGTTTGTCATGCTATTTATTTTTCTTTATAAAAAATGTGTTGAATTAATGATCAAAAGTTTGTATATTTTCATCAGGTAACTGTGAAATGTATAGATCACGATCATGCAAAACAAAACAAAAATATTAAAGTAATGGTCATTTCTCATTTACACTTTACTGCCTCGTCTGTTTGTTTCACTAAAAGTCTTTTATTGCATATTTGCAATCTCAACCAAATTCATTTTTGAAACCTGATTTTTCTAAATATGTCGCTTACATCACGCAGATCATTGTCGGATTGGTTGTAGGTCTGTCGAGTTGCGTACCGACGCATTTTCATCTACGTATGTTGGTCCCGTCTCCTGGAAGTGACGTTAGCGTGTACACAACCGATATACAACTTTGGGAAAGCGGTGATGTCATAGCCCCGCCTCTCTTGCTTTGGCATTCATTGTCGCCATCTTTGTGTCATCGTCTTCTTCTTCTACTGTGTGGAGTTTGCACACAAATTGCTGTACTTTTTGCACATGTTTGTAAGTCTTCTTTGTTTTTGGTGTATTTTCATGGCAGCGTTACAGCGCCACGTACAGGCCTGGCGTATGTACTACAGCATCTAAAACGACACAAACTTGATTTTCCTGTCGGATTGCGTTCAATGGATGTCAATGGATTCTGGTTCAGAGATTGAAGTGACCTTTCCCGCTAAGTAGCCCACACGCTCACTAATATTAGCTCTACATGAGAACATTTGAGGCAGAGCATAAACTAAATTATGCACAATTTTATCCTGAAGGCCTGAAGATTATTCATGTTTTTTTACACCCACAGTTTTCTTTTGGAGAAAACATCTGTTTGTTGTTGTTGTTGTTTTTTCTTCCATGTGTAGGAGACTCACTTGGTGGCATGCATTTTTGTTTTCGTATTGTTTATCTAAATCCTGCTCCATGTTTTCTTCACTTTGCCATTCAATAACCACCCACTTTCACAGCTGCAGTTTCTATGACACACACATCAGGCGGCATGTGTGTGTGGGAAGTCACCAAGAGTCTAAATTTAAAACTTGCATGAAATCTAATGAGCATGAGAACAAAAAGTGTGGGGAAAAAACATTTTTTGTATTAAACCCAATCACGAGATCAAGAGACAAATCAATCGGAGATTAAAGAGGTCAAAGTCTATTTCAAGTGAAATAAAAACCTCCCGCCCCTGAATGGAAACACTCTCGATATCAAAATCTATATTTTTCCCTTTCACCCAACACTTAGCACCTCAATTCACCTGTGAAGGAAATTTGATGCAGGTTTTTGACTCACAGTCATCAAACGTCTCAGTTTGTGTTACCTGTCCGTGTGAGAGGTGAACTGTGTTTTTACAAAATCACCACAGACATGAAAAAAAAATGTGTTTTTACTAAAACGGAATGAAATGTTTGGACTTGAGGATCAAAGAGGAGAGCTTGTTTGTGAAGCTGCCCCCGTGTGCTGCTGTCACGCTCGAATAAAAGAACAATAGAAGCCAAATTTGTACACAAAGGTGCTTAAAAAAAGGCCCAGAATGCACTGCAGCTCTAGGACTTCTTGTGTGTACCAGCGGATTATGACCAAACGTCTAAATATCCCTTTATCTGATGGTTGTCGACTGTATTTTCAGGATATAAAACACAGCAGAAGTGCTACAGGCATCACATATAACAGTCGGTTTAAAAGTGATAGTATTTGGAAAGGAATTTGAACTTTTAGTCAAAAAGTAAGAGATTAACACAGTTATTGATCATCCAAACAACATTTCATTATAATTATTCAAAGACAAAGATGTACAACTAAAACACAACTGGAATTTTAAGACATGTAATTTTAACCTAAAAATACTGTACACATTGATATTAGTGTTTTAATATTCAATTTTTCTCAAATTGTCATGGTTTAAACATACAATTTTGAATACTTAAATCTGTTAAATAAAAGTAATTTAAAGCCTGTTACATGTAAAACCAAAAACCCAGAGCCAGAAAGTATCAATAGTAGAGTTTTTTATCCAAAATTCGGTCAAAATTGGGCAGAAAAGTTCAAACTCAAACCTTAAAAACAGCAAAGGCACGTCAGAACATGAGAGGTAGTTACCGCATGCTACCTTAAATCCCTTTGAATACCCTCTTGGTCCATCAGTAGAAAACATACAACAGAGATGTTTCGTTGTTTTAGTGTGAAAACAGAGGACATTACGAGTGAAAAACGTCCTCCTGAGTGGACAACAGGACAACAAAGCATCTGAAAAGAAAAGTGTGGACAAATTTCAGGCTGTAAACCAGAGAGGAAGTGACAAACAAATCTGCTGACTCACCTGCTAGCTTAGCTCTTAGCTCCACTCCACTGCAGAGGCAGAAGAGGAGGCGTCACGTGACTGACAGTAAGTAAACTATTTAATAAAGTTGTGTGTGTTTGTGTGGAGGAGGAAATACCTTAAGAGAAATATTACGTAATGTTTGTTCCCAACAAAGACAAAGTAAAAACAGTTTAAATTAGTGGTAAAACCTCGTACACCTCCTCCATCCTTCAGCTTAAAATTGACAGTTAAAAAAAATAATTGGGGAGACCTGTTTTAAACAGATTTATACAAATTTACTCACAGGCAGACTTAATAACACAATAAATTCAAGTTAAAGTGTCAAGTAAAAGCAGATAAATGTACTAACATAAGTTTAAAACAGTGGTAAAACGTCATAGAGCTCCTCCGTGTTTGCTTCACAATCCCTCATCTTGAAATTGGCAGTTAAAAATAACAATAATAATATTAATTAAAACATTTATTTCTCCAGGTAATCTCATTGAGACGCAGGATCTTATTTTGAACCTGTTTTGAACAGATTCATTCCAGTTTTTACCAATTTACTTACAGATAGACTTAATAGTGTCAGGTAAAAGCAGATAAATATTCTAAAATATTTTTAAAAATATAATTCTTGAACCAATTTACAGGATCAAATGTCGCCATTGTACATTTCTCTGTGAGCTCACCTTTCTGGCCTAAAATTACATGAATTATTTACACACGTTTATATCGACGTGATAATGTTTTAGTGATAATGGTTAAGAATTTTGTTATTTATGGGAACAAAAGTCATCTGATTTGTGAGGAAAAGGTCATTGTTTCTCCTCTTAGTGACACAGTGATCTTCATTTCCATAAAAATACACAACAATGTCGTCACAACACTGCAGAAATCTGCAAAAATCTCCTCCTTCTGCTAAAATATGGCATGATTCATCGTGTTCTATCATTTTATTTCGACATTTTGTTATATTTTTTTAACTGTACTTTCATACACACACAAAACCACCAATTTCCCCGCCCATTTTGCCTCGAGTGCTCGTAAACTGTCACTTCACAGTTGCTTCGTGAGACAATTTCCCGAATTGTACAAATATAACCTTCTCCCCAAACTTTTTAACAGGCTGAAACTTCCTTAAAGCAGAATGTTTCTTCTTTAAAATCCTTCTTCTGCTAAAATACCCCATGATTCATCCTGTCCTGTCATTTTATCTTTTATTTACTGTGTACTTTTTAGGGTTCATCAGGTCTCCAAATCCACAATCTTGGCAGTAATTGCTTTTATTTTTTTAAATGCTGTTTGCTCTTTTTGACATTTAATACCAACGCTCTCGTTTGCGTTTTTGTGAAAACGCAAATGTCTTTAAACATGTTGCACACGTCTTTAAATGTCAGAAGCACATTCAGTGTTTCATTTTGTCCACATTTGCTCGTTTCGTGCCGATTTATGACTGAGATGAAAACTAACGTGGACTCTTGGATTTTGTCGACGCCACTTAAATTTTCATTTTTAAAAAGGTGGATTCCTTTGTTCAGGCAGATTATGGAGTTAATAGTTCATTCATTCATTCATTCCTTCATTCATTCATTCATTCACGGAGCTGAAAATGTGTGCGACTTCTCTTCTGCGGCTGTGTGACAGTTCTGATAAAAGGCTAATTAAAGATTAAAAGAGATGTCGATAATCCCAGTGTTGACTCGCTTTTGTGTGCGCGATAACGGCGGCGCGTGTCAGTTAGCCTAAAGTGTCTTTAAAGCGCTTACATCCGTCAAAGGACCGTGTGTGTGTGTGTGTGTGTGTTTGCTCTTTTGTCAGTGAAGCACTGACGACTCGGAGGCTCGCAGGAAGATTAAGTCGGCAGTTCAGACAGGAAAAACTCGGGAAGATGAAGCACATAAAGAGCTTCCTCTTAGCACAGATACGCGAGAGTGATGAATGAAAAGAAAGTATTATGAGCGTCTGCTTTGTGGAGAGTGAACGGTCTCACTCTGTGATAATCACTCATATTCACTCAAACCAGTTATGATGCTGCTCTGGGGACATTTTCATTTTTTACTGATATTTTCTGTGTAATTCAGTGATTCATTGTTGATGAAAATGACAGTTGGATCATTTTCAGGATGTTTGCAGTGCGGCAGTGTGTAAACTTGGGCCCCATAAGGTTTGTATTTGGGCGGGCAATGTGGGGCCCACACAGATTTTTGGAAAACAGGTCCCAGAGTGAAAAGAATCTCATCAAGGCCACCCTTGCATTTTCAAAGTGCGTGAAAGTTTTTGAAAATTCCACGAAATAGACAGAAAGAAGTTAAGTTGATATTTAGGTAAATATCTGCCCGTGCAAAATCAGTTTTTGTGTGTGTTTTTAGTCATTGTTGGTTTGGTGTGTTTGAGTACTCATTGTTACTATTACACAGCAAAAGTTCAGTGACATTTTTATTTGTTTTTGGTAGAAAGCAAATACTGATACTGGCATACAATAAATATGGAAAATTGAACTACATGGTTTCATAACAGGTGGTTGGATCCAGAGCTAGAGTTGAGTCGGCAGGAAAGAAGCTTCCTCTGAACCTGCTGGTTCACGTGTGGAGCGACCTGACGTTCCTGGAATTTAAACATAGATTCGTCCTGGAAAGTCCTTGAAAAGTCCTTGAATTTGAGGTCAACCCTGTTTGTCGTCGCACATTGTCTTGTATTTTATTGTTGTATTTTCTAGGACAGCGTTATAACGCCACATTTCTTGAAGCGGTGCCGTGTTTACATAAAACTTTTTAACTCCAAAAAAGCAAAATATTGTAGAGGGAAAGTTCTGTTTACTTGTGGATAAGACTTTAAACACAGCCCCCTGGGTGTTTTTTCAAATACAAATGGAGCCAGCTGAAATTTGTGGCTCTAAAATGCTGATGCAGTGTAGATGGCAGGCATATCTGGAAGAGAATACACAGGTTTTTAAATGAAAGTGGAATGGTATGCAGGCCAAAGACGAGACTGACGGTCTGTTTGTGGATGTTTGTGTATTAATTACACAGGAAGCCGCCTGGAAATGAGATAATGAAGGATGACGCGCACAAAAGGTCCCTCGTCTGACACAGATATTAAAGTTGCAAGGTCAGCATATTAACACTGCGAAGCTGGGAGAACCATGTGCATTTTTATTAATCACATACAGTGTGTGCATATTAATCAGCCCCTCCCTCTCGCTCTCTACGGCCACAGTCTGTGACTTTTACACTGACTCAGCACAGATCAGTTCTGCGGCCGTGACGCGGAACCTCACGCCAAAGTAAAAGCCTCAGTTTATTCAAACGTTCATCGACGGCAAAGAAAAGCAACTTTAAAGGCTGTATTTGACGCACATCAGATTACGTAATTACGAGCGCACAAATGAGAGCGAAGACGTTCTGACAAGTAGCTTTTGCGATCCGTGTCACATCGAGACAAAAGTATTTTAACTTTTTTGAAAAGCAAGCAAGCAAGCTAGCCTGGCTAACAGCTAAAGGGTTTCGTCACCTCCCACTTTCAAGAGACGTGACCAACAGACTGCCGCTGCACGCAACTGGACAGACCTACAACCAATCAGATCTGATCATAGTTTGTCCTTTTTCCCCACACTTCTTCTCTCAACTTCTCCCTTTAGGAAGCAGATCTTTTGCCTCCATCTTGTCCTCTCCCTTGTGTCCTCTTCTGTTACACCAACTGTCCTCATGTCCTTCCTTCCTTCACAACATCCATGAACCTTCTCTGTGGTCTCCGTCTTTTCCTCCTGCCCGGCGGCTCCATCTTCAACATCCTTTTTCTGTACCGTCTCTGAACGTGACCAAAACCATCTCAACCTTCATCTTCACCTTACTTGATCTCCAAATCCTGGGATATGCTCATTTCTAATCCTGTCCATCCTGGTCAATCCCAGTGAACGTCTCAGTATCTTCAGCTCTGCCATTGCCACTGTCTCCAAGCCATTCATCATAGCACTGACTTGCTTTGGATGGTTGACCCCAGGTATTAGAAACCTTCATTCCTCATGTCTCGCAGACCTCCTACTCTCCAGGCTCTGTTTTTTTTAACCTGCATATGGTCAATTCTGGACTGAGATTTTGGAGGTACGTTATGAATGAATACACCTTTGGTCGACTCGCGTGTACAAAACAAGGCGTTTGGGGGAATAAAAGTAAAATATGACGCCGCAGAGGTTTGAAAGTTGCGGGACATTATGTTCTGTTTATGTTCTCCAGCAAAGTTCAGCTTTATATCACAGCGTCTGACAGCAGCCCTGTGGGAAATCACACTGTCAGACTGCAAACTGCAGACAGCCAAACCAAATGTCTCACCTGCCAGAAATCATCGCAGATTGTTGGGGGCGATTAATCAGGCGTTTGTTAAGCCCACGCGTTCTCTCCGCTTCTCCCACATTACGCCACATTAAACAGCAGCCAGTCTGGGGCTGGAAATCCGGACAAATCTCTACAAAAAAAAAAAAAAAGGGAGATGCCAGTAAATCGTATAATACAGTGTGATCACTGTGTCCGGCGAGTGGAGTTTTATGGACACTTGCTGTCCTGAGATATGGCTGTAATAGGCCAGTGGCTGAGTGTTGGACAAAGAGGCCTCAGGCAGTGGAAAAGTCCTCTCGATGATGTGGTTTTAAAAAGTGCTTGTCCTACATGAAACTTTTACAACAGTGAGTGAAAGAGCAAAACAGACTTTAGTATAATGTGTTCACAGCTATGGTGAATAAATCCTTTACGTAGCATGTGAAGCTCATAAATGTTAGTTAAAGAGGAAGTGGTGAACTTATGCAGCTAATGTAAACAACCTGACATCTGCTGTAGTGGCACTTGTTTTCATTCCAGACTGTAGATGTTCGGGAAACGTGCTGAATGTTATATGAGGGAACTTTAAAGCCGTAGTTTGGGATTTATGAAGTGGGGTTGTATGAGGTACTTGCAGAATACGGAATATTTGTTCAAGCCAAAATGTCATTTCAGATGATTATGGTCTTGATCTTATTCTGTGGACTGTTTCTCACTGATCTGCACAAACATCACACAGTAATCATTTGAAAAATGTGTCGCAGAAAAACAAGAATAATTGAAGCTGCAAGCAGGCCCTCGTCGCCCCGGCCCGCTCCATATTGACCTGAGGGGGCGCTACTGAGCAATTTTGGATTGGTTTTTCAGAAATTCCATTACTTTATAAACATTTTCGCTGGTTCTGATTTGCGGTTTTCACGTGCGTTTAGGGGGTCAAATTAGAGACCGTTACTGAAGAAGGAAAAGAATAATAATTCCTTTATTTACAATAGGTCCTCGCACCGCTGTGTCAGCGCTCACGCCCTAATGATGTAAAAATGGCCATTCCCTCTGATATTGCAAATCATTACAGTATCTCGCAATTGCAATTCATGCCAAAATAATCACAATTAGATAATGATTCAAAATCGTTCGGCGCTACTTTATAGACCACAGGTGGCTAAATGAACCCTTCTGTTACCACGGCATGCGTACTTCGCTTTACCGCAACTCCTACACCGTTTAGGATATCTAGAAAATCCATGGAACTATGGACTGGCGATCTGTCCATGTCAGCTGAGATTGGCACAGCGCCCCCCTGTGGAGACCCTCATGTCTCATGTAGATAAAGTGGCAGAAGATGGATGGATGGATACTGGAAAGCAGAGTACTAGAGGTTTAATTGCTCTCATATACTTGTCATTACGGTAGACCTCAGGTCTTTAGCCACGGAACGACCGTCCAATCACCGGCTTGTCACACGTTTGTGAAGTCAGCTTCTCAGTACCATTATTCGTTAAACAGTTGAATAACTGCCAGATATCGGAAGTGAACGGCCATAAAATCTAAATAAATCCACATGATGTTGTGCAGTGACAAGTTCTATTTCGCATGTCACATGAAAACAGATTGAAAGAAATCTCTTTTCTCAAAGGTTGAATATATTTTTTCTTAGTTTGTTGAAGGTTTAGTCGTTATTTGCTTAATTTATTACGTGATATGTCTCCGCTTGTCTTCCTGATGTCCCAGACAGTTTGTCCGTTGGAATAAAAATGAAGTGGATAAATCTTTTTAGTGAAAACGTGGCTTTTAAATTCATCACTTATTTACCTCCATTAATCTCGAGAAAGACACTGATGAGATTTTCAGGTTTACTCAGATTTCTTTTAAAAAGAATAAACTGTCATGCAAGGCAGTTTAAAATAGAACAAATCATTTTGATTCTGAACTTTTTTTAAAGGTATAGTGTCTATAATTTAGCTACAGTTATTAGTGAAGTTGCATGTTGAAGCTGTGTTGGAGCAGCAAAACTCAAAGGACTTTTAGTTTGTCCATTGCGGGCTACTGTAAATACATGGTGGTCCAAAATGCCTAGGAATCGAACCCACAACCTTCAAGCTGAAAACTTGAACTCGCTCTACCACTGAGCTACTGTCACCTCCTGTAGTTTACAGTAATGACCAGATACCAGGTGCTATGCTAGTGTAAACACAACTTCACCCAAAAAAATATACAGTTTTTTTTAACTACCAGAGATCAATGCTTTATTACACATCTATAACAACAGAGGAAGTTGGGATTGAAAAATAAAATAGACGAAAAGTTGACGTCAAAGTCACTTCCTGGTCAAATTTGGTCAAATTCCACAAACACAGCATTTTAAGTTTATCCTTCATTTCACCAAGTGGGGTAAAAATGGGTGAAACAGCCCTTTAACCTTGTTTGTGTAACCTAAATTGTAAAATTTGACCCTAAATTCACATAAATATTACACTAAAAATTAAAATGTCCTTACATTTGAAAACAGTGGCACGATGATGAAAATATTTATTTTAAATCCTCGTCCTACAAGTTAATAAATTATTTTTAGACTTAATAATTTAGTGATGAAGTGTTAGATGTTTTTTATTCACTATGAAGCCGCTCCATACACACACATGTTCCGACATGTGAACATACATGTATATTGCATTAGGATTCATATAGGACATCTAACTCTGATAAACACAAACACAGACCGTCATGAATCATAAATCACAGTAAAAATAATAAAACAGCATGCGTTACAGCCAGTGAAGTATCTTTTTTATCATGTTTGCACAGACTGAACGTCACTTTTACTTTTATAGTCTGGATTTCAGCCTGAATCTGCTTTGGCAGCGTTTTTTTTTTCTCTTCACTTGCTGCGCGGACCATCATTTTTCTGCAGAGCGTCAAATAGAAAAAAACGGTCGAACCCGGAGGATGAATATCCTCAAAGAAACATCACTCATTCATGAGAGGATTTTTCTCTTCTTTTTTTTACGCTGTGGGTCTCAGCGATGCACGGATGAACCAGTGTGTGAATAAACACCGTGCGTTTGAAGCTCGGAACCTTAAAGAATTAAGAATCTATCAGCCTCTTCTACAAAAGCCTGTTGTACTCACTAACTATCACACAGGAAGTCCCTCCTGATTTCCATGATTGACAGTTTGCGTTACGTAATAAGGATAATATTATTTCTCCTGTTTCCTGTTGTTAAATTTCTGTGGAATCCTTAGATCACTTTTACCCTAAAGTTCACAGGAAGTGATGCAAGGTATTTATAATGTAATACTACATTTAGCTTTTATTTTAGGTCGATCATTATGACCTGGTAATTTTCAAAAGTAGCTTGCAAGTTGAAAAAGTGTAAGCTATTGAAAGTAAACGCTAGTTTCTACACCAATCAATAAGCTTATGTTAATTAACCCTTGATAAATTGCTGTGGGCATAATACCCAACTCCTTATATGGACATCCTGGGTGTGCGTGTGTTCATAGGTACCATTTTTGTCTTTTTATATGTTGTTGAGTCAAAGTTGTGACTCATTTTATATCACGTATAAAATGGGAGTAGCGATAATTGCATAAATAGACTGTTTTTCTTTTCTTTTTGTCCATAAGAAGGAATAAAAGTGAAAGTCATTCCAATTTTGATAATGTTGAGTACTTTCTTGCTCAGGTGTGTTGATATAGTTGGTGAAAATGAGAAGAAAAAATAAGTCAGATTGCCTTTAGATTGTGCTGAAGAAAAGGACATAAGACAGTAAATAAGTAGTAATGGAAATACCACCTGGATTTATTTTGATTTGTTCAATGAGTGAGTTTTTCTGCCCTTTTTTTCCAAGATCACTTTCACTTTCCATATCTGGCAGTTATTCGACCGTTTGGGACGTCTGGCGAATCTACTGTTGCTACCGTAACGCTCTATTTCTCTGCTTTCAGGTACTTTTTGAATTTTCTAGATATCACAAACAGTCTAGGAAGAAAGAAATAGCGTTGCTTTAAAACACACACACACACACAAGTGAAAACATAAACACAAAGACGTGACGGGAAGAAGTCAGTCGACCCACACACGCAGTCAATTTAATTAGGGAGAGAAAATCTTTTTCTAATGAGAGTTTAATGTGGTTACAGCGCTGCGACTGTCCTGTGACTGTGTCAGGGGACAAAGTTTCCAGTAAACAGGCTCACGACACACGCTTTTCACTCTGATTAAAGATCTTCAAACTGGGATGTGACGCGGGTCGTCCTGTTTGCTGCAGGTAGGACTGTAGAATCTGAACCAGACACAATATCAATACTGTGTGGAAATCATACTCATTCAACTTACTTGTTCTTTATTTAACCTGGAATGAAACAAAAAATGCAAAAGATGCAAAAGACAGGAAGCAGCGTATTATACAAGTTAGGGCACAAATGCAACCAATCAATCTAATAATAATTAAACATGGGTTGAAACGCAGCAGTGATGAATACGCGCCGCGTAAAAGTTAAACGTCTGCTGCTGTGGATGATTGTTGACCCTCTTTTGGTTTTGTTTTCTCTCTTGGGAACAATACGTCCATGTTGTTCCGATGTTATTGCCGTGACGACGCGTCACCTCGCCGTGGCTCGCAGCTGTGAACCGTGCTGTTTTTGTTTACGCGGAAAAATCTCAAATGTCGGCCGTCCTGTCAAAAATGAAGTCTCTTCAAAGGAGGAGGAGGAATTTTTGGGCTTTTTGATCCGTTTGTGTTTGTGTTAAACTTTGCTTGTGTGTAACTTTTGTTGTTGTTGATGTTATTTGGTCTCTGTGAACAGAACCCTGTCTGATGTGTGTTTACGTCGTCAAACTGCTGAGCCGTAGAATTCACTTCTGAACCTTTTTCCGCGGACGTTTCTTTGTGTTTTTCCGTCAAACTCCAACCTGTTTATCTCATTTTACTATATCTGCGCTGCTGTTCTCCATCTGTCTGAAATGTAAAATGTGTTCAAATGAATCACTTCCTGTGTGTTGCATGAAAAGGATGCTGGCAAACACAGAAACACAATTTATATAACACTTTTCATACAGACAAAAACTACTTCATATATATATATATATATATATATATATATAGGAATATAGGAAATATATAGGAATATATAGGAATATATAGGAATATATATATATATATATATATATATATATATATATATATATATATATATATATATATACATACATATACATATACATATACATACATATATATATAATAAGTCAGAGCTAAAGATGGATAAATATAATAATATTAATGAAATTAACTGAATACATAAGCTAATAGATATGTAATATTTCAAAATTGCTGCAAATGTACTGTAAAAAAAAACAAGAAGCACATGTGACAAACATAAATAAATACAAATGTGAAAACAGTTTGAACGTGACAGATATTTTGTCTGTGTTTAAAACATACGTACTACAGCTTTAAACTGTAACCATACTGTAATCTGTAACTGTAATCAGCATACATCACTCACACACCCTGGATAATTCAGTAGAACAGTATTTCTGATTTTCCTCCAAGTACCACCAGAGGAACCTCACGTACCACTGCTGGTACACACTTTGAGTACCATTTAAATAAAGCATAGGAAGTAAGGAGAGTCCATGACAACGGAGAGACAAGTCTTTAAATGTAACAGGAGGCAGCAGCAGGAACCTAAAGCTGTTTCCAACAAATAATACACTTCTTCAAACTTTTATAAACAGAAATATCTACAAATCTGCCTGAAAGTGTGTGTGTGTGTGTTTTAAGGCTTTAATTCCTCCTCCTTCTGGTTGAATGTTTTTCTAATAACCGTAGAATCGGTGACAGATGTTTCCCACTGAGTGTGACAGGACTCAAACAAATCTGTGTTGTTTATTAAAGATGTAGCTCAACATGATGTGAAAGAGCCTCAGATTGTTTGCCTTCCTTCATATCAGTCAGTCACGTCCACAGAGAGAAGAGATGTCTCACTAACAAACACAATAAAGCCCTTTTTCCACTGATCAACAAACTCACTCACACCAAGTGGCAACTGGTCGTGACGTCGTGAATAAGAATCTGATCTGTTTTGAGTCCTCTAGAATCACAATTTTGGACGATACCACTGGTGTCGACTCACACGTGTCTTTGTGTGTTGTTTTCCATAGACCATGTTCTAGTAAAGTAGAGCTGAATCTAGTGATTGAGACCAATAACTCCTCAGGAAAATGTTTACAATTACTCGATTAATCTATTACTAAATGAATCGTTAACTATTTTGATAATCGATTAATCAGTTTGACGCTTTTGTCATGATTAAAACAAGGTTTCTGATTGTTTCAGCTTCTTAAATGTGAATATTTTCTTTGCTTCTTTGCTCCAGATAATCATTAAAACTCAATCATTTTGGTTTGTGGACAAAAAGAAGACATCCGAGAACATCACCGTTTCACGATCACTTGATTAATTGTGAAAATAATCAACAGATTAATCGATTATGAAAATAATCGTTAGTTGCAGCTCTACTGACGTTACAAATCAAGTGAAATTGAGTTCTTTGTGCAACCAGCAGAGTCGCCCCCCGGTGGCTATTCAGTATATTCTCACCACCGAGAAAACTTCTGCTCATTTTTGTTGTATACGATCTCAGACTAACACCCACAAATATCATTTTTTCTTCTCTTCCCAAAAATCCAATCCACTGTTCAATTAGTATTCTACTGTACTTGTTCCAGTGTTCAAGCACAAGTAATTTGATCATACTAGGTGGCGCTATACCCCCTTTCAGAATTTTGGGATTTTGCCATGCTGCCTAATTGTTCTGTGGTCTATGGTAAAATTTGATTCAGTACAATTTCAGTTGGACGAACATGTTTACACGTTTGTTAGAGTGTGATTTTAGTCGGACTAACACAATAATTTGTGTTTCTCTAATGTCATATAGACGTGCTAACTGGGTATTGGCTACTTCCCGCTCCATAGACCTGCTATTGTTGCTGTAAAAGCGGTACACGAGAAAGAACGAAAGAAAAGGCAGGTTAATAATCTCCTTCAGTACAGATTGAGGCAGACAGAAAGAACAAAAACAGATTAGTGCATCGGTGTAAACTGGAGCAAATGACTTTCTCGGCTCTGTCTGGAAAGATGTGATTGCTTATTCACAACAAGTTTGTGGAGGACGAAATAAATTACACATGTGAAGCCTCTGCTTCTTTTTTTACGGCGTGGAATCGTCGCGCAGGCGGGCAGACGGACGACGGAGTAGAAATGCAACCGGTAGGATATTCACTACGCCAACTGAGGTAAGTCTGATTAGATTCTGGCAGCGACACAGAATAACAAGTGGAATTCATAAAGTGGAATGATGAGCAGTGAGGTGGGTGAGGAGTTCATGTTAGGCTGAGCGTTCTAAATCACCACTGTTCTCCGTCTTTGTTCACAGATGGCTGCTGCTGCTGCTGCTGCTGCTGGTGACATTTCCCAGCCAAACTGCTCTGTTGTCTCCACCCTAAGTAGAAAACAATCCACTACACACAGTTTTTAAACCGATTAACCCTAGCCCTGGATGCCAGATTATACATGAGGCCCCAGGCTTTTGGCAGATAGGTGTTTGTTGGTTAAATTTAGAGTTATTGGAGAACTTGCCACATTTTTGTGTATTTTTTTCTCCACCTGTTAATATGTTTTCACTGTATTCACCTTGGGAAGTTGGGACATTTAAAGGGCCTTTTTTCAACCCCACGATGATGATTCAAAGAGCAGGGTCTAAGGAGACTTCATGTTGCTGCTTCCAGAGATGCACTTTAGTCCAAAGCTTTTCTTCAAAATGTCTGGACGTGCTGTACGTGAGAATCTCAATGTTCCACCTGTCCTGGATGGTCCTCTGATGAATAAGAATAAGAACAATCTGGTTCCAAACTGGTTTAACGCCCTCTGCTGATGAAGATCATGTGAGATATGGTTAAAGGTTCCAAAGTGGCTTCTAAAGAGACTTCATTTCCAGTTTCTAAGACCTGTCAAAGCCCACACGTTTTCCTGAAATCATCTACAAGTGTTTTGTGTGAGATATATGTGAGTCAGGTCCTTCTCTTTCCCAAACTGTCAAACAAAAGCTTTTCCACAGCAGATAAACCTGAAAACCCCAGAATCTCCCCCAAAGCTGCTCAGAGGTCCCTGTTCTTAGCGTCATGAAAGCCTTCGTTGGGACTGAAGCTGTCTGGAAGTTACAGCATCGTTGCGTCACCACCTGGTCCCCACCTTCAGCTTACTCCCAAAGCGCCACTGCAGGTGTGCGATATATTTTGGGATACATTGGGTTGTGAAGGTTTTCATGGCAAATGTAGGCCGCATTAGGAGGATCATGCAAATTTGGACAGACCTAGAGAAAATCTTTGACTCACACTGGAGTTGCTGCCTCCATCTGTAAGTTCAAACGTGTTATTTTGTCCTTTGTTTCGTGTGAACCTCTGTGACACACGTGGCAGCACCTGTTTCCATGCGAGCTAAAAAAAACCATGCAGATGTTCCCTCTGGAGTTTGGTGTGGGAGAGTAAGCAAACATCAGTGAGGACACATGGAATAAACATCTGTGACAATGACACAATGACAGAGCTGTGGATTAAACAAACATCTCTCTTTCTCTCTCTCTCCACAGCTTCACATGTGAGCTGAAATCAGAGGCAATCCTCGCTCTTCAGTTCACACTCAGTCTCCATCCGTCAGACGCGCTGACAGCGAGCCATTATTCCTTCATCCCGCATGAGGTCTTTTCATCTCAAACTCCCATACTTTAAAATGGATTTTCACTCATGACGTCCACCTCCGTAATTGTTCTGCTTTGAGGCGGCAGAGGGAAATTAATAGACATTAAAGAGGAGGAGTTTACACTATTGTGTCCTGGTCTGAAAGTCTGACAGGTCACAGAGAATAAGAGTTCAACACTGTGATCCAGCTGAAACGTTCATTTTCCAAGATAAAACCGTATCTCTCCATCCTCTCCTTCTTAGCAATGGCAGAGTATTTTCTTTATCTTATATGTCTTCGTCAAAACCGAGTGAACTGTAGCAGTACACCAAATGTCCTGTAGACCACACCCTGAGACACCTTCATTTCTAATTTAAGGTGCTCTTCCTGTGACCAGTATGTGGCTCTACAAAGAAGACGAAAAAGAATAGAGGCGCGGTAGAAGCCTGTGGCGTTGCTGTTCCTGAAAATGTAAGTAAGTAAATTGGTAAGAAAAAGACGTAAAAGAAGAATCAGAGCAGATAAAACAAAAGCCAGTGCTCGTTCCCTAAAAATGTAACTGACTCACAGTTTCCTTCTTTTTTTATCCAGCAATAGATTTAAAGAGAACTCCATCGGTAAAAGCTGAGTGTTTGTATTTTAAAAAAAAATCTTGTTTTCGTGTAAGCTCATGTGTATCCTCTCTCCCTCTTCCCTCTGCTCCATAAAATACCCCGATGTTATGTTTGTAGAAGCCACCTGATACCAGCACTTCACTTCACTTCACCGCCTCTTGAGTCATGTCCAGAAATCTATCATCACTGACATGTACAAAATGATTTGTGGGAATGAAGGTTCTGGTTTCTTGGTTCTTCTGGGCTTTTCAGAATTAAAGGAGAACATTACAGAGAGAATTTTACAGCGACAATACCTCTGTTTGATGTTTCATGTTAAAAGAATAAAACAAACCGAGTCATCTTTTAAATTACTGTTAACACCACACACAAAGGGCCACACGGTGATGTAGTGGTTAGCACTCTCGCCTTGCAGCGAGAAGACCCGGGTTCGAGCCCCGGTTGGAACAAGGGCCTTTCTGCATGGAGTTTGCATGTTCTCCCCGTGTGTGCGTGGGTTCTCTCCGGGTACTCCGGCTTCCTCCCACAGTCCAAAAACATGCAATGTGGGGATAGGTAAATTGGACACTCCAAATTGACCATAGGAGTGAGTGTGAGAGTGAATGGATGTTTGTCTCTATCTGTGTGTGGCCCTGCGATGGACTGGCGAACTGTCCAGGGTGTACCCCGCCTATCGCCCGATGTAGCTGAGATTGGCACAGCACCCCCCGCGACCCTCTGGTTGAGGATAAAGCAGTAGATGATGACTGACTGACTGACCACACACAAATACTACTACTACTGTGGTTTATGGAAACGTCAGTTTCTGAACAATAAATAACAAAAGTCAGTGAGCAAATGTATTAAATCACCACATTTAAGCTTTTGGTGAAATATTGTGTGGATTACTAAGGAAATAATCTTTTTTTTTTGTTTTTGGTGAAAAAATAATGTAGATTATTTGTCTTCTCTTTTTGGAGGGAAATAAAATAACAAAGAAAGATTGTTTTACTATTTCTCATAATTTTTTACCTATTTTCATATTCCTTAACATAGTAAGTTTACAAGTAAGTTTACACATATTACACATATATATGTATATATATGTGTGTATATACATATGTATATACTTTGTTTTTGCATTGGCTTTTTAAGGCATCCATAGATAACTCTTTGATATTTACATAGCAGTAAACGTTACACTCTCTAATTTTATTTTTTATTTAGTTTTTCACCAGCATTTTGTCCTTAAAATCCTCCAGAAAAGAACCTGTGTTCTATGCCAGCAACAGATGTGGAGAACAACAAATGCCCCGCCCACAGTGACTCTGTTTGGATAAGCCACGCCCAATGAGCAGGCCTGACGCAGCAGCAGTTAACCAACCAATTTAAATCACCTGCAGACAATCACTGTGGCAGCTGACATCACAGGAGTTAGCAGGTAAGGGTTTCTGTTAGCTTAAATGTTAGCATGAGTCAGCTAAAATGTTTTTCCTCGAGAAAACAGACATATTTTCAGCTATCACTTAAGTTTAAGCGATAGTTCATGTTATTTAAAGGTAAATTAAGTACTTACACATGAGTCAGTGTCTTATATATATATGTCCAACCAGGCACACAAGCTCAGTGAAAACATGGCTGTCAGCCACTTAACAAAAGGTTCACCTCATAAAATCTATACCAGCTTGAGTCCATGCTATCTTAATAGTCTGTGTGTGACATTATTTTTTAATTAAACAGCCTGTTTTGATTAGAAACTGACGTTTATAAACCACCTATGCTCCCACACCAAAGTCCATAGAGAAAATTGGCATTTTTAGCTCACAGGGACACAGCAGCTGCTGGTCTACCTTTACCATGTATGGTATGATTTTGTCACGTAAGTAAATCTGAATTAATAATTTCAAATGCCAAAGTCATTGAATAATTTATTTTTACATATTTATGAAGTCAGTAGTAGATCTCCCTGTGTGCTGTGATGCAAAATCGTTGATTTTCTCTATGGAGTTTGGCACACGGAGTGAGCGGATTACGAAAATGACACAATCTACATTTTTTTCAGTTGGAAAACGTTGTCTGACTGCAAAATAAAGTCATAAACGCAACAAAGGATTTCCAAACCACAAATTAACACAATTGAACTTATAGTAATGTAACATATTACAATATATTTTTGAGATTCGGGTGATTTTTCAGTTAAAAAGCTCATGTTTATTTGCCTTTTTCTTGTATTCTTTGTTTCTTGTGTTTGCATGTGCAGGATTTGACTGAATACAAATTATTTTTTTATCTGCAGGGATCAATAATAAATTCTGTCCCAAGTCTTTTAATCACCCTCTTTGGGAAATGCTCATGGACAACCTGCCCTATGGAGATTTTAAAGAAAACAGGTATGTTTTTTTAAAACTTGTTTTATAATTTCAGAACAGAAAATACTATAGATTGTGGACGAAGGTTGTTTATTCCTGTTAAATAAATTCAACAAATATGTGAGTAAATCAATGCGAACAACACAAACGGGATTTATCTGCATGTGTGTGTGTTTGTAATGTTTATGGACACACACATTTTTATTTGCCCTGTAGGATTTATGTGAATACATGTTTTCATATGTGTGTACCTGTACGTGTGTGGTAGGTTAATACCTGTGTAAGCACCAGATAAGCATTATTTATTGAACAAATGTACAGTAGAATAGCTGGTTTTTACGCTCATTTGCACACAAATGAAGGCATTTGTCAAATATGGACTTGGGCGTCAAATCTCATGCCCGGAAATCAGGCTTGGCTGTGTCGGATAATTGTTATTATTGTCACGCGATCGTCCCAGAGTTGTATTTAAAGGCCAACAAACGTTATTACCTCGTTCTTTCAAATGTTTGAGGTTATGACGTCTATTTCACCTTCTGAAAAGTTTATCCTCTTGGTCGTATTCTATGCTTCTTTATCGTAATCTCAAGGGGCGGAGTCTGGCGATATCCAATTAGGGTCTGAGTCACGAATGGCAGGGTTTGAAACAGCTTTGCAGTCATTTTTGAGGGATGATTCCATATATTATATAATATAATATAATATATATATATATATATATACACACATATAATATATATACATATGTGTGTGTGTGTGTATATATGTATGTATGTATGTGTGTGTGTATATGTATTTATATATATATATATATATATATATATATATATCTCAAATGTATTTGTGTTTTTTTTCTCTTTTTGTCACGTAAACGCACTGTCACATAAAACGTAAATGTCAACAGGTAGGAGTTTGTGTTGTTTGCGAAAGATCAGAAAATCAAATGTTGTTGTCAGTTAATTAAAAAAGTTAATCAGAAATGGAGCATTTCAGTGTTGTTGTTTTTTTCCTTGACAAAGGCGTAACACTGATGACTCAGTGTAGGTGATGATTCAAATGACTTCATTATATAAACATTTGTTTTCAACAGGTACTTTTTTAATATATATATGTGTTATAATAATGTGGCCATGATTCTGACATTTTATGTCGCTGAAAATAGACTTAATAATATAACGGCATGAATCATCTCATAATGAACACCAGCACCTGGATGATTTTCTGTCGTGCCAAAAAAAAAAGTGATTGTCTGCCAGAGAGTGAATCAGATGTGCTGGAGCACAAACAGCCTCTTAAAGCCGTGCATATGACGTGTACAGCTGCTGCTTCTCTCCAGATTGAACCATCGTAACGTCTGTGGTAGAAGCACAGGTGACTCTTTAGGGCTGAAAAAACTTTTTGGCACGATCATTTTCAAATGATCTATCTATTTATTACCTATGCCAAAGCTTTCATCTGCTACATGTTTGTCCTTCTCTTAGGGACTTCCTGTCTCGAGTTTTTGACGGATCGATCTGAATGCATTTGTGATGGGTAAGTGATCATCCAAGTATGTTCCCATTAAAATTTGGTCCGATTCTACCCATTGATGACCGATGCAAAAATAATATTTTAATACAACAATGTATTCATTTATATTATAATAATATAGTACTATGCATTAGAGGCCAGAATTACATGCAATCCAATGACAGGAAGATGAAAAATGTCATGCCATATGCATTAACACAAGCAAAAGCTGTAAAAAGGACCCAAAGGGTGTATGAGGGTTAAATCAGATAAATCTGCAGTAAAACATCAAAGACACAAACAAGCTAAACAAAACACAACATGCCCCTAAATTACAAACTAAATCCAAGTTGACTTTCAAAAAAGAATAAAAAGGCAACAATCCTGGGGAGAAGTGTCCACACTGCAAACCCCCTCTTGTAAAATGAATCTCAAATACATATTTCCTCTCACCCAGCTGAACCCATGGGAGGAAGTTTTGTTTTTCATCACAAACACACATTATTTCCTGCTCCTTCTACGAAAGGCCTGAAGCACTTGACTTGCCATTTTTCTGCAGAGGAGTCAGACTCTCGCTCTCTCTCTCTAGCAGCAGGTCAATCAGCGTGAAAATTGCCATAAAAATAACAAATGTTATTGGCTTAAATGAAATGTGAGGATCTGCATGTGTAAATTAAGGCTGAGGCTAAAGTCGGGGAATACTTCTGTAAATGAGATTAGATGGAAGTTGTCAAAAAATGAGGCAGAACCTGTGATTTATATGTAAAGAAACGGAGCAGGGGATTTTTATAAATAAGGATGATAAATTACACCCGCTGATGCTGTTTTATATAACTTAAGCTCACACAGATGAAGAAACCCCACCAGCACGCCAATCTGCTCAGTCAGTGACCACACACACACACACACACACCACCCACACTCATATGTACGCATGTTCCCACTATTATTATTCTTTGCATGATTTTTGAACTTGAAGCCTACACACTTTAAAAAAGATAATCAGTCTTCTGTGCTTATGTAACAACAATACTGAAATAATAAAAAGAATGCATCAAATTCTAACCTTTTACACAATTTTAAAACATTAAAAACACAAAATATTCTATATATTCTTTATACTACATGATCGTGATAAGTTCTTTGAAGGAATAACACAGCCTGGGATATGTAATATGTCATTGACATTGGCTTTGGCTATATGCTGTATATTTAACAGTATATTATTGTCACCTTGTCATGTGATAATTCTCCACTGCTGTTGTATTTATATTATAGAAAAAAAGGTATATACAAATGGGACATTTTTGGCACTAAGGTGTTGAGAGAGAGAGTAAAAATATTGCATATTTTGAGTTTTTGGAGGTCATTCATTAGAACGTCGGTTTCAGGCACTTGTGCATTGGCTTCACTTTCCAGATGTTTGTATTTTTATATACATCTTGTTGAGATAAACAAAGCCAGAGGAGCGTGTGATTGATGTTTAGTCTCGCATCTGAGTGAGCAGTGGAGCGTCCTCCTCTCACTGGTGTCCAACCCTCAGTTGACAGCATTTTCATTCCTTTAGAGAGAAACTGTGTGACGGATTATTTTAGCAGATGTTTTAATACGTCCAGAAAAATGCACATTTTAGTGTCAGAAAAATGTCATCACACGTCCTCTTGATGAGAGTGTTAACACAATGATCTACTGTGTTTTTATCGGTGTGTGGGTGTGTTCCCCTGGTGGTGGCAGAGTCCCAGTGGTGAACCTCTTGACAGGGAGAATAATAGGGGAGTCCCAGTGGTAAAAGGGTTTCTGTTGATGTTCCAGGTAATTGCGGAGTCCAGCTGTCATTGTTTTCATCCTCGTCAGTCCCTGTGACAGGAGGGAAGCTATTGATGTGTCTTTTGACATTGATGTGTTTTTTGGCCTTTTTATTCAGTCAGGAAGATGCAGCTGTGTGTTCATGTTTGGAAACCATATTTATTTGTGTGTATTGCAGATCTCACACATAAGAGATGTGAGATCTGCCAGTTCATGAGACAAGAAAAATGTATATAATTGTATTAATTCATAACAGTCATTAAAAGGAAAAGTCATTAAAGATACTTTATCACAATCTGACAAAAATCTACACCATATCTAGTCACTATAGTCATTCTAGTCATATAATGTAACTGGCATAGATGTAATTACCCTGGTAATCCAGCAGGTGGCACCTCTTAAAAAAAAAAGACAACAAACAATTCTTTTTTTTAATAATTAGGGCTGATATTAGTTTAAAAAAATCATTTATTTTAAGATGAAAAATTAAAATATCGTCACCCTGTTAAAATATCAAGTTTTCCAGGAAACACAAAAAACTTCACCGCTTAAGTCACACACTTGACATAGGCCATTATCTTAAACGGGTCAAATCACATGATCTGTGATTTTATCATAGGTGGCCGGCGTTATGAGGAGATGATTTAGGCAAAAAAAACAATTTTGACAAAAAATGACTTGGGCGATTATTTTAACAGTGTGACGATATACAGATGGGAAATTTGTGGTGCTATGTTGTTGAGAGAGGTATTAAGTATTGTATATTTTTAGTGTTTAAAATGTAATTTAAAAGGTATTATTATTATACAAAGCCACTGAGGCGCCCCCTGTTGGTCATTCATTAGACTAGGTTTCAGGAACTTTCACGCTGCTGTTGTATTTATATTACTTTTAATCTGACGTGCGATGTTTCTGCAATAATCAATGTAAAACCTTTTTAAGGTGGCTGTTAAAAGTTATTACTGAATAATACAATTAACATTATAGTCTCCTGTGTGTTATGTAATTAAACAGTGGGCTGAAGGTTTAATTAAACCCCCACAGAGCAAAAATTGTCCTGCTATTGTCTCATGTGGTCTTAATAAAAATAAAATGACCAGCTGTGAATGTAGAAACTGCACAATTTGACCTCAACTTATAGATTTAATGCCTAAACCTCGCAGAACTAATTAATATTTAAAAGGTGTATATCGTGTACAATAAAAGCACAAATGTGGGAGTCCTCACTCACACAGTGTGACTTTAAAGTGGACAAATGAATCACGTCTCCATGGATACCAGCAGGAGTTAAGTGTGACTTTTAATGAACTAACGCCATGAGTGAATGAAGCCGAGCGCAGAGTGTCGTCTTGCAGGCATCGTCAGCCGAGTCGAGCCAAATCTCTCACTGACCGTCGCTCTGTGTGTGTGTGTGCGCGCGTGTGCGAGATCCCTCGATAATCCAATCATCCATTCATTTCCAGTCAGTGGAGGAAGTCGGGTGTTTTGGCGTCGTTGTGAGCAGCTCAGAGGGTCATCGCACACACACACGTGTGTGTCCACTGCCCGTGGCCTCCTGCACGCCATCTGCTCGCCGCAGTACCGAGCGTCCCCTCCGGCTCCCCGTCGGCCACTTGAGTGACTCCAGTCATGGCTCAGAATTAATACAGTGCAGCAGAACCGACACTTGTCGGTTCATTATGTTCATTTTTGTCTTTGCTAATAAGGCGACTCACTGCTGGAGTGGTGGTGGTGGTTTGTCAGGCCGTGTTTGTACATCGAGAGGTTTTACATTTACATGTAAGCATTTAGCAGACGCTTTCAGCCAGAGCGACTTACTAAAGAAAAGAATACATTGGACTGATGGAGAATGAGAGTAAGATAAGTGCCAGGACAGAAAAGCTGAGTTCCCATACCGGGAGTCGAACCCGGGCCGCCTGGGTGAAAACCAGGAATCCTAACCGCTAGACCATATGGGACTGTTGAGAGACTTGTTGATTTACTTCGTTGCAATCACGTCTATCGCACCACAGCATCATTTGTGCATTTTTGTGACGCGATGGGAGCGCTGGCCACAAGTCGGCAAACCTTTTGGTCCGGCTCCGACGGTTTCTTCTCTGCAGACGTTTCCACAACCAATGCAGTACAATCGTGGCCCACCAGGGGCTGCGGCCCACATTTTGAGAAACACCAGTATGCGTGGTTCATGTATTTGAGAGGACAGTCGATCAGTAAATGGTCACAAATAGCTGCATAAAATTCATGATTGGCTGAGTTAGATATTGTGTACCTAATAAAGTGGCCAGTGATTTCGTGAGTATAAAGGAGGACGGAGGGAGAGGAAGAGAGGAGGCAAGTGTAGCTCATGTAAGAGTGTTTCTGACAGCAGACATAAAATACCTGTTGGCTTCCCCCTTGTTGAAAACCTGGGTGAAATATAGAAACGTTCCTTCACGGAACACTGGGGTTCTGACGACATGACACAGAATATTCCTCTGGATGACGAACGCTTTATCCACGAGCTTCTTCACCTGAACTCACTCTGTCGCCGTCTGTGGCAAAGCAAACAAAGACGTGGCAAAGCAGTGTGATGTCGTGGCATTTATGAGAAGAGGAAGAAGAGGAGGAAGAGGCAGCTTTTGTCCACGTAGCAAATAACAAGCTGGAAAATATCCTCGGAAATATCACACACACGTTCAGGCACAGGCTGTGTGGATTATGTTAAAGCTGGGGTCAGTAAGTCTGAGACAAAAAGACAATAAAAAAGACGGTTGCCATGAAAACCTGAGGTTATACGAGAAGTCCACTGGTACCTGTAGACCTTATGTTCAGCAGGAACATCGAAGTAGACGTCTTCCATCATTCTGCTCCTTCGAGGAATAAGGAATCGCTCCGTGGCTAAAAGCCTTAAATATGAAGAAAAGCACCGAAGCTTCCTGATTTCTGTTTGGAAGACGGAAACCATGAAAACTTCTACAAGAAAGTCCGCATGTGAATCCGCTTCTACAACTCGGAACTCAAAAATATCCGCAGAAGGTGAAATCACCGCTAACGGAGTGGAATGTGAGGTTGAGTTTGAAAGTGGGGAACTACGTATTTTATTGTAGAAATGTGAAGCACGTCGTCTACACGGAACATGGAACGCGTACACGTGATGCGGATATGGAGCACAGACATGGGATGTGGATACGGAACGCAGACACTGGACACAGAACACCGACACAGAACATCGATACTGAACACAGACATGGGATGTGGATACGGAATGCGGACACTGAACGTGGAAATGGAACATGGTTGCGGACACGGAACATGAACACAAAAACAGAACACAGAACGTGGATACGGAACACGTACACATGACACAGACACAGAACATAGACACTGAACGTAGATACGGAGTGCAGACACCGAGCGTGGAAATGGAACGTGGTTGCGGACACGGAAGGTGGACAGAACGCGGATCTGGAGTGCAGACACGGAGCATTGTAATGGAACACAGCTACGGAATGCAGACACGGAACTTTTATTTCTCAGAAGTTATGTCTATGTAATCAGAATTTGAATGTATGATGTTAATTAGCCGTTTCTAAATGGTTTGGAAAAGAAAACCAGAGTTCTCATTTACATTTTAGAGGAGCAAGTTTCCCTCATGAGAGTGAGCTTGGCAGTCGCTGATATGATCCAGAATTTCCAGCCTGGAAGCGAGAGCTGGTTCTGCTGCCTCTGATGTCGAGTGTGAGAGATTTACGTCACGTTCCGATCGACGTGGGAGTCGTCGTCGTCGTTCCCCTGACGAATGTCATCTGAGAGACTGAAGCAACGAGACGATAATCACCGCTTCACTCTCGGTCTCTTTGTACCTGGTGAAGTTTACAGAGGACGTCGAGGACGCCCAGAGGTCACAGAGGTTACTGCAGGAGGTTTTTTCTGAATCACAGTGATTTACTTCCTTATCATCAGAGCAGCCATAAATCAAGTCCCCCCTCTCCTGAATACATATCGATCTCTCGGTGTTCTTGTCTGGACTTAAATGAAAGTGTATTTGCTGTGTTCTGTCACGGCGACCTCTGCGGAGAACGTCCACACCTGAGTTTGGGAACAAAGCAGATCGCACTGATAAGGTTTTCCTGGATTCTGTTAGTCACTGTCGTCTCTTACAGCCTCTGAACCTGGTGAATCCACTTCATTTTCTGTTTACGCCACATTTCTATCACATCAAAGGGCAAAAAATGTTAATAAATGCATGTTAAAAAGGTACTTTTGATGTGTTGTAACCATGCATCACCAGGAGGGTGCGCCAACGCAGTGTGGCAACAATTTGTGTCAGTTTTTTAGTGACTTTAGCTCATGCAGAGCACTTATAAATTAATATTTTTATGACAGATTACACACACAGAGTCTCTGTAGTTCCTCTTGGTTCCTCTGGTGGCGCTCTAGTGTCCCCTATTGATGAACCACAGTGATGCACTGAATATCTTTGGAAAAAAAGGCATAAATTAGTCTAAAATCGGTAAAAAATGAGAAAGGAAAATCAGACCTAAAAGTAGTTTAAATGTACAAAAACTACTGTAATGTACTGGACGTGGACCACATGTGTAACTGGTCACAGGTTCAATTCCCGGTTTGGATAAACCTTTGCTGTGTGTCTTTTTTGCGTCTCTGTCCAAATATTAAGCAAAAAGTGACAGAAAATACTATTTTTTTTATACTGGACAGTTTAATCTATCTCATCCCATTTGACCAGCACATCATCCTCACTGTTTATTAGACAATGCTGCCCCCTGGAGGCCGAACACAGTCACTGACCTGCATGTGGCAGAATATTCCAACCATTACCAGCTGTAACTGCATAAAATTGATCTTTTAAACTTGGTTGTTTTACTTTTTTCTATACATTTCTTGTTGTTTTTTAAATATTTGATCAGTTTTACATCTGACAAGTTTTAATGTGTTATTTTTGGTTTTCTTTAGAGAAAACCCCCCAAAAACAATCAAATTAAGTCACTGTGAATTTAAAATGAGTTTTATTTGATTGTAAGTACGTTTCACAGTGTTTACAACAAACACAATTTCTATTCGAAGAAGTGGATTAAATCATTTTCAAAACAAATCTAATAACCCTTCTCTTTGCTCATCAGGACATATCTTATCTAAACATTTAAATATTACAAATTAATACTACAAAATCATGTCTTTTTTCATGGTAAACTAATTAAAAATCATCTTAAAATCCAGTTTAATCATCGTCACAGAGCCATTCCATGATCCCGCGTCCTTCAGTTCTAACACAGAATATAAGTACAGTCTGTTCTTTTCTCGTTATTTTAAAAACACTGTTTGTTGATTATTTAGTGTGAACAGAAGCTGCACAGCGACCTTTCCTCTGATTCTCCTCGTCCGTGTTTATCTGCAGAACTTTTAAAAAAGACCAGTTAGTCCATCAACAACAGCGAAGAGGAAGAAGATAAATGACGTGAGACTTATGTGTTTGTTCATTAGAACGATAGAACACGTGGTCGACGTTGCTGGTTATTTTTAATCTGGTGTAGATTAAGAGTTATTGACTCAACTATCGAGCGGACAAACCTCAAGGATCCTCGAAACCTGCGCTGACTTTTTATCCGAGTCTGTGATTCTGCTCTGAACCTGTTTGTCATTTATCATCCAGAGACTAAATAATTAATTAGAGATTATAATCCAGTCTGAATAAAGTTCATTATTCCTCAGAGGAAACTTCTTGTTTGCTTTGCCATATAAAAGATGAAGCTCTGGCTTTAAACGCGACCGTTTCCATCACCGTCCGGGATTAAACTGCTGTTCTTCTTCTTCCATTTTTTTGTGGAGTACAGTTTTGAAAATAATTTGTGTGAATGGACACTTTATCGTAAATGTGCTGAGTCACTGCAGTGACGGTGACGTCAGCAGTTCATGTGTCTGACGCAGTGTCTTTGTTTGCCGAGTGTAAACACGCTGTTTGTTTTAGGCTGCACAACAGACGTCAAAGCACTCGGCACTGATCACACACTCCTGCACTCCTGTGTCCTAAACATGAGGGGCGTGGGCCACCTGTAAACTTGGTAAACTTAAGAGCCCAAAACAGCTGTAAAAACATTATATATTAATATTTTTTTCAACTTTGAAAAAGTCAGTCTTTTAAAACTACTTCAGCCTGAAATATACATATTAAATATTACTTGTATTTTTGGGGATTTTAACCCCAGTATGTTCAAAAAACAAACAATTTCCATAAAATATAATTTAAGGAGTGTTTGGTTATTATCATTATCAGGCCCTAAGATGGGTCAATGATTGGCAACAACATTGATTTTGATGCATTGTTAGTTTTTCTGCGGTGCCAGATTTAAAAATAAATAAATAAAAAAAAAAACCTAATTTGTTCCTAGGGACAAAAAACGTCCAATTGAAAATACTATTTTTGATCCCACATTTATCTTAACGTAAACAAATGCATTTCTTTGTTAAGATTTCATGTTACTAGCATTACATTTAAAATTTTTATATTTGTCCACCATGTGCATAAATACCAGGTATTTTATGGAAATTATTATAGTTTTTTGGGGGGGTCTGTCAATTAAAAACAGTGGAGTTGTGTAAACACAATGGCCTTTAAAGGGTGTATAGAGTAAAGACTGACTAATTTAAAGTGGAAAAACATTAATATATAAGCAGTGTTTGGGATGGTGGCACTTTCTGCCACTAGGAACAAATTTAGTTTAAAGTTTTTTTAAAGGAGGGAAAGTTGGAGTGTCAGTTAAATATGCCCGTCAATGTGGAGCTGAAGAGGCGGTTTGTGTTAAACAGGGTGGAGTTTTCAAAAGGCTTTGAAAAGTCAATAAAAGTAGGAGTGCAAACACATTCCTGCCAAACGGTTCCTAAAGAGACTCAGGAGTGTTTGTGTAAACATGTTCAGACCTGGTGCTTATGGACTTAAATGTTCCATTAGTTTTCTGTGAAGTGATGATTTTAGTTCAGCAGACGGCTCTAGAATCAATATAAACATTAGGCCTCTCACGTTTTACTTTCCATATTTTTTCGATTATTTTTGAAAATCTCAGGATGCCAAGTTGTGTCATTAATTACCTGCTCGAAGCAGTACTGGTCAAATTCAAAGTTGATTCTAATTTTGTGACAAATTTTTGTTTTAGGTTCTCGTTTCATTGTTTTTGTGATTCGTGTTGCAGTCGAGAAGTGGGAGGAGCATGTATGCCATCATATCTCGAGCTAGAGCTGTTAGCAAAAGCAGTCGATAGCCGCGCTCTACATGATATTTTATTTTATAGTTGACGCGAGTGGCAGCCATCTTGGAATCCCATGTTGGGTTTTGTGCAGTCGCTCAATCCGACCTTTGCGAGTGTTTCCATTTTGAAACGTCCAGCCAAGAACTTGGAAATTTCCACTCCCGACCCCAGCCCATGGCCAAGTGAATTTTTTTTTTAAATAAAGGACAAAAATGTGAACCAAAATGTGCACATAGTTTTGGTTAAAAAGAAAAATATAAACTACTTTATTCAGAAAGAAAGTTTACAAAAGTTCTAATTCCATACAGATTCTGTATGAATGTTGACCGTCATGACTGTTTGTCCAAGTGCAACAAAACTCAACTATTACATAAATTTTTTTTATTCACTGCCTTCATTTCATCTCCACCAATCCTCAATTAGTCTCTGCATTAAAATCCACTCTTCATAGTAAATCTTGATGAATCCGGACCGAGATGATGGAGGACGACACAAAATTCTGTCCACTTCCAGAAAACCTTTTTTTTTTTTTTTATTTCTTCAGGCAAACATCCCGTTTTCCCTGCTTGGACGTTTGCAATATGTTTATATTGGGACACATTTACGTACAACCACACCCTTTTTTGCAAATAAATGCTGCAGCCAGCATATATGCACTGATTCATGGGTTCATCTAATGATAGGAACTCTTAGGCCGCGTTCAGACATCCGTGTTGATAGAAGCAAGGGCTGTTCACATCTTCTTCTGCTGTGTCCTACTATACATTTGGACATCTTTTTGTTGGCGATGAAGAAATATTTTTTTTTAACCCAGAGAAATCTTTGACAGTGAAGTTAGCTTCATGTCGGATATTCCTCACACTGACTCTTTCAGTTCTCGCAGCAGTCTATTCTTTACTCAAACTAACTTCACTGCCGTCTTTCATTAGGGTTATTAGGTTAAAGATTTTAAATTTAAACAGAACTTTGTCATAGACGAACAAAAAACAAACCGAGCTTGTGAGAGTAAAGCGGGATTCTCAATTTATTGAGCTCCAAGAAACATGCATTCAATGACCCCAGCAAATTTAGAGTCCACTTACCACTGTAAGCATATTTCCAGCATATTATAATAGCATTTTTAAAGTTACTGTGGAGAACACGCTGAACAGTCTTTGCACTAAGTACATATTATTATGGTGGAGTTAGTGATGGAAAATTATGGGATTAATTGTGATTAAAGTCAATTGAGCATGCGGTATTTAATGTGAACTGAGGACGTTTGTTTTTTTATTCACACACGATTACCAGAGAACTTTCTCTGCCTGGACTCGGACTAATCTGCTTTAATAACCGGTGACATTAATACCAGGTCTGAACGGGCTCTTTAACACAAAAGCAGTGATTATGAGGTACAAGTCAAGATTAAACTTGTCTTCAAGCATCCTAACGTAGTGCATCAGAGTGAAAACATTCACTTCAAATGGTCATTTAAACAAAAAAACTGACTCAATATGAGATTCTCCACTTCCAAATCATGACATTTGTTATAAAAAAAAAATCTTTTTGTGAGCGTAATATTTGTGAGAGATGGCTCAGTTTTCCAGTTGTGACAATAAAAGTCATCTATTAAAGGACATGGTATTAAAACGTTAACAAAACACACATGAACAGTATATTCGGCACTGAACAGGTGTCACCAATTACAGTGTAGGCACTGCGGTTTAAATAGATGAACGGTGCAAAAATGGACAGTAAACAGCTTCACTAAACAATAACTTCAACTTTTCCCTTGATTATTGTTATTATAGGATTCATAAATGACAGTACATTCATGGTCAGGAACAGCCTGCTTGTGATTACGAAGATTGCATAGATTCAGTCTTAACAGCAACAGCTTTTACAAAATATATGTGTAACGTATAATGTATAACGACTACAACTACTAAGACATTTCTGTTAAAGCAGCATTAAAATCCCCCTTAAACCTGCAATATTATCATTATGATCGCAGAGATTTTCTTTTGAGCACGGCTAAACCTTACATTTACTTAACTCTAGCTGAGAAGAATATTTAAAAAATGTCACGTTGACTGATTTTCTGACATTTTACGAACCAAAAACATTCACAGAGCAATCAATTAATGAAAAGCAATTCATCTGTACATTGTGTTGCAGAAATAACAGTAACTGACGAACGTGTAAAACTTCATTTTTAAGTAAAAGTACTTAGGCTTCATGTCTTTTTTTTTTAGCATTTAACATGCTAATAAGTAACAAAGAGTATAAATTAGTGTTTCCCAAACTTTCCTTAAGAAGACCCACTTTTTAAAAACTATCGTGACCCAAAATAAATCATGACTGTGATATACAGTCATATCTGTAACACCTGATATCATTTTGAATTGATAAATAAATAATTTTTCAAACAAACTTACTTTTTGGGACCCCAAAAAAATCCCCCGTGATCCATTTGTGGGTCCCGTCCCAGTCTTTGGATACCACTGGTATAAATTCATGCATTGGTTCCACATGATTGTAGTATTTTAAGCACAAAGGCAACTTTTTGTTTTGTGTCACCGTTCATTTTTGGACGGATATTTTTTTGATTTCTAGCATTTGGCTTCACAGTCTCCGTTGGACACGGGGACGTTTTGGACGTAGTGGACGGCGTCTGCAATGGTGAAGAAGACTTTGTCTTCATCGTCTTTCTCGTCGGGGAAGTAGCCGCCTCTTTCCAGCGTGTCCAGCACTGACGTACTGCACTGAGCCAGAATCACCTTCACCCCGACGTCTCTGTAATCCTTTCGCACCTCCTTTAGTGCATTCACTCCCGCCGTGTCCAGAAACAAGATGGCACTGCAGTCCAACACGACGCTGCGGGGGCCAGGTTTCCCATCAGGCGTCACGCTGACAGTCACGGTAGCGTCGGCGCCTTCCTTCTCCGACATATCCAGAACTCCTGCGATCTCCTCCAGCTCTTTGTTGTTGTTCTTCGTTTGCTTCTTCTCGAACTTCAGGCGCCGCGATCTCTCCTTCACCGGGTCGAGACCCACACGGCCGTACAGCGATTTCTTAAACAAGCTCTGGTTGGCGTAGTAGATCGGAGCATCGTACCGGAAAACGGCAACTCCCGGGTGAGTGTGGAGTCCCCGGTAGGACGACAGCGCCTCGTAATGCTCCCGGTTCTTGGCACGGCCCAGCTCGCGGACCTGGGCTTGCTGCGTGCGGCCGAGCACGCAGAAGGCCGACACCAGGAGCCCGACGAGGAGACCCAGCTCTGTGTTAACCAGCGACGACGTCAGCATGGTCACGAGCCAGATGGAGGCGTCCACGGGGTTGGAGCGCCACATGCGAGGGATGTCCATGAACTTGCGCAGCGCGCCGCGGAGGTTGACCACGATGATGACGGCGAGGACGCACCTGGGCGGAAGGAAGGAAGGAAGGGACAAAAGGTGACATCAGTTAGCACTCAGGAATGTAAAAGTGTGAAATGTGAAAGTCTTTATCTTAGTAAATCAGTAAAGTATCAGTAATCAGTAAATCATCGTCACTTACAAATATTGACACAAGCACAAACGCCGATAACTCAAGGTTTATCAGCAGGTCAACACTCGAAGAGCCTTTTATGGTTAAATGGAAGCAAATATTTTAAATATTCTTAACTAAACAAGACCGAGAAAAACCCTTAAACCCTTGAAGTAGGTGTCTTTAATGATGTCTTCAAAATAGCTTTGAATGCACCATATTTTTATTGTTATTATTTGTTAACTGCAAGAATAAAATAATAATAAAAAAAGAAGAAGCTTGAAATGGCTGCAGGTGATAAATGTGTTAGCTTTGTCGTTTAAAAAGTGTAAAATTACTGTATCGGACCAATATTGCTATTGGTGGATCGTCATTGTTGTGATATCAGTATTGGTATCGGGCGTGAAAGTAATATTGATCCCTAATCCCTCATTTTAAGCCAGTAATGGGTTTTATTTGATATAAAATCTGACTGCAATGGTGATGTGTAAGTGCAAATATGCTGTTTATTACAAAATAATTTATAATTCCTTGTAACTCAAATAGGTTCTGTGTAAAAATGTTAAGAAAACTGAAATTGTGCATCAAAGATTCCATGTTTTCATATTTAAATATTGTTGAGGATTTTATTCCAGCTAGCATTTTAAATTTAAATGTTTTCACCGCAGGTCGGGAAAGGCGATTTGCATTTTCCTCGACGACTTCTGTCTTCTCAACATGCAATTTAGAGACAGAGATACTTTATATCCCTCTGTGAGGAGCCGAGAACAATGGTGTGTGCGACTGTTCAAGAGTGAAGTAACTGGGCTGAGTCAAACAGGAAAGACGGCTCAGAGCGGCTTTCAGACACACATGCTATTTTTAGACGAGCGTTGGAGCTCGCAGCTCATTCAGGGTTTTTGTCTTTTTAACAGTTATGCAATTAACAGTCAGGCAGATGTTCCATGCATTTATAGACAGATTTGTGTGCTTACTTTTGAAGGGAAAAGAAGAGCGGCGCAATAACCAGAAGCACCAGCAGGAGGACGAGGGCGGTGATCAGGCCGGACACCTGCGTCTGGCATCCCGTCGACTCCTTGACCAGCGTTTTGGTGAGCGCGGCGCTGGTGGTGAAGCAGCGGAAGAACGACGGCAGGATGTTGCAGAAGCCGATGGCGTACATCTCCTGGTTGGCGTCCACCGTGTAGCCGTGCTTCTTGGCAAACATTTCAGACAGCGAGACGGTGATGGCAAATCCCACGATGGCGATGGAGAAGGCGTCGACGGCCACGTTGGGAATCAGAGACCATGAGGGCAGCTGAGGCGGAAGGAAGCCCGTGGGAATGTCACCGGCCACACTCGAGCCGTACTCCGTGTTGAACTTGCCGAAGTGAGACGCCAGAGTCGCAATGATCACCACAAAGAGCTCGAAGGGAATCGGGGCCTGGGGAAGAAACAAAAACAGACTAGATTGTTCACACGGATGGGCTCATGAATGCTTCTCGAGGCCGTCAAGCAACGCTCAGAACTAAAGCGCCTCTTTGTCCTGGTCTACAGAAGATCTTTACCTTCAGCTTGGATTTTAAGCGGTAGTTGAGTTCCTTGGTAGGTACTAGAACCAGCAAACACACCAGACTGGTCACCAAGTCACAGATGTTGGTGTTTCCCAGGTTGGTGAGTATTCCGTACCACGTCTTGAACAGCGTGAACCAACCCTGAGGCCTGGGGATCTTCAGACCCAAAAGGTACTTGATCTGCGAGGTGAGGATGGTCAAGGAGGCTCCTGTCGCGAAGCCACTGAGGAGCGAGTCTGAGAGGTAGACGGAGACGAAGCCCACTTGGAAGAGGCCCATGAGCACCTGAAGAGAAGAGGTGAGCGGGAATACATGTCAACAACTCAAATATGAATATGCAATACATGTTTTTTTTAAAACATTTAACTGCAGTTTTAGGTGCCAGTACATAATATTATGGATAGTCATGGAAGGATACTTCGATAAATGTAAAAATATGCTTTAAACCCAGGGATATGCGCTTAAAAGTATACCATTATATACCATTATGATACAGCAACAATGACATTTCACATCATTTTAAAATAAGTGTTTATTTTGATGAAAAACCTTTTATGACGCGAAATCAATCTAGAAATATCAAAAACAAGAGATGAAAGTGGGGGGCCGCAAGAAATCAATGAGGGGGCCCTCACGTGTGGGCTGTGGGCCACGAGTTGGAGACCACTGCTTTAAACTCAAAATTTTAAAATGGCTCTAAAAACACACTCTGGAATCACGTTTCCTTATATTTGAGTAAGTAGTGTATAGTTCTTTACATACTTTTTTGCAAACCCTTTGGGGGAAGGCACAACAAATAAAATCATGAAAATAATCACAATCAACACGTTGCTAGTCCTTTGTTCCGCGATACAGAATAAATTCAGACATCTCTTACCTGGTAAACCCCGGCAGTAAATGTCACCGTAGCGCCCACCGTGATCGCGTAGCAACTTCTGTCACATGCCCACTCAACACTGCCATTCCCCTGGCCAGCCAGCAGGATGGCGCTGTTGTTATCACTGAAGCCGCTGCTCTCTGTGAGGTATCCCGCCAAAGCCAGCTCCCGGTCCACCACCTGGCCCACGAGCAGGCAGAGCACACCAAAGATGCCCACGGAGATGTGTCTGGAGGTGCCCAAGAGGGTGTAGATGATGGAGGAGAAGAAGGACGTGTAGAGACCGTAAATCGGGTCCTGACTGGCCAATAAAGAGTAAGCTATGGACTGTGGAACCAACAGGATTCCAACAATCAGTCCCGACATGGCGTCGCCCAGAATCCAGTCCCTGAGCTGGTACTTTGGCAGCCATTTCAGAATCGGGAAGAAGCCCAGTACTTTGGATTTCGCCTTCTTTGAAGTGCACGTGCAGTGTTTCTTCAGCCGTTGCCGCAAGACAGTTTGACAGCTTTTCTCCGGTCCTTTGTCCACTCGCTCAAGAAGGAGAGGCTGCAGATGATCACCTTCTCCTCCATCTTCTGCTGTCATGCAGCCGGTGTCGTCAGGAGTCATGATCTCCAGGCCCTGAGTTGAGCAAGAGAGAATGACGTCATGAAAGCGGTCACACCAACATCTTACCTCAGGACACGTAAACAGAAAAACACTGAGTTTCTTTGCTCCATATTATTAAGAGACTGAAAACAATCATTAGTTGAGGAGGCTTTCGTCATCTCCCGCCTTGACTACTGCAACACCCTGCTAACAGGCCTCCCGACCTGTGCTGTGAAACTGCTACAGATGGTCCAGAACGCAGCGGCGTGCCTGGTCTTCAATCAGCCTAAAAGGGCACATGTCACCCCTCTGTTCATTGAGCTCCACTGGCTACCCTTAGCTGCAAAATAAAATTCAAATCACTGACGCTAGCCTATAGAGTGCTTCATGGGTCTGCTCCCACCTACTTAAATGCTCTCCCAAAGGCTTACGTTACACCTCAACTAGTCCATTCAAAGGATTGTCATCTGGTGGTGCCAACACTACTCGCACAAGAGAATCCAGACTCTTTTCATGTGTCGTTCCACGCTGGAATGACCTACCAAGTGCTACCAGAGCAGGGGGCATCCATGTCTATTTTCAAGAAGTTCTTGAAGACTAAAAGCCTCTTCTGTCCTAGCACTGGTACAGTTCTTTCCAAGACTACTTCTATGTAGCTTATTCCTCTTTTGTAAGTCAGTTTGGATAAAACGGTTAGGTCTTCTGTGTTGCTGTGTGTGTGTGTGTGAGCATGACGTGCTGCATTTCTCACTTCTTGCTGAGGCAGAGAAACCGACTTCCTCCTCTCTACGTGTTACAGTAAAGATTAGAGACTTCCTGTTTTTCATACAGTCCAGCTCATTCTTTACCATACTTCATCACTGCCAGAGCTCCAACTAATGATTAGATCAATAGATAAGACTTTGTAGTGCAATCATACTCTAGATCAGTGGCTACCAAAGAATGGGTCCGGACCTACAGATGGGTCATGACAGATCATTTTGGGGTCCCCAAACAAATTATTTTTTACGCAAGATGTTTGTATTTATGTTTTAAATAGCATGCACAAAAAGAAGCTTTAATGAACTTAGGAAACATCTAGAAAGAAAGAAAGAAAAGATGTGTTAACCAATTCAAAGTGATATTTGGCTTTACAGATATGGCTGTAAATTAGGCATTAACTCACAATTGTGATTTGAGTCAAAGATCATCTTTGCGTCCCCATAGAGACAGTTAGGGAGTAACTAATAAATAATAAAGACCAAAAACAACATTAAAACCAATGAATTAATCATCCAAAAACTTTTTGCTAACGTTTTTAGCTAAGTTTGTGCAAAAAAACATTAACACTTTAGAAGTTGCATTAAATGCCCATATTATACAGATGAAAAACTATGATTTTGTAGCGAGTTAATAACGTTATATCACCTACGGAAAGTTGTACTATGTGTACATGTAAATGTTTTTCGACTTTTCACTGAAAATAAAGTAGTTAATCGGATTACAGTGATAGAAATCTGCTGTTTCCCAACGGGAAAACATGAGAACTGCTGTGACTGAGATTACTGCTCGTGGATGCAAGTTATTTACATGTTCACAGAGGATAATTTTACACATATGTAACACAAAAACGTGAATAACTACAGTAGCGGAGAAACCGGAGCTTGTGTATGAATGAGCTCTTTTGTAAACAAAGTTGTCAACGTGGACACCAACTGAAACTTTAGTTCACTCTAAGTCGTTTCACGGGACCGTGATGTCTTCGACGTCAAAGTAAAAAAACACGTACAGGTGTTTATAAACGTGTAAAGTTACTCACCGGAACCTCGTTTACGCGGCTTTACAATCGGTTTCAATCCGAAAACGCATTCGTGGATTTTGATTCCGCCTCAAACTCATTCTCCACACACACACTCACCCAGCCGGCTGTTGCTTCGTGCGTGATGACGTCAGAGGGAGAACGTAAAAGGAGCGACGTCACCCGAGCCGCTGAGACAGAGATGCTCTGTGTGTGGAAAGATGACTCACGCGTTTTATGTTTTGTGGCGTTTGTGTTTGATTATTTAATCAAACACAAGAGTCCCTAGACAAAAGGTTTGGAGAAACGCTGAACTATTTAAGTAACACAGTTACAGTAAGAAACACAGACTGTATGTAGGATAAAATAAAGAATTAAAGAATAAGGAATGAATAAAGGACAAATAAATAAAGGGAGGGGATAAAGAAATATAAAAACAAGTAAAAAACTAGTACAAAGAGTTTTTATAAATGTTAACCCCCTCAAAAATGACTGCAAAACCACGGATATAATAATAATCTGAAGGATAACAATAGCTGTAATAATAAAGGGTGGAATAAATGAAGGGATACAGGAATAAAAAGGAGGAATGATGGACATAAATGTATGAAATAAAGGGAGGAATAATGAAGTAAATTTGGGAATTTAAGAAAGGAATAATTAAAGAATTGGGCATCAAGGAATATGGAAAGGACTACATGACTAAAGGAATGGAAAAAAAATAGTAAATACAATAAATGAAAAACAACCACAAGATTAGAGCTGTCGTCTGAACCAAAAAAATGAAATAAATAAGTGAAATATTTTTTATTTTTGAACTGTTATAGAGGCAAACCAGAAGCAACATACTGTTTATACAGGATTATTCATTTCTATAACACTGTATTATACACACACTCTTTAGTGTCTTCAGTGTCTGACATTGAGACAAAAAGAATCCCAATAAACATTAGACAGTATCATAATCCCAGTGTTGTAATTGGATGCAGGCTTATGTCCAACACACTGGTGTTAATCTCTTGTCTCTTGTCGAGTGTTGGTCAGCAGGACACAGGGATTATACACACACACACACCTGACTGCAGACAATACACACTTCAAAAAGGTATTTATTTATTTGATTTATATTGCAAAAAACTGTAATAGGTGTGTGTTTATGCATTAGATTGTCCATTATGACGTCTTTGTGAAGAACCTCAGATGTTGTAGCGTCAGTGTATGAGACAGAATTTGTGGATTAAAGTGACATTCCCAGTTTTTTTGCATAGTGAACCAGCCTGAGACGCAGAAAAATATGGCTGCTAGTGAAGGAAAAACAGATTTGTGCCATTTAGAAAAAAATCTGTCAACTCATGTCAGCGATATCGTAAGAATGTGTTTACACTGGAAACTGAAGTTTGTAAAGCGCTCGCTCTCCTGCACCAAAGCCCATAGAGAAAATCAGTGATATTTAGCTCACAGGGTCCCAGGAGCTGACAGTCAACTGCTGCGTTGTTTAGTAAGTTTGAACTCGCACAATTACAGATTTGAACTTGGTGATGGAAGTAACAGTGGATCAATAAATCATTGTGTGCAGTGATGTAAAATTGCTGGTTTTCTCTATGGGATTTGGTGTGGGAGAGCGAGCGGTTTACGAAATGACATACATTTCAATAGTTTTCAGTCAAATATGGCAAACTAAGCATATCCTTAAGATAACGTAGATTTAAGGAATAAAACATTTGATGAAGTGAGTCTTTTAAGAAGTGACTAAAAGACAAGAAGAAGGTGGTTGTGAACTCTGTGTGACCCCTGTCTGTGACCCCTGTCCCACCATGGCTGCAGCAGCAGCAGCAGTCATGGTGGACGCCGCAGCAGCCGAGCAGTTCCTGGACGCCAACCCGCAGTTTGCCAAGCAGTACTACGACGCCAACTTCCGCCCGAAGGTCATCTCTGACCTGCTGAGCAGCGGCCGCAAGACGGCGGTGGACGTCAGCAAGTTCCACGACCTGACGACGGTGGAGGAGAGCGAGATTCTCTTCGACCTGGTGAGGGACATCCAGGACAACCTGCAGATGGAGAAGTCGGTCTTCAACCTCATGAAGCACCTGGACTTCATCATGAGGGCCGACCGCATGAGCCTCTTCATGTACCGGCAGAGGAACGGCGTGGCCGAGCTGGCGACGAGGTCACTAAAAACCTTCTTTAACTGCAGTTTGAGTTTATTATCAAAAATACTATTAACTATTACATTAAAGGAAGATTTAACTGCACACATTTTCATTGCTGAGGTCTTATGAGTAGAAAACTCATGAGTCATGATCTATTCAACAGCTCAATAATACAGTTTTAAAGTAGGACAGTGCTTAAAAAAACACAATTTACTGGTTTAATTGATCTTCATGAGATTAATACATCAAATTGTGACATTAGTCTTTTAATAAAAGCCATTTGCAGAGGGCAACCACCTTTATTTTTGCTAGTTTGGATCATGTGGCCGAACAGTGACTCTGATAATTAGCCGTTTTTCCTGCATAAATATAACAAATAAATTATGTTCACATTTGAACATAAATAACTAATAAAACGGCAGTTTAAAACATAAATCTGTGTATTTATTTTCTAAGAATAACGACTCAAAACGTATTATAACGTTATTCTATTTCAAATCCCCAAACCTGACAGGAAGTAGTCAAACTTTGCACATGCGCTGGACAAATCATGTTTCTGGTACAAAAGTGGAAGTCATAGCTAACTCACTGTTTGACATTAACACAGTTTTATTTTAAAAACGTCAGTGAACATTAATTAGCTTATTATATAAGCAGTTTTTATGCTCACCACAGTCTCACTCGTCCACTGTGATGCTAGCTAGCAACCCTGCTAAACATTTGCACTTCCCTAGCTTTAGCTTCTGCCTTTACCTTACGTTACCTTACTTCTGACCATACATGCAAAGAAATAACCCTTTTAATGTCTTTTTAAAAGCTTAGGTTACTTTCCCTTAAGCTCAAGCTAATAGATTGTAAATAAAATTGAACGTTAGCCTTAAGTGAAGCATCTTAGCCACCAGGGGGCAACTTCACTAGTTGCCAAAATAATATTTTTTGATAAATGTCTGTGTGAAATTGAGAGAATCATTCAATTTCCCTGTGGGATTAATGCTCCCAATCACTACTTTCAGTTCTCCTTCAATAGAACATTTTGTAAATTATGTTCTAATTAAGGGGAAAATGGATGATTAAGTATGACACTTATTGGAGTTGGACAGTTTGATTGACAGCTGGTGTCCTGGTTGCAGGTGCCGTCATCATTACTTCCTGTTTCTTCAGAATAAAATGTGCCTGCCAACACAATTTAGAGTAATTATCAGAGTAAAATGTTGCATTATGTCCGTCCCCAACAGCTTTGTGTTTTTTGTTTTTTTTTTAAACTTTACCTGCAGGTTATTTAATGTCGGCAAAGACTCGTCGCTGGACGACTGTCTGGTTCAACCGGACAGTGAGATCGTTTACCCTCTGGACATGGGCATCGTGGGCCACGTGGCCTCCACCAAGAAGATGCTCAACGTCCCAGATGTGTCTGAGGTAAATACTTTATATGTTTTACTTATTCTTAAAGCCTTAGGTGTTAAATGATACTGAATTTAAATGCATACATATTTATAATAACATGAGGGAAAACTTATACACATTCTGTCCACTTTATTAGTATTGTGTGTTTAGTGTTTATTTTAGTAAGATTTTCTGCTATTTTCTCTTGATTTGGACCATTTTCGGTTACTTCTAGCAACAGTTTTTGTTCAAACCATGTTCGTCCTGATGCTCATCTTTACCTTGACTAAATGTGTTGAGTTGCTGTGAATGGCTGATTAAATATTTGCTGTTATAATAAGCAGTTGAACAAGTGTACCTAATAAAGTGGCTGGTAAGTGTAGAGCAGTGGATTGTTTTGTTTTAAAATGATAAGTGAATCCTTTTTTGAGTCAAATATTGATTTGTTAAGGTTAATGTGTTTAAAAATGTAAGTTTGCTATGGTTGTTGGATAGGTTTATAATAAGTTATTTTACTGCTCCACAAACCCTGTCACAAACTGCTGCTCTGCCTCTATTTGACCAGCAGAGGGCGACTTGACACCACAGTGTGTCACTGCTCCTAATTCCCTGCCACCAAAGCCAACACAATCTCATTACAGCCAATTCCTTTGACATTTGAAAATGGCTGTCAAGCTTCTATTTATTTTTTTATTTTTTACTCAGGGCACAAAAAGCCTCTGCAGATCCTCCTCACCCTCCTCACCCCCCCTTCCTTCCCTCTCTCTCCTCCTCACTCCTGCACCAACTGTTATTGTGACATTAAGACATTAACAAAGCAGCAGAACCTCACACGTCCACACGACTGATGGATCACAGCGTTCTTCTCTGCATCAGTTCAATCACGTCTTTTTTTTGACACTTTTTAATTGGAATTTTTGTCACTTTTTAATTTCTGTAGGGAAATTCCTCTGCGTTTACCAGGAACTTAACCAGAATTAGAATGTGCAGCGTCCACGGAGCAAACTTTTGACCTGGTATGGAATCAAACAGGCAACCCTCCTGTTACAAGCCCAGTTCAAACCCTTTCCACCTCAGCATGCAGCAAAATGTTGGCCCGAGTCATCACTTTGTGTTTTAATTACTGCATTTCTTCACCAAAGTTGTCACAGAGCATTTTCACACTGTCCCTCACTAAACACCCACATGGATTTATGAACTGTAACCCGTGCATCACCCACATCTCTGAGAACACTACCCATTCACATTCAGTGTCACAAAACCTTCATGCATTCATCCGCTCTCCGCGCACCATCACCACCACTGCACAGCAGAACATGAAAGCTGGGACACTGAGGGGAAAAGTGACGACTGTATTGATATCAAAGCTCCAGCTGCAGCTGTAATGGTTTGACTTTTTGACGCTCGTGTCCTGTGAACGACCTCCTGAACAGAATCACTGTGCTGCTGCTCTGACGCTCTGTTTCCATCCCAGTCCAATCCCGTGTGGACCAGTCATCCAGTCAGTCGTTCTGGTAGCTACAAAGGCAGGGATTATTTTTTTCACTGGGATTATTATGCACCGGGCAACAGCTGGCCTCGTTTCTCCCTCCTCACTCATCATCCATGCTTTGCTCCTTCAGAGTGAATTTAATTCAATACAAACTCTGGATGACATCACCGGCGTAAATATCTCTGTCTCTACACACAGAGAGCCGCGTGCGTGTGCGTGAGGTGAAGAGCATCGGTGCAGGATGTTGCAGATGAAGCCGGTTAATCTGTCCAGAATTAGAGCGATCCCAGATTATTCGCAGAGGTCACGCAAGCCCTGAGCCACTTTCACCGACTCAGCACGACACGTGTTCCCCTTTATTTTTATTTATTTACATTCAGCGGAGAAGAAAAGCCACTTATAAGTCCACTTATTGTGTAATAATCCCAGCGAGGAAGGTTATTTTATGTGTGTGTGTATTTATTGAAGTGTTATATAATTAGAGATTAGATGTTTAAAAACAACCAGGTTGCTTTAAAAGTTAAACAAGGTACATAAAACACAGTGGATCATGATAAAAATTTTAATATTAAAATAGGTATGTGGTTCTAAAACACATTAGATATCGCTTACGTCACTAAATAATGGCCCAAAGTGTTGTGTTAATAATGTTACAAGTCAAAATGTTTGGAGTCAAAACAAAAAAAAGACTAAACTAATAAAATCTATATCCGCAAGTTCTCTCAACATTTACTCCCCTGCACCAAAGCCCATTGACAAAAGCAGCAATTTTAGCTCAGAGGAAACAGTTGATTTTGATCTATTGTCGCCTCCATTAATAAGTTTTTCCTCACTTCTATAAACCTGTGTGAAGGATTTGAAACATTAAAGTCACAAAATAATACAATAAGATTTACTGATGGAGGCGATAGTCCACCACTAACATTGGTGACCTATGAGGTAAAATTGCTGTTTTGGTGAATGGGATTTGGTGCAGGGGAGTAAATGAAGAAAACCTCCCATGCCACAGCTACGGGTCCCAGACCTTGTCTTTGGGAACCACTCATGTAGAGCATATATCTGCAGCTGAGTTGAAACTTTTGCTGCTCTTGTTTTAGGTGTTTCCTAAAAGTTCTGAACACAAAACTGGAACCTCTCCATCCCAGAATGAGTCACGAGTCCCCCCCCCCCCCCCCCCCGAGGGTCGCTCCCTGCAAACTTTTACTTCCATCTTTGCCGGTTAATGAGCCGCTCTCTCTCTGACTCAACACCCTGAGGAACGCCACTGATAACTCCTGCTGTTCAGGAGGAGCAGGAGGTGGAGCAGCACTGAGGGACTGCGGTTTGTGGATGATGGAAAACCTTTTCCGGCAGATTCTTTATGTGGTGTGTTCATCAGAGCTGCTGCCGCTGAAAGTTAAGGAGAGCACAGAGGTCAAAGAGCAGGAGAATTAACAACAAACTTTCTCTCCCCTCTCCTTCTCTTCCTCCCGTAGAGTCCCTTCTACAGTGACTTTGTGGATGAGCTGACCGACTTTAAGACCAAGAACGTTCTCGCCATCCCGATCATGAACGGTAAAGACATGGTGGCCGTCATGATGGCCGTCAACAAGTTGGACGGGCCGTGCTTCACCGCCAAGGACGAGGAGGTAACGCGCAACACCACAAAGACATTAGACACAATTAGATTATCAGCACGTTCTTCCAAATCTGAACTAGTTCCCCGTCGACATCCGAGAAATTAATTGTAAGTATCTAACGTTATAATCTGACAAACGTTGTTTGAAACAGAAGTTCCAGACGGACAGTGACTCCAAGCTGTCACTCCAAAACTCAGTAGCCAATCAGCAGGCAACTTCCTAAGGCCCGCCCACAAACAAAAAAACACAGTGGAAAGAACAAATCCGGTAGCGCAAAGAACAAGTGAGAGAGCGGAAAGAACAAGTGAGGGAGCGCAAAGAACAAGTGAGAGAGCGGAAAGAACAAGTGAGGGAGCGCAAAGAACAAGTGAGGGAGTGCAAAGATAAGTGAGGGAGCGCAAAGAACAAGTGAGGGAGCGCAAAGAACAAGTGAGGGAGTGCAAAGATAAGTGAGGGAGAGCAAAGAACAAGTGAGGGAGCGAGCGCAAAGAACAAGTGAGGGAGCGTAAACAAGTGAGGGAGCGTAAACAACAGTGAGGGCGCGTAAACAACAAGTGAGGGAGCGCAAAGAACAAGTGAGGGAGCAGAAACAACAAGTGAGGGAGCGCAAAGAACAAGTGAGGGAGCGCAAAGAACAAGTGAGGGAGCGTAAACAACAAGTGAGGGAGCGCAAAGAACAAGTGAGGGAGTGTAAATAAAAGTGATATTTGTCTTGTCATAATTCTGATACCGTGGCGCGTGACACAATTATAATATAATTACTGTCACTGTGTTGACGCTGTCCAGTACCGTCATCGAAACGTGTTATTAAACGCCTGAAACTTTCTTAAATACAGTCTAAAAAATAATAAAAAGTCATATTAATATTAATAAGACATCACTTGTCAAAACGTGACAGTTTGACAAATGCAATTATCGACTGTATTTGAATTTAAAAAATGAAAAATGAGTCGTCTGCTCTGACTGACACAGCACAAATAAAGCAAATTATTCAGAGTTTTGATGATGTCATCGCTTGTATTTTCCCCTCAGACCCTAAAAAAGTACCTGAACTTTGCAAACCTGGTCCTGAGAGTTTTCCACCTGAATTACCTGCACAACTGTGAGACCAGGAGAGGACAGGTGAGACCACACAGACACTTTTTTTACTCTTTATATCCTATTATAACATATAATAGTTATAAACATTAGTGATTCAATCATTTACATTACAACATATCTCTATTTAACATGAAACGGACGTGCCATGATACGAAATATTCTCCTTAAATACACATTTGATCTCATTTTAATCCCCTCAGACACTAAAACAAAACATTATTGTGCTGCTACATTGATTTATTTACTGATCGATTATGGAAATCAGTCATACAGGGAGTAAACACATGACTCCTCTTTTAAATATTGACATTTTACACTTTGCTAATTGTTAAGAAATTAAGTAGATTTTGGAATTACAAGTAGATTTTGGAATTCTAAGTAAAATTTGGAACTATAAGTGGATTTTGGAATTATAAGTGGATTTTGGAATTATAAATAGATTTTGGAATTATAAGTAGACTTTGGATTAAGAAGTCAATTTTGGAACTATAAATAGATTTTGGAACTATAAGTAGATTTTGGAATTACAAGTAGATTTTGGAATTATAAGTAGTTTTTGGAATTATAAGTAGACTTTGGATTTAGAAGTACATTTTGGAACTATAAGTAGAATTTGGAACTATAAGTAGATTTTGGAATTATAAATAAAATGTGGAACTATAAATGGATTTTGGAATTATAAGTAGAATTAGGGACTATAAGTAGATTAAGGAATTATAAATTAAATTTGGAACTACAAGTGGATTTTGGATTTATAAATAGATTTTGGAACTATAAGTAGATTTTGGAATGGCTTGAGGCAGTATTGGCTACATAAATACAGTACATGTTTGTTTTACACAGTTTAACACGACCATGACACAAATTTAAAGGTGTTTTAAGAGTTTAAAAGAGAGTTTTTCTTTGACATAATTTATTTGAGAACATATTTGTCTGTTCAGGTGCTGCTGTGGTCGGCCAGCAAGGTGTTTGAGGAGCTGACGGACATCGAGCGGCAGTTCCACAAAGCCTTGTACACAGTCCGAGCTTTCCTCAACTGTGACCGCTACTCTGTGGGTCTGCTGGACATGACCAAGACCAAGGTGGGTGACACTCACACACACAGACAGGGATAAGCTGTAAAACCAACAGAACGGTGAGCGACACCACGGTCCTCTTTGTGCTGAAGTTTCCCTTCACTGCCTCCAGTGTATCATTATTTTCAGGTTTAGTGGAAAAGGTCACCTGAAGGAAACAGAAGTCAAAAGCGTTTTAAAGCAGACTGCAGGTGGATAATTAAAAAAAAAAAAATGTGTTACGGGTTATTGTCCTCTAACCAGAAGGTTGGCAGGGAATTCCCTGGCTCCTCTCCTTTGTGAGCCAAAGTGTCCTTGAGCAAGACGTTAGACCTCAAATTACTCCTGAACGTCAGTGTGTTAGAAAAATTTATTTTATACAATATATTCACAACAAAAACACAAAAATCTGCATATTTAGTCGGTAGTGTTTTATAATTTTAGGATCTTTTACTGTTGACATTACTTAGTGTTGCATATTCTGTTATTAGTTGCTTGTTGTTGGTTTGATAGTGATTTAAGTAGATTTATGTTTTTGTTTTCATCATTTTTGATGATCACTATTTAGTAATGCTTTTTATTTAATTAATTAAAAGTTTTGTTTTTGTTATTCAACATGACTGGTTTGGACACCACACATTCGGATTCCTTTGTTCTTTTTTCTTAGTTTGCTTGCTTTTGGACGATAAACGACAACAGTGGCCTTTTGGTTAAGTTTAGATTGACTTTGACTTGACAGCCACTAAAGACTTTAGTGTTGGAGCCACAAATCAACTATTTTGTACAAAACACAGAACATTACAAAGCGGAACTTACACATTCTTCGCTACAGAGCTCCCCCTACAGTTTCGGAGTCCACCGACACTCCTCTGTCGCTCAGATGTTTGCTCGTGTCAGACAGTCGTTTTCTCTGACCTGAGGCTTTGCCCGAAGACCTCTTGATTCTGAGGACTCCAGGTCGGTCGGCCCTGATCTCGTAAGGCTGTTTGTTCCGCTAACAGACAGTAGGGGGCAGTGGAGACGAAACGTTTAAATTCACGCATTGCTGTTTTTGCATCGTTCCCATTTCCCCCTTCTTCTACTCCCATGGAAAGACATATTTCAGAGTCTCCTTTGAGGTTTCCGTGTTGTCTTCTTGAAGTAAATACTTCTGCTTGTGTCCCCATGTGTCTGCGCTAATGAACAAACTGTCATAAACGCTCCTCACTGGCTGTGGCTCGGGCTAATCGCGAGCAGCTGCCTGTTGATTCCTAACACCTGTTTTTTGTGAACAAAACACTTGTTGTGTGTGTGTCACAGATGGCTGTCTGTGGGTTCCATGATTAAAGCTCTAGAGGAGGAAAGAAATAAAACACTAAACCAGTAGATCTGCTTTGAGCTCGTTGTTAGCTTTGGCTCTCGTTTGCAGCCCAGATACGACAAACTGGAGCAGATCTGTCGTTCAAAACCCGACACGTGGATATGAAATCTGGACCAGTTCTAGTTCATCATCATGTAACGTTGTTGTGGTTGTAATTGTGGCCCAGATCCGTTGAGTGCCGGAGAAGAGCCATCAATCAGCGCCGTATGTGGGTCGGATGACAGACTCTGTTGCGGGCCAAATGTGGAACACAGACATTTTGAAATATGGGTCTGCACTTTGTGATGACAGACAGACCCTGCTGATGTGCCCTGTGGTTTAAACTCTTGCTCTAAATCTTCCGTTTTTTATTCTCCATCTGTGTGTTTTCTGCAGGAGTTCTTTGATTTGTGGCCGGTCCTGATGGGAGAAGCTCCGCCATATGATGGACCCAAAACTCCAGATGGCAGGGTGAGGAGATATTCACCATGACACCCACTGTTACTGCTTCTATACCTAATATTTAATCTGTAAATTCACATCAAAACCACCTTTAACTTATGTGTGACAGAATAACGTTTAGTTTTTTAAGGTCTAGTGTGTAAAATGTAGGTGAAATTACTTATATTTGATAATTATACTTACTTTTTAGTTAGTGTAAAGTCATGTGATTGTATGAATTGCTGTTTTTAATTATGCCAGAATGAGTCTTTTATATTTAGGAGCCAGGTCAGCTCTACAAAGGCCGCCATGTTTTTACAGTAGCTCACAGTCTTTTGAGTTTTGATGCTAACTTAAGGCTAATAACCCTTTCACACTCACACATACTGTACCTTTACTTTTCTTTAGTGATTACAGAGCCTGTGCTTCACACAGTAAACTGTCAACATTAAAGATACAGCACCACTTTAAGGGTCCAGTGTGTAAGAATTAGTGACACCTACTGGTGAGACTGCACATCAGGAAGCTACGGTGGCCTTCACTTATCAAAAAGCACATTGTTATTCCGCTTCAAAACTCAAAAAAACACGCTGTGGTTGGTTTGTCCATCGCTGGCTGCTGTAGAAACATGGCAGCACAAGATGGCTGCCTTCATAAACCAAGCCCCTTGCCAAACGTACACAAGTACACAGTCTTATTTTAATGCAATAAAAGCCTAATTCTTTTTTATTTTGAAGCAATTTTACATTTATACAAACATACTTTTCAGTAGTAAATTAAATTTTTGCCAATAAACCCTCCTAAATATTAGATATGGGACCTTTTAAAATCAACAAAATAATGTAATTACAGTCGAAGCCAGTAAAAGTAGGTCTTGAGGGATGATCTGAAAACATTGAGTGAAGTTTATACTTTATATTCTTCAGATAAACTCTTCCTGTTACAGGAATCTTTATATTTCTGTACAACCTAATATTATCTAGGGTATTTTAAGGTATAGGACTTGGAAAATCAGGGCATACATGTAGTAAATAACCTGCTTATTGTTATTTTTGTGACATTTGTCTTTGTTTTCTCAAGGAAATTATCTTTTACAAACTCATCGACTACATCCTTCACGGCAAAGAAGACATCAAGGTCATACCGTAAGTCACGTGTTTGGACGTTGTTGAGGAACACGGGAAGAAGAGGAGAAATATCAAATAAATGCAGTTGATTATCCATAAAGGTGGTGGATATGGTGATTACATGTTGTGTTTGTTCATCCTCAGGAATCCTGCACCCGATCACTGGGCTCTGGTCAGTGGTTTACCAACCTACGTCGCCGAGAATGGACTGGTCAGTGTCTCGTTTTTTTCCTCTTTTCTTTAAAGCTGAAACCCCAAAAACCTTAACTTCTTACCATGAGACAACATCCATATTCAGACTGCTGAGAGATTTGAATTGTTGACAATTCAAAGTCATCTATAAAAACATGAACGCTACACATCACCTTTGGTCTGTATTAATGCACAATAAACCTGTGCTTTGTGAACATATTTTAAACAATAGCAATGTCTTCCTCATCTTTGTTGATGTATGACTTATGGGACATATCTTTTAAGGTGACTGTGAGACAAATTATTGCTCACAAGCCTGTAATCAAACATGATAACGGCGTGTAAATGATCAGATTTACGATCATGTCACATTTGTCTCGGTTACGCACATTAAATTAGTGCACGCCGTTTCCAGAGCCTCTCAAAATCAAGGGAAGCCTCCCAAAATGGCTGACTTTCAAAGATACTCCATGAAAAGACTGATCCAAAAACATTTACATGGATGTATGCTGTTTAACCTCAGTGCCAGCAGAAGCACTTGAAGTCCTGTAACTATTAATATATTGCATCAAAATAAGGCAAAGTGTAAATGTTGGTATCTATTGACAAAACATACTCGGGTAAAAAACACTAAATTGTTTCTTAGCTAAGGTTGATACATAATTCTTAGCTAATACGAGAACTTAAACAGGACATAATATTACACACAAATAAAGAACAACATGTACATTGAAATCTATAATCTATAATCTTTCTATAATAGAAAATGCTAACTTGAGCTGCAGTGGCTGTGTTTGTTAGCGAGGGTTGTTAAGTAGCATAATCGATTGGTTGCAGGTAATGAGTTTAATAATGTTTGTTAGCTGAGCCTGCTAATTAGCATAATTGACAGCTAATATATGAGAACTTGTACGTACACTAACGGCTCATCATGTCACATACAAATAAAGCTAAACACATGAATGTCACTCTCTGTTGATATTAAATGCTCTTCTAGAAACTGCTAACTTGACTTAATTAGCGCAGTCAGTGTTTAACATAAAGAGTTAATCATAGTTACATCTAAGTGAAATACAGTCATAAATGTAGTTATCTGTCGACTTCTTCAGCTAGAAACCGAACTTGAACCATAGCAGCTATGTTTGCTATGCTGCTAATTAGCTTAATCAAAGGCTAATTGGAGAAAAGTTTTATGTGAACTATGAAACATGAACGGTTGTGTCACAGCACGGCTTCAGTGACCAGGATGTTTTAAAAGCATCTGGTCATCAATCAACACATGACGCACTGACTCATACTTAGCTAGCCTGTTTCAATACATGCGCTCCCAGGACGCTGGGAGGGCGTGACCTTTCCTCAGCCCCGGAGCCCGAACACGTATGGAATTAAACATCAAATACACATTGAATCAATGACAGGGAGCAGGTTGAATACCAAACTCCAGCACCTGAGCTCAGCAGGAGAGTGATTCACAGATGTGACAAAAACACACAAACAACAGGCTGTCCGATAATAAGTCCACATGATGTATCACGGCATTTTTCTTGTCACTTTTCCAGTAGATTACATCAAACAAGTGGAGCAGAAATCCCAACACGAGGTCTGTGTGGGACTCTGGGTGTCAGTGTGAAGAATTTATAGAATTTAATCAAAAACTCACTCGCATCAGGTCGCCCACCATGTTCAGAATCACAACCTGTGTGAGAGGCAGGGAGTTCGGCCAAGTTCTGGGTGTTGAGATCCTAGACTTTAAGTTGTGATAGTAATGGCAATGCATATAGTGAGTCTTAAAGGGATAGTAACGGCCTGTTCTGCCTGGAAACAGAAGTTTGTAAACCACTCACTCTCCTGCACCAAACCCCATTTTTAGCTGCATGGACACAGGAGCTGCTGCTTTACTGCTGCTTTTTAAACCACTCTTAACGTCAGTTAATGCAGTAATAACTGTTAACGGTTATTAATTATTGTTAATAATTAACAATTATTTATCTTTATGAAACCTCCTTGTGACCCTAAAACCACCGTTCCTCACAAGGAACATTAATAAAGGCTACTTATGTTAAATAAATGCTTAATTATTCCCATACATTTATGAAGCCATAGTTAAGGGATCCATGTTTTACACTCTCCCTTATTGTAAAGTATTTTGCTTAAGTGTCACTTAAGAGACCTTTTCAGACACAGAAACATTTTAATAAATGTAAAGACGAACATTTACAGTTACTTAAACGGACCCTTGAACTATGTACGAGTGAATAACTTCATTAACCTGAATAATGATGGTTAATTGTTAGTTAAAATATAAATTAACTGTTAATAAACGCTTATAACAGCATTAACTTAATGTTCCTGTTTTAATCCAGAACTGCAGTCTTGTCTTTTCTCACTCTGCCTTCAGCAGAACAACTTCTTTCGTGTCCTTTATATTTAAACAGTGTGCGCGTGGTCACACGAGCAGAACGTTCATATTACGTCTTATTACACAGTCGTCAGTGTGCACGCGGTCGTGGAAATGAAAAGTGCTCAGTGCTCACCATTATAATTAATCACATTATGTTTTTTCTTCAACAAAACCACTGATTCTGCGGCCACTCGTCCATCTGTCCATCCTTTAACATCATGTCCTCTCTCTGTCCTCGCGTTGCCTTCGCTGCTCATCCTTTCTCGCCTCTCCTCCCCTCGTCCTCTGCTGTCGAATGAAAACTCAATCTCTCGTCTCAGACTTCCTCTCCCCCCTCCGCCTCTGTGAGTCTGAGTGAAAGAGAAGCGTCAGATTGACATTAATGCTCCCGGATGCAAATCGATCGGTGGAGCTGCCGAGCATTAAAACTCTGTCAGCTTCTCTAAGTAACATGTTCAAGTAAACGCATGCATCAGCTCTTTCTGTTCCCCCCGAAGCCAAAAACAGCTTACGGTGGTGGAGTCTTACACTGTACATGAGAACACGAGCACTATTTTTAACATTTATTATGGTTGTAAAACTCCAGGATGTTCAGAATAATGGGAAATTCAGTCAAATAACCAAGTTAGAGCAAGAAAGTTTCAATAGGACAATCCAAGATGATGAAGTTAAATTACCGTAAATTTCGGCCTATTGAGGGCACCTGACTACAAGCCGCACCAGCTAAATTTTAAAAGAAAATACATTTTGTACATATATTGGCCGCACTTGAATATAAGCCACAGGTTTTCATGTTGTTTTCATGTTGGATTAAATGTCTTATCAAAGGAGTTTGTTAATGAATGCATCAACTTTATGAATGGCGAGTAAGTGTGCGTGACTAGCACTGAATGATGCGATATTTACATAGAAAGACGTTTTACGGAAGTTTTTCGTTGTTGTTTTTATTAAAACAACGTAATTTAAACACGGGGTGAACATGCCTGCATGTTTAGAAAATAAAACAGCACCGACACGGCATCAACACGCCTGGTTAGAAAAGAAAACACTTTAGCCTACCAGAAAAGTCATTGGTCGCTATCTTCATCTTCTTCTTGCGCACTAAAGCCACTGAAGTCTTCATCTTCAGCGCATAATCTTTCCCCGCGTTTCCTCACTTTTGCGTTTACTGCTAGAGAGTGCCCCCCGGTGGCCGTTAGCCAGCAAAAATCTATAAATTAGCCGCACTGTTGTATAGGCCGCAGGGTTCAAAGCGTGGGAAAAAAGTAGCGGCTTATAGGCCGAAATTTACAGTAGTTAGTTGAGATTCAAATAAATTGCAGGAACCTTTCAATTATGAAAATTTCCTGTTTATTCCCATTAAATCCCACGGAAATGTTTAAATTTTTGTAAATTCCTTGAATTTTGCAACCGTACTACAGATTAAACCTGCAATTACTTCTTTTGTACATACAGTAAAATAAACTTTTAATTTTTCTTAACCCTCAAACAGGAATCAACGCTTTAAACTTTCACCCTCAACTTTATTCTTTCTCTTTTCCCATTTTTTCCCCTTCCACAGATTTGTAACATCATGAACGCAGGCGAGGATGAATTTTTCAGCTTCCAGGTAAAGTTGTTTTCTTCTTCTATAAACAAACATGTCTCGTCCAAATTGGACTCGGACGAGTTTGCTCAAAAATGGCCGACTTCCTGTTGAGTTGAGGCCATAATTATAGTCGACATTTTTGTTCGTCTTGGTCTATAACATCTTCCTACCAAGTTTCGGGAAATTCGGTGGAACTCAATTTTGCCTCTGTTTTCACCCTAGGGGGCGCTATTGAGCCCTTGAGCAACACACAGGTCCAGGAACTAAGCCAATATCGCATTTTCACCATACCTGACCTCTGTACAAAGTTTCAGTAGTTCTTATGTACGTTAACCTCCTCAAAAATGACCGTAAAACCACCGATATGATAATAAAAATAACTAGGACGAGTTTGTTCAAATGCATAGACTAGCCATTTTTGTTTTTCCAAAATGGCCGACTTTTGAGTGGGCGGAGCTAATGGAAGTACATTATTTAGACTTTAATTCAATTTTAGCCACTTCTCTCGTGTCAAAAATTCCCAAAAAAAACTTTGGCATAATCCCAACAAACTCACCGAATTTTGTCCCAATCTGACGACTTTTGTCAGACCATGACCCGACTTCTGGGGGCGCTATAGAGCGATTCATTTTCAGGATAATTCTCTCATCACCTCCTAAAGTGTGATTTATTCAGTTAGTGTAAAACATTAAAGCCACTCATTCATTCATTCTTTCATTTATTTATTTTACATAAAAATCTTGTTAGAGATGATGAAGTTGAAGCGGAGCTGCATTAATGCACGGGTGCGAGGGTGAATTCATTACTTACTCCTCTGGATGAATAAATGCAGAGGAATTCATCAAAAACTGTGGACAATCACATTTTGTACAAAGGCGTCGGCCGAGAGAATTAATGTAAATAAATGTATGATTCAAAATATTCATCTTTATTCATTCATTTTTATTTACCGACATTATCACTGCAGTACATTATAATAATCTGCAGCAGTGACTCAGTGACACACAGATGAACACATTAATGACTGCAGTTTGTTTTATTGTTTTACAATCTGTTTATTTTTAATAATTGTTATTTATTAGGGCCCGAGCCACGAATGCCAGGGCCAGAAACGGCTCCCGGCACGAATCTGTGCGGGGAACCTATTGTTATCCTTCAGATCATCATTATATCCGTGGCTTTGCAGCCATGGCCTCAACTCAACGTGAACAAGTGAAAAAGTTCAAGTTTTAGCTGAATTATTGATTTTTTTCTCATTATTTCCTCTGAACGGACGAGTTCACTTTACATTTCTGTCACGTTTCTGCTTGATGGTGGAATAAAACTCTGTTAAATCAGCGATTAAACATGCAGTTTTGTGTTTTCTGTGTGTGTGTGTGAGAACAGAAGGAACCTCTTGATAGCACCGGCTGGACCATAAAGAACGTTCTGTCGATGCCGATCGTCAACAAGAAGGAAGAGATAGTGGGCGTGGCCACGTTCTATAACAGAAAAGATGGGAAACCCTTTGATGACATGGATGAAACACTGATGGAGGTGCGTGTGTGTGTGTGTGTGTGTGTGTGGTTTATAAATACACATTCAGAGCATGTGCATTATTTATCACTTTGCCTGGAGGCTTTTTCTCTCTCTCTGCTGCTCCACTCAGAGTTTCAGTAAAAATAAACACCATGACAGTTTAATCCCTAACTTTAAAATCAAAGTCGTTTCAGGAACATTTTTTTAATTTTTTGGACGTTTTCACATAATTTTCTCCTCATTTAGTCACGAATTTGCCGCACAAAGTGTCAGTCGATCGTAAATAACGACATTTCATCGTTTCAGTAAAATCCTCTCAGGAATAACACTCCATGTTCTCCTGCTTAAAGGAATAAAAAGAAAATGGAAAGAACAGATTTTTTTTAAGGTCATCTTAAAAAAACACTTAAAGGGATAGTTCATGATGTTGAAATAAGGGTGTGTGAGGAGGTGCTGACGCATAAGTGTTTAGGGGTGGGAACCGCCAGAGACACCGCGGTACGATATTTAAGTCACAATACGATATTATCATGATATGGGAGTCACAATATTGAAGTTTCAATATTGCGAAATTGAAGTCTCAATATCGCAATATTTAAGTCACAATACAATATGATCACGATATTTAAGTCTCAATATCACAATATTTACTTCACGATACAATATTATCATGATATTTAAGTCACAATATGATATTATCATGATATTAAAGTCACAATATCATGGTATTTAAGTCATGATACAATATTATCATGATATTTAAGACAATACTATGATATTTAAGTCACAATACGATATTATCACCATATTAAAATCACAATATGATGCTATCGTGATATTTAAGCCACAATTAAATATAAAAACAATATTTATGATAAAATCAAGATATTTAAGCCATGATACAATATTATCATGATATTAATGTCACCATGTAATATTATCACGATATTTAAGTCACAATACAATATCACGATATTCAAGTCACAATGCTATGTCACGATATTTAGATACCATACGATATTGCAGTATACTGAGTATTTGCGAAATCATATACTGCGATATGTTCACACAACAGCTCCAGTGAGAGTGAGCACTTGGCGCCATCTAGTGGACTGAAACGTCAACTAATCTTTTATCCACAAAAAGCTTGATGTTTATTTATCAGTTAAAAAATGAGACGCTAAATAAATCGATACTTGGTGTCTCAAAGGCGATATAATATCGCCACGCAAAATACTGCGATAATTGTGTAACCTCCAATTTACACCTGCGTGTCTATCGTAGCTGAACAACATTTTTGTCTGTTTGAAAGCAGATGATTGGCTTCTGGGAGAAATGGTCATGTTTCCTCCATACACAGTTTTTCAGGTGCTTGAATCAGTTGAAGAAGCATAAAATCTTTGAGAGCAGCAACAGCAGAAGCATTTTCCCCTCATTAAATGTTCTCCCGCTCCTCTTTTAATGGTTCTGTGCTGCCTATACAAATTAAGACATCTTCTTGTGCACTCGAGCAAAGAGTCCCTACAGGTTCGAGCTCATTAGTTTCACAATGTCCTTGTTCTTTACATGAGCGGTTCTGTCTGAAGCAAATTACTACGTAAAATTTGCCACAGCTCAAAATTGGACTTTTTGTGGCCTATGGGGGCGCTCTCACACACTTGATGGGCATGAACATACTTTTAATTATGACTGTTTTGGCATTCATTGAATTTTGATTGACAGTCATTGTTCTTGCCTGAGGAACTATTGGAATTCCTGAAATTACCATATTTATTTATTTTTTTCTCCTCAAAAAATTGAATTTTTTTCTGCACTAAACGTTGATGAAATTGGGCAAAAATTGGCACAAAAATCAGAACAGGTAAAAAATGTTCTAAAATAAGGGAATACATAAAAATTGTGCAAAATGGCTCAGAAGCACCTCCTATGGTGAAACCCGGTAGTACAAAGCCGAAACTAAATTCCGCCAAATTTCACGAAACTTGGTGAAAACGTGTCACAGCCCAAGAAAATTGGGACCATGGCCTCAAATCAATGAATTTGGCCTCAATCTTTTGACGATTTTACACGGTTTTCTTAAATGAACAAAGTCATCTGATTAATCGAATCAGCGTAAAAAAAAAAAAACGCATACATTTTTACACATCAAAGATGAAAAGTTACCAAAGTGTCTCTCAGATTCAAAAGGACGTGGCCACGGCAACCATTGGAATAAAAAACAGGAAGCGTGCTGTAACTGTGACTTTGGTGTACATTGACCAATCTGAGAGACCCAACCAGCAAACACTGGCAAACATTGCTGAACAGGAAAGGACAGGAAACACTTATTGTAGAATTTATTTATTCATTTATTCAAATGTTCTCTGTATCCAGTCTCTGACTCAGTTCCTCGGCTGGTCGGTTCTGAACACCGACACCTACGACAAGATGAACAAGCTGGAGAACAGGAAGGACATTTTTCAGGACATGGTTCTGTACCACGTCAAGTGTCGCAAGGATGAAATCCAGAACGTTCTGGTGAGTACATACTGTATATATGTGTATATATGTATATACATATATATATGTGTGTGTATATATATATGTGTGTGTGTATACAGCAGCTTTTAAAGGATGCTATAAATCCACGTTTTAAAATTTCATCTTTTCAAAAAGTTACATAATGTTTTAATGTCAGTAACTCCAATAATCCATAATTACCATAACATGGAAATATTAAAAGCAAGTTCTCTTCATATAACTTGCTAAATTTAGTTTGAATGCACTAAATTCATTTAGATTTATAATGTTTTGTCAAGCATTTTCTTTTTTTCAGTGCAGTTTGTACATGTGACGCAGGTACAAACAGAAATATTAGTGTCGCTCATGAATTTTGTTTATACATTTTTGTTTAATTTTATTGTACATTATTGACGTTGATGTTTTAGTCACTTGTCTTGTTTGTTTTTACAGTAAAGTCCTTGTACCAAGTATTTCATTACTATGATTACTGTTTTTACTAATAAGAATATGTTTATGTCTTTCACTAACTCCAAATAAACAAATAACCAAATTGGGCAGCAGACAAATTGGTTGATCCTTTTGTTTTGGATTTAGTGCTGTTTTAAAACAAATTGGCATAAATAATTTGAATCGTGGTGCTTTTTTAAATTTAGAAAATAAAAAATAAAAATCATGCTTCACCTATTTCAACAGCTTCCATGTTTCGTTAGCAACTGAAATTTGTACGACACTCAGGACTGTTTGATTTTAGTATTGTTCTATATAATGAAGAATTACTTTAGATTTTACTGCTTTTATATAAATATGAATTATTATACTGCCCTAGATGAACAGGACACGCCCATTAATAATAGATTTTTGTAAACTGTAAGTGATATTATGTTTTTGTTATGTTTTCTCAATCATTTCTTCATGGAATCCTTTAAAATTAGGCTCACACACTGATTTGGATTTGAGGATTAACAGATTGGATTTGCTAGTTGTTCAATTTATGTTTTAAACTGATTTCGATTCTGGAAAAGCTAAGTAGAAATGTTTGTATGTTACATCCAGGGCTCCAGAGTGTTTTGTAGGAAAGATTCAATTTTAAGTAAACAGACAAAAAATAAGAGGAAAGAGGGGATTGAGCTCCAACCCTGAAAGACGGTGCTTTGCGTTCCACTAATGGAAGATGCTGGTGATATTAACGGGAGCTTAGAATCATCTATAAAGTGAAATAAGCTGTCAGGTTTTCGTATGAGGTGATTTGTCAGTGGACACAGACACAAAGACAGAGAACAAAAGCAGAGAGAGGCGACCTGCAGTGACCTCAGATCAGGAGTCAGATGATTGATGCTAAACCGTTTCATCCAAGGTGAGTGTTGATGATCTGTGTGTGTGTGTGTGTGTGTGTTTCCACCCAGAACACCAGGGAGAGATGGGGGAAGGAGCCGGATGAGTGTGAGGAAGAGGAGCTCCAGGAGATTCTGGTAAATAAACACAAACACACACGCACACAAAAACAACAGCAGTGTGAGCTTTTACAATTTAAATTTAATCAGGAAATACACCAAAGATTACGTTTAATATGATGAAACTCACATGTAAATTTACACCTGAAAGTCAGTTTAATGTGAATCACATAAAAATTAAAAATAATTTAAAGTTAAACTGCAGTTTTATGAAAGGTACATTTTTTGCACTCAAGGTGCTGAGTGTAATTGTTTTTACGGCTTAAGTTTTTTTTTAATTGTTATTATTATTTTTAACATTTATTTAACCAGTAGAGGAATTAAATACAGTCATAATATACACTATAGAAATAACATTATGCGATAATTTAATCAAGCTCTCAAAAATGTGTCCATTTTAAACTAAAGGAGCAGCAAAGAGGAATTACTTTTCATTGTTTTCAGCCAGTTCAGTTCAGACCTGCATGCAATTTAAAAAAAAAAAACCCTGGCAGCTCTGGTTGTAGTTTGTGCTGCTTTTAAGACGAATGTTGGAGCCCAAAATAAGGAGGTAATGAACCCAGAGTGGAGTGTGTAGATAAAAAATAGACCTGTGTTTGTTTTCTATGGAAGGATGTAAAGTAAGCAGTCAACCCTGACACACACAGAGGCGACGGTGTGAAATTTAAAATGAAATCTCAGCGTGTGTGTGTGTGTGTGTGTGTGTGTGTGTGTGTTTACACCAAACTGTGTTTTTTTCCTCTGAGCAGCAAAAGAAACATAAGTTTCCCCTGATGAAACAGGACTGAAAAGCCTTTTTGGGGAATTATTTTATTGATTCTCTAGGTCCATTTTGTGACCTTTTAATTTGTTTATTTAAAGGTTTTTCTCACATACGTCTCTGTCTCTGTGTGTCCACGTGTCTCTGTGTCCACGTCTCTGTCTCTCTGTGTCCCACAGTCTGAGGTTCTGCCGAACTCCAAGAAAGCCGAGATCTTTGAGTTTCACTTCTACGACTTTCACCACACTGAGCTGGAGCTGGTCAAGTGTGGGATCAAGATGTACTATGAGTTGAAAGTGGTGGACAAGTTCCACATCCCCAGAGAGGTAAGGGTCATTAGGGCCCGTGCACTTTGTACCAGGGGCCAAAACGGCTCCTGGCACAAGGTGATGTTATCCTTCAGATTATTATTATATCCGTGGCTTTCCGGTCATTTTTGAGGGGGTTAACGTGCATAGAAACCCTTGAAATTTGGCATGGAGGTCGGGTCGGCGAAATATGCGATAGTGGCATAGGGCACAAAGCCATTTGTAGCCCTAGGGCTCTATAGCGCCCCCCACAAGTCAGGTCATGGTCAGATCAAGGCAAGAGAAAGTGGCCGAAATTGCGTTAAATGCAAAATTTTTGATTTTTTGTGTCTAAGTCGCACATAGTTGTTCCAATTTTTACCAACCTTGGTATACCCGTTGCTCTTGTGATTCCAAACACATTTCCAATGTACTTCCATTAGCTCCAACCACCCGGAAGTCAGCCATTTTGGAAAAACAATAATGGCAAGTCTACACATTTGGAAGAACTCGTCCTAGCGCGTTTAAGCTAGCGGCGTCAAACTCGGTCCATATGTTCTAGACAAGTTAATGATTAAAGGCGTGGCCTCAGCGCTCCGACAAAGTTGACCTTAAAATGGCCGGAAAACTACTTTAAAATTCCACTTTTTGAAAGCTTTAACGTAAACAGAACTTTGTGAAATCTCTCACAGTCATCAGATATGACGAGTTACTTGGGGCGAGGGCCCTTTCATGACTGCGTGCAGTCCTGGTTATTGTTATTACTGTTATTATTTAATGTTTTTTTAATATTAGCATTTTAATCCCTAGAATAGTGTTCCTGGAACTTGGAGTTCCTGCTTCTATGATGAGGGGGAACTGAGTTTTATTTGTTAGTAAAAGTGCAAACTTGTGCTCTATTGTGGCGTCACTGTTTATTATTTATTGTCTCATGAATATTAAATGTGTGTGTGTGTGTGTGTGTGTGTGCAGGCCCTGGTGAGGTTCATTTATTCCCTGAGTAAAGGCTACAGGAAGATCACGTATCACAACTGGCGCCACGGATTCAACGTGGGACAGACGATGTTCACGCTGCTGATGGTCAGACACTTGGCACAGTCTCTCAGTCCCTTTTTCCTCCTCCTCTTCATCATCAGTCCCTCACTTATCACACTCAATCTTTCCCTCCTCTGCAGTAAAATCACCTGTTTTTTTCTTGTTTTCCTCCTCCTGTTTTCTCCTCCATGTTTGATGGTGGCAGACAGAGGCAGAAAACCAGAGTTACATGATAGAATAAGTCACTGGATTAATCATTAACCCTGAGAACACAGAGCATTTAATCTGCTTTTTTCCCCATTACTATGTCAAAACATACAGTATATACAGAAGCTATAAGAATGTAAATGGTTTGTATCTATATAGTACTTTTCTAGTCTTAATGACCACTTGAGCTGCTTTACACTACAGTTTTACTGTATATCTTCTTTTTCAGAAACTATAAAAAACACACGTGCAAAAATCAAAATAAATATACATATATATGTATATGTATATATATGTGTATATATATATATATATGTGTATATATATATATATATATATATATTTATATATATATATATAGAGAGAGAAATAAAAACATACACAAGTGTCTGGTTCTATGGAAGGATTAAAATCAGTTTTTCCCTTTTGAGCAGCAAAAGAAATACATTTCTCCTGATGAACCATGAAAAAGGTTAATCTGTGTGTGTGTGTGTCTCAGACAGGTGATTTAAAGCGTTACTACACAGACCTGGAGTGCATGGCCATGGTGACCGCCGGCCTCTGCCACGATATCGACCACAGAGGAACCAACAACCTCTACCAGATGAAGTAAGAAGCGAGCGATTCACTGTCTTTCTTATTAAAGCTGTAGTATGTAAGCTTTGTTTTTTTTTTATTCTGTCTCTGTCTTGGTCTTTGTTTGCCGCATCATTCATTTGAAAACGCTCTTTTGAGTAAAACTATCACACCTGACTGAGGGAGCGTGTGTGTGTGTATACAGCAGCAGTGCAGGGGCGGAGACAAAAAGCAGGGGCGGAGACAAGAAGTGTTTACGCTGCTTTTTTCAGTGGTAGAATTCACTTCTGAAACTTAACATGGACGCGTCTCCGTCTCTTAACAAAAAAAAGTGCAACGTCCGTCAGTCTTGACATAGAACAGATCACTTCCTGTGTGCAGAGCGGGAATGTCACCGGGCGACATGAGATGCAAACACAGCTATTCTGACTGGGAGGTACGTTGAAAATAAATAGCTTTTTAAAACGTTAAAAAGTTGGCAAAAAAACACACTTTGTTTTCTCAAACTGACATCATCAGTGGGCGTGTCCACGTAGGCTGTAGACGGGAAGAAGGAAAAACAAAATAACAGTGAAAATGGTAAAAAAGAGCAGAGAGTTTTAATCCGTATGGTGTGAATTTATCTGACAGTAGTTTGTTTACGTTTTAAAATGACGTACTACAGCTTTAAGCATAGTTTCTACTGTTTATATTGATTTTTAATTGGTGGTTTTTCAAAATAAAACCAACTTGCGCAGCAGCCATTTGTGATCATTTACAGTCACAGGTATAAATGATCCCATTTTCCTCAGTTTCACCTTGAATTCTGGTTCAACACTGTCATGATTTACATGAACTGACCACGACCGTCTTTAAGAAAAGGGTTTTTCATCCTCAGTTTTGTAATCAAGCTTCAAATAACTTACATATAACGATATATTTGATTTATTTTGAAAAAGGTGCTTGCCAAATTGTTAAATTCATGTGAAAGTATTAATTTTGGACAATTTATGGATAATATATAGAGTGCTGTTGTCTATTTTAGCTTCTGGAGCTTCAGGAGGACATAATGGACCAGGACGTTGTCAAATTTGGGGGAAAACAAACTTGTATTTGTAACTTCCTGTCGCCGTGACCCAGTTTTCTTGTTACATTAAACCAGAAACTCGTCTCCAGCTGGAAGTCATGACAGTTGTGAGGCGGCTGAATTGACTGGCGGTGACAGCAGCTCCTGCGCTCCTGTAGAGACGAGCTGACCTCAGCCGAGCGTCCAACACACACACACACACACACACACACTCAACATCAGTGAGCTGCTGATATTGAGCAGAAACGCCTCCAGCTGCTCGCTACTCCACCTGCTGATGGATGAGATAATGAGAGCCGCTATTAGCTGTGTACGCAGCAGGCCTGGCTTTAACATGCGTGATGTATCACAGTGTAACCTCCCAGCATGCTCTCTGTCTGTTTGTGTGTGTGTGTGTGTGTGTGTGTGTGTCCAGGTCTGGTAATCCTCTGGCCAAACTTCATGGCTCCTCCATCTTGGAAAGACACCATCTGGAGTTTGGGAAGACTCTGCTGAGAGATGAGGTGAGTCACTACAAACACACACACGGCATCCTTACTGAGGACACACTCGTGGACATGATGCATTTCATAGTCCCTTACCCTAACCCCAACTCAAACCCTAAAACCAGGTCTTAACCCCCAAAAGCCCTTTAAAGTTTCTATGTTTTTTTTGGATCTCACCAAGATACACAAACACAAATGCATTTCCTTGCTCCTTAACTTAACCCTTACCCTTACCCATCACCACTAAGTGTCTACCCCTTAAACTAAACCTAAAAAAGGTCTTAACCTCCAAAAGCCCTTTAAAGTTGTTGAGGTCCAGAAAAAAATGTCCTTACTTTCCCAAAATGTCCTCACTGCCTATGCTTTACGCACTTTTTGGACCTCACAAAGAAACACATACAAGAACACACACAAACTTATATCTCATCTGCACCACCTAGGCCCTCACCCTAACCTTAACCATCACAACTAAGTGCTTAACATTAACCTTTAACCCAAACCTAACTTAAACCTAATTCTGACCCTAACCCTAAAACCAAGTTTAAAGTTGTGGGATCCGGATAAACTGTCCCCACAAGTTCAAAATGTCCTCTCAAAGATAGGTTTATATGATTTTTTGGACCTCACAAAGACACACAAACTAATTTTTATATCTTAGTGAGGACACATGTTACATATAATCCATTCCCTAGCACCTTACCCTACCCTAAACCATCACAACCAATACCTTGGTAACCTTAACCCTAGACCTAAACCTAAGTCTAAAAGCAGGTCTTAATCCTGAAAAAAACCCTTTAAAGTTGTTGAGGACCAGACAAAATGTCCTTACTCCCTATGGTGTATACACTTTTGGACCTCACAAAGATACACATACACGAAAACACACACAAACTTGTTTTTTTATATCTTAGTGAGGACACATCTTACGTGTAATGCTTTCCTTAGCACCTTACCCTAACCTACACCGTCACAACTAAGTGCTTAACCTTCACCCTTAACCTAAACCTTACTTAAAAATAATTAGCTAACCAAGTTTTAACCCTGAGAAACCCCCCCACAAAGATAGGTTTGTATGTTTTTTGGTCCTCTCAACACGTGCACACACAGGTTAACCTAAGCCAATCTTAGTCCTTAGGTTCCGCTCATAAGGACCAGGTTTTTCGGTCTCCGTAAGGGCAACTGGTCCTGACAAGTACACACACACACATGGGCAGACATGTTAACACCTGAACACCTGTATATTGGGAAGCAATGTAATACAAGTGTCAGGCAATAAATCTAAAGGACTGACGCCAAAACCTTCTTCTCCCAGCTGTGACTCTCTGGAGCGTGTGTGTGTGTGTGTGTGTGTGTGTGTGTGTTCCTGTTCCTGTAACTTGGCAGGAAAATATGCTCATGGAAAATTAAATGAAATTATAATGATTTTTTTTCTTTGCCATCAGGATGTCACAGCTGCTGCTGTTTACTCAGTAAAAAAAAAAAAAAACATCCTCTTCACTGCAAAGATTCTGATTATCAGCCTTTTTTTATCTCCTCAAAACGCCTCTGAATACTGCATTACATATGCCTGGCCTGTATGTGGCACTGTAACACTGCCACAGAAACACACCAAAAAAAATAAAGCTTTATCATTATTATTATTTTTTTACACTGGAACTCTGTTTTTCAAAAGTAGCATTCAACGGCTCCCAAAACAATTGCTTTTGTGTCACCGGGCGACATTCGCACACAGATGGAGGTGACAGTCATCCACAGCCTACATGGGCACGCCCACTGATGATGTCACGGTTTAAGGAAAAAAAAAATCAAGTATTTTTTTACAGTTGGCAAAGCAGTGTCTAGATCTCGTGTCGCCCGATGACATTTCCACTCTGCACACAGGAAGAAATCCGTCTTTTGTCCGACGGACATTGTTCTTTTTTTTAAATTAGACACAGATGCGTCCACGAAAAGTTTCAGCAGGCAAATTTTACTGCTCAGAAAAACCCGATCGTTGATCGATGATGCTTCTTGTCTCCGCCCACCACTGCTCTGCTGCTGTATACACACACAAACACTCCCTCAGTGTCTCATTGCTTCTGTTCACAAACATCAAACATAGGCAGAACATTAACAACAACAATAATCCAGAAAGGTTACGTACTACAGTTTTAAGGTGATGTAAAATTCTCATATACTGCAATTATTATTATAATTAAAGTCAAGAAGTCGATGAAAAGGGATGATTTGCAGTGGTTTATGGGATGCGTCGTTCCGTCACTTGACTTTTTTACACAGTTTTCCGCCTTTGTCTTTGCTTGTTCGTTGTTTCAGTCGCTGAACATTTATCAGAACCTGAACCGTCGCCAGCACGACACCGTGATCCACCTCATGGACATCGCCATCATCGCCACTGACCTGGCTCTCTACTTCAAGTCAGTTCACACAGCAGCGACGTTTATATACATATTTATATCCATTCTTTGACTGATTTACTTTATATACCAATTAAAGCTGGTCTTATGTGTATTTTCTGTTTATATATTTAAAGAGATCCACCAAAAAGAAGAGATTTAAAATGTCCAAAACTAAAGGAGTAAATCGCTAAAGCTCCTAAAATCTTAATGGTCGTCAATAACAACATTGATCCAAAGAACACACACACACACACACTGAGTTAGTTTCATTCAGAGGAGAAAGAGCATCGATTTCAGGCTCTGATGCTTTTTAGAGATTCAGGAGATAACAAACACACAATATGACACCTTTATTAAGCTGGTGAGGACTTTTGTGAAATAATGACGCATTTTGTCAAGTTTCTAGGACAAAAATAAAAGGTGAATAAAAGTGCGGGAAGACATTTTCTTGTTTTTGTTTTCGTGTGCAGGAAGAGGACGATGTTCCAGAAGATTGTGGATCAGTCCAAGACCTACGAGAACTGGAACGACTGGACCAAGTACATGATGCTGGAGACCACGAGGAAAGAGATTGTCATGTACGTACAATAACACACACACACATACACACACAGAGGTGTACCACAGGGATGTATGTTTGGCATCATTTTAGTTTAGTGCGCACAAGTACATTTTGTTTGCGTAAACATAGGTGGCTACACTTTAACAATCAATATGAATGCTGATCAGACTTAGTGGCCCGTAGCTCATCTATCTCATGATCTGATTGGATAATACGCAGGCACTCGCGTCCCTGATTGGTTGGGATCGTGGCTCAGACATACAGACGTTTTTCTGTGGGAACAGAGGGGGGCGGTGTCAAGTCAAGTCAACTTTTTACATTTCTAGTACGTTTAAGTACGTTTAAGGGTTGACCAAAGTGCTTTAAAACGTAACATAAGTAAAGTAAAACAAGGTGCAAAACATGTACAAAAGTACAACTGTAAAAATGAAAAATAAAATGTTAGATATGTGCAGATAAAGTAAAGACGTCTGTTGTGTGTGTGTCGTTTCCAGGGCGATGATGATGACGGCCTGTGACCTTTCTGCAATCGCCAAACCGTGGGAGATTCAGAGCAAGGTACGCACCTGTGTGATCTCTGTGTTTTATCTTTTCTATCGTACCTCACAGTCGAAGCTGTAAAACGTCTCCAGCCTCACTCACGTCCAGCTGTTCACGGTAATAAGACACAGACCAGAAACACGAGCTCCAGTAGAGACTTCTCCGCCAAACGACGGACAAGTCGACGGAATGACTTTCTGTCAGCGCTGCCGTTTCCCCGGCGTTCGGCAGTGATTCCTGACGGCCTCATGCTTCAACTGCAACCTGCTGCTTTTCTTTATTCCCCCTCATTTCCGCCCAGCAGGCTCAGCATTTTACTTTCAGTGAAGTATGCAATATACACATCTCCACCGCGTCGGCAAACCCAGGCACATCAATACGAGGGGAAAATCTCTCACTCTGCAGCAAATGCTCTGCCGTAAATGTTTCTATTTTCCTGTGATCGACTGCAAACATGAGCCATTTTTCAATCCCATAATCTGGGAAACTCACAGTATTTGCATTGTAGCCGTAATAAGAAGCAGAAGTGCTTTTCTTTGAGTTACTCCTGTGGCTGTGTTTTAAAACCTATATTTTTCTACTCAAGCCTCAAACTGGTCAGGCATGTCCAACTGTTTTTTTTTAACAAGGGTAAAAATGACACACAAATGCACTGTTTTATAATAATTTTACTTTCATTGTCACAATTATGAATTTTAAATAAAATCTAAGCCACTTTTTTACTGTAGTGTTCCTTAAAATGAGGAAAATATGGTCAAAAACTGGTATTTTACTGGTAGTTAAATCTCCTAAAATCTTTCCATTGAAAAACTATCCTGCCAAGATTTTTTTTGACAAACAAGAACAATTTCCCTGAAATTAGGCTGATTTTACTGTCTTGAAAACCAATTTTTACAGTGTGAAGGCCACCGTAGTTCAGTGTCAACTCAAAATAAGACATCTACAGTGGCCTAAATGGACAATAAATGCATTTCACCTTTTTTAAAGTGGTAGCTTATTATGCAAATTAAGAAAAAACATCCTTTCTGGTCTGTGAAGGCCACCGTAGTTCAATGTAACCTCAAAAATAAGCCCTTTATCTGTACATGAGGCAATGGCCTTGTTTTATAGAGGCTGCCGTCTTGTGCCGACATGTTTCTACAGTGGCCTTAATGGACAAAACAGGCAGAATTTGCATTTTGGTTTTAAAATCAGCCGCTTATCAGCAAAATTAAGAAGAATGACATGCTTTCTGGTCTTCAAAGGCCACCGTAGTTCAGTGGTACCTCAAAATAAAACCTTTATCTTTACTTGAGACTAGGTCCTTGCTTTACAGAGGCTGCCATCTTGTTCTGCCATGTTCTACAGTAGCCTTAATGGACAAAACAGAGCTTGCATTTAAAATCACACATTTACTATGCAAAATTAAGAAGAATGAAATCCTTTCTGTTCCATGAAGGCCACTGTAGTTCAATGTAATCTCAAAATAAGGACAGTAAGACGCTTACTATGCAAAATTAAGAAGAATGACATCCTTTTTGGTCCGTAAAGGCCACCGTAGATCCTGAAAGAGTTGTCTGTTTATTTACAATTTGCCATTTGCCACAAGTTTTACCATTAAATCTCACACACTGAACCTTTAACTGGAGACTCTAAATTCACCATGTTATAAGTTATTACAACAAAGTTTAGCAAATTTGAACTTGTTTCCAATTAAATCCACCTGTATTTTTGGTTGTATGTGTGTGTGTATATATATATATATATATATATATATATATATTTTTTTTTTTTTTGAGTGTGATTTCACCTCCGTTTGCACTCGTTGAGTCAGCTCCACACACACACACACACACACACACACAGTCAGGATTCCTGTCCGCCCCCCTGTGAATTCAGCTCTAAAAGTAGAGTCTGATAACTAACTCCCGCTCCTCTGAGGTGAAATCCAGCAGCTGGATGTTGAATCTGTCGGAAATAATCGCACGCTTGCAGATCCCCGACGCTCAGATCCTTATATTTAAGCAGACGGCGGTGAAATAAGTCTCTTTTATGCTTGGGTTTTTTTCCAGTTTTGTGATCTCTATCCGTTTTGATTCTCGCATTAAAAGACCTTGTGAAGTGGTCGCTCTGATTTTAAACGGACGACGCACACAGAGACCTCACTGAGATGTTGTACAGATACAGTGAAGTCTTTCCACTGACGGCTTTTTATAGCCGATGTTTTATATTTTCAGCTCACTTCTGCTTCCTACACTCACAGAATATCTCATCTGAGGCCTCGTACACCATCATCACCGCTATAACTGCCTCGATGACTAACTCCCCCTAAAATGAGGTTTCTATTTTGAATGCGGGACCTCGCGCATTATTCATCGGAGGCTTTCATCTCGTTGCGACGCACAAAAGCCTGAAAGTGCCTCCGACGTGAAGCCGTGAATAAGCCTCTGGTTTACGATGGGAGGCGTAAACCAGAGGCTTTAAACGACGGGAACCACAGAAATCCAGCTCTAACAGCTGCCTGCGCCTTAAGGGGAGAGACACATTCTCCCAAATACCCTTAGGTATTAAGATAAGATAAGATAAAGGAAGTTAAGTGGTGGTCGATTTTTTATTATTATTTTTTTTTTAAATCCCCTGTTCAGGGAAAATGAGATTAACTCACACTCACTGGAATAGTCAGGCCTAATATTTAGATTTATACATTTAAACACAGGGTTTGTTACGATACGATACCAATAATATCGCGATACAACGGTTCCGTCATGATCAATACATCGCGAGACGATCACACAGCGATACATCGCAATATTTGGAAGTGAAGGAAACAAAAAACACGTTAACGTGAAAAAGGACAAAAAAGGTCAACGGTCATAATAAAGCAGCGCCACCATGAGGACACATGAAGTAGCGGCGCCTATCGATATTTGTCGTGGCGTATCGACGACAACGATATTTCCCCAAATCAATATTTTGATCCACCCCTAGTTTTTCGTCACACAGGGCGAAGGTAGCTCAGCGGTAGAGCGAGTCGTCTTTCAACTCGAAGATTGTGGGTTCGATTCCTGGATTTACTTAAAACTGACGGAAACTTTCACTCAATTGTGTCACAGCTCGTCATATTTAAAGTGTGTTCATACGTTGTTTTGTATGTAGGCAGAATATAAGATAAATGAGATAAAATATCATAAACATACAATGTGTAATTGCATAAATATGACTTGAAAAGAGGTTTTTTATATATACTGTATATTCTACATTAATTGTAATATTTTGTTGTGTGATTTTTTGACTGATATAAATTTAAAAAATCACAGATTGTAAAACATATTTATATCTTAAAGCACTACTAGGCAACTTGATGGAGTCTAATTTAGATTAGTGTCATAACGCACACATGAGTCACCTGAGATATTGGTGTTATTATTTTGGGATGGTAGCAGTCGTTGCCAAATGCACTTTGAGATTTTATTTTCCTGAAGATTTATCAAATAAAATGCTAAAAAGGAAGTTGTGATTCACTTATTAAACACATTTATCTCCTGGAAATGTCTGGTTTTACCTTTTTTTAAATCGTCTCCTTGTCCTGAGCTCCTGCCAACAGACAACCTGAGACGAGGCTCCGCCCACAAATGACAAGCGTCTGCTACATTTATCGTCCGTCACGAGCCAGACTGGATTCATATAAAGATTTACTTTATAATTAAACCTTTTTATGGAAAATATCGTTCAGTAACACCAAAAACATGTCGCCTACTGCAGCTTTAAACCGTTTTGTATTTAAAATCATCTGAACTCTACATTTTTGGGCCATAAAAATCCCATCGTCTGAATGACTCTCTTTATTTGACTTTGTTTGACTCCCCTCTAGGTGGCGCTGTCTGTGGCTGCAGAGTTCTGGGAGCAGGGAGATCTGGAGAGGACGGTCCTGGAGCAGCAGCCCATTGTAAGGATGAAGGGAGTTTGGGGATTAGGGAGGAGAGGGATAATCTTGATACTTGTGAACGTTTTTTGTCCTAAAACTACACTCACCAGCCACTTTATTAGGTACACAGGTTTGTCTTGGACTTCTCGACATGACAAATTTAAAATCCTCAATCCTAAATTTCCCAAAGGGAACTTCCCAAATGGATTAATAACATTTCTATCTCATCTAATCTAACATAATCTAATCGAGTAGCTCTCTTGTGATTGGCTGATTAGATTTTTGTGTTAACAAAGTGGTCGAGCAAAATTCTGACTCGAGACCAAATGTAGAAGAACTTCGTTAGTGTGGTGTGAGTAGGGCTGCGAAAATGGAAACTTTGCATAGGAATTAATGGGATTTTATGGGAATAAATTGGTAAATTTCAAAATTGAAGGTTGGGAACTCTAATACAGTTGGTAAATAATATGTTGTAACTGGAGGGTCGCCGGTTCAATTCCCCACCAGTTCAAAAGGGCTGGGGTACCCCTGACAAAGGTACCCAACCCCCATTGCTCCCCGGGTGCAACTCAGTGTGGCTGCCCACTGCTCCTAATTCTAGGATGGGTCAAATGCAGAGAAATAACAATTTCCCTAAAGGGATTAACAAAGTATAAGATTTAGATTTTAGATTTTGATTTATTGCAGCATAAACTTTGGCAGAAATCAGTCAGACTTGACAGTTTCTTTCAATTACCCAAAATTTCTAGTCATTAATTCCCGTAAAATTCACAAGGAACAATTCCCGAACTAAGCTTCCCATGGAAAGTTTATGGAGTAGTTTTCTGGACTTCTCTGAGCCACAGATCATCACAGATTATCACAAATTATCACAGATTATTACAGATTATCACAATTATTATCTCAGACTATCACAGCCAATATCACAGATTATCACACTAATTATCACAGATTATAACATTAATTATCACAGATTATCACTGTAATTATCAAGGATTATAACAGTCATCACAGATTATCTCAGACTATAACAGTAATTAATCACAGATTATCACTGTAATTATCACAGATTATAACAGTCATCACAGATTATCAGAGCATTAATCACATATTATCACAGTAATTATCACAGATTATAACAGTAATTATCACAGTTTTTGTAAACATCTTTAAATTTTTCAATTTTCAATTTTCATGATTGTGTCTGATAATCCCACTTAAAAAAAGTGTGTTCCTGTATAAAAGGTTCTGTTAACACGGCTCTAATGAGGAGCGTTAATGAGAAAATTGATCAGTCGGAGTGAAGTGTATTTATTTGTTGTTGCTCCACTAAAGTTAAGTGTAAAGGCAGCAGTGAGATTATTTGCTGGCTGGACAGGAGTCGTGGGACTAGAGGCAAAACCAAACGCCGTTCCTCAGGGTTTTTCATTGAAGACGGAGACCGGACGCACGGGAATATAGAGCGAGAACAAGAGTCTGATGCAGTCGGAAGACAAAAAAAAACAAAAAGAAAGAGACAGATTCTGTTCCCTGTGGCGTCAGTGTTGGACAAAACAGAGGCCATTATTTGGAGCAGTGATATGGAAAGAGCGGTGGCTGTGGCTCTAACCCAGTCGACCATACTTTCCCCCGGCTCTCGTCCTCTTTCTGCCACTTCCTCCCTCGCTCGCTTGTATCATTTCCTTGTGTCCTTGAGACACAGACCTCTGCAACTCTGAAGTCTCTTTCACCTCACAGCGGTTTGGCTTTAATGGCATCTGTGTCATTTTGATCAGTTTGTATTTTTACCCGCAGCAGTCGAGTCAGGTTTGGAGCGACAGCTCAATGGACCGGAAGTCTTCACAGGTTTAGAGTCGCTGTTTATCAGATTATAAACGTAAGATACTTTTACAATTATTTTGTCCGATGTGGACGGGGAACAAGTTCCAGACGAACAGCGACTCCAAACCTGTGAGCTTTATTGCGAGGGACAATAATGTTTTTGATGTTTTAGTGTATTTAAATAGAATAAAGTTATAAAAAACCTAAGATATAAAAAAACATGTATATAATGTACGTGCACATTTCTTTAACTCTCTGTTCTTTCTCTCTCTTCTTCAGCCAATGATGGACAGAAATAAAGCCGACGAACTGCCGAAGCTTCAGTGCGGTTTCATCGACTTTGTCTGCGCGTTTGTCTACAAGGTCAGACAGAGGTCACACAAAGGTCACACAAACACAAGAAAAAGCACCACGAGGCAATAATCCTCTCATTCAGTCGTTATGTTTCATGTGATGCGACTTAAATCTTATGGAATAAGTTGAATCTACAGAAGCAAAGTGGCATCACCAGTTTTGGACTTCTTCTTCTCCTTCTTCGTCCTCAGGAGTTCAGTCGTTTCCACGTGGAGATCACGCCCATGCTGGACCGTCTGCTGAACAACAGGAAGGAGTGGAACGCTCTGAAGGAGGAGTACGAGGCCAAGATGGCCGTCCTCAATGCAGCCAAGCAGGCCAAGGAGGAAGAAGCTCAGAAAGCTGTGGTGGCCAGACAAGGTAGGAACTTCTCACACTGACAAGTCTTTACTCTTTATGATCTAATAATAAAAAACTTCCTGTCTGTTTTTTCTTCTTCCTTTCTTCCTCCTGCAGCAGCGAGTGCTGCCCAGTCACAGTCAAAGACGTGTGTTCTCAGTTAGAAAACGCTTCACTAGAACTTCTTTGCTTGCTACAGTTTACAGATTTCATTTGTCTCCTAAAGCTGAACCTGCTGCTTCCTGTTCCTGCTTTCATGCTGTAGCAGGGCTGCAACTATTCACAGTTACATTTGTAGTCCGAACACGGAATTTCCAAGGTCACATTCCATCAACTTGGATTTCCAACTCGGAGCAACCGCGCCAACCCTGAGAGGGCCGCAACCTCAATACTGATCCTTTTACCCTTAATAGCACTTCCTGTCGTACACAGAGTACAACCTTCATACAACCTTTAAAGAACGTTCTCTTTTGGTTCCCAGAACGTTCCCCCTAACGTTACTTTTTCACAACCTTCATACAACCTTTGAAGAACGCTCTCTTTTGGTTCCCAGAATGTTCCCCCTAATGTTACTTTGTCACAACCTTCATACGACATTTGAAGAACGTTCTCTTTTGGTTCCCAGAACGTTCCCCTATCGTTACTTTATCACAACCTTCATACGATCTTTGAAGAACGTTCTCTTTTGGTTCCCAGAACGTTCCCCTATCGTTACTTTATCACAACCTTCATACGACCTTTGAAGAACGTTCTCTTTTGGTTCCCAGAACGTTCCCCTATCGTTAATTTGTCACAACCTTCATACAACCTTTAAAGAACGTTCTCTTTTGGTTCCCAGAACGTTCCCCTATCGTTACGTTGTCACAACCTTCATACGACCTTTAAAGAACGTTCTCTTTTGGTTGGTTCCCAGAACATTCCCCTAGTTGCAGGCTTATACTGTCGTAGTCATTGTTGCTGTATTCTGGTTTCTGTGTGAAGCTCCAATATCTGATGTTTGAGAAACTTGAGCTGTTTTCAGACATAAAGTCTGGATAATATCTGGAAAATCTGGTCTGAACACTCTGGACGAGCGGCCATTTATCATTTTAAAGCTTAAAAACTTACAACACAAACCAAGACAAACAAACAACATCCTTCTGGAATGGAAAGGCCACCGTAGTTCATTGACTTGCTCGATAAAGGTTGGGATTAAGGAGTGTTTGGTACAATCCACAGTCTCACCATTAGATGTCACTAATACTTACACACTGGACCTTTACATGGTTAAGCAAGTGCTAAATGTCAGCTAAGGGTTTCCCAAAGATGAACAAGAAAAGTGTTTTTAACGCCATTTAGACCTTAACTGTAACTGAAATTTAAAAGCAATAGATATAAAAGCAAGACACTTATTTACTTACTTATTGTACAAAAACATTTAAAAGTCAAAAAACATAATCAATGAAAAATTAGAAGATTAAGAATCAAACTTTTTAAAAAGGGCAAAATGAGAAAAAGAGAAATCAAATTTAAAGACATAAAAAAGGTGAACTGACTGAAAATATGTTTCTTACACGATTCAAGTTATTGGTTGCACTTTACTATGAATGTAGTTAGCTTTAGCGTTAGCTCCAAGCAAAAATTGCTCTGCGCAGTGTGAACCCACCTTTAAAAATGCATTATTCGACTTTACTCTAGTGATAGAATGTGTAAGTGCTTTACACACGTGGTTTTAGTAAAAAATGCTATTTTCATATAAACTCTGGGGTCTGTGTGTTTTTATTTGTAGTCGTAGTTTGAGATCAAGCACCGACTGCGACGGAGGCCTTAATGGTTTGTTTCCTGGGTCACAGGACGTTCATGTGGGCAAAATACAGTGTCGAGGTTGTTATCGACTTTTCTCTGGAACTTCTTTTCTCTCCAAGTTCCGATGTAAATGGAAGGATAACTGCTAATCTTCCTATGTTTCTGGCCTCTCCCTTTAGGGGTCGCCACAGCGCATCATCTGCCTCTATTTTGTCAGAACACCTAGCATAACTGCTAATCTAATCTAATCTACTCTGAATCTAACCCTATTAAATGTGTCACCCCTTCAACACCCTGGGTAAACAAGTGGACCAGTTTGTGGTTTGTTCAAGAGACAGAGAGCAAGTTTTGCTGTGGTTAGCGTATCTACGCAGCCTGCTAACCAGCGCTAGTTTCATGTCACTAACATTATTTTCCACAAACTGAAAGTATCTGCTCTTTTTTCATCATCATTATCTTTTTCTATCACTTACTGTTTGAGCTCACCTTTGTGAAAACTCGACAAACTTGGCGCGCACATCAGAACTTGCGAAAATTCCCGATCTGACTGAGTTTTAGGGCGATCCGGAAAATTTGACAGGAATCCTAGTTGAAAAAACAATTTCACATTTTGGGGTCCCACTAGCCACACAACAGGCTTCCGCCCACACAGACTCTGCCCACACATACTCTGTCCTCATCTTCGTTTAGATCTTTAAGTGGGTTACCACGGCAACCATGGTAGCGGCCACAACAACAGTAGCTTTGCAGGAAAGCAACGCAGCAGATTTCCATCTTCTTATTTAGGGCCACTCGGTCCGAGTTTGATGACCTGCAAAGCCCGTCATTGCGCCACCTACTGGCAACAGGAAGTACGCCTTTGGTACAGCATTGGTGGCCCCTCTCTAGCGCCACACAGCGGCCACACTCCAGCATGCGTGGATGGTGAGCGGGCTCGTTCAGTGCTACTTTCAGCTTCGGGTTTATTTTGATCCCGTTTGCGTCAGGGTTTATTTTTGTGACGGTAAAAGCGAGTGAACACAGACATGTACACACACGTGTATAAATATCTGTCAGCTGCACTCTCTGTGTGTGTATATATGTATATAGATACATCTATATGTGTATATAGATACATATATATATAAACATTATGTAAATCTCTGAGCCAGAACCAAATATAAAACAGTTTTAAAAAAGGAAGCGTGTGATGCCAGAGCAGGATAATAAGAAGTGATCAGCAGCAGCACATGAGCTGAATACAACACCACTGCTCTCACTCCCTCCCTCCTTAACTCACTCATTCACTCCCTCCCTCTCTCCCTCCTTCACTCATTCACTCAGTCAGTGTAATAATAGCCTGGATACAGAACCCTCAGAGTGTCGTCACTGCTGCGTGTGACGTAAGCCTCCGTGATGTAAGTGCCCGTGACGTCAGGGGCCGTGGAGGGAGCTCAAAGGATCGCCGTATACGGTGGTGTTAACCAGCCGAGTGTGTAACGCCGCGGCTGTGACGCAGGAACAACCCGTGACTGCAGAGGAGAGGAGGCTGAGGTGTAGTAGCCTGTCTCTCTGTAGCAGGGATCGGGGGCACTCGTGACTGCAGAGCTGCGAGAGCCGCAGCAGAGCGAGAGCGAGAGAGAGCGATGTGAGACTATTTATAGGACGACGGTTCATGTGTCGACTGCAGTTTCTGAGCAGAAGTAGAAGTCACTTGACTTTGGGTTTTTTTTCTTGTCCCAGCAAAAGTCTCGGCAGAGGATGACGTTCATGTGTATTCATGTGTGCAAATATCAGATAGTGTGTCGAGTGAAACAGCAACAGCAGAATAACCAGAGTTCACAAAGGTTGTGAATCGTGCGAGTGAAGAATTTCAGTGAATCAGATTCTTAAAGTGAATCCACTTTTAAAACTTGTTGATTTGAAAGTAGTTTAATGTTCAAGGCAAAAACATTGTGAGATCTGAAGGACCTTTGTCCTTCTTTGTCCCCCATATTTAAATGGTTAATCCGATAATCTGTATGAACAGAGAAGACAAAACACGAGAGAAGTCAAGATAGACGCAGATTATCCTGGAGTGTGAGGGATTAACAGACGCCATTGTAACGTCTTCAGTCTTCTAGGTTTAAAAACGTAATGTTTGATATTTACGACTTTAACAGTGATTGGGGGAGTGGCCAGAACCCCGCATTTACCAATAAGAGCGAGTTTGTTTAGAACCATAACTTTATCAGTACAAGACAAAGTTGATTCCGTCGTCTCAGCCTTGACTTAATCGTAAACACAGCAGCTGTCAACTGACAGTTCACCTCCATGTTTGTTTATGTTCTGAAGTCACGTTAAATCCCGCGAGTTTCAGTGAGATCCAAAATATCCTGGGTTCTCGTCCCTTAAAATTTTAAAGTGTCTCGACTGTATCGTCTAATCTGTGCTTTCTCTGGATTAAGATTGGTTACAAAGTTTGTTGTGTCTGTGGTCTCCCACGTTTTTAAGATGCTATTATCTTTAAAAAGATACAATTATTAGTATTTATTAGGGATGGGATTCTTTGTGTCCGATAATTTTGTGTAAAAGTCTGTTACAGTGATTTTAGAGCATTTATGTATCTTTGAAGCCTTAATCTTAAACACATAGATGGACAGGTTTTGTCTTAGCTCATCATTCTGAATCCAAAATAACCAAAAGTAATAAAAAGTAAGTAACATAACGTATTTCGACGCAGCAAATGACTGAAAACGTAAAATTCCAGGATATAAAATGTCTTTAAAACGAGATCAGAGACGAGACAGTGAGACATGAAGAGAAAATGTTAGGAAAAGTGTGAAATAACCACAGAGACGTTTTGACCTTTATTTATATGAATTTAACACAAAAATGTGAGCGAGGAGACGCGACCTCAGGAGACCACGCCGTGACCTTTCATCGTCTCGCCCTTTTTTTTTTTTTTTTTTTTACAAAAAATACACCTGAGCCAAATCATCTCAGTGATGTTCGGAAAATGTTCCTGCCCGGATCCACGAGTCTCAGGAGGACAATTAAAGAGTGGAGTCTGCTACTGTAACCTGAGAAACACTGCATCTGTTATATTTCTGTTCAGTGAAGCAGTTCATTGATCTTTAACTGAACAAAACAGCAGAACCCCGACCCAAGTCCAAAAAACGAATAATTAGAGCTTCAGGTCATAAAAATACAGGTAGACAATATGGAACATTTTACATTTTATCACTATTTTTTTCATGTGAAGGTATTACAATAAAAGTATACTGTATTATTTCTCTTGACCAAACTATTACTCAGCTATTACTATAAAAATAAAGTGGTGTTACTGTAATATAGCCATGTTATGATCACAAAGCTTAAAATTCCATTAGAAATAAGATGATTTCACCATAATATTAAATCCCCAAAAATAGTCAGATAAACCTAAGATGTTTAGTTGGTAAAACTAATTGGTAATTGGAACATAGTTGCATGATCACCTACCCATCACAAAGAATTCAGATTGATCCGTCAAAGACTGTCGACATAGAACATTACCTGCTTATAACTTGTTCAATGGCACTGAACCATGTTACATTTAATCTCATCTAATCCCTAATCTGGATCACATGAAATGAAATGAGTCTTAATGGTAGAATGCCTTGTCTTGCATACAGTTACCAAATTTCGTTCAAATCTGATGAGTTTTGACAGAGATATGATTATCTATTCTACAGCTTTGCCCGTTATAAGTGAATGGGATTTATTGAAAATGTGATAGTTGTTTGTGACGTCATCAGTGGGTCGATTCTTATCAAATTAAATCGGAACATGATCACCAAAAATTCAGATTGATCCGACAACCCTGTAGACAGGAAGTTGATATATAATTTCATGTTGATGTGCTAACATATACACATCTGAATTTGTTCAATTGGCCTGAACTATGTTACATTTAATCTCATCTAATCCCTAATCTGGATCACATAGCAATGCAATTTGGCATGATGGTAAACTACCTTATCCTGCATACACTTACTAAATTGCGTTCAAATCTGATGGGTTTTTACCGAGATATGATTATCTATTTAACAGTTTGCCCGTAATAAATGAATGGGATTTAGTGAATATTTGATGGTTGTCTATGACTTCATCAGTGGGTCAATTCTTACTGAAATTGAATGGAAACATACTTGGGTGATCGCCTACCCATCACAAAAAAATTGGATTGATCCAACAAAAGACTGTAGAGCTTCTAACAGAAGGACAATCTTCTTGGTGGAAGTTAAGGAGGAATTAATATTATGCTGAAATGTTATTGTTGTTACGGCTCCTCACAGCTCAGTGGTCTGTGCTGCTGGTGCCAAAGAAAATGACTTTCTTTCCATGTGGCAAACGTGATGGCTCATCAGACCAAATTAAAAAACTGATTTTCTTTCTCCTTTTCATTAAAACCACGCAGCATATGTTTTTCCAAATGTTAAAATCCAATTAGGCGTCCAAATTAGGACGTCATATTTCATAAAGCAGCCTTGGTCTCGGCCAGTGGGTCACAGTGTTGTTATAATTCCTTGGAACGATCAATGATTTGGCTCTCGGACAATCTGTCGTATCTCTGGAATGTCATAGATTCTTCCACGGCAGCTCCAGTGGTTCCCCACGTCCAATAATCCCACATGGCTGCTGTCGTAAAATCAATTACAGGCTGTTGTGAGGGTTTGTTTATATATTATTGAAGCTGTGTATCACGTTTTGGCTTCAACGGCCATGATCTAAAATGTGATTAAGTTTCATCCAACAACATCTGTTGCTCCACATTTGATCAGATTATTCCTAATTTCCACTCAATGACGCCTCATTTCTCTCTTTCATAAATTTAGTTTTGTGTCACTTACAACGTCGGCTAAAATATAATCCAGCTCCTCAATTTATACTTAGTTGACGTAAAGGGAAACTTGGACTTGTTTTTACGAGTTGTTTCTTTTCAGTTATGTTTTCACGAACTTTTTTTCAGGGTCTGTTTTTACAAGATATTTTTTGTGGTGTGTTTTTCTGAGATTTTCTTACGGGGTCTGTTTTAACACAATATTTTGTTGCGGTCTGTTTTACAAGATTTCTTCCGGGGTCTGTTGTTACGAGATTTTTTTTTCCGGGTTCTGTCTTTACGAAAGTTTATTTCTGGGTCTGTTTTAACGAGATCTCATTTTAGGTGAATGTACAGTAATACGCTTCCGTACATGGAGACATATTTTCGGAGGTAAAGGAACCAGATGGCAGTCGAGGTGAACGCTGATCTGGCAGCGCAGGACGGCTGATTTGAAAATGTGCAGTGTGCAGAGTTATTTCAGGAAAAGTGAGCATTAGTGTGAGCGGGTGTGTCGTCCTGGCGTCCCTGTCAGAGTTAAGCTGAAGCTCGTGGGGACAGAACTCACTGTGTGTGTGTCTCTGTAATAACTCTGCAGTGCAGAGTAGATCTGTTTGCTGCAGTCACGACAAAGAACCACACAGAGGGCAGGAGGGCACAAAATGGCTGACAGGAGGATTGCTAACTGCCTGCTCTCTCCTCTGCGCTAAGGTCGATGTAGGAATTGGCTAAATAAAGCGAGGAGAGTTTAATCACTTAAATATAACCTTGTTATGATAGAAGTTTGTGATGTTTTTCATACACAAATCCCGGGAATTTGTGAGCGACACTCAGCTAATTACTGCAGCAGCGTTTCAATGTGTTTGGGCAGGTTTTTAACAGGTGTTTTTTAATAAAGCTTTCAGCAGTGTGCGTGCAAAGGTATGAAGGTCATAGTCATCTTCACTAGTTAGCTGTCGGCAACTGGACTTGCTTGAGTTAGACTTGGACTTAGGCCTGAATTAAGCAAATCCAGATTGTATCTAGCTTGATTTTTCAGCTGAAAAACACTCACAAAATCCGAATTCAAACGACAAAAACAACAATGATGCAGATCTGGAGAGACCTAAGTTAATTGGAGGCGTGTTAAATGATGGACAGAGTGGAAGCTAATTGCTTAAAAATCAGAAAAAAATTTGCGCCGCGGCTTTACATAGCCATTTGGGACAGAAACAGGCACAGATTTCTGTCGTCCATTTTGTTTATTTTGTTCATTTGTTCATATTTTGTTTTTGCTCACCTTTGGATTAGCCAAACAATTTAGAGTTGTTTTCTTGGAAGTTACCAGAGTCCCAGTTTGTAGCATGAGTTGTTAATGTTGCTAAAGTGTTGAAGAGAATGGACTTGTTAAATAGCTCTGGTTAGATGTGTACTACATAGCTTAAAATAAAGATATATGTTGTCATTATCTAAGAGCTGCAGCTGTTCCTTTTGCAAATTCAGTACGGCAGATTCACTGGCTTCTTTTTTAACCTTTACTTTAATAAGAATTCACATTTACAGGTAAAATCACCCGCATGTCACGTCAGTCTCTAACAGTTTTTGGGGCAAGAGTCAGTGTGTGAGGCTTTGGTACAATCTTCTTGAAAACGAGGCAGTGAAAGTCTCTTGAAATCTTATTCCCGACAGAGTAAGGTTGTAATCCGAGCTTTCATCGCTCCAGATGCTCATGATGGAAGGAAAGTAATGCTGGAGCCAGACATAGAGTGTAGATTAAAAATTTAAGGAGTCCTACGGCTGCAGAAAAGAACGCCAGTTTTGAAACCTCCAGATTTTAACAGGACTTTCACTATTGGACAGCAGCTGCTAATTACATGGTTTCCTTTTCATATTTGCCATGCTATATTTTCTTTTTTCCTCTAAATGACGTTATTCATGTGACCACTGATATCGCCCCCTGGTGGCCATTCAATCAATTGCTTCCTCCAGGTTGCCTGTAAATCTAAAAACACTATGTCCACGGTCTGTGGAGCCAGAATATAAAATGCAATTATTTGTCAAAATAAGCTGAATTGCAGTGATAATCTTTGTGTTTTAGGCGTTTTGAGGTTTCAGTTACCTAACTAACAATTTCTGGTTCCCAGGATGTTCCCTGATTGTTTGCCCTTGGTAGTCCTTCCCCTAATGTTACTTAAAACTCACAATCTGTAGAACGTTCTCTTTTGGTTGCATTAACGTCTTCTAAATTGTCTTGGTTTTCATACTTGATTCCGACATGGGTTTTGAGTAGCAACATTCAACCGGGTTCAGCAACAATAAAGACCCAGTAGACCCACTTTGTGTTACATTTCCAGAACCAAAGGAAAGATGAAAAGAGAGAAAGATAACGTATACAATTCCCAGAATTGCCAAAGGCCTGAGTCCAGTGGGAGGCGCCTGCTGCAGTTTCTTCTCGATGTGTGAAGTTGTTTGCATCTTTCTTGATTCTTTAATTCCTTGTGGTTCAAACGCATCTTTCTTTTCATCATATTTTTCTTGAGTTTGATGGTTTTTGGAGTTTTTTGAACAATAGTGGTGCACAGAATGAAAATTGGCCCACATTAATTTTCTAACCTTGCCATCTCCTCCGTGCTCGATTAGAGAGAGGGAAGGGCAGATTTGGAGAACTCCGGCAGGTCAGACTTATTTTAGAATCCTTCCTCTTGCACGATTGCACCCGGTTCATCGTGGAGGTTGTCCTATTTGGGTTTAGAAAACATTGTAGTTGAACTTTTGGCTGACTGACTGACCCAACAGGCAGAAAATCATCCTATGGTGAGAGACGGCAGCTGCTGTTGGAGCAACATGTTGGACCAGCTGTGTGCAGTGATGCTTCTGCTACTGGTGTCACAGCTGTTAGCTGGAAAAACAGGATACACTGAGTAAATTTCTTTCACCATGCTTGGCGTGATGAAGATTTGACTCTTAAACTTAACTGATAGAGATTAGATTTTCTTTTTTTGCCAGTGTAGAAGTGACAGTGGTTTGACGTAGTGATGTCTCATACATGGACTCCATCGGTGCTGTCACTGACATGTGAATCACAGACCAGCCAGGGGGAAAATTGCCAGCGGCCTTTTAATATGGTGCTGTTTAACCAGCTGTGTGTGTGCGTGTGCTTTGAAATGCAGCTAATGCCAGGGCACATGAATAGCGACCAAAGCATCTACAAGGAGGGTCGCGGGGGTTCTGATAAGGGGGGTACACACTGGACAGTTCGCCAGTCCATCGCAGGGCCACACATAGAGACACATATGGTCAATTTAGAGCGACTAATTTACCTAATCCCCATATTGCAAGACCTGGGTTCGAGCTACGGTTGGAACAAGGGCATTTCTGCATGGAGTTTGCATGTTCTCCCCATGTCTGCGTGGGTCTTCTCCGGGTTCTCCGGCTTCCTCCCACAGTCCAAAAACATGCAATATGGGGATTAGGTAAATTGGACACTCTAAAATGACCATTCGTGTGAGAGTGAATGATTGTTTTTCTCTATGTGTGTGGCCCTGCGATGGACTGGCGAACTGTCCAGAGTGTACCCCGCCTATTGCCCTATGTCAGCTGAGATTGGCACACACCCCACATGACCCTGTGGTGGAGGATAAAGCGGTGGATGATGGATGGCTGGACAAACCAACAACTTTTTTATCAAATTTTGGACGACATAATAACCTATGACTTTTTTTGTCAAATTTGGGTCAACATACTAACTTAAGAGTTTTTTGTCAAATGTTTTGACATACTAACCAATGACTTATTTGTCATTCTGCAAGACATACTAAAGTATGACTTTTTTGAGTGATTTTGGACGTCATACTATACTATGACTTTTTATGGTGATTTTGGACGACATACTATAGTATGACTTTTTTGTAACATTTTGGACGTCATACTATACTATGACTGTCACATTTTGGATGTCATACTATACTATGACTTTTTATGGTGATTTTGGACGACATACTATAGTATGACTTTTTTGTAACATTTTGGACGTCATACTATACTATGACTGTCACATTTTGGATGTCATACTATACTATGACTTCTTTGTCACATTTTGGATGTCATACTATACTATGACTTTTTTGAGTGATTTTGGACAACATACTATACTATGCCTTTTTTGACTGATTTTGGACGACATACTATACTATGACTTTTTTGTTACATTTTGGACGTCATACTATAATATGATTTTTTTGGGTGATTTTAGACGACAAACTATACTATGACTTTTTTGTCACGTTTTGGACGTCATACTATACTATGACTTTTTATGGTGATTTTGGACGACATACTATAGTATGACTTTTTTGTAACATTTTGGACGTTATATTATACTATGACTTCTTTGTCACATTTTGGATGTCATACTATACTATGACTTTTTTGAGTGATTTTGGACAACATACTATACTATGACTTTTTTGTTACATTTTGGACGTCATACTATACTATGACTTTTTATGGTGATTTTGGACGACATACTATAGTATGACTTTTTTGTAACATTTTGGACGTTATATTATACTATGACTTCTTTGTCACATTTTGGATGTCATACTATACTATGACTTTTTTGAGTGATTTTGGACAACATACTATACTATGACTTTTTTGTTACATTTTGGACGTCATACTATACTATGACTTTTTATGGTGATTTTGGACGACATACTATAGTATGACTTTTTTGTAACATTTTGGACGTTATATTATACTATGACTTCTTTGTCACATTTTGGATGTCATACTATACTATGACTTTTTTGAGTGATTTTGGACAACATACTATACTATGACTTTTTTGTGACATTTTGGACGTCATACTATACTATGACTTTTTATGGTGATTTTGGACGACATACTATAGTATGACTTTTTTGTCAAATTTTGGACGACATACTATACTATGACTTTTTTTGTCAAATTTTGAACGACATACTATACTATGACTTTTTTGTTACATTTTGGACGACATACTATACTATGACTTTTTTGTTACATTTTGGACGACATACTATACTATGACTTTTTTGGGTGATTTTGGAAGACAAGCTATACTATGACTTTTTTGTCACATTTTGGACGTCATACTATACTATGACTTTTTATGGTGATTTTGGACGACATACTATAGTATGACTTTTTTGTCACATTTTGGACGTCATACTATACTATGACTTCTTTGTCACATTTTGGATGTCATACTATACTATGACTTTTTTGAGTGATTTTGGACAACATACTATACTATGCCTTTTTTGAGTGATTTTGGACAACATACTATACTATGCCTTTTTTGAGTGATTTTGGACGACATACTATACTATGCCTTTTTTGAAGGAATTTTGGACGACATACTATACTATGACTTTTTTGGTGTCATTTTGGACGACATACTATACTATAACATTTTTCACTGATTTTGGACGACATACTATAGTATGACTTTTTTTGGTGATTTTGGACGACATACTATACTATGACTCTTTTGAAAATTTTGGACCACATACTTTACTATGACTTTTTTGACTGAATTTGGACGACATACTATACCAAGACTTTTTTGTTACATTTTGGACGTCATACTATACTATGATTTTTTTGGGTGATTTTGGACGACAAACTATACTATGACTTATTTGTTACATTTTGGACGTCATACTATACTATGACTTTTTATGGTGATTTTGGACGACATACTATAGTATGACTTTTTTGTCACATTTTGGACGACATACTATACTATGACTTTTTTGAGTGATTTTGGACAACATACTATACTATGACTTTTTTGAGTGATTTTGGCCGTCATACTATACTATGAATTTTTTGTCAAATTTTGGACGACATACTATACTATGACTTCTTTGTCACATTTTGGATGTCATACTATACTATGACTTTTTTGTTACATTTTGGACGTCATACTATACTATGATTATTTTGGGTGATTTTGGACGACAAACTATACTATGACTTTTTTGTCACATTTTGGACGTCATACTATACTATGACTTTTTTGTTACATTTTGGACGTCATACTATACTATGATTATTTTGGGTGATTTTGGACGACAAACTATACTATGACTTTTTTGTCACATTTTGGACGTCATACTATACTATGACTTTTTTCGTCTCATTTTGGCAACATACTATACTATGACGTTTTGGACCAATTTTGGACGTCATACTATACTATGACTTTTTTGTTACATTTTGGACGTCATACTATACTATGACTTTTTTGTTACATTTTGGACGTCATACTATACTATGACTTTTTATGGTGATTTTGGACGACATACTATACTATGACTTTTTTGAGGGATTTTGGACAACATACTATACTATGACTTTTTTGAGTGATTTTGGACGTCATACTATACTATGAATTTTTTGTCACATTTTGGACGTCATACTATACTATGACTTTTTTGTTACATTTTGGACGTCATACTATACTATGACTTTTTATGGTGATTTTGGACGACAAACTATACTATGACTTTTTTGTCACATTCTGGACGTCATACTATACTATGACTTTTTTCGTCTCATTTTGGCAACATACTATACTATGACGTTTTGGACCAATTTTAGACGACATACTATACTATGAGGGCGGTGGTGTAGTGGTTAGCACTCTCGCCTTGCAGCGAGAAGACCCGGGTTCGAGCCCTGGTTGGAACAAGGGCCTTTCTGCATGGAGTTTGCATGTTCTCCCCGTGTGTGCGTGGGTTCTCTCCGGGTTCTCCGGCTTCCTCCCACAGTCCAAAAACATGCAATGTGGGGATAGCTATATTGGATGCTCTAAATTGACCATAGGAGTGAGTGTGAGAGTGAATGGTTGTTTGTCTCTATCTGTGTGTGGCCCTGCGATGGACTGGCGAACTGTCCAGGCTGTACCCCGCCTATCGCCCGATGTAGCTGAGATTGACACAGGACCCTCTGGTTGAGGATAAAGCGGTAGATGATGACTGACTAACCTATGACTTTTTTGTCTCATTTTAATACGGCCATCATTTTGTCTCAAATGATGGTTTGGTGTCATTTTACATGCCATAGGATACTGTGCATATTGTTTGAAGCGGTATCAGTTGGTCTAGTGGTTTGTGTTGCTTCATTTTGGATACCAGCCTCCCCAGGGGCAGTGGTTCGAATCCCACCCCTCACAGTATCTAGGACATTTTAAGGTGATTTTGGACGAAATACTATACTATGACTTTTTTGCCACATTTTGGAAGACATACTATACTATGACGTTTTTTGATGATTTTGGACGACATACTATACTATGACGTTTTTTGATAATTTTGGACGACATACTATACTATGACTTTTTTGACTGATTTTGGACGACATACTATACTATGACGTTTTTGTCAAATTTTGGACGACATACTATACTATGACTTTTTATGCTGATTTTGGACGACATACCATACAATGACGTTTTTGAATGATTTTGGACAACATACTATACTATGACTTTTTTGACTGATTTTGGACGACATACTATACTATGACTTTTTTGACTGATTTTGGAGGACATACTATACTATGACTTTTTTGACTGATTTTGGACGACATACTATACTATGACTTTTTTGACTGATTTTGGACGACATACTATACTATGACGTTTTTGTAAAATTTTGGACGACATACTATACTATGACTTTTTTGACTGATTTTGGACGACATACTATACTATGACGTTTTTGACTGATTTTGGACGACATACTATACTATGACTTTTTTGACTGATTTTGGACGACATACTATACTATGACTTTTTTGACTGATTTTGGACGACATACTATACTATGACTTTTTGTAAAATTTTGGACGACATACTATACTATTACGTTTTTGTAAAATTTTGGACGACATACTATACTATGACTTTTTTGACTGATTTTGGACGACATACTATACTATGACGTTTTTGTCACATTTTGGACGTCATACTATACTATGACTTTTTTCGTCTCATTTTGGCAACATACTATACTATGACGTTTTGGACCAATTTTAGACGACATACTATACTATGAGGGCGGTGTTGTAGTGGTTAGCACTCTCGCCTTGCAGCGAGAAGACCCGGGTTCGAGCCCCGGTTGGAACAAGGGCCTTTCTGCATGGAGTTTGCATGTTCTCCCTGTGTGTGCGTGGGTTCTCTCCGGGTTCTCCGGCTTCCTCCCACAGTCCAAAAACATGCAATGTGGGGATAGCTATATTGGATGCTCTAAATTGACCATAGGAGTGAGTGTGAGAGTGAATGGTTGTTTGTCTCTATCTGTGTGTGGCCCTGCGATGGACTGGCGAACTGTCCAGGCTGTACCCCGCCTATCGCCCGATGTAGCTGAGATTGACACAGCACCCCCCGCGACCCTCTGGTTGAGGATAAAGCGGTAGATGATGACTGACTAACCTATGACTTTTTTGTCTCATTTTAATACGGCCATCATTTTGTCTCAAATGATGGTTTGGTGTCATTTTATATGCCATAGGATACTGTGCATATTGTTTGAAGCGGTATCAGTTGGTCTAGTGGTTTGTGTTGCTTCATTTTGGATACCAGCCTCCCCAGGGGCAGTGGTTCGAATCCCACCCCTCACAGTATCTAGGACATTTTAAGGTGATTTTGGACGAAATACTATACTATGACTTTTTTGCCACATTTTGGACGACATACTATACTATGACGTTTTTTGATGATTTTGGACGACATACTATACTATGACGTTTTTTGATAATTTTGGACGACATACTATATACTATGACGTTTTTGACTGATTTTGGACGACATACTATACTGTGACTTTTTTGTCAAATTTTGGACGACATACTATACTATGACTTTTTTGACTGATTTTGGACGACATACTATACTGTGACTTTTTTGTCAAATTTTGGACAACATACTATACTATGATGTTTTTATCAAATTTGGATGACATACTATACTATGACTTTTTTGAGTGATTTTGGACGACATGCTATACTATGACGTTTTTGACAGATTTTGGACGACATACTATACTATGACTTTTTTGACTGATTTTGGACGACATACGAAACTATGATGTTTTTGTCAAATTTTGGACGACATACTATACTATGACTTTTTTGACTGATTTTGGACGACATACTATATACTATGACTTTTTTGACTGATTTTGGACGACATACTATACTATGACTTCTTTGTCACATTTTGGACGTCATACTATACTATGACTTTTTATGGTGATTTTGGACGACATACTATACTATGACTTCTTTGTCACATTTTGGATGTCATACTATACTATGACTTTTTTGAGTGATTTTGGACAACATACTATACCATGACTTTTTTGAGTGATTTTGGACAACATACTATACTATGACTTTTTTGGTCTCATTTTGGCAACATACTATATTATGACTTTTTTGACTGATTTTGGACGACATACTATATTATGACGTTTTTGTCAAATTTTGGACGACATACTATACTATGACTTTTTATGGTGATTTTGGACGACACACTATACTATGACTTTTTTGACAGATTTTGGACATCATACTATACTATGACTTTTTTGACTGATTTTGGACGACATACTATACTATGACTTTTTATGGTGATTTTGGACGACATACTATAGTATGACTTTTTTGTCACATTTTGGATGTCATACTATGACTTTTTTGAGTGATTTTGGACAACATACTATACTATGACTTTTTTGAGTGATTTTGGACAACATACTATACTATGACTTTTTTGGTCTCATTTTGGCAACATACTATACTATGACTTTTTTGACTGATTTTGGACGACATACTATATTACGACGTTTTTGTCAAATTTTGGACGACATACTATACTATGACGTTTTTGTCAAATTTTGGACGACATACTATACTATGACGTTTTTGACTGATTTTGGACGACATACTATACTGTGACTTTTTTGTCAAATTTTGGACAACATACTATACTATGATGTTTTTATCAAATTTGGACGACATACTATACTATGACGTTTTTGACTGATTTTGGACGACATACTATACTGTGACTTTTTTGTCAAATTTTGGACGACATACTATACTATGACTTTTTTGACTGATTTTGGACGACATACTATACTATGACTTTTTTGACTGATTTTGGACGACATACTATACTATGACTTCTTTGTCACATTTTGGACGTCATACTATACTATGACTTTTTATGGTGATTTTGGACGACATACTATACTATGACTTTTTTGAGTGATTTTGGACAACATACTATACTATGACTTTTTTGGTCTCATTTTGGCAACATACTATACTATGACTTTTTAATGGTGATTTTGGACGACATACTATAGTATGACGTTTTTGAGTGATTTTGGACGTCATTCTATACTATGACGTTTTTGAGTGATTTTGGACGACATACTACACTATGACTTTTTGAGTGATTTTGGACGACATACTATACTGTGACATTTTTGAATGATTTTGGATGACATAGTATACTATGACTTTTTGAGTGATTTTGGACGACATACTACACTATGACTTTTTTGAATGATTTTGGAAGACATAGTATACTATGACTTTTTGAGTGATTTTGGACGACATACTATACTATGACTTTTTGAGTGATTTTGGACGACATAGTATACTATGACATTTTTGAATGATTTTGGATGACATAGTATACTATGACTTTTTGAGTGATTTTGGACGACATACTACACTATGACTTTTTGAGTGATTTTGGACGACATACTATACTATGATTTTTTATGGTGATTTTGGACGACATACTATACTATGACTTTTTTGAATGATTTTGGATGACATACTATACTATGACTTTTTGAGTGATTTTGGACGACATACTATACTATCTCATTTAAATATGACCATCATTTTGTCTCAAATGATGGTTTGGTGTCATTTTACTTGACATAGGATACTGTGCATATTGTATGAAGTGCTATCAGTTGGTCTAGTGGTTTGTGTTGCTTCATTTTGGATACCAGCCTCCCCAGGGGCACTGGTTCGAAACCCCACCCGTCACAGTATCTAGGACATTTTTAGGTGATTTTGGAAGACATACTATACTATGACTTCTTTTAATGATTTTGGACGACATACTATGACGTTTTTGAGTGATTTTGGATGACATCCTACATGTCGGATACGTTTTTGAGTGATTTTGGACGTCATACTATACTATGACTTTTTGGATTACATACTAAACTATTCCTATTTTCTTAGACAAAAAAAGCCAGCTCGCACCTTTGAAACTTTTTCTAGGCTCACTCTTCGGCTAGTCATCGATGACGAAGTTGAAATCGAACGCGACGGAGCGTTTTAGTCTGGTTTTTAGAAGTCGTTTTGTTTGCTTTTGTTGTTATTGAAACACCCAGACAGTCACACACATTCCTCCAGTTGAATTTGAACCCATGACGCGTCGAGTCGTGATGCAAGTCCTTGTCCACTGGACTATCTTCTGCGCTGGTGACATCTCCGACAGAGGATCACATGAAATAAGTGAACTGACGAAGGATCAAACAGTTTGTTGTCGTAATTCAACTGTTCAATTTTTTAAAAACTCTGACCAAGATGAGAAACCAATAAATTCTGAGTAAGAGCATGAAGACAAGTATCTCAGTCCACCACAAGATGACTTTTATCTCTGAGGTTATAAATTCTAATCTTACAATGAAGTGAAGTTCACAACTTTTGAATCTGTAGACCAAAAACAGAACTTAAAAACCCCAAGAAAATGTTTTTATGCAACTCAAAGTAGTTTCTGCAGTAAGAGCGAGACTTGAATCCCTGAGGTTGTGAGTTCAAATCCTATGATGAAGTGAAGGTTTTTTTTAAGTTCAACATGTAATGTAAACAGTCAAAGGTTCTAAGAAAACCTGAAGAAGTACAGGTTCTGATGTCATTGGTTAAATTCTTCTAAAGAACAAGACAACTTAAATTTCAACATCTAAAGTGAAGATTAAAAGCAGACGAAACGTCCTGCAGTTACCAGGAATTGTGACTAAACTATAACTTCTTTTGTCGCATTTGGACGTGTTACTAAACTGTGACCTTTTTGTCTCATTTTGGACGACATACTAACCTATGACTTTTTTGTCTCATTTTAATATGGCCATCATTTTGTCTCAAATGATGGTTTGGTGTCATTTTACATGGCATAAGATGTGAAGCAGTATCAGTTGGTCTAGTGGTTTGTGTTGCTTCATTTTGGATACCAGCCTCCCCAGGGGCAGTGGTTCGAATCCCACCCCTCACAGTATCTAGGACATTTTAAGGTGATTTTGGAAGACATACTATACTATGACTTTTTTGGTATCATTTAGGAGGACATACTATACTATGACTTTTTATGGTGATTTTGGACGACATACTATGACTTTTTATGGTGATTTTGGACGACATACCATACTATGACATTTTTGAGTGATTTTGGACGACATACTATACTATGACGTTTTTGAGTGATTTTGGACAACATACTATACTATGACTTTTTTGTTAAATTTATGACGTTTTTGTCAAATTTTGGACGACAAACTATACGATGACTTTTTGAGTGATTTTCGACGACGTGCTATACTATGACTTTTTTGAGTGATTTTCGACGACATACTATACTATGACTTTTTTGAGTGATTTTGGACGACATACTATACTATGACTTTTTTGAGTGATTTCGGACGACATACTACTGTATACTATGACTTTTTTGACTGATTTTGGTCGACATACTATACTATGATTTTTTGTCAAATTTTGGATGACATACTATACTATGACGTTTTTGGTGATTTTGGACAACATACTATACTATGACTTTTTTGTCAAATTTTGGACAACATACTATACTATGACTTTTTTGACTGATTTTGGACGACATACTATACTATGACTTTTTTGAGTGATTTTGGAAGACATACTATACTATGACGTTTTTGTCAAATTTTGGATGACATACTATACCATGACTTTTTATGGTGTTTTTGGACGACATACTATACTATGACTTTTTTGAGCGTTTTTGGACGACATATTATACCCTGACGTTTTTGAGTGATTTTGGACGACATACTATACTATGACTTTTTATGGTGATTTTGGACGACATACTATACTATGACTTTTTTGAATGTTTTTGGACGACATACTATACTATGACGTTTTTGTCAAATTTTGGACGACAAACTATACGATGACTTTTTGAGTGATTTTCGACGACATGCTATACTATGACTTTTTTGAGTGATTTCGGACGACATACTATACTATGACTTTTTTGAGTGATTTTGGACGACATACTATACTATAACTTTTTTGACTGATTTTGGACGACATACTATACTATGACTGTTTATGGTGATTTTGGATGACATACTACTATGACGCTTTCGAGTGATTTTGGACGACATACTATACTATGACGTTTTTGAGTGATTTTGGACAACATACTATACTATGACTTTTTTGAGTGATTTTGGACAACATACTATAATATGACTTTTTTGTCAAATTTTGGACGACATACTATACTATGACTTTTTATGGTGATTTTGGACGACACACTATACTATGACTTTTTTGACTGATTTTGGACATCATACTATACTATGACTTTTTTGAGTGATTTTGGAAGACATACTATACTATGACGTTTTTGTCAAATTTTGGATGACATACTATACTATGACTTTTTATGGTGTTTTTGGACGACATACTATACTATGACTTTTTTGAGTGATTTTGGACGACATACTATACTATGACGTTTTTGTCAAATTTTGAACGACATACTATACTATGACTTTTTTGAGTGATTTTGGACGACATACTATACTATGACTTTTTTGAGTGATTTCGGACGACATACTACTGTATACTATGACTTTTTTGACTGATTTTGGTCGACATACTATACTATGAGTTTTTTGTCAAATTTTGGATGACATACTATACTATGATGTTTTTGAGTGATTTTGGACGACATACTATACTATGACGTTTTTGTCAAATTTTGGACGACAAACTATACTATGACTTTTTGAGTGATTTTCGACGACATGCTATACTATGACTTTTTTGAGTGATTTTCGGACGACATACTATACTATGACGTTTTTGAGTGATTTTGGACAACATACTATACTATGACTTTTTTGAGTGATTTTGGACAACATACTATAATATGACTTTTTTGTCAAATTTTGGACGACATACTATACTATGACTTTTTATGGTGATTTTGGACGACACACTATACTATGACTTTTTTGACTGATTTTGGACATCATACTATATTATGACTTTTTTGAGTGATTTTGGAAGACATACTATACTATGACGTTTTTGTCAAATTTTGGATGACATACTATACTATGACTTTTTATGGTGTTTTTGGACGACATACTATACTATGACTTTTTTGAGTGATTTTGGACGACATACTATACTATGACGTTTTTGTCAAATTTTGAACGACATACTATACTATGACTTTTTTGAGTGATTTTGGACGACATACTATACTATGACTTTTTTGAGTGATTTCGGACGACATACTACTGTATACTATGACTTTTTTGACTGATTTTGGTCGACATACTATACTATGAGTTTTTTGTCAAATTTTGGATAACATACTATACTATGATGTTTTTGAGTGATTTTGGACGACATACTATACTATGACGTTTTTGTCAAATTTTGGACGACAAACTATACTATGACTTTTTGAGTGATTTTCGACGACATGCTATACTATGACTTTTTTGAGTGATTTTCGGACGACATACTATACTATGACTTTTTTGAGTGATTTTGGACGACATACTATACTATGACTTTTTTGAGTGATTTTGGACGACATACTATACTATGACGTTTTTGAGTGATTTTGGACGACATACTATACTATGACTTTTTTGTCAAATTTTGGACGACATACTATACTATGACTTTTTTGACTGATTTTGGACATCATACTATACTATGACTTTTTTGACTGATTTTGGACGACATACTATACTATGACATTTTTGAGTGATTTTGGACGACATACTTTACTATGACTTTTTTGTTAAATTTTGGACGACATACTATACTATGACGTTTTTGGTGATTTTGGACAACATACTATACTATGACTTTTTTTGTCAAATTTTGGACGACTTACTATACTATGACGTTTTTGAGTGATTTTGGACAACATACTATACTATGACTTTTTTGAGTGATTTTGGACAACATACTATACTATCACTTTTTTGTTAAATTTTGGACGACATACTATACTATCACTTTTTTGAGTGATTTTGGACAACATACTATACTATGACTTTTTTGTCAAATTTTGGAGGACATACTATACTATGACTTTTTATGGTGATTTTGGACGACACACTATACTATGACTTTTTTGACTGATTTTGGACGACATGCTATACTATGACTTTTTTGAGTGATTTCGGACGACATACTATACTATGGCGCTTCTGAGTGATTTTGGACGACATACTATACTACGACTTTTTTAGTGATTTTGGACGACATGCTATACTATGACTTTTTATGGTGTTTTTGGACGACATACTATACTATGACTTTTTGAGTGATTTTGGACGACATGCTATACTATGACTTTTTCGAGTGATTTCGGACAACATACTATACTATGACGTTTTTGTAAAATTCTGGACGACATACTATATCAGACTTTTTTGACTGATTTTGGACGACATACTATACAATGACGTTTTTGAGTGATTTTGGACAACATACTATACTATGACTTTTTTGTCAAATTTTGGACGACATACTATACAATGACGTTTTTGAGTGATTTTGGATGACATAGTATAGTATGTCGTCCAAAATCACTCAAAAACATAATTTAATGTGTCAATTTCAATAAAAACTGTGACCAAGATGAGAAAGACGACTAAGAGCTTAAAGACAAGTATCTCAGTCAACCAGAAGATGACTTGTATCTCTGAGGTTATACATTCTAATCTTAGAATGAAGTGAAGTTCACACATTCTTAAAACTTTAGACCAAAAACAGAACTTAAAAACACCAAGAAAGTGTTTTTAAGTCAAATCCTATTATGAAGTGAACCTTTTAGTTCAAAATGTAATGTAAACAGTCAAAGGGTCTTAGAAAACCTGAAGATGTTGAAGTTCTGATGTCATGGGTTCAATTCTTTTAAAGAAGACAACTTAAGGTTCAACATCCAAAGTGAAGATTGAAGGTGATCGGTTCAGTTCCACAATTGAAGGGGTTGTTCCCAGTCCAACAGGTGTCAGGCTTGTTTCCACAAGTGTTGCACGAGATTTAAAAACACATACTGTGACTTTTTTGACTCATTTTGGATGACACTTACATGAGTAATATGTCAAAAATATCCCAAAATAATAAATTAAAAAAAAAATAAATACTAAAGTAAGATGTCAAATTTCATAAAATCGGCATGTTCTAATAGTTCGTATAGGAATAGTTCTAATAGTTAAGTGTCCAAAGTTGTACAGAAAGAAGTAAAAAGTGTTATAAAAATGTCCTCATATATAAAGTTTTATTGAATGTCACAAATGTAATTAAAACATCATCATGGTCAATAATTAGCTGAGTCGCAAAAATCATTAAAGCCACATGAATTCAAAGAATGCTGTTCATTAGGATTTTAATTTTTTGGAGGCAAATCAATGAATATATGTACTTTTTACAGTATATGAGGAGCACATCTCTACAGTTTCATAATGTAAACAATCTCTGGAGAGAAATGTATTCAGTTTAAAAGGAAGCCGTAGTCTTCTGTTTTAAACTATTTACATGAATTAAAATATAATTTATAACATCATACTTCCGCTTCTATGAAACTAGATTTTAACAATTCAAAAATACTGAAATGCCTTTTGTCTCCACATTCTCAAGACATATGAAATCACACAAAATGAAGAAAAAAAAACAAAAACAGAACACCATTTAGATATATCCAAACTAAGTGGCATATAAATAAAAAAAGAAAAACAAATTAAACCAACATATGTAAAAATATAAAATCTCACTAGCAGTATTTACTTTTTTTTTTTTACCAAAAAAATTAAGTTAAAAAAAGGAAAAAAGAAAGTAATAATTTGTGAATTTGATAGTCATTAGATTGACAATTAAATCAAAAAGTAATAATTAAAAACAACAATAAAACAATGTGTATGCCCTTATGTATGTAAAGTATTTTTCTTCCACCTGAAAATAAAACACCCGCTCACATTTAGCAGATTTTTTTGACGGTCCCTACTTAGTGCCTATGTGACATCACTGTTGCCGTCCCGTCGTGAAATAATGCGACGCAACCCTTGAATGTGGAATCTTGGGGCTGGTATTGCAAGCACTGTTGTCTGAGTAGGGGCTTTAGTTCCGTGGTGAAGCTCGCTTAAGGATATTATTATATCATGTCCTGAACTAAAGAAACCGTAAAAAGCGACTGAAAAAAAGGAAGTAGGCCATGGCGTTGGAAACACAACATGAATATAAAAAACAAAAATCTGAATCTGATGGTGAGCCAGGCTCTTTATTATCATTATCAGTATTATTAATAATGTTTTCTTCTATTCTTTTGGTCAACTTGCCTGTCAAGTTTTTCCGATTTCCTTCCATGTTTCTGAAATGAATCATGGAAAGAAAGGTATTGCATTCTGATAATAGTGTTTCCCTTTGGAAGGTTATATGTATTTTTTATTTAAGGTTTTTCTAAGGTTTTTTTTTTTCTTCATTATTATTATTTGGATTCGTTGCCCGTGGATCTAGGACCTAGATCGAGTGGACAGCACTTTTATGTTGAAATGTGTCAACGTGTTCTCAAAACACTGAGGAGAATGGTCAACATCAAAGTTTTCTATAAGAAAGTATATAATCATCTAGATATCTACACAAACACACAAATATATATATATTCATATATATGTATATACCTTTTTATAATATGGCTATTGAAAAAAGTTTTAATTACGTCAGTAATTATTTCGTAATAAACCACATTGGACTGGAAAGGAGTTGCAACGGAAAAACTAAAAGCTTGTGGTAGCTTTGTTTCCCACCCCGATTTGATATTTAAGGCTCACAATAAAGAAAAATGGGGTCGTTTTTCGATGTCGGTCACCTCAACAACAAAGGTGGCACCTCGCAGCCACTGTAGAAATCCCTCCACATGCTAATAATGGCTTACGGTTTCCTTAAAGAACTGGAAGTCTGCATTTCGGATTACTTACTTACTTACTTAAAATAAAATAAATATGTCCGTTTATCCTCCAAAGCCTTTCAAGCTAACAGGTCAAAAAGGAAATACTTTTGCCCCATAAAATACCTGTCACGTGAAAAGGTTAGCAAACAGTTGCGTGTTTAAAGGCATCATTTTGGTCATTTGGTAAAAAAATTAAAATAAAAATTGGATAATTTTCCATGAGTTTGAAGGCAAATTTCTTCTTGTTCACCCTTGACCTGCACCCATTTACCTTTGTCTGGGAGTATTTCAACGTAAAATTTCAGCAAAAAAAGCTTAATCACTAGATTAGAATCTTAGTGTGTGTCTTAGAAGCTAGTAAAAAAAGCTTAGTCACTAAATTACAAGTTTAGTTTGTTGCTTAGAAGCTAGCAAAAAAGCTTAGTCACTAGATTAGAAGCTTAGTTTGTGGCTTCGAAGCTAGCAAAACAGTTTAGTCACCAAATTAGAGACTTATTTTGTAGCTCAAAGGCTAACAATAAAGCTCAATTGCTAGATTAGAAGTTAGTTGGACCATTATATGATTAGGCAACTTGTATTTTATCGTGTAATGTAAACCAAATGCTTCCATTGTGGTGTAAAGTAAAAGTTAAGCAGTGAAACTGGGATTTCTACAGCAGCTCCTTCAACTTCAACTCATTTGAAAATAATAAACGGGGTCAAATCAGCAGTAACTTTCTTCTTTTTTTCAAATCATTATTTTCCTCCCTCCCTCCCACATTCTTCTACCAGTTATATTGTTAGTTGATACTGTAATTCAAGCGTTGACTCAGACTTAACAAACCTGTGCACCATCAAAATGTGGCAATAACATAAGTACAAGAACTTCCTTTTGAAAAGAAGAAAATATTGCGACAATATATATTTATATATATATATTTTTTTACTATTAAGGACGTTATTTGTGCAAGGGTATATTTTAAGGTTTGTTTGTTTTTTCTCCGTATACGTGACGACCGACCACATTCTTCCTGTGATTTGTTTATATATATGCTTTTTTGTCTCAACAGCAGTCGACATACAGTACAGTAGCCTATTGAATCTGCAGCTAAAAGATTGCCCGTGTTGTAGTTCAACCACCAACCATACGCTGTACATTATTACCTCAGTTTCAGAAAGGCTGTCTTAAAGAGATAAGATTAATACGTATTGCATGTCAAATTGCTTTAAAAAAAAAAACAAAAAAAAACAACAAAGAAAAAAAATCGAAACAGATCCTTCTAGTGTGATAGTCTAAAGGGATACTTGTTTTTTTTTTGTCTTTCTTTTACAACAGTGTTGGACTTTGGGTGAAGTCATTTCTACGTATATATTCTTTCCTTCATTTCCTCCCTGCACTGAACAAACATTAAGTTAAAACATCTCCTGTCTGATTAGCAATCAAAAGTGACCCGCCACCTTTAAAAACAAAAACAAACACACAATACATTTCATGTTTACAATGAGGCATAGTGCTATATACACATTATATATCCATAATATATTTTTTTTAATATGTAAACCAGCACATTCTCTCACTTTTTAGTAGTATACATACTAAGCACAAATACTCATTCAATTGTTTGGGATTAGTTTTGTCGCAATTGTCAATTTCCTTTTGTAAATTCCTGACATCTTGTTGTTCATAATCAGTATGTATAGCACTAAATTTAGTTAGTTTCTATGAGCCTGGAGAGAGAGAGTCCGTCCCTCTTGGCCACTTCTCTTTTATTTTTAAACACTGAATAAGGCGCCTTTGTACTTAGTGTGCGTTCCTAATAAAGTCAAAGGAGAATCAAGTGATGTAAACATTCAAATTTTTTGTGTGTGTTACCAAGGAGTTGATTAGATAGAGAAAGAACAAGGAGGAGGATGACGAAAGGGATTATTTGTTAAAAAGGGGGGGGGGGGCATGATTTGAAAGACCTCGAACAAGAGGATGGACCTGCGGGATCAGAAAGCGACAGAATTAGAAAGAGAGAGAGAGAGAGAGAGAGAGGAAGAGGCTGCGTTTTATTGAAATTCTTAGTCAAGGAGAGGAGGAACAGGGAAATCAGGATGAATGGCCAGTTCCTGAAGGCGAGAAGATTGGGGACCGAGGACTAAAGCCAAACACCCGGGCCACCGTTCAACCCCTCCCGACCCCTCCACACCAACCCGCAAGCGTCAGCAGTGTCCGACCCAAACACGAGACAAAGACAACACTCACAAGGACACACTATTGAGACTCCAAGAAACGGACACGCTTAAAACCGTTAAGAGGCAAGCGAAGGATAAGAGTACTAGACAGCTAGCGATTACTCCTCGTACAATGGACTTAGTGGTAAGAGGAGTCGTGGTATAAAAAAAACCCCCACACTAACAACAAACGCCCATAAGTTGGGGCAAACCTCACACGGACATCACATCTGACAAAAAGACAAAACAAACGGGGGAGAAAGGGAACAGGTAGAGCATCCAGAAAGAAAAAGACAGGGGGACCAAGGATGGGTGGATGTGAGGTAGAGATGCTCAGCTGATACAGTACCTCCTGGACAAGAAATCAGACTCTAATCCGATCTCTTCACCACCACCATCAGGCTCGTTCCCTGGCTTTCCTGCAGGTGGCGTTTGGTGCCACCAGATTAGCCGGTTTAGAAACCATCTCTTTCTCTTTTTTTGACAGTGGCTGCATGACTACTGGCTGCATGAGGAACGTCGATTAGGCGCTTACTCGGACTGAACTTCGAGCTAGAATTAGTGCAGATGATGACGCAAGTCCACCTTTAAAGCACCGGAAAAAGCTCCACAATCTTTGGGGCAAGCAGAAATGGGGAAAAAAAATTATGATGATTACATTCAGATTGTTGAGTACATTCGCTTTTGAACCAACAGATTCATCTACGTCCGGCTATGACAGTGGTCTGTGCATCGATTATAAAGCAAGATTAGGAAGCAAATTGGTCTGTAATTTTGAAATATATTCATAAATACAAAGAGTTGAATTCTATTTACAGTCCCGTTCCTTATAATTACAGGTGTGTTTGAGAAGAGTGGAGTATGCTGGTCTGGACAAAGTAGAGATGGGATGAATTCATATCGAGTGTTGTATAAAAGTGCCAATAGCTTTACCATCTTTTATTTCCCCATTTTTAGTCCTGCTTGCTTGCAATCCAAATGTAAACAGTAATCGTTGCATTGCATTTAGGAGAAGGAAGGTGGGGTTCATTAGGCAGTCGCCGCTTATGGACATTGGATGTTCAGTGGGAACTCATCCAAGATGCATCAAGACCCAGGGAGATGTGGAAGAAATTTACCAGGTACCTGCAACTAACAGTGTTTTCTGAAGTTTGGAGAAATTTGACTGTCACTTTCAGATTTTGGAAGCAGTTTGTGTATCCATCGATGACAATAAGTAACTCATTGGATGGTTGTATGGCCAAAGCAAGGGAAAACGCTGTACTGCTGAGCATAGCACTGGTGTACATCAACGTACTTCCCTAAGAGCATTCTCTTGCATTGATGAAGTAACAGCTTTCCAGTTACTTGTTCTTAGAGAGGTAAATAGACGTGTTTACTGTACTACCCTAAGAGCATTTTCTGGCCTTGGTCATGTCCAAGCAGTTACTTGACCAAAGACAGGTAATGCTTAGGGACATAAGTTGATGGGAGATTACTGCAAAGAAATGCGTAGACGGCGCAATAGTGGTGATGGGCTTTACTTGCTACTTGCAACGCTCAACTTTACATGTAACTCCCTAAGAGCATTTTCTTGCTTTGGGGAAGTAATATCCATAAAATAGGGGCAAAACCTTCTTGGGCTATCTACAAGAAATGTGCGTTCCTCAACTCAAATCATTGTAGTTCCCCAAGACCATTGTTTTTTTTGCTTTGGTCAAGTAACTGGTAGGATGGATGTCTGGCCATAAAGCATGTATGTGCTCTTTCCCGTGATTTTATCTCACCAAACACCCAATTCTACCATTTACTTCTAGCTCTAGGTCGCCTAAGTGAACCCAGAGCTTAACGCGAAGCGACGTCTAGCGTCTTTTGTTTCCTTGGCGGCCACCGAAGAGCTGCTATCTTTCGAGACGATTCTTGCTCAGCGGAGCTCCGCCCGTACAAAAGTAGTTAGACGCCATTACTCGTTAGCCATCGTTCCTAGAGAACTACAACAATCACGTTTGTTGATGTCGGATCGTTTGGATTGGCCTGATTGGCCTGAACAGTTACGAGGTAATTCTTTTGTTTTCTCCCCCAAATCCAAGCTGGGGCCGTAATGAACAAAAGCGTCTATCGAACAGAGCCTGCAGCAGCCAGGAGCAGAAGCCAAAAATCTTCAGCGAGGCAGAGTTAGAGATAAGAGTCACGGGGGGGGAAAGCCGAGGACAGCGGAGACATTTACCTCCTTACAGTGCATAGATCAAATCAAGGAAGCACTACAATTACAAAAAAGAAAACAGAAAACATGATTTTCTTCTTCTTCATTTTAGATTTGTAAACTTTTATCAGTCATCAAATGATTACGTTAAATGTTTTTGTTATACTCTTTGTTCATAACACACACACAATAGATTTTTAAAATTCAATACATCCACAATTTTTCCGCTAAAACAAAATCAGGGTTTTTTTTTTTACATTTTTTTTTCTTTAACACAACCACACAACTTTAGAGCGAACGCACCTCGCACGTTCACTGTCCCTGGTCGGAAAAGAGGGAGGTTAATTGTTTTTTTTTTTCCTTTTTTCTTAGAAAAAAAAAACTGAACAAAGAACACGCACACACGCAGAAACGCACACCACGAGGACCAACGCAATGCAGGGTCAGCAAGGATTTGCTACAGAGGTCTCTCACACCCGCGCTTCCAAGGCAGGGGGCGTTGATGTCACCAACATAGACAGGAAGCAGCTTTGTTGTTATTGTTGTTCAGCAGGCAACTAGCATTATTGTTTGTAGTTGTTTTGTACCATTGCTGTTTTAAAATCTTATTTCCTCCATTGTCTCTTAAGCTCATCGGGACTCCCAGTGGCTTCCCCGTTTTTTTTAAGCAGTATCCTCCGGTGAAAGAAACTTAAAAAAAAAACAAAAAACAAAAAAACAACAACAAGGTCCTTGTTGTTACGTTAATCCAATGGTAAAAATGTAAACATTTTACGAGGTTGCCTTGCATGGAGGTACCGAGAGGTCTTTCTGAGGGCAGAGCAGAGTAGTCGGAGGGGTGTGTTGCTGTGGTTTTTACTAAGGCTGGCCAGACGAGGGCACTGTGCTGTCAGCGGTGGAGGGACTTCTGGGCTTCCTTCAGCAGAGTGTCAAAGTCCAGTGCATCGTACTTGCTCTTGACGGGGCCTGGACCTGCCTCGTCTGAGGGAGGACACAAAGTCTCTGGTAAGTGAAAGACGAAAGATTCTAAACTGTGTCAAAGTAGAAGCATTAGCTCGAATTAGAACAATGGCATTAGATCAGTGAGAGATGAATTCAAGTTCATTTTAAGAATGTTATTCAAAACATACACATATAAGTCTTGACTAAAAAGTTGTGAAAGTTCTGCAAATTTATTTAGGGACTTAAAACAAATCTCCCGCAACCCATCTGTGGGTCGGCAGTGCGGTGTGAGTGACGTTAGCATTTTAGCTAACACACTTCTAATAAGCCAGACCAACTAAAATACCGAGTGTTTAACTGTGTCCAATTAAGTTGTTAAGTCAGAGTAGCTCAGGTAATAGCGTTGGTGTGGCCCCTGCAACAATGCATAGGAAACCCCACCAAGCTAACAAGGTCTGTCCATCTCCTTAATGACCATGCGCTACAGTCAAATTTGATTTTGGATCATACGGTCCAAGAGCAAGAGGAATCTTTTATCTTGATGTTTGTATTTATTAAAATGTTTGATAAATGGTATTTTAAACAGATAAACTAGATGATCGTCAACATAAAAATAGCTTAAAACATTATTTATGGTCAGTTCTTTAGTTGTAGCCTTTAGCTGGTGTCATGAGATATCGTTAATTTGTTTATTGGCTCTACATAGGGTTTAGTAATGATGAAATTCTTGGACACAGCTCAGTCTGTATTTGATAATTGCTCAAATGGGCTAAAAAGCTAACTCATAACATTTTCCTGTCAAAGTTGCCGTCTATTTTTTGATCACGCTCGTCGACTTTGAATGCATATTTAAACACTTTCATCATGCGCTTATGTGTTGATTACCAAGATCAATGTAGCGCTTTCTCGTGAGCCTCCTCTGGCCCGCAGGTCCATTCTGAAAAACTGGCTCCCGCTCTCTCCAGTGTCTTTGACCTCCTGACTTACGAATCTTTATCACCCCACAACGCTCCCTGAAAGCAGACGGGTATTCCGTGAAAAAAGGTGCAAAGTTGTCCCGAGTGCACAAAGTTGGACTCACATGTTCTAATACATGATGAAGAGCAGAAGAAATGGAGAAAAAACAAAGACTTAAGCCTGATTTTCTCTATGAAGGACAAACCCAGGTGCCTAAAGTGTTCACAACCTGTGTACCAACTTTATAAACCGAGGACTGAGCTAATATCGTCAATAACACCTCGCAATGATCCCTCACATCTGCTGCTGTTTGACGATATCCACCATCTTGGTGCTGCTTTGTTTTGAAATAAAAAAAATGGACAAATTCTTCAACCCTGCATGGATACAGTTCAAGCAGGAAATTGGGCAAGAAGGGCAAAACAGAAACATGGGGAAGAGTCTCAGTGACGGAAAACACGGAAATCCAAAACGGAATGGGGACCAATGAAGACGAAAATGGGGCCCGAATTCTCTCGTGTGGATGTTGTTGAAGCATGAAATGTCCAAAACTTTGTTCTGCTGCTGCAAACTGTTGCCACACAACAGAAACCTGTTTATCTAACCACATAAGAATCTAATAGTGAGGAAAGAGAAGATTATTTTGGATGCTGCAAGAGGCTTGTGCCTGCAGCGAAACATATGGCAAACAATCCTGTATATGGAGGACGTAAAAACACGGCTCCAATTTCCAAATATGAGTACGACAATACGTACAACTGTCTGGATATTTGAATACTGCTGTGTGCACAGTCCTAAAACATTTTCTTCCGACAACGTTTGAAAGGTCTTTGTTTTTTCTTAGACATTGGATAACAATTTCCTACTTTTCCTCAGTATCTGGAAACTATTTCCTACCAATATCTTGAGGGAAATTAAGACAGGGTTTCTGTAATAACTTGATATTTTAATTTCTTTCGCTAACCCCGGCCACCTCCACCGAAAAAGTTCTCCATATCTCCCGACGTCGAGGAACTTACTCGTTGCAGATGATGACTTTGCAGTCCTCTGCGTTGCCGAACACCTGGAAGCGTTTCCTCAGCATGTTCTGGGTCACGCTGCTCGGCAGGTTGTGGATGTAAAACACCTGGCAGTTGTCCTGGAAACAGGGAAACCATGGCAACAGTCAGGACAAAGGACAATACAGAAAACGTGAATACACACGAGAACAGTTCCTTTACATACAGTCTGTTATTATAAATCATGCAGCGCTGCGGTGTGAGTGAGAGCGTTCCGTACCTCGTCAGACTTGGCTTTGTTCCTCTGCGTGTCATCGGGACAGATCTCGGAATTCTCACTAAAGGGGGACGAGGAGAGAGGGAGAGAGGACGGTGAGCTAGATAAGGGCGTATACAAGGTGAAACTGAAGTGTCACATGTGGAAACTGCGGCAAAAAAAACCTGGAACCTGACTGCAGCCATGTCATCACTCTGTGCTTCCTCTTTAACTTTCACACCCTCTTCTCTGTCTCATTGTCGTGTATCGAAATAACTTATTGAATGTGAGAGTGCGATCGATCTCTACTAAGAATTCATTGATGGATGAACTATTTATTTCTAAGCCCTGACGAGTGCAGTGGCTCTGGTTCAAAAAGTAGATTTCCGATCATTCATGTCAGACATTTTTGGAGCATAGTGTTGCAGTATTTTGTAGTCTTATGTCTTTTTACGGTATGCTAGAAAGCGATAGAAAGGGTAACGTAGCACTGGACCTGAATACATTTATACATTACTGTATTCTCTCCTTTAGAAAGCCAAGCACAGCTTGTTGACTGCCATTGTCTCGGCTGTGTTGTGAAGCAGTTGGTTTGCCGTATGTGGTACAATATGCTCTAAGGAGTCAAACTTGGACAGAATGTATAAACGTCCAAATGCCCTTCAGTATCAGAACTCTTCCCTCTCTCTTGTTCCCCTGCTCTTCCATCTCTGCATTTCAACTGTGACCCACATCTTCACATAACACATGTCCTCGTCTCTCTGTCTCTGTCTCACCTGGAGTCTGTCTTACTGGCGGGGGAGTCGGGACATGGAAGAGTGGGTGAGGGCGAGCGAGAGCGCTCCGCCTCTTCCTCTGAAGCTGGCGCCGTGGCTCCTGCCGACTGGAATTCTGACGGCAGCGACGGGGACACGACCAGGTTTATCTGCTGCTCCTTTGCTCCTGTGTTGTCTGACATCACCTCCCTCTCCTTCTCAACCGATTCCTGATTGTCGGCTGCTTTGGTACCGACTATGTCGCTCCCTCCCTGCGCTTGCAAAATAGCACCGAGCATGGCAGCGCTACGCTTGCGGCTCTCCCCGAAGCTCAGTGCGCAGTAGTCGTGGTCGCCAAAGTTGCGGTGGTTGTCACTGTCGCCGTCGCCGGCCTGGCCCATGCGACGCAGCTGGGCGTACAGCTCCGTCTGCTCCGGAAGCTTCCTCTGGTGGTGGGTGCGGCTCAGCCAGGACGAGGCCTTCATTGAAACGTTGGTGTTGGTGTTGGCGTTTGAAGCGGGATGGACCGACTCGCTTCCTCCACTGTCGTCGCTGCTGCCGCCTCCCTTTCCTCCCTCTGTCGGCTTGAAGAGCTCATCCTCTACAGATTTGTGAGGTGGGGTAGTGGGAGGGGTCAGACCTGATGGGAAGGGGAAGTCGTATAAGTGGCACTTTAAAATGTAGTTTTGTTATGTTACACAAACACTACAGGGACAAAGGTGTTGGCCAAACCCGACAAGTATTGAATTCAGGTGTTTCAATCAGACTTTGGGCTCTAGGCCCCTTATCGCCAATGAACGCTTCAGCATACCGAGACATTTAGGACAATTCCCAACTTTGTGGCAACAGTTTGAGGAAGGTTCTGTTCTATTCCAACATGACTCCAGCGACCCTAGTGCACAAAGCAACGACTATAAAGACATGGTTTGACTTTGGGTTTGGTGTGGAAGAACTTGACTGACCCACCACAAAGAACCTGGAACAGAGATTATGAGCCAGACCTTCTTGTCTCCAATATCAGTGTCTGACCTCATCAATGCTCTACACAATGAATGGACTCAAAGTCTTCTAAGAAGAAGTGTGGAAGCTATTATAGCTGCGAAAGAGGGGGCCAACTCCATATCAAAGTCCTGTATATGTATTTGAATACATCATTACGGTCCCTGTTGGGGTAGTGGTCAGGTGTCCCAATGTTTTCATCCATATAATGTAGCGTTACATTACTTTTCTGATAATTTAACGTTTCCCAAAATGTATACCCCACTATTGTGACCCAAATCTGTAACATCTCATAATTTGAAATGGAAAACAAATCATTCCCAAAGTTTATTTGGTAAATTCATTAAAAAATTTAACGAGATTGAGAAAAATCTGCTTTTTTGGGGGGACTGCAAAAACATCTCCCATGACCCTTTTTTGTTTCCCGACCCAGACTTTGGGAACCACTGATTTAATGGCCTAGCTTGTTCTACCTGGTTTTATTATTGTGTTTGTAAATCGTGTGAATCCATTCAATTGGTGAATAAATGGGCGAAAAAAACTCATGTAAGTTACATACTACAGCTTTAAAGCTCGAGAGGCTGAAAAATGTGTTTTCTGACGTCACAAAGAACCTTTTCAACTTCTTTCACCAGAATCCCATCCACTCGTCCTTTAGTCCATGTAAATGTCTGTGTCCCAAATTTTGAAAAAAGACTCTTAAGATGTTCCCTGACAACCACGGTCGTCATGGAGACATGAAACAAACTCATACATATAAAAATGTGTTTACCTGCCGTTCCACAAAGATCCACACTGAGCGTCTGCTCAAACGCCTTTGCGCTGAACTGTGACTCTCTGGTGATGGAGAGAGAAAAGAGAGAAGAAGAGAGAGATTAGACCCTGGAATCAGTTTAAAAACATTCACGTCAACAGGAAGGAATCCAATAACCTCCTTAAAAGACTGAAGAAAAATAAAAAAGTGGACAGAATCTGAGTTGAATTGCACCGACATGTTCTCGGCGCTCGCTCCTCCACTCTTATCACAGCCACCACATGTTCTTTGTTGTCCTCCACCTCTATTCTCCCTTTGCGTTCCATCGTTCTATTTCTGTCTGAACCTCTTTCTGTTTCTGCAGTCGCCGTGAAAGGCAGCAGCCGAGTGTATTGGCTTCAGGCTGGATATTATTTACCCTTAAAAACAACTTTTTTCTTTTCTGTTTTTAACGGTGAGTGCTTCAGAAGACAAATTCATTTAGAAGATGGACGAACGCCAGGAGTTTGTATTGTGTGGAATCACATTCTGTTTTTTTTGGGAAAGGACAGAGCTGGAGACGTTCCAGACGTTTGTGGGTGGAGGTTAATTTAGAAAGAGCAGTTTAGTCTGGTTCAGATTCAAATCTGAGACGGTCAGCCAAAAGAAGTCCAACTTCATCAAGTCCAAAATCCTACATTAGCCCCTGATTTAAAAGAAAAAAACAGCAATTTCAATTCATTCAATCTTTTCGGTCAGAATTCGACATTTGCTCTTAGTTTATTGTGTTTAACTTCAAAATATAATGAAAATGTAATGATAGTTACAGAGAAATTAGAGAATCTTTCAAGTCCAATTAAATTTGCCCCTGGGTTATTGTTTAATTTCAACAATATAAAGAAAATATAATTATATAATAGTTTAATATTAGAAAAAGCAGCAAATTCAATCAATTTTTGAAGTAAAATTTGTCAAATTTTGGAATCTTTCCAGTCAAATTTCTGAATTTGCTCCTGGTTTATTGTCTTTAACTTTAAAATATAATGAAAATCTGATGATATAATAGTTGTAAGAGACTTAATATTAGAAGTCAAAATTCTAACTTTGCTTAATAAAGGGAAATTGTGTGAATTATGGAATACTGCCAGATTTTAAGGCATTTTATGGCATAATCAACACAGTGACATAAATACTGGGATGGAATCAATTAAATAGTGAGGCTTCATTTCATAAATGATTACATTAAAAGGTGATTAAGTCAGTAATCTGCACCAGATTAGAAGCTGAAACAATCCTCTGCTTATTAATGGAGTCTGTTTTCATTTAATATCAAATATACTGTAAACACATGAAGGAAAAATCCTGATTTCTGTCACTAAATAATAAATAATCTCTCCCACTGTGAGTGTAAATGACTGCGACGTCGCTCTTTCATCACACAAAGCTGTTGCGTCACTCGTGTCCTCGGCTAAACCTTGAACCCTCACAAACTGACGTGTTTTAAAATCACACACAGATCCTGCGTTGCTCAACATTTATGAGTGTGTGTGTGTGTGTGTGTGTTAATGCAGGTGCTTCACACACTCACCCTGTGGACTTGGTGTTCAGAGGCAGGCACAGACAAGCTCGCTTTCCTGCAGTCAGAGACACGGAGAGAGAGAGAGAGAGAGGGCGGTTATGGAAATGTTATCACATCTTCAAGATCGTTATTGTTTTTATGATTTGTTATAATTGCGACAGCAGCTCGACTGAGTTAATGTTAAAGGAATGCAGTTGTAAGAGGTTATTGACACATTATCAACACAGACTTCACACAAAAGACAGGAGATTTAGAGATTATGTTTTCTCTCACTCTTCTACACCAAAGTCCATAGAGAAAATGAGCATTTTTAGCTCAATATGATATTCAGTGTGAGAATCAGTCCAATACTGACACAAGTGAGGACGGCAAACGTCCTCCACACAGTTGGAGTATTAATACAACTACATAGTAGGTGTACATCTACATAAACAAGACTGTGAGCTTACTCCGTCAAAGACACCCAGGGACTCAAACCTGCAAGTCCTGGAGGAGCTAATATTAGACGCAGCATCACCAAGGTATGTTAGCTGCATTTACATGTATGACATGTAGCAGAGGCTAGCAGGGACTACACGCGGAACGGTCGCAACTCTGTCGTCATCATGTTAAGCCCCGCCCACCAACTCTATACACGATGTGATTGGCCAAACCAGAGTTTGGATTTTGCAGCTTGCAAGCTAACCGATATTTCTAGTTTTAACAAGTAATACAAACACAGTCGATGCAGGGACGCAAATTTTGCGTCAGCCTGGACGGACGGTGCAAATGGTGCGACACGAAAACACGAATTTCATTCTTTCGAGTTGAAAAATCCACTTGATGCATAGACACGAAAATCAACTTGGGTTGAGCTTCTCCGGCTTTTTCAAGATGGAGGATAAGGTAACTGTCGACAACCGTCGCTGAAGACGGAGAGAGCACGGCTATGTACCTTAGTTCGCATTAGCCCCAGTTAGCACAACCGTCAGGTTTAAACATGAGCCTTTGTGTGTGTAAAGGCTCAGTGAAGGACCATTAATTTGAACACAAGGATATTTCAGGGCAAATTTGACTTTCACAGGTATAAAAAACCCGGCACTCACCGCTGTGGTGGCAGGAATTGGTCGCCTCAGTTGACGTCAGCTGTTCCGGCCGAGCCTCCGTCGTGGTGCCGCCCCCCGCTTGCGTCGGCAGGAGTTTGACTCCCGCCTGCTCGTCCCTCTCCTGCTTGTCCCTGCCCTCTCCGTCCCTCACGCGTCCACCGGGTCGCAGCCTCTTGGCAAAGCGGCTCGGGAACGAAGCCAAGCGGCGGGAACGGCGGACTGAGAAGGAGCCGCTGTCCTCTACGGTGTCCTCTGGTGTTTGAAGAGCCTCAGCAGAGTTCCGCCTCTCGGGGGAGGAAGAGTCTTTGTGGAGCCGTGGTTGTGGGTCAGTAGAGGTGTGGGAGTGGCAGTGGGAGTGGGGTGATTTAGTGGGCGGCGCAGGTGCTGCTCTGTTTGTACTGTGGGAGTGGGAATATGGCGCGCTGTGCAGTCTGTAAGGCTTGCTCACGTCGAAAGAGGCGCTCTGCTGCAGGAGCTCGCGGAGGACCGAGTCCGCCTTCATCACCCGCGTCCTTGCAAAGGGCAGCCTCCTGGGGGCGCTACTGCCCGTCCCAGCCGAGCCCACGCTGGTCACAGGAGTGGACACCAAGACGACTCTACTGGCAGAGTTTGTGGCGGGCGGGCGCGAGGCCTCAGTTCGAGCGCGGGCCCGGGACAGGTCGCGGTCCTTGCGCTCCCAGCCGTGCTGCTTGCGCGTGGGCAGACAGTAGGTGTGCATGTATGTGATCAGCTCCACCACAGACCGCAGTTCTTTCTCTGAGCTGAACTGAGGCTTCGCCGGCTCGACGACCGCCACCGCGGCGCCCTCTACCTCGCTGCTGGAAGACTCCTCCTCTTCCTCCTCCTCATCGTCCTCCTCCTCCGACTCACTGTCCTCGTCCTCTTCCTCCTCTTCGTCCTCCTCCGTGTCCGGGGCGGGGACGTCCTCCGCGTCCCGGGCGGTGGTGAGGTGACGGTGGAGCTCGGTGCAGAGGCGTCCCGCTGGACGCACCGCCCGGTGTTTACGCTCCGGAGGAAGGTCGGTCTGAGGACGCAGAGAGACAAACATGAACACAACCTACAACATCATCTTTAACACCGTTTCACACTTTACTAAAGTTTTAAATCCTGATTCATTAATATCATAATCCCTGAAGAGAAAACGCCGTTATAACACAATAAATTAGAAAATGGGAACAAGATGCAACTACTTTTGCATCAGGTTTCACAATCAATTCAGATTTGTTTTATCAACTTTAAAAACCCAGTTAATTTTTTTAAAAAGTTGGTATTTTTCAGCTCCTGCACTAATAAATCATAACTAATGTAAATAAAGTGAACTTGAGCGATTGTTTTCCTTTTATTCTCACAAACATTTATCTGAGCTTCTGTCGATGAAGATCAATATGAAATGGCAACTTTTCACAGACGACGCTCGGACGTCGACACTAAAACCTGACATTTATTCAATGTTGTTTTATTAAAAAAAGTCTTTCTGTCCTACTTTGTCAAACTCTGCGCTAAAAATACCTCGTCGTCAAAGTGTGAACAGAAACAAGAAGAGAGGAGGAAAAGAAAGGAGCAGAGAACTCCAACTCTTTACGTACGTAGAAAGAAAACTACTGAACTCAAGATAAAAAGCTTAATTTAAACACAGCTACTTAAACACTCATGAAAACCTTTAAGATTAACATGTAATTTAAGGCTAGAGTACCACTAACAATTATAGAAAACTATAATTAAACTATAATATAAACTATAATACTAGAAACTGAAAAATCTGAATCAAAATCTAGTACTATATGTATATATATATGTATATATATATATATAGAAGTATATATACACAACAACAAAAGTCACCTGCTACACGCCTGTTACCATGACGACTTGTACTTGTGTCCCTGCTGAAGCGACAGTCAAGTTTCTGAACGTGGTCACATTGAAACGTGCAGCTGTGACAGAAATGACTGATCCTACTTTACTCATACAGAGAGAGATACTGCGATTCACTGCTGCCCTTTCACCCTGTCACTCAATACTCATGCTGCCATCTGCCACGGCAAAGACACACCACTCTGAAACTAAAGCTCACACACACACACAGGGTCAGGAGTGTGTGTGTTGGATAATCCCTGTGCTGCTGCTGCTGCTGCTGCTTCCTGTGGGTATTTAGTATCTTCCTCCTCCTCCTCCTCCTCCTCTCTCTCTCTCTCTCTGTGGAGTCAGAGCAGAAGACTTCGCTGTGCTTTATGCCTGTACAAGATAAACGACTGCTATTGTAATCAATGGCCACTTGACACACAAAGCTAGCAGCGATCCAATTACTGCGAAGTCATACAGCAGCAGGCAGTGGAGACGTCCTCTCTTCTTCAACACTGCATCTGTCATATATACAGCAGCAGCAACAGCAGCAGCAGCAGCAGCAGCAGCGAGTCTGTGGACGCCTAAAACTCTGCAGAGCTTTTATTCTGAAAGGACAAATGTGTCACTTTGGGGGATAAACACTCAGTGTGTTTACATTCATGTTAAAAGTCTGATTTTAGTAAGACTAAGACAATAATTCTGTTTTTTTAATGTCATGTAAACACGTTAGTCTGACTAACATCAAGCTAGTCTTAGTCCGACTAACATCGAGCTAGTCTTAGCCGGACTAACACACCTGGATGATGTAATTCATAGTCCGATTACTCCTGCATCTATACACTTAAGCCCATAGAATACTTCCGCATTGCGCGTCACATAACACAGACCCTGGTAAACTAGCGCATCAGGGTCCTGTAGTATCCCACTTCACCATCGGGTGGCGGTACACGTCTGGACTTGGGGAATAGGACGATGCTACAGCTTCGAGTGGCTCATCAGCTGAAAGGCCCGTCAGGAAGGGGAGTCGGGTCGAGGCTCGGATGACTATCTTTGAAATGTTTTTTCTGCATTGTTTCCTTCTTCACGTAACTCAGAAGCTTCATGTGGACGACGGAGGCTCATAAAGAACAGTTTGACCCGATTCTTCGGCCCCAAAGACGAGATTCCAAAAAAACCCGGGGATATATAAATCTCTACGGGACGCCGACACTCCCTGGAAAACAGAGTCTTCCAGTTTCACTTGGCTTTGTAACCTGAGGGTTGCCGGTTTGATTCCTGACAGGTCAAGTGCTAGGTTATGCTCGAGGGCTTGAGGACCTGCTCCCCATTGATTGGGTTAATTCAAAGCCGATCCCAAGCCTGGATAAATGGGAGGGTTGTGCCAGGAAGACCATTCAAAAACCATTAAAAAAAGGCCTTTAAAGATATATCCACCAAATGCCTTAATGAAAGCTTAAAGATAGGAACTGTTTCTAACTTTTGTGCAAAGTAATTGCCACAAACATGCGACTTCTCCAGAAAAACAAGCGTAACTCGTGCGACCCCGGGACTGAACTCTACAGCAGTGTTGTTTCTCAGTCTCAAATGTTTGGACAGCTTAATAATGCCTTATAATCAAATGTCAATATCTATTCCGTGTGTTAGTTTGACTCCGGCCTCGAGAAAAACAAGTGCAGACACTTGTTTGAAGAACAACAGCCTCAGCAGCAGCAGCAGCAGCAGCAGCAGCAGAGAAGACGCTCTGACTTCAGGGCGGCAGTGAATTACTTCAGCCTTAACTCGCCGCCTCTGAGGGGAAAGTGATTTGAAAAAAAATCCAATTTCGTTATCTCTCCAGTCTTCAGAAGACACAGAGGCAACAGGTGTGTGTGTGTGTGTGTGTGTGTGTGTGTGTGTGAACACAGGTTTTTAATCTCTGACACGTCACATTAAACCGCCGCTCACTGTAAAACTGCGACAAATCCACCTTTAATTGACAGACATTGACCGTAATCCCAGACTCACCTTGACCAGAGGTCTGACCGGCCGCAGTGTCAGGCTTCTGTTGCTATAGCGATGGCCGTGGACTCCATCTTTGTGTGCGTCGGTGCCCGTGGGCACGTTGGGAGGAGTCAGCAGCAGCTTCTTCAGCTGAAGAAGAAGAAGAAGAATTAATAAGCGCTTCTTAGTTTTCCCCTGTGGTGAAACAGAAGTGATGGAAATATCTGTAATCTCAGCTTCCTTGCAGTCAGAATGAAGGATTCTGAAAACACTTTACACTAAATGGTTTATAATTGACTTATTAATTATGTTCTTAGAACTTCATAAATCATTTATTCTTTTATATTAAACATGAAGTTTTATTTAATATCCAGCAGAAAGTCGACCATTTTAAACCAGTTTTTGTTGATTTCTTTGACGTTTGAAATCAGACAACGTCGTCTTGAGAGATATTTGATAAAAATACGTCATCTGTTTCATTGCCGTGGTGTGGCTCCAAATTTCAATGTTTTCAAATGTCCAAACTGATTTTTCTGATCTGAGCCAAATTTTTGAGTGACAACCTGAACAAAAATGCAAAAAACAGCAATGTTTGCTTGCCAAATAGTGAGCCCACATGAATCCTGAATGTGAAGCCTTGTGTATATATACACATATCATAGCATATTTGTGTCTTTTTCACGTTGGTGAAGATCAGGTGTTTTTCCTCTGAGCCAAAGCATAAAAATTACAATATATATGAGGTGAACTCTTTTCTCTTGACTTGTTTTTGGACAAATGAAGGAAAACAGTAAAAAAAAAAAAAAAGACCGAAATAAACAAAGTTGTCTTTTTTCTCAAGTTTAATCCAAAACAAATGTCAATTAAAGACGCATCACCGGTCTGAGTCAGTGCACAGTTAAGAAGAATTTATGTTTTAATTTCACTTTGTGGTTCAATTGGACGAATGTCCTTGGCCCAGAATAAAATTGCTGGGGAATTCATTGATATTTATAGACTGAAATGTCTATAAATATACACCAATGGCCAAAATACACCAAAATTGATACACCAAATGACAGCTTTCTCAGAGTTTGAAAGCAAACAAAGC